>NC_090937.1:196841964-197466964 GCF_040938575.1 Ambystoma mexicanum | reverse complement strand
AAAACGTTCACGCGCCAGAGTTTGTCACTCATTGTGCCATACTAAAAGTGTCACCCACACTATATAATCGAACTACCAGCTCAAATATCGGATACTGACTGTAAATTAGCAGGCTAATTGGATGTGTACCCAAATCCCATACTTACTCTTCTTAGTATATATGTCATGCAAGTGCTTTGACGCGGCCCCCTTGTAAGTGAACACATTATAAAACTGAAATATTAATTTGCTCTCAAGATTTTGAAAGACCAATGTGATGCTCCGCGTCTCCTACTTTAGCGTTACTAACATTACCTTATAAGTGGAGAGCAACATTGCAATATCATTTACTTAGCCTACAAAGGATAATGGGTATGGACTATGCCTGGGATTACTCATCCATATTATCAGGGCACCGGATATTCAGGCAGGAGAATGCTTTTCACACAGTCTGCATCATTTCCAAGTGTTCAGAGTTCCTTTAGTCATAGACCTTCACACATTATATGGTAACTCGCTTCTATACAAACATGGTGTTGTGAATAGACCTTATTTAAAGTCACAAAGACTTGCGATGGCCCCTCCAATCACTTGGAAGATTCCTTGGCGTCTGGCTCAACGCCGAAAATACGGCGGTTCTGTGTGGACTGCAGCATCCAGCATTCCGTGTTAGTACTCGCGTCAGGCGCTACGGTCATGTGATACGCATGGACCATCATTCACGTCTGTATGCGAGTACTACTTATTCTTGCTGCGCACACATAACGGTGCTCCTTAACTGAGTTCTACCGCCAGTTTTGTAGTGTCTGTTTTCTGCAATCTTGTTTCTTGAACCTGTTTTGACTCCTTGGCCTGTTATTATGGATTGCCCATTTTGAACTGCCCCTGATTTCTGGTATTCGGCTCCTTCGGATTGATTCCTGTTACCCCTGACCCGGCATACGTTACCTGGACTCCCACTGCCTACCGTTCTGTTACGTCGCTACCCCGGAACTCTGCAACTCAGCGCTATCGCTCTGAAACCTGGTCAAGTACCTCCCGCTCCCGCTTGGACCAGCTCCTTACCTGTATTTTCCTCTTTCATTTCCATTCCTTTACTACTTCTATCCTTGTTTATTTTGCCCCCTCCTCCAAACCTCCATACACGGACTCATTTACCTGCAGCCTGGCAAGCTCTGCTGAACCACAAGGATTATTTCATTTAGACACAAGAGTGACTGTTGTGGACGCTCTCCTGTTTTCTTCTTTGGTCACTCCTTTTCACCAATTACCTGGACGCTCTGCAGTACGACAATAACTGTTGTCAATCCTTTCCTGTTGGGATTACGGGACTTCTCCTGGACCTTCTTTATTTGGTTCTTCATTCCATTTCCTTCGTTGTGGCCAAGTAGGTTTCGGGTCTTGTTCTTCACGGAGCAGGTAAGAGTGGGAAATAGGGGGTGGTGTCGGATACGGTTGGTACTTTTGATTAAAGTAGTAAACAGCTGTTATTGTTGTTTCCTCTAGCTCTGTTGCTGCTGCTCCTGCCTTTTCACTCAAGCCCCTAGTCTGTTAGGTGCTTTCTCATACTCCTACAGACTGTGCTCTTGTGAGGAAAGTTTGGCTGCAAATTGGCTTCAGGCAAAGAGGGGGTTGTGACAAAGATTGTCTGATTTTGACACAGGGTTTCACTGAGCACTTGTGTAATCCTAAACAATGATATAAGAGTGGGGTATGTTGCGAACAATCTTCTATGCACTGCAAAAGAATTGTTTACATGCACAGTCATGCCATTCTTAAAATGCACATCATATGCTGAGGCATTTAAATATGCCTTGCTTGCAAAGTATTGTGGGTCTGCAAATATCCCAGTTTGTGTTTACTGCTTCAATCCCTCACTTTTTACAGTGGTCTATCAACTAGTATGGGAGGCAAGCACAGGGCCAGGGGAAGGTTATGGGCGGAAGTATCACTCCTTGCAGGTGATGAACAAAGCACCACATTTCAAAGACCAAGCCCGATGTTTTGGCAGTACACTGAAGGAAATTTGTTGCATGTTTGCTAAAGGATAGGAAATTCTAGTACCCATCTAGACAACAGCACCTTCTTTTTCTTTCTATCCTCAACTGCTGAGGGCTTTTCAATGTAACCATGTGTTCTGTGTGTGCAGTCTCTAGCATCTCCCTGCATCCTATTTAACAGATCACAAAGAATTACAGAAGAGGGCTCAATAGTTACAGAAGAAGGCACTCCATCAGGTGTATATCTGATGAATTGATGCAATTAACTTAAAATTCATATATGTGTGATTTTCTTCAACAGGGTTCCATAATATTATGTGCCCTGTCATTTCACTCCAGGGGTACAAGCAGGGCTCTAATCAGATTTTGCTCCCTACGGAGTCGCATGATTTTTCAAGGAGTAAAAAAGTAATTAGCTTTGCCAATAGTGATACTTTCTGCTTATTAAAAGATGTTCTTTCCCCATAACAGTCCTTTTGAGATCGGGCATTAATATTATTAGAGTTCCTTCCTTCCTATGCCAGGGCTGCACTGGTCACTAATTCGAATAAAATGTCAGTGGAGCTTTGTGGGTTGAAGCAATGTTCATTGTTTCTTGTTTTTGTTAGGCACATTTTCCTTTTTTAGGGAGTAAAAATGCATAGTGCATATGTATTTTTGCACTAAGGCTGGTGTTATCACTACCCACAGGAGAAGGTAATGTGTATACTAAGCAGTGTCACAGGAATTTTGGATCATCATTTTCTAAGGTGCAGTCATTCTGATGCAACTATCATCCTTGCACAAATTAAAGTGGCACTTCAACTCCTTTTAGCATGTTTTTGACACATTGCCTTTAATTGCCATTAATCCGTTGGCAAATGTATTCTGTGTGAGTTTCAGCCACATCAGTTATGACAAGCAATATTTGAGGGCCACAAATGCCAGAGACGTTGTTTGCAGCAGTAACAGGCTGACAAGCCAGCCTATTCAAGCAGTGGAACCCACCTACCCCAACCCACCACCAAGAACCAACCTACCTAACGTCAATGAACAATAACCGACCAGTCTTGATAAAGATCCCTTGGGTTGAAACACGTGTCGGCTGACCACTTGAGATTACGGCATCAAGAATAAAATTCCCTTTTTTTGAAAAATCAGAACACAAAGAAAAATGTCTTTAAGAATAAATACTGTTTGTGCACGATATCTGGGAACATAACTAAGAGATAATTGTGTTTTGTAATACAAATGAGTGTTTTTCCAGTGGCCTAAAACATGCAGGGCCTCATTATGACTTGGGGCAGCATCCCGGCGTAAATCTGCCAGAGTACCGGCCAAACAAATTACTATTACTGCCACTTGGTCCGGAGGAATTTCCACTGGATTACAACTGGTGGTGGCAGTGTAATTCCTCATTCATATTAAGTCCATTGGACTCAATGTGGCTTGTTGGCAGAATTACTGGATTCTAAGTGATCCGACCGTGGCTGATTTTGCCGCCGGCAAAATGTTCACATGAGAAAGGTGCGAACTACCAAAAGTTTGCACCTTTCTCATGCGAACACACTTACATACTAAAGGGGCTGCAGGGGTTTCTCCCGCAACCCCCGCTCACTATGCCACACAGTATAGTGAGCAGGGTTTTTGCGGGGGACACCACTGCAGCCCCTGCAGTCTATTTATTTATTTATTTACTTATTTATGTATTTATTTATTTTACTTACCTGCAATGCCACCACAATGGTTCAAACATTTGGTGTTCGAACCTTTGGTAGTAGCATTTTTCGGTCGTTTTGTACGGTCAGACCTTTTTTTTTCGGTCCGATCATACAAAAGCGAATTACTGCAGCGGAAATTTCCGATGATTTAGGCGTCGAGTTGGCGCTTGCAAGGTACTGTGGCAGATATTGAAGTATTGGACTGGTTGATGAGTTTTTTATATAATCACATATGACATTTTATTTTAGCCTATGTGTTTCGAAAAAGTGTTGTAAGATTTTTAAAGAATTGCAGTGGCTGGGAAGAGGACATTCCTTTCCAAACTCTCTTTTGCAATGGTAGCTCACAAAATGGCTTACCTCATTAGTCTGTTGCGCACATGGAAAATAATGTGTGCACAACAACCAACCGGTTCCGCACATAGAGTAAAATAATTAAAGGGAACATTGGTTGGAAGTAAGAAAAATGTAATTCTGGCGAGGAGTGTGTAGTAAAATCTAAACGTGATTAGATGTAAGACTTGGAATTAAGCTATTTGGTGTAAACCAAACGATTGCATTGGACCACAGATAGAATGGAGAAAGGATGTTAGGAGGGATACACAATCTATGGACGTGTGCGGTCATTTACCCGCCCAGTTAATCCCACCAACTACCTGCCCCTCCCTGCTTTAAACATACCCTCTTGAGTACTGTTTGAGCTAGCTGAGTCACAAAGTAACATCAAATGTCGTGCTGTATTTGGCCTGCCTTGTGTTATAATTCTATGCATTCCTTTGATTGTTTAATGTCTTAATTTCCTCTGTAAATGAACTCTTGTTGCAATAGAAAATCTCTTAACAATGTGTGTTTTCAGCCAGTAGATTTAAAAGCAATATGAGTGTCATTGCATCTTGTTCCTTGTACTGGATTCTTAAAACGACAATTGCAAAGTCAACTGGTTTGATTTGTGTATAGGTATTACACAAGCATTCGCCAGACAATTACATCATATGTCTAGGTACTTGCACCATTTTCCAGATGTTCCCTAAATTATTGCCAGGTGGTACCATTTATGGCAGTGCCTGGCAAAGGCCTATCCCATGTGTACTGAAAAGCCCAAGTGAAAGTATATATGTCCAAATGTGGGTGCCGTGTTTGCTATGCCTATCAAACTGTATCTCACTGAGCTGATCCAATAACAACCTAGGCTAGGATGGCAAGTATGGACCAGCTTCAGATCTTCTCATGCATACTTACCAATGGGGTTCTGACATAAATAGTATGTATCTTTGTGGAAGCCAAGCCTGCCTGGCCTGAACTTTTCATGAAATATGAGTACTGCCTTGATCACACCATACTGTTGGAGTAACCATTAACAATGTTTGTATGTACACAGAATACATCATGTGTATTGTGGGTCTTGTTTGAAAAGTATGATATAACTGCTCGGTGTTTAGGCAGTGCCAGAAATTTAAGTTTACTATGGGATTCCACCAGTGACCGAGGCGGGGAGCGGGAACGGAGGATTGTTACCACCTCCCTCTCCACAGTAAATATTTGCCTCTCAGAAGATTTATCATGATCAATAACACAAGAAAAGAGCATTTCCTGCTATGTTGCTGGCAAAGTATAAACAGTGCACATCTGTTAAACCCCCAGAAAAGGGTATTGAAATATTTCTTGCCGTGTGCAGTTAGAGGTGGATTTGATAGACGGATGCCCATGGGGCACCCTTGCTCTGCCTTTGTCTTCTCAAAGTCAGCCAGGGCTGGACAGGCTCCATCATTAAGCCATATCTTTTTGGGATATGAAGGAAGACCAAGGGTCAAAACACGTGTTGGCTTTGGCTTATTACATATACTGTGCTAAATGGATATTAAATTACAGTTCATATACTGTCAAATACCAATTGTTGAGTGATTATCTTCAGTGTGATCAATTGATTTACTAGACCCACAGGTTGGGAGAGTCCGATTGTTTAGGGTTAGAGGAGTAGAGCACATGGGAGCAGCATTTTTCCTTTTTGCATATCTTTTTAACATGTCTCGGCAGTTGAATATTCAAAACAGGAAGTGATTAGTGATGGGAAAAGTTAACTGGCACTTTTTTATTAAAATGATATATGCTTTTAATGAGCTATTTAAGTGCGTTTGTTGGGTGATTACAAATTATGTGTAGGCACAGAAGACGCAGTGGGAAACAATGACTTTGTTGTGCATTTCACTTCACTTTGTGTCTGTATGAGTTCCCATTAATTTGCATTCTGGAGCTTGTAGGCTTCCATTCAGGATGGGGGAAAATAAAGCTACAATCAAATCATTTTACTACCACTTTTTCACTCTGGAGGACTTGGTAAATCACCACACTTTTTCAGACAAATAGTGTAAAAGTGAAGAGAAAAACGATTTTTGCCTATGTTTTGCTGTTTACTTTTCCAGTACTTTTTGGAAACAATTCAAATTGTCTGTCAAACTTTTGCAAAGAAGTGCAAACAGGAGTGGTCCTCTCCATGCAATTTTTGGATTTAAAACAAAATTACCCCAATACTTTTCATCAACCTGTTTCTACTATGATGTACACATTCTCAGGTTGTTTTATCATGTAGCTTTTTTGTGCATTTGTAAAGTGATGTGTATAACATTGAGTATTTTATTATTGTTTATGGTTTATCACAAACATTTAAAAAATAAGTTAACGAATTAAGAAAAGAACAAAAAAATTGAAAAAGAAAAGGGAAAAATTGAGTACAGAAATTTACAATAATCATTTGATTTTATTGCTTGGTATGAAAGTATATAATTCATAACGACATTTATTTTCTATAAATCATCCCTATCACATAAAACCTTCTATATACAGAGTAGCAGCTATGGTAAGCAGGGTATACGTGCCATTTAAAATTCTCTACGAAAAGTGACTTGTGTGTAAAAACTAATCAGAATTATATTATCTTAGGTATTTAAAAACAAACTTGAATACATATTTGTACCAACATGAGCTGAGAACATGTATGGTCAAGTACCTGCATTTCAGGCTAGGGTCAAAATACTGGCTTTGCCACTTAACAAAGTATGTAATCCTTGGCAAATCAATTCATGTCACTGGGTTTCCTGCCAAAATGAGGTCCCCCTAGAAGTGATTCAGTTTGCAGTAGTAGCTATTTTTAAAAAAAAAATCCCACTCATGGTTTAATAGATGGGCAGCACAGAGGTCAGGGCCTGCTAAGCAGACAAGCACACATCTTTCTTTTGAAAATATAGGGCCTCATTTAAACAAAATTGTGCCATTCAATAGCAAAGCAAAGTAAACATGTCAAACAAGAAGTCATCATGGACAATTGCATATTATAAACAGTTACAAAGGAGTGTGGGAGCCCCTCTACGAACCTGAGTCAAATACCTTGTTCTATGGAATTTCTTCCACTCAGGAGGGTCTATAACCACGTTTTAGCTCACTGCACACTTCAAAGAGGAAAAATATGATATGATAGGTTATTTATAACATGCTTAATACCCAGAAGTTTCTAAGCGCGGACATGGGGATGAAACCTGTGGTACTCCGTGTCGTCTTGCTTCCAAGCCGAGAAGATTGCCCTGGAGCTATCCTCCCGAGACAATCCATTTGCATATCAGTCTTTGACCCACCCACAAGCGCAGTCCAGCACCGAAATGCTAAGCAAATTTCCTGAACAAGAGTACCATCAGCAACCCCGGTCCTCATCGGTGAGGTGAAGCTGAACTTATCTAAAACACAGTGAGCTAGGGGTCCACGTCAGGATTACCCAGTGAGCTAAAATGGGGTTGTAGACCCTCGTGAGTGGAAGCAATTACATAGAACAGGATATTTGACCCATGTTCGTTCTCAGTAGAGGGGCTCACACACTGTTTCACCCTAAGTAACCCTGGGTAGTCCAAAAGTGGACCCCTTGCTCACTGTGTCTGAGAGAGGCTCAGCTTCACCTCACTGATGAGGCTCGACTAGGCCAAAACACTTTGTTGGGATTTCTGATGGTACTCTTGATCGGAGATTTGCCTAGCTTTTCGGTGCTGGACTGCCCTTGTGGGTTGGCCAAAGACTGATATGCAAATGATTATTTCGAATGGATTGTGTCCTCCCATGTATTCATCATCTTTGACACTTCTTGTCCAGCTTCAGGTGCTTTGGAAATAGTGTTCGTCAGAGGGCGCTGTGCATCGAGTCGGTGTCCCTCGAAGGCTTCCATCGAGGATGATGTCATTGAAGGCATATATAGCACGTGCAGCGTCCATTGGCCTTAGTTCTGTTTTTCTGCGATAGCTTAGAGTAAAATTCGGCACGCCTCATCTTGTGATGACTTTGTTACAAACCCCTCTCCTCAGAGGTCCAGTTTCAAGAAGTATCGGGATTGCGGGTCAACAATGTCACTCATTGTCCCGCACTGTATCTGTTTGTGGTTCCTCGGAGCGGACCAGAACACCTCAGACTGTTCGAAATGCCAGTCCATGGCTGGAAAAGCCTTGAGGGAACAGAAGGGGAAGCTGAAGGTAGGAAAAACCCCTAAAATAGCCCCTGCCTGATTCACGAAAACTTCGACCGACGAGTCGAGAAGTGACTCTCCTCAGAGGAAGAACGCCAAGCGATCCAGATCGAGGTGTGGCTCTCACCACTCTTTTTAGCCTTCGAAGAAATCTGAGAAGGCACTGTAGGTCGCCTTCATCGACATCTTTGTCGGACGTTTTCCCCTAATAGGGTTGTTTGCCCTACTAAAAAGTTCACTCCGGCCGAGTGGGAAGCCTTTAAGGTTGAAATGCTAAAGATTCTTGAGAAACAAAAAAAAGCCATGCTCCTGCCGAGCCTTCGAAAGAAGCCGGAAAGGAAAGGTCTCGTCCGAAATCCTGCGCACCCTCGATCCCATGAAAAAGGCCTACCCCACATTGTGATCCTTCAAGGCCTCAATCCGATGTTGCATCATAGGATCATAAGAGACACCAGGAAAAATCGAGGCTGTCGACGCCCAGTAAGTTCTTGATGTTGACATCGACGCCAAAGCCTTCAACGCCAGCCGTGCCGTATCTGCCAGCTGTGCCGTCAGTGGTGAGCACCTGTAGAGAAAGCGTTGAGGACTTCGATGTCGTTGAAGCCAATTATTGAAAAAACAGACGAAATATATGCTTCATTACCTAAACTTGCGTCGCTTTTGGAAGAAGAGGAGCAGTCTGAGGATGATGTACCAGAGATTTATATTTCGGAAGAGTCCAAAATCAGGGAGCTGTATGACAACATGCAAACAGCAAGTGGGGTAGATACCTCGGCCGTACTTGAATTTGGAAAGCCAGAGGCTGGGGAGCAATCTGAAGCATCCTACAGGCAGCTCATGTCGAAGGTGGTGGGTTATATGTATTGGAGTATGCCTCCATTGCCTTATGAGCAGGACGACCTCACCCACATTCTTGACAAGGGTCCACAATCTGATCCTATTGTGCCTTCCCATATGGCATTGCAGAAAAGGGTGGCTCGGATTTGGGGAAAATCGAGTCCAATCCGGCAGTTGATAAAAACTTGACAAAAAAATACCACACTTCCAGTAGTGATCCCGACTGTCAAAACACCCCACTCCGGATAGTCTGGTGGGGCAGCTACTGCTACTGCCAAACAAGTGGCGTACCGTACCATCCCTCCTGATAGTGACCACAAACGTGTAGATGTTTGGGCGAGGAAGATATTTTCTGCAGGGAGCACATGGCACTAAAATCTGGCAACTCCACTTGTCGCCTTGCAAAGTTTTCATACACTCTATGGGATGGTATTTCCATGGCGGCAGAGCACATTCCCGAACGGGATGAAAGGGACCGCTTCTTAGCTATTGTTAAAGATGGGAAACAGGCCATGTCCGAGTCCCTTCAATCCAGTTTGGATTCTGCGGATAGCATCAACGGATCCATGGCTACCAGCACTGTTATGAGCAGATGTGCGTGGTTGAGAAATTTAGGGTTTGCACCTGATGTGCCTTCTTAACTTCTCAACATGCCTTTTGATGGGTCTCACCTTTTTGGTAACAGCTGACAAGACCTTGGGAAGTTGCAGACCTCAAAGGCTTAGCCAAATCGTTAGGCGCTGCAATTAGGCAACCTCAGCCTTTTTGTCCTAGTGGGCAATCTTGGAGTGGTAGATCTTTTCGCTACTACTCCTCAGTTGGAAGGGCGACAGGAATGGCCTGTCAAAGAGGCCAGAGAAGATGTGCTCAT
This sequence comes from Ambystoma mexicanum, assembly GCF_040938575.1. Lineage (NCBI taxonomy): Eukaryota > Metazoa > Chordata > Amphibia > Caudata > Ambystomatidae > Ambystoma > Ambystoma mexicanum. The sequence goes on along the minus strand of NC_090937.1, from coordinate 197,457,079 downwards.
GATGGACTAGGTAGAGGTGAAAAGCCAGCTCAACCAGCAGTCGCCTTACCATCGTCTTCTGCATCAGCCACCGCAAAACCTACCTGAGATCTTGAGTCACAGTTCACCAGTGAGGGGCCAGACTGTCTCAGCATCTGGAAGAATGGTGAGACATTACTTCAGATGCTCGTGCTCTGGAAACCGTAGCCCACGGTTGCTTCCTCCATTTTATAAAGAGACCTCAGAACAATCCACCAGGGATTTGAGGATTCCAGATCTGCTCCTTGTGCAGGAAATGTTAACCCTTTTAGAGAAAGGTGCCACAGAACCAGGGCGTTTAGTGGAGAGGAACAATGGATGGTACTTCCCATATTTCTTTGATTCCCAAGAATGACAGAGGAATGAGGCCCATCTTGGAATTGAGATACTTGAACAAGTTCCTCAGGATGGACAAGTTCAAGATGGTCACACTTTCTTATATCCTTCAGGCCCTACAACTCCAGGATTGGTTGGTGTCATTGGACCTTCACGGTGCTTATTTTCATGTGCCAATCTATCTCAAGCACAGAAAATACCTGAGGTTCATGATTGGTGGTTCTCATTATCAATTTTGAGTTCTGCCATTCGGCCTGACCTCCGCCCAAGGGTTTTCACCAAGCTGATGGCGGTAGTGGCAGCGAGTCTCAGGAGAGGGGTGATTCACATCTACCCCTACCTGGAAGATTGGTTGATCAGGGCACCTTCTCCCGAACAAGTCCTGCATCATCTCACTATCACCTGCCACTCTCTACATAGACTGGGCTTCAACCTCAATTACAAGAAGTCCCATATGACACCTTCCCAAAAGCTCAAGTACATCAGAGCTGTGCTAGATACATCCTTGGGAAAGAACTCACCACCCGAGATGCGAGGGCTCAATACATTCTTCAGATGGTGACCAAATTTCAGAATGCCCACAGGCTACCGGCCTTTGATTTTCTGAGGTTGCTCGGCCTCATGGCATCCTGCATTTTTCTGGTGCCAGAGGCTCGCCTGAGAATGAGATCCCTTCAGTGGGCTCTAAGAACGCAAGTGTCCCAGTTCTCGGGAAAGATGTCAGACTGACTTCAGATTCCAACCAGGGTCTCACAGTATCTTCTGTGGTAGGCCTGCAAGGTCAATATTCTGAAGGGAGAACCCTTTTGGCAGCATTGGCCTGAGATTACAGTAGTGATGAACGCCTCACTCACGGGGTTGGGAGCCCATGCCAATGATCTCACAGTCAGCGGTCGTTGGTCTCCATCGTAATCCAAACTACATATCAATCTTTTGGAGATGAGGGCAATCAGACTAGCGCTGAAGGCCTTTCTGCCCTCTGTTTGGGAAAATAATATCTTGATAATGATGGACAACACAGTGGCCATGTACTACCTCAACTAGATAGGAGGTGTAGGGTCACTACCGCTGTGCAGAGAGGCAATGCAGCTCTGGTACTGGGCAATTCAAGAAGGAATCTCCCTATTGGCTGTTCACCTAGCCGCAGAGGAGAACACTGCAGCAGACGCTCTGAGCAGGCAGAGCACAGTCTCCCACGAGTGGGTACTATCTCAGGAAGTTCTTCAAAAGATCTTCACCCTTTCGGGAACCCCTCGAGTATGTGTTTGTGACCGAGGTCAACCGTAAGTGCGAAAGATATTGCTCCAGGGAATTTCACCCAAGAGGAGCTCTAAGAGACGCGTTTGTGATGGAAAGTAATGGAATGAAAGTTTCCACTGCTCTACGAGTTTCCTCCAGGCCCCGTCATTCCTCATGAAATCAGGTGGTTTAGTAGGTCCGGGAAATGCATGATCCTAATTGCCCCGGATTGGGCCAGGAGCACGTGGTACCTGGACCTTCTGGACATGTACATCTGTCCTCTGATGCTTCTTCCACAAAGAGAGGACCTTCTTTTGCGAGAGGAGGGGTCTTGTTCTCCATCAAGAGGTCAAGACGTTCATCCTTCATGCCTGGTTTCCGAAATGCTGAGATATAAGGACTGGGAGCACCCAGATGACGTTATGGAGGAGTAGCTTTCAGCCAGAAGACCAGCAACCAAGTCTTTGTACCGTTGCCGTTGGAATACATTCTGCAACTGGTGCAAGGAAAATAATTATCCTTTCTTTTATCCTTAGCTAATCAAGGGCTCCAAATTGGTACCATTAAAGGCTACTTGACGGCGCTGTCCATTTTTAAGCGCTCGTCAGAGGAATGTTCCTATTTCAAAATTCCACTGGTGACTCACTTTCTAAAAGGGCTCACTAATGTGTTCCCTCCATCTCCTTTCCAGGTTCCGGTTTGGGTCCTTAATCTGGTTTTAAAATTCCTAATGTCTGCACCCTCTGAACCTCTGCACACATGTTCTTTAAGGTTATTAACCTTCAAAACCATCATATTGGTAGCTCTGACATCAGCCCATAGAGTGAGCGAGTTGCAGGCACTTCCACCCAAGCCACCCTTTATCATCTTCCACAAGGATAGGGTTGTTTTAAGTGTCAAACCACCTTTTTTGCCCAAAATCATTTCTGGTTTTCATTTAGGTCAGAAAATTGTTCTACCTTTTTTCTGTACCCCACCTCATCCTGGTAAGGAGGATGAAAGACTACATAGGTTAGACCCTCGGAGAGCGTTCAGCTTTTACTTTTCAAGAATGTCTAAGTTAAGAAATGATGACCAACTCTTCATCGGATACATAGGACACAAGCTGGGTCAGGTAGTTACCAAACAGTCCTTATCTAGGTGGATAGTTCTGGCAATATCAGAATGTTAGAGGCTGGCAGGAAAAGACCCTCCTGAAGGTTTTAAGAGCTCATTCCACCAGGGGCATGGCTACATCTACAGCCCGTCATAGGGGCGTACCAATTAGAAACATTTGAAGCAGCAACGTGGTCTACCATCCACACTTTCACTAAGCATTATTGCCTGGATTCTTCCCTTGGTCAGGATGGTACTTTTGGCAAGGCAGTCCTTCACTCTGTCCATGAAAATGTATGAATTATAATTCTGCTCGCTCCTCCATACTAAATACTGCTTTGGGAGTCTGTCAAAGATGAGGAATACGTGGGAGAACACAATCCATTTGAAGAACAAGTTACTTACCCCAAGTAATGTTCGTTTGACTGGATGTTCCTCCCACGTATTACTCATCGCCCTCCCATCCTACCCCTCCGTAGATTCTATGCTATTACAGCTTCTGTTCCATCAAGGCTGAGTACTGTCACTCCCGTGTTTTACGGGTCTCTGCTCAAGAGTAGGAAAAACAGAACTGAGGCCAAAGGACGCTGCGCGTGCTATATATATATATATATATATATTCTCTTCGATGACATCATCCTCGACGGAGGCCTTTGAGGGACATCGAATGGACGCACAGCACCCCCTGCTGAAAAAATGTTACTGAAGCAGCTGAGCTGGACAACAAGTGTCAAAGATGATGAATACTTGGGAGGAACATCCGGTCAAATGAATGTTACCAGGGGTAAGTAACTTGTTCTTCTCCTCTATGAAGGGTGCAGTGAGCTAATACGTGGTTGTCGACCCTTCAGAGTGGAAGAAATTCCATAGAACAAGGTTACTCCTACGTCCCGTCCCCTTTCCTCCTTACTGTATGGGTGTTTTTCACGAAGGACAGGAAACAGAACCTTTTTCACCAGAAAAAAATGTCTTCCCCTTTGAATTTAGATGTTTAGATGCACGTGGGGGAGCGGCCCCGCGAGCATGCAGTCCTTTGACTCCTCCCACTGACACCATTCCCCAGTCCTCTTTTCCGTGTCGACTGGAGCAGACCGATTTCACCAGCACTCCTGAGTGAGGCCTCAAGCCCCGTAATTCCACGCACACTTCCCCTGGATATTTTTTCCCATTTTTACATAGTCCATTCTTTAGAATAAAGGTACTTTGTCCTCTGGTGCCAGACTCCTCCCTGGTGCATGTTGACGGCAGCAGGATTCAGCAGGTGTCTGGCCGGCGAGGATTCCTTCCCCAGTCTGATCCACACACGCTCTTCCCTTGGTCCAGACCAGAGCTGGAAGGGCTGCACGACGTGCAACGCGTTCGCCCCGCGTGCGTTGAAGAACCGCTTCGCCAGGTGGAGGGAGCTGTTCTCAAGATCACCACCGGAGAACCTTGAGTACGTCAGGAGGAAGACCAGGCAAAAGGTAGGTGCCCTGTTCTCCTTGGCACCCCGCAAGGCAGACTCCTTCCCAGAGAAGCGTCCAATCGGGAGGGGCCATCCAGGTCCTAAGTGGAGCACAGGGACTGAGGCTCCAGAAGCTACCGTCCACCCGGCCGAGGGGTCCAAGGGCCCTCCCGGTCCCACCTCTGAGGGGCTGCAAGGCTCCAGTACCAGGGATCTCCCAGAGGGGCTCTGCTCTACTACCGGGCTAGTTCCTGAGGGAGTGTCTAAACGCAGTACCAGCACTACTGGCATCATGGCCGAGGGCACTTCGCCTCCCAGGTCCCCACATGAGATGCAGGGAAGGTCCGAGCCTTCGCATTGAAACGTGCAGGTGGAGACTGGTCCCAGTACTAGTCACCACGCAGCAGACACGTGGCGCAGTACATGATAAAATGCCGCCAGGCCAGACCAAATGGCAGCGCTTCCATGGCTTTCCCATCCCAGCACGCAGGCATCGGAACGCACGTCAAGGTGGGATTGGTCAACGCCAGTTACCTGGTCCACCTCATATCCAATTGCATCCGCACTGGGGCGATTCACAGAATCTAGCTACTTGAGGCAAGGGGCAGCGAGAGCACAGCAACAGGTTCATGTTCAAGGACCCGATACCACGCCAGTGAGCTCTTCACCAGTATGCGAGGACATGTTCTTCGAGAAGTTCCTCATCCTCAGGAGGTCCCCTCAAATTGGCACCATACTCGGGGGTGGTCATCAAAGATATGTTTCCTTCTGTACTGATTCAACCTACGGTCTTGGTCCAGACCCTGGTACCCGTGCAGGCCCAGGTTTCTGGACCCCCCCACCCCATGATGCATTTTGTTGTGGCAGTCCTCCACCAGCGCAGCCCCCGCTGCAGCCACCAACACTGCCTGGCAGCGCACCACAGCATCCCGCACCACCCTCCAGCACTCTCACCAGCAGCACCTGACCTGCAGGACACAGCAGGGGACACAGATGATTATGAGGGCCAGGGCACTTCCTCCTCCTCCTCTGCCAGGGCCTTCCATGAGAGGCTGGCCGGCGTCGCTGAGTATCCCGCAGGCACAGGTTGAACAACCAGAGGCGGGGGTATTGGCAGAGGTGTTGACCATCAGCTCAACCACAAGGACCTGCATCCCTCTGCAAAAGGATGTTGTATCATCGGCGAAGAAGGGCTGGGAAAGCCACATTCTACACAACCGTCTAATAAGCGCCTGGATACCAAATACAGGCAGGTGGAGGGGGATTACCTCGTGCTGTCTGTGCACTCTCAGCCTCATTCCTCAGTTATTGCGGCGGCTTCTATGTATTCACAAGTCTCCACATCTGCCCCTACATCTGTTCTCCTAGGAAAGGAAGAAAAAATCTTGGAGTACTATGGAAAGAAGATCCATTCCAACGCTATGCTCCACTTGGGACGGATCAGAGCGGACGACATGCTTGCATCGGTGAACCAAAAAACTTTGGCTGGAGATGGCAGACTCCCTCCGTGAGCTTCCTGCATACAACCAGGCAAGATTCATGTCGGGTCTGGCAGAGGCGAAGATAGTGACCCCAGGATATCATGGAGTTGACTGTTGCACATATAGACACCGCAGGCAGGGCTATTTGTGTTGCCACCGACATGAGGAGGACAGCTGGGCTGAAGGCAACCCAGTTTAACCCCAATGTGCAGGAACTCATTTTCGACCTGCCATTCGAGGGGGGACCTGTTTGACTCCACTAAGGATGAGGAGCTGGATAAAAAGAAAAATATCTCACAAACAGCAAAGTCCCCGTCAATCTTGACTAAGTCGTCTCCAAGACCTATAGTCACCCACGGTCGGACAGAGGTTGTACCTTCAGTGGCTTCAGGGGCTTTTAGGAGTGCTGCTCTAAACAGCCAGTCACCCAGCCAGCACTGTCGTAATCAGCACAAATCATCAAACAAGGGGTTCTTCCAGTCCCCTTCCCAGGCCCCATCCTCAGAAGGAAAGAAACGGTGAAGTTTCCATCCATATCCACAGTTCTCCAGTGGGGAGCAGGCTTGCCTTTCACATTCAGTCCTGGTGGGCAAGGTTCGCGGATGCATGGATTCTCTGTGGTTTCCTCGGGCTTCCGCCTGCCGACACCTCCATGTCCTATTCTATCCCCCTGCCACCCCCACCCCCACAGATTAGGACAGCATCTCTAATGGCAGAGATCTGCTCGCTCATGGCGAGTCGGGCAGTGGAGGAGGTTCCAGCGCAAGAGCGAGGCATGGGCTTCTATTCCTGTATCTTTGCCATACACAAAAAGAATCTGGCTGGCCTGAGAATTGTACTGGACCCGTCAACCTTGAACCTTTCCCTAACCCCTCAAAAGTTCAAGATGGTTACGCCAGCACTCATAGCAGAAACACTGTGTGGGGGAGACTGGATGTGCTCCCTGGATCTGAAGGATGCTTATCTGCATGTCCCTTTTGGAGATCCCCATCTGTGGAATATGTTTACCCACTCAGCAGTACTTCCCCACATCACCAAGCTGCACTTCAGCAGAACCAGCAAAATGGCTGCGCTGGGTCCTGTGAGCACCATTGCATCCAAACTGCGTTTTGCAGCGACAAAAGGAGGGCTGCACTGTTTTGCCAAGCGCCATTGGGCAAGATGGAACAGGGAGCACCCGAGAAAGGTTACTAGGGTGTGTTGTTGTTTGTCTTAAAGAAATGAAGTGAAAAAGCAGTGCTGTTTTGCTGCATGCCCAAAGTTCCCATTGAAAAAGGGAATATTTGACCTTTAAAATGATGCCACTCCCGTGCTATTTTCCCCTGTTCTTCATCACACTATCTTTATCAAAAAGATCCTGTCGTGCCCAGCCATATTCACATTGTGCTCCATCAGAAAAGAGCATTATTCCTGAATGGCAGGTTGTGCCAGCCACATTTGAGAAAATCAACAAAACCTTTACTTCAGCTGCACGGAAAAATGCTTAAACGTTTGCTACAAAATGTCAAAAATCACAGCTTGAAAAGAAATTCTAGCTTTCTGTGCACATGTCAATTTCAGGAGACCTTTGCACTGTACAGACTGTTGTGTAAAAGGAACAAACTATGGATACAGAACAAGTGGGAAGCCAGATAGAAAAAACAAATTTGAAAGGAAAATGCTAGCTTTCACTTCACCACATGTGTCAAAATGGGCTTTTGCAAACCAAAGAAGAAAATACCTGTTTTAAAAGTGTATGTTGGGTAAGGCCCTGTCTTTATCTAGCTATGTGAAGGGTCTTTTTGCTGTGAAAGATATGAGGGATGTTTTATTCAACAGTTTTTTTTTATTCACAACAAAAATAAACAAAATAAGGAATTATCTGGCAGTGGCTACATAGGGGGAAAATCAGCCCAAAACAGGTTTCTGCTGGGAGGATGCTAGCAACAAAAGGACCCTCACAGTAGATCCCAGAACACACAAGTGATAATTGCTACCTTTACGGACTTCGGTGTGTGCCCCAGTCTCTTACAATGGGATTTCTGGGACACGGATGTGCAAAGTGAAAAATCGCACCTCCCTGTGACTTCTACAAGAAGCTTCAAGGAAAAAAACTCCATGACAACCCTGGATTGAGGGGGGTAGCTTGGAAGCTATGCCCATATATGGGGAACAAAACTGAACATTTGCTTCCAAAGACTTTTTTATAAATAAAACTTGTAAGACTTTTATCTTTGCAACAGGACTTTGCACATTTTTTAAAAGTTAACAGTTTAAATGTGATTTTATGGCCTTTCATTTAAGAGGTCATAGACTTCACTGACACATGGGGAATAGAAATGGCAGAGAATTGGGTATTATAAGGAAAGTATCCATGATGCCATTGCGAATTTTAATACTTACATCCCTTATGATAATCCACACCCATGTATAAAGTTATAGAATTTCGGGGCAAATATTTAATTCTCATAATGACTAAAAAGTATTAAAAGACCGAAACAATGTCTCTCAAACAGGAGGATTGGACGGCTATGCTCTACACAAAATATGTAATCTTCCTATGTAATTGGTCAGAATGCCACAACTGTTTAAATGTGTAAATTATGTTCAGGTTGATTTTGGCAAAAAGGTCCGTGGGAAGTCTTTTCATCTCATAAAATGCAACCTCATGAACTGAGTTACCTCCTTCAGGAGGTAACCAACATTGATTGTCCTATCCAGTTGTTTAGAGGCGTGCTCAGCTAAGCCTGCCCCACCATATCGTTTATGATGTCACTATGCATTATAAAGAAGAGTCCCTACCACGACTCCCGAGATTCTCTCCTGAATTTCCTGCGCTGCGTTCCTGATCTTTCATTCCTCCTGCCCGACTCCAGAGGTCACTGCAAAGCCAAAGCATAGCTGATTCCAGATTGCACTGCCAGGCCAAAGCATAGCTGACTCTACTCCATCAAAGGCCTATATTTAGAAAATCCCACTAAAATCCCATTAAAAAGGGGAAAAGCTGTGGTACCTTTTTTGGGAAGCATCCTGAAACCAGATCGGCTTTTTACCACTACCTGCATGCCCGCTGACTTTTAGTATCTGGTGACCAGACCTTGCCCAGCTGTCTTTTGCCAGGAGAGTCCGCTTTCCGGTGACCAGAATCTTTCGTGACCAAAACCTGTTGACTGTCCAAAATCCCAGACTTAAAAGTAGACTGCAAGTATAATCCCCATCCCAGAGAAACACGTAGTCTCCCCATCTTGACCCTTTTGTCTTCATTCCACTTTCTAAGCAATCCTATCCATACCCTGGTTACTTGTTAAACCTGTTTGAAGTCTCTGTGCATCTTGTTGTCTATATCCAAGCGTTAGCACCACTGTCCTTTTCCTTTTTGTCCTGCATAGATCATAAACCCTCAGTCATATTTGGATTAGTTAAAGTAATTTCTGCATAAAGTTGAACACTGGGGTGACAGGGTTGAAGTCACAAATCAACCTTGGATCTTACTGTGTCCCTCTTCATCAATGTAGTCTTGATAATCTAGTTAAGTCAAACCTGTACTGTTCTCAGCTGATTTTCATTTCTTTTCACAGCTTTATTTTACCCAAATCTAACCTTTTTCTATAGTGCATATCTCATCCAGTTTGGTAGCTAGAGACATCGTTTCACCTTTATCATCCCTGTGATATACATCTGTCTCCCAGCCCAAGAATAGCATTGAAAATCCAAGTATTTCACCCGTTTTTCATAAAATGTGGTTGTCATTTTAAACTGGAGTTGAGAAAATTGCAACTTTCCAAAGTGTCATTCGGCTGCAGCATGTTCTAACTTTTCACTTGTTTTCGAATTGTATGTCTTGTGTTGGTCTATTGCCTTGTGAATGCCAGTATTTATATAGTACTGCCTTTGTGAGAAATCATATGTGCCTCATACATTTAACCGCACATTAATTTATTTGTCAATTTCCGATTGTCAATTTAATGCCATTGCAAAGGGTTTAAAATCTGTTTTCCCCTCTTATTTTGTGAGGGAAGGTCGGATTTTGATTGTTTGCTGTCTCTTATCCCTGACTACCTGCTGCTTCTTTCATTTTTTGTTTAATAATATTTATTGAAATTAGTATAACAAGATAACAATACAACAATGCAAAGATCAAATCAGATACCAGGTGATATTAGCATAAAATCAGCAACTAACAGTGGGTAATGACAGGAACTGATGATAAATTAATTACTATAAACACACTTGAGACAGAATAAAGGCATATATCATATTCAATGAGGTTTGCATTGTTAGAACTGCAGATTTTTAACAACAAAAAAGAAAGACAGACAAGGGGGCAGTCAAGGGAGACACACTGGGAATCAGAGGTTAGGAAGGGCAGAAGGGGAGGGGGAAATTAAGTTCAAATATATATTTGTTAATGCTTTAGGAAATAAAAAAATAGAAATTAATGAAAATGGCAGGTACAATGAAAATAGGAGAGACATTTCTATGTGCCATGTGATTTGACATTGAAATAATTCAAATAGTGGATAAAAAAGGACCATTTTGTATTGTGCTTTTGAATGTAATCTTGTGAATTAGCCATGCATTGTTCCAGATTTTGTGTATTGCAAGTATTGTTCCACCAACCTCTAAAACACAATGCCGTTCTAGTTTTAAAGCAATAGTTATGAATAGATCATATAGTTTCCCTGAAACAAACTCATTTCGGCCTTCAACGGCGTGGCTACCTAAGACAATATTTTAAAAAGATAGTGGAACATTGATTAAAAAATATACGTTTAAGGAATTTCCAAACATTTTGCCAGAACGCAAAAAAAAAGGACAGCTAATAAACATATGTTCATAGGGAGCCGGGGCATAATCGCAGGTCCAACAACTGTTGCTTAATTCGCTTTTAGATTTGCAAAGTTTGACAGGGGTAATAAATGCCCTATGGATGAAAAAAGAGTGTTGTGTGATGTTGGCTGCTGTTGAGATATTTCTGATTTTGGAGAATATCAAAGACCAAATACGATCGAGTGTTACTCCAAAGTCAGTTTCCCATAACAAACGCACTGGTTGAAAAACAGATTTCATATTAAGGGCATTATAGAATTTTGAAGTCTTGAGGTCGGATGAGGTGGTTAGTTGCAACAGCCTAAGAACATCTGGAGACAGGATGTTATTAGGAAAGTGTTGAAGAGCATCTAGACAGGAGTTGATAAGCTTATTGTAAAAATTAAGTTCAGTATTAGTGATAGAATATGAGTGTCTCAACTACTGAAAAGGAAGAATATCAGGGCCATTAATGATTTGTTGTATAAATCTAATGCCTTTTTTTAACCAAGATTTCCGGTTCAATATTCTATTATTAATGACAATGTTTTTGTCATGCCAAAGCAGGGGGGATATGTTGTTAGGCTTTTTATTGTGTGGAAAAAGAAAGACCTCGAGGGCAGCCACAGAGGCTTTAATAGGGTCAGACAGAGCCATGGATGTGTGATTAAAGAGATAAATGAGATCCGCTCGATCAGAAGGATAAACCAAGTTTTTCTCTAGTTTAAGGCAAGAGGGAGTATCTGATAAATGAGGGGAATTAAACCAACAACAGGATTGTTTAATGAGGAAAGCAGAGTGATATAGATTGAAATCTGGAAACCTGACCCCCCCGCACCCCCCAATATCATAAGGAGCTATTAATTTAGCCATGGCAATTTGTTTTACATTTGCCAGAGCCCCAGAGGAAATCAAGCAGAATAGAGTAAATTGGTTTGAAAAAAGAGGCAGAGGAACAGGGAGGAGCTGAAGGTAATAAAGGATAATAGCAGAGAGCATCATTTTAATAGTGTCAAGCCTGCCCCACCATGAAAGATAAAGGGGAGACCATTTGGAAGTGAGATCTTTAAGTTTGTCTAATAAAATGTGCTTGTTAAGTTTAGTAGTAGTATGAATCGTGGACGTAAAACTAATACCAAGATATTTAATGGATTCATTACACAATTTTAAACCATAGGGCTCAAATTCATGTTTAAGACAGAAGGAGTTACGGGGTAACAATTCAGACTTTCCTTTATTATGTTTGTAACCAGAAACTGCACTGAATCGATGAAGGGAATCTAGTAGGTGGGTAATATGGAGTTTTGGATTTTTAATGAATATAAGGATGTCATCTGCATATGTTGCAATTTTAAAAACCAGCTGGGATTCCTGGAATATTTCTGTTAGATCTAATAGATTCTAATGGAGGTTCTAATGATAGAATGTAAAGAATAGGGGGAAAGGGACAGCCCTGTCGTGCCTCTCTTAAGAGAGGAAAGAAGCAGGAAGTTAGACCATTGATAAAAATGGATGATATAGGCCATGAGTAGAGAAGTTTGACTGAGGAAATACATTTTTCGCTGCAGCCGTGCCATTGAGGGGAGTGGAACATGAAGTCCCATCTAACACGATCAAAAGCCTTGTGAGCGTCGAGCAATTGCAGCATATCCTTGTCTATCTTTTTTGTCTTTGGAAACAATATAGAGGGCATCTAAAAAAAATGTCTGGCATTCGAGGAGATGTTACGACCTTTAGCGTATCCGACTTGATCCGATTTAATTAAGGATGGAAGGGATGATTCAATTTTATTAGCAAGAATTTTGTCAAATATTTTACTTTAAACATTGATGAGGGAAATAGGACGATAGCTATTGGGGCATGTTGGGTCTTTGTCTGGCTTGGAGAATAATATAATCAAGGCTTCACAAAATGAACCAGAAGAGATTTTTGTGAGACAAAGTATGAGAATTATTGAGTTTCGGTGCAATAGAATGTGCCAGGGAGTTGAAAAATTCCACTGAAAAACCATCAGGACCCGGAGCCTTGTTTCTACCTAGCCCAATTATAGCGTGGTTGATATCTAGTAGTGTAATGTCACTGTCTAGGTGAGAGAGGTCAATTTGTGTATAGGACGATCTATTAATTTTATTAAGAAAATACAGAATTTCCATGGTATGAATAGGGGTGTCCGGATTGTGTACGTTTTCATAGAATTTTTTGAAGCAGTTCAGGATATCCCTAGTGTGATTAAGTTTTGTACCACAGGTGTCTTTAATGTGGGACAAATAGCATCTTTCCTTCCTGGTTTTCAAATATGAGGCTAGTGACTTGCTGGCCTTGTTAGAATTTTGATATGTTTTAGATTAATATTTGAGTATGGTACCAGCCGCTAGATTGGTAAACTCATTATTAATTTGGCACCGCAGAGCTATAACCAGGTGGAGATTGGTGGTATTGGAATTTTAGTAGTATAGTTTCTCCACAGAAGTCAAACGAGAATAAAGCTCATCAAGGTGTTTTTACAGTCTCTTCATCCTACCGGAATACGCCATAATGTGACATGTAAGTGCAGCTTTGCAAGCATACCAGTTATTCACAGCTGAAGTGTCCTCATCATGGTTCTTATAATAAAACTCTTGCAGGAAGGACTGGACAGATAGAATGATCCTGTAATAAGTGGTTATTAAATTTCCAACATGAGGAGGGTTTACTGATGTCCTCAAAGATGAAGGTAGTTCTAACAGGGGCATGATCTGAAATGATAATATTGGAAATGGTTGAATCTACATTTGTGCCTGTGAGTGTTTTGGAGGTGAAGATATAGTCGAGACGAGAGAGCGTGTATTGTGTGTAAGAGAATGGAAGGTGTAGTCAAGTTGTGTGGGATGCGACAACCTTCAGGAGTCGATTAGACCTGTTTCAGAAAGACATCCCAAAAAACACTTATGAATTCTTGAGGATATATGTACAGTACTGGATTTCCTATCCAAAAACTGGTCAAGGACTTGATTGACATCCCCACACATAATTAAGTTAGGGAAATTATTGATGAGAATCATTTTTCTAATAGCTGTCCAAAACTGAAGGTCAGGCTTGGTAGGACCATATACATTCAGCATCGAAACACAAGTATAATCATTCTGGAGCTTGACCCAGACCCAACGTCCCTCTGTATCAGCGTTGCTACTCAAAATTTCAAAAGATAACTTTTTGTTAAGCAGTATAACCACTCAATTTCTCTTTGCAACTGCTGGGCTAGTAACAACCTCCTTAACCCAGAGATTTCAATTTCATAGCTTCTCTCAAGGATAAATGTGTTTCTTGTAAGCATGCCACAGTTTTTTCAAATGACTTAGAACTTTACATCTTTTGATGGGGTTGTTGCAGCCCTTAATGTTCCAAGAAACACAATTAAGAGACAATTATATAATTGTAAAATGTTAGCATCTTAGCATAATAGCCACATATAGGGAGAACAATGATGAACCCACAGGTGCCAAATTTCAGGGAAGTAAGCCAATAAAAAAAAAATCAAAGTGCAATTGCAATTCTCAAATTCAAGAGTGATATACAAAAGGGGAACACACGAAGAATACAGGGAGGGCGAAGGAGGCCTGATAAAAAAAACACATCAAGCTGAAGCAACCAGAAACTAGAGGGCCATAAATAAGCAATATGACCCGAGCGGCGGGGGCATTACCGACTCGGGTAATGCCCCGGGGCCCATAGTTATAGGCCCGAGCGAAGCGAGTCGGTAATGCCCCCGCCGCTCAGGTCATATAGCTTTTAGTACCCCGGCCCGCATTATGTGCGTGACCGGGGCACTAAAAGCATTTTTTCCTGTCCCGAAACGCTGCAGCGTTTCGGGACAGAAAAAAAAAGACCAAGAAAATGGCCTCCATGCAAAGGGAAAACTGAGTCCGTTTTCCCCTTCCATGGCGGCCATCGGGAGCGGACGCGTTCCCAGCGCGTCCGCTCCCGAAAAGAAGCAGAAGGTAAGTGGGGTTTGGAGGGAGGGTATGGAGAAAAAAAAAATAAAAAAAAAAGGTGGGGATGGCCCCGCTCCGAGTCTCCACACTGCTGGAGGCTGCTATTGTCCCCCACCGGGGATGCAGGAGCAAGCAGGTAAGTGGGGTGGGGAGGGCAGGGAGGAGGGAGGGAAGGGAAGAAAATAGAAAAAAAAAAAGCTTACCTGAGTCCCCGGCGAGGGACGAAGGCAGCCTCCCCGTCGTGGGGAGGCTCGGAGTGGGGATGGCCCTGCTTTGAGCCTCCTCATTGGCTGAGGGGCTGCCACGCCCCCCCACCGAGGACAAGGCGGCTGGAATCCCGGCCGAGAATCGGAGGATTCTCGGCCGGGTAAGGACCCGGCGAGAGCCAATCAGAATGCGTGTTGCATTCTGCTTGACTTTCGCCGGGTACTAAGAACATATAAAGAACATTCTTCAGCTTATGAAAAAAGGGAAAGACAATCAATAAATATGCGAAAAGGAGAAGGAAGGAAGGAAAAATGTCACAGGAACCATTGACACTGCTGGTCTAGAAAGAAAAAGATAGTATACGGCAGAAGAATGGTGCCACACCTGCTATCGTCTCAAAAAAGTTACAACAAGAAATGATAACAGCATTATGAGAAGAATGAGATTAACTAGTAAAAGAAAAAGAAATGGAAAAAAACTGAAAAACGAAAACTAGAAAAATCAGGAGTCACCGGAGTGGATGTGTCCATATTTTTGCTTTTTTAGGTCCTTTGGGTGGTCGAACATAGCAGAGCTACCATCGTGGGTAACTTTGAATGACCAGGGATGATATAAGCCATAACGAATGTTGAGCTGCTTCAACGCTGGGCGTAGCCACATCTTGTGAGATGAGCTTACAGCCACGCCATGTTAGATTTTATTTCCTTGACAGAGGACATGATGATTTGAAGCTGAGTGTCTTTAAGTACATTTAAATATGAGTGTTCTGGAAGCAGGATGAGAAAAAGTGGAAACTCTCGGTTGTCCGAAACAATGAGCTTGTTGAGTGGAGAAGATGAAGAATGGCAGGTAACGGCTTTCGTAGGAAGGCTATGGGATCGGAGCCTTCACAACCCTCTGGTAGACCAGAACCACGAAGATTATTGCATCTATTCCTGTTTTCCAAGTCCTCGTTGTGCTTCTGGAGTGTCGTGATTCCTGCCCCTCATGTCCCCAGCCCTCCAAGATGTCAGGCTGGAGCCAGGCCACGATCACCTACATGGCCCTCAAGGGCCTCTCCATCCCTCCAAAGACCCACTTGGAGTCAGACTCGGCGCTTGTGGCACCAGACTCACTCACTCCCATAGGATAACATTGGGGATTGGACTTGTAGTGCATTGATGGGGACAAGATGGATGCCCCCACATATTTCGGTTCCCCGAACTGCATATGCAGTCTAGTCTTTTGGGTGTTGTTCAGCCCAGAGACACCTGGGATATCCAGAGACTATTTAAGCCACACCCAGGCTGAGAAACATGCTTTGCGTTTTCTGCACCTGCAGAGTGACACTCACCGTGTTCGGATCGGTCTCCAGTAGGTCTGCATCTTTCTTCTGCGCTCAGCTCCTGCAAGAACACTGTTAGGAACAGCCTTACCTTGCAGCGCTTCAGCGCATCATTCATCGCTCCTTCTGTTCTGCGGGCATCTTCGGCGGTGTCATTCCCATCCCGGCACGCCGCTTCCTAAGGAAAAGGGAAAAGAACAGAAAAAAGGCATTAGTAAGCATTCTGCAAATCTTCGCTTATTTTTAAATACTGTACGAGCTTCAAACGCCTGAATCCCAGCCGCTCTGGGGGAACTCTGTCTCCGGAACTTCTCATCCATCTGCAAGAGGGAAAAGGCACTCAAGGTTAGCGTGGAAACATCTAGAGGCGCCGCATACCGCGCTTACCCACCGCATTTGTTCTTCATAAGCGGCATCCACGCTGAAAACGTCGCGGCACCTAAAAGACACAGAAAAACAACTTGGTTCAATGCAAATACAAAAGGGGTGCATCGCGCATCGCGCTCTCACTCACCTTCAGCGCTACTCATCTCAGCAGCAAGCTGCCATCCCCGGACGCCTGCCATCATCTAAGGAAGGAAAGGAACGAAGTTAGAGAACTGTTCAAAAGACTCACTATACTTACCTGTCAGACTCTTGCCAGTGAAGTAACTAGGCAGCAACAAGCCTGCATCAATCAACGCACCCCTGCGCTGAAAGCAGGATGGAGAGCACACTATCCAAGAAAACAAGGTGAGCTGTGGATCAAAGGGAAGGGTTGGACCCCGGGGAAGAAGGGGTTCAAGCACACAGAGACAATAGGAAAAGGGAAAAGAACAGAAAAAAGGCATTAGTAAGCATTCTGCAAATCTTCGCTTATTTTTAAATACTGCACGAGCTTCAAACGCCTGAATCCCAGCCGCTCTGGGGGAACTCTGTCTCCGGAACTTCTCATCCATCTGCAAGAGGGAAAAGGCACTCCAGGTTAGCATGGAAACATCTAGAGGCGCCGCATACCGCGCTTACCCACCGCATTTGTTCTTCATAAGCGGCATCCACGCTGAAAACGTCGCGGCACCTAAAAGACACAGAAAAACAACTCGGTTCAATGCAAATACAAAAGGGGTGCATCGCGCATCGCGCTCTCACTCACCTTCAGCGCTACTCATCTCAGCAGCAAGCTGCCATCCCCGGACGCCGGCCATCATCTAAGGAAGGAAGGAAAGGAACGAAGTTAGAGAACTGTTCAAAAGTCTCACTATACTTACCTGTCAGACTCTTGCCAGTGAAGTAACTAGGCAGCAACAAGCCTGCATCAATCAACGCACCCCTGCGCTGAAAGCAGGATGGAGAGCACACTATCCAAGAAAACAAGGTGAGCTGTGGATCAAAGGGAAGGGTTGGACCCCGGGGAAGAAGGGGTTCAAGCACACAGAGACAATAGGGAGTTAAACTCTACCAATCCTGTGTTGCAGGCCCAGTCTCCAGTCGAATAGCCTCCAGGGAATGGTTTGAGGTCGTAAGAGGTCAGAACAGGCTGAGTGACGTCCCCGTGGATACCAGGTGAGCGTTACATGGAGGTCTTAAACTGATTTTTCTAACCAAGCTACCCTTGGAGATAAATCTTCCACAAGTCCGACGCTTTCCTCCACCTCTTCCATTTGACACTCGAAGACCTTCCATCTGTCGTTAAGTTGCTGAAGCTTTTGGTTTGTGGTTTCTATGAAAGGTTGTAGAGCTCTGATTCCACAAAGAATGGCTTCAATAGCAGGATCCAATGGAGTATGCAGTGGTGGAGAGTCGCTTTTGGGTCTCTTCAATGTGGTGGCTGGAGTAGTAGAATCTTTAATTGTTGGTGTATTTTTTTGGTTGTTTTTAGTGGCAGCCATTGTTTGCAGAACAAATCAAGTAGGTTGAGCAGTATAGCACCAGGAAACAACAGATACACAGCATAAGATAGAAGGCACAAAAGCTATCCAGCATGAACAGGATACACCACGTGTAATGGCTGTTAAATATTTTCCAACTGCCCAAAACCTTTTTGCCTCTATTGGTGAATAGCACAATTTATTAGTTCAGTTAGCAGTTAATTCAAAGGGGAGACCACCACTATAACTTTCAAGATAAAAGAACGCGTTGTGCTGTGAAGAGGGCAAAGCAAATACTTGATGGCCAACCATTAATCGTAGATGAAAGAGGCAACCTTTGTGGCACAATTTGTATTGTAGAATATTGGCAGAAAAATATGGAGCAGGAAAACCAAATGAGGTGAAAAGAAGCAAAAGCAAACGTTATGGTGGTTGTTATAAATCAAATTGAGTGCCTCAGTGGTAAATAATGTCAAGTATGTCTGCGCTCCTTCCCGCCAATATAATTAAATCGTATTTGTAGAAGGTTCCACAGCGTTCTTACACAGCATAAAATTAGTAATCTGTGTTTTTAAGATTGCTGGAGCTGTGCGGAGATAAACAGTTAATTAGAATGTCTTGCGCACATTCACCATAGAAACGGAAGGTGGCGTTACGGGGAAGGAGGAGCGGGGAAGGCCTCAGCTGGCACGTCACGGTGGGAGGGAACTGACAGTTGCCTCATGAGAGGTGGGCCGAAAGCAAAGCTTCAGCCGCTCGCGTGACGCTGCTCCTCTCCATGGACTCCTGAGGACTAGGGCATGTCCGGACCTCTGCGGCAGATGAAAGTGATTTTACAAAGCTCTGGCTGATTAAGGGTATGTAAAAAAAAGAACAAATGAAACGGGGAAATGCCTTATTTATAAATAAGTGAGACAAAGCTAACGGGCTAGGCAGCCATCTTCCTTGGTGCCAAACCACGCCCCCCTGCTGCTTTTTTTCTATACACTCAATTTTATTATTTGTGGGTTGAGGGAAAATTCAGGGGGAAACCTTAACTTGGGTGCCATCTATCCTAATTCAAAAAGGGCTCCTATTCAATTGTTATGTTACTTGGCATTTATATAGCGCCCCATGTATCATTGTTATGACCTCAAAGCGCTAGTAGGTGCAACGCCTTCGGGAACCGCAGTTTAAGTCAGTAGAGAGAGAGTGTGTCGTATGGTGCGTGGGCACACCGGATATGTGTGCAGCTGGTGTGGTGGTTGCATGATAGCTGCTTTATAGCGGAAGGTGTGGTGCTGAGGAAATCAGTTGGAATGTGAGCAGTCTGGAGGGTGGACACCCAGACTGAGATCTGGCTGCGCTAGGCCCAGGAGATGCTTAAGCTAGTCGGTATGGGCTTCAGCTAGCTGTGTTTTATTAGGATGATGAGGTGTACGTCGGGTCATGTTAGTATGAGAACATCTAGTCCGAATGTGTCATAGCATGGCTTTGTTCTAGTCGAGTGATGGTGAATAAGGGAGAGTAAGCGTAGTAGTGTGATATGGTGATTATCAGTAATGTGCCTGAGGCCAAGCACGAGAGCAGGACATCTGTTCTGTTCTACCGCTTCATCTGTCCAATCCACTTCATCCGTGCTACTCGCTTCATCCGTCCATCCACTGCATTCACTCCATTCATTGCATCCACTTCTTCTGCTCTATTCTGTCTGTTCTTTCCACTACGTCCGTTCTTTCCGCTCCATCCACTCTATTCGTTTCATCCACTACGTCCATTCCATTCAATCCATCTGCTCATATCTATCCACTCATCTACTCGATCCACTCCATCTATCCATTTCATGAGTCCTTTCGTCGTTCCATCCGATTCATCCGTTCCATCGCTTCATCTGTTCCATCAACTTCATCCGTTTTATTCACTTCATGCGTTCCAACTACTTCATCTGTTCCATCCGCTTCATCTGTTTCATACACATCCTCCGTTCCACCCGCTTCATCTGTTCCGCCCGCGCTTCGTCTGTTCCGCCCGCGCTTCGTCTGTTCCGCCCGCGCTTCGTCTGTTCCGCCCGCGCTTCGTCTGTTCCGCCCGCGCTTCGTCTGTTCCGCCCGCGCTTCGTCTGTTCCGCCCGCGCTTCGTCTGTTCCGCCCGCGCTTCGTCTGTTCCGCCCGCGCTTCGTCTGTTCCGCCCGCGCTTCGTCTGTTCCGCCCGCGCTTCGTCTGTTCCGCCCGCGCTTCGTCTGTTCCGCCCGCGCTTCGTCTGTTCCGCCCGCGCTTCGTCTGTTCCGCCCGCGCTTCGTCTGTTCCGCCCGCGCTTCGTCTGTTCCGCCCGCGCTTCGTCTGTTCCGCCCGCGCTTCGTCTGTTCCGCCCGCGCTTCGTCTGTTCCGCCCGCATTTTGCATTTCGTCAGTTCCTCCCGCATTTTGCATTTCGTCAGTTCCTCCCGCATTTTGCATTTCGTCAGTTCCTCCCGCATTTTGCATTTCGTCGGTTCTGCCCGCATTTTGCATTTCGTCGGTTCTGCCCGCATTTTGCATTTCGTCAGTTCCGTCCGCATTTCATCAAGTTCATCCGTTCCATTCTTTCCATTCACTTTCCGTCTTTTCCATCTACTCCATCCACTCTTTGTCTATTCTCTTTCCCATCCACTTCATTGAATCTAATGCGTACTATTTATCCGTTCCATGTACTTCATCCGTTCCATCCACTTATTTGTTTTGTGCTTTGGATATGTTCATGTAGAAGGTTAATCAAGTCTAGTTCAATAGTTTTTATTGTAATTATCACCCCCATTGGTGATTGCTGCCCAATATAAAAATGTTATTTTTGTGAATTCTAAAAATAAATAAATATTGTATTATCACCAACCGGCCTGGTTCATGGTCCATTGTGACCCAGGGTATTTGTAAAAGGGGGTGTGAGACGGGTCGGGTATCGGCTCAATTTGAATTCATTGAAATTAAAGAAAAGGCATTCCTGTTGAGTGCCACATCACAGGATTAGACCAAGTGTCCTGGTCCGGTGTGTGACGCCCAATTGGTATCCTTAACACATCGGTCCTTCCTCTGGTTCAGGATCATGGGCTTTTGTTTCTAATACAAGTTCCTGCCATGGTATAGTGTTGTTTCATTGACAGATTGGCCATTTGGCCTCAATTCGTCCTGAGCGTCTTTACAAGATTAATGAAAGCAGTGGCAGCCCTGCTCTGAGCGGAGGGCTGCCACCCTTATCCATACCTCGACGATTGGTTAGTACGAGCGGATTCTCCCGAGGGAGTGCAGCGCACACCGATCAGCTTCAGGCATACACTGTACTAGTTAGGGTTCTCCATCAACCTCATGAAAGCAGTTTCTTCCCACTCAGTCCTTAACATTCTTGGGCCTAATTTGGGATACAAGGCTGAGAGAATCTTCCCTCCCAGGACAAGATCAATGCGATTAGGTCGGCCACGGGACATTTCCTCAGCAGACCAGTAACATCTGCATGGTGTTTTCAACACCTGCTCGGAACTATGGCAGTATGCCTCCTGGCAGAGCCATACAGGAGGCACAAAATGAGGAGGCTCCAGCTACACTTCTTAGCCTCCTTTGAATCAGGAGACAGGCTCCCAGTCAGTCCATGTCAGCATACCACAGCACCTTCACATGGATCTCTTGTGTTGGTGGACAGAGAACAAGTTGTTGGTGGGCAGGCCATTCTGGCAGCCTCTACCAGCGGTCACCATTACCACAGAACCGTCCCTGGAAGGATGGGGAGCTACCCTGGACTGTCGGTGTTCATGGACTCTGGTCAAAGCAGGAACAGCTATAGCACATCAGTTGGCTGGAGATGATGGACATCTGGCTTGCCCTCAAAGCTTTCCTCCCTATTATCAGCAACAAATCAGTGGGCATTCAGACAGCTCCACCGGCATGTATTACATCAACAAGCAAGGGGGGGGTACCAGGTGGTCTCTCTGCAGGTTGTCCATCCAAATATGGGAGTGGGCTCTGTCTCGCAACATTTGCCTTTCAGCAGTCCACCTCACGGGGGAGGCCAATCTGGACGAGGACAGACTCAGCAGGTTGGTGGTCTACAACTACGAATGGCAGTTGAGCGACCAGGTCCTGAGGGAAATCTTCAATATGTGGGGCCATACTCGGGTGGACCTATTTGCCACAGCAGCAACAGGAGAAGTCGCCACTAGGCTTCCTGGAGGGGCCGGGCAAAGGCTCAATGGGGGACTTGTTGCTGATTCAGTGTAACATGAGGGCATACACTTTCCCTCTGACATTATTGATACACAGGGTCATCTGCAAGGTCAGGGAGTCGCAGCGGCTTCGCTTCATCTTGATTGCGCTGCAGTGGCCGCCAGACCTTGGTTCTCCGAGCTCCTCCGGCTGTCCTGCCAGCCTGCTGTCCTTCCAGTGGGACCAACCCTATTCTTATCTCACTAGGGTGGCAGAGTGATGCATCCTGCGCTGGAGAAGTTAGCCTGCATGGTTCCTGAGCAAGTCAACCTAAGACATTTTCAGTTGTCACAAGACAATTTGGACATTATTTAAGGGGCCAGAAGCAGCTCCACAAGGAGTCATTACAATAGAAAAAGGACCACGTTTTATCACTGGGCCCAGGCAAACAGGATAGACCCTCTGGAATGCACACTAGACAATGTGTTGTCTTTCTTAGTACACTTGGCTCATTCAGGTGTACAGGTTGACACTTGCCATACTTATCTGCGGCCATTGGAGCTTATAGAAACTCTGGAGATAACCTCTTCTCCTCTAATCCGGTGGTCAAAAAAACAGCTAGTGGGCCCGACCACATATCCTCCAGTCAAGCGAGCACACCTCGTCTTGGACCTCAGCGTGGTGCTGGCTGCCCTGGCCCACAAACCTTTTGAGCCCATTGCATCAGTGGACATCAGGCTTGTTACCATTCTGGTCAGCCTCACTTCAGCACGTAGGATTAGTGAGATGCAGGCTCTGGTGGCGTCCGTGCCATATACCACATTTCATTGGGACAGGGCGGTGCTTAGGATGCGCCCTACAATCCTCCCAAAGGTCGTGTCATCCTTCCACCTTAACGAGCAGATTGTAGTTCCAACCTTCTTCCCAAATCCGAAGGATGAGGCAGAGAAGGTGTTGCACTGTCTGGATGTCAGACATGCCCTGAGATTCTACCTAGATGGGACTAAGACCTTCTGTAACTCTGATGCAGTGTTTGTCACTTTTGGCGGGTCAAAGCCAGGTGGCCAAGCATCCAAAGCGTCAGTCGCAAGGTGAACTTATTAGGGGCAGCATATGACCTTCCCAGCAAATATGCATGCCCATGCGATCAGAGCCAAGGCCATGGCCGTGACTTTCAAAAAGGCACATGCCATGGCAGACAATCAGCAAGGTAGCTCCTTGGGCCTCTCCATCTGCCTTTTGCAAGCACCATTGCTTGGACGCCAGCGCCAGATCAGACGTAGTATTTGGCCAGGAAGTTTTAAGAAACCGGTTTTCATAAGAGGAGCAACTCTCTGCCCCATGGTTTCATTCTGTTGTAATTGCCCATGCAGTATGGGGGAAAGGGGACGAGACGTACAAGTAATTATAAGTTACTGACTGTAGTGACTAAAGTACTCCTAGTCCATAGTCCCCTTTCCTCCATACGTCCCACCATCCTCCCCATTAAAAGGAACCAGTGTCATTAGGCATGTAACATAGCCGACGCGTCAAAGGGGACCAAGGAGTGGCAGCGGTGGTCAGAGTTAAGGGAGCGCAAGCTCCCGGGGCTGCGTCCCCATGTGCATCCAAATTTAAAGGGAAGGCCATCTTTGCTGGTGAAAAAGGTTGTTTCCTGTCCCTAGCGAGGCACATCCATACATTATGGAGGAAAGGGGACTATGGACTAGGATTATGTTAGTCACTACAGTGAGTAATTTATAATATTTTATCCATGTTTGTTCTCAGTAGAGGGGCTCCCACACTCCTTTGTAGCATATTATAAACCGTATGTACCAGACATTGATGTATAGGGGGTGATGGGGCTGCGGCCCCTCCTTCCTGCCACGCCTAACCGGGAGCGATACCAGGAGGCTGGAAACCCCTCAACCTGCACTGCCTATCTCCTGATCCCACTCTCTCCTGCATGCTAGCACTCCCACATATCCTCAACTCAATTAAAATGTGCTGCAAAATTGCAACAAAACTTTTTGTGTCAATGTAATTTTGTAAGAAACAAAATGTCATATTCCTTGCTTCAATCTTTGAGGACGAGGGGACTGTCTTTCGCAAGAAGGTGGCTGGACCACACGTACCTCCTCCGTGGCCTGCTGGGAGTAGCCACAGTATGCAGGGAGGTATTGTTGTGCGCACACCATCTCAGATGGAATAAGTACTGGGGGCCTCGTTGCTCAGCCCCTGCAGAGGAGGAGGTGGATTTCTCCCCAGCCAGGCCAACAAGACTTGGTGGGGGTAGGGTGCTGTATGTAGGAGTGGTTGTAAATGGGAATGGTAGTCAGGGGGAGCTGATGGAAGATGACGGGTGAAAGGTGAAGGAGGAGTGGATGGAATAAAAAGGTGAGAGCCGAAGGGATAGGATTGGAAGGGAAGATGGGTAGATTGATATTGCCACACTATTTATTCTGCTTCACTTTTGCCCTGTACTGTTATTGCTTTATTGCTCAATTATAGCATTCTGTTGAAGGGCATGGTTAGTTAGTTGGAATTAATCTCTGACTATTGTTAAGGATTCTGCAGTCATGCTTTGGCAATAGTTTTCCTCATGTAAATGGTGTGTGGCGTTTGAAAGATGAATGGGGTAGGGAATGGAAGGTGAAAGTAGTGCGGCAGTTTATGGAAGGAAGCAGGAGCAAATGGAAGAAGATAGCAGAAGAGAGAGAGACCTTGTGTAGAACAACTTGATAGCATTCCAACACACCAAAAATGTGTCAATCTTCAACTTGAACCGTGGGCAAAGCTGTTTACTTAAAAGGGCAAAGGTTGCGGCTAGAAGTCAACAGCCATCGATTCCAGTTAATAGTTCTAAAAGTAGTCTGTTTCTTTTGTTGTTTACTTTTGTTAGGAACTGTGGTTAGGTTACAGTAGGATTCTTAACAGAAGACTATTCATTTACATACATCCTGTCAAGCACTCGTTGGACATTTTATTTTTATAGAATAGGGCTGGAGTTTGTAAATTTAGGGAAAGATTAGGCTAACTTGATACAAATACATTCTTAAAACAAAGCCTTGGTGTCCGAGTCCTTATTCTGACCTACCACACCCTTTAACATTATTCCGGTGCCAGTAGTTGGGTGTTCCCTCGACCATGTAACCGTAGCTTTATCTTCTCCTCCTTCAAATGAGGTACAGCACAAAAGAACTTGAATAACAGTGGATCCGAGCCTAAAATATCATATCTGGGCATTGTTACTGTATTTCAATGTTTTAAATACAGTCAGCACACAGACTTGTTGTTGGTTATGTGCAGAAGAACATTTGAAATTGTAACAAAAGGAAACGTTTTTGTATTCATTATGCAGAACTGAAAATAAGCCAGCTATAGTCCTGTGACATTTGATTGGTTCTCTTCTATCCAAAGCTCCTTCCACATAAGTGGCCTTTGGGAAAAGAAACTCCAATGATAAGAGCAGTCAAAGTGCTTAAAACAATGCAGTCAAAAGTGAGTAGTCATTCCTTTTCACTGAAGGCAGACCGTGCTGGACAGTGAGAAGTTGATTTGACCAGGTTCACTATACATCCTTAGCAGCACTGGTCTAGGGCCCTCATTACTTTTGTTCCTCAGTCACGGAAATGACCGTCTAATCCCCTTGGCAGCCTAACAATTAATGCTCCTCATTGCCTGACAGTTTATACACCTCTCGTTTAGGGGAACAGACTTCTTGGCATGTACTATAATGTTATGTTCGTTTTTAAAACGAGTGTTATCTTTTTCCAAGTTTATTCTTTTGTAGCACCCTAGTTGTTACAATCACCCAAGTGTAAATAAACTCAATCGAGCTTCGAGAGGAAAGGCTGGCTCCGCTGAACCTGAATTTGGCACTAGGATCAGGCGTATACACACTGATCTGTGCAACCACTGCATACAACAGTGAGCCCTTTTCTGTACATACGTGTTAATCTATTTATAATATGCATTTCAACTTTGGTTGCAGCACATGATCAATATCTTCACCACATAAAGGTAAAAACACTACACCACCTGTGCTATACAGAACAGATGTGCTCATGTTAACACGCACAATATAGGCTAAATGGATCAGATCAGAATGCACTTGTCAAAAAGACAACAGGCTCAGACTTGATAGACTCAACATTGTCCTGTACAGTGTCATGACCTGTTTTGTTTAAGGTGGGGCACTCACTACTTTGAAACAGGCGGTCATATATTGCCCCCTCCTATAGAGTGTGCCCTGTGCAGTTGCCCCTTTTGCCCTCACATAAAGATGTAATTGCCCCATCCTCAAGCTTCAACTTGTTGCTGGCCAACTAATGCAGGGTACAAGTGAAGACTTGCACATGAACACACATCACTTCAGAGTGCTTCAGCCACTGCGCCATCTCCTGAAATATCCTTGCACAGGAGTATCAATAGTACATGACCAATTACACAATTATGAATGTGCATACTTTCTTTTTTACAGTGTACACAGAAGGCATTTGCTGATTGGTTGATAAAATAGGTTTATAATCGTAACCTGACAAAATTAAAGATGTAAAGAAGAGCACACACTATGCTCATTTAAATTTGCTCCCAAGTTTGGCGACAATGGCAGACTTCCGGCAGCGTTCTTTGTGTGTAGTGTTTATTGGCAATACTTATTCACGTAGTTAGCATCTGGTTTCAAGGCTACGGCTTTTCATTGCCATTACAAATAATAATAGCTCATACACACATTGTAAGTTCATTTTTTTGTAAATTGATTAGCTACCAGCTCTTTCTTTTGGTGAAGACCACTCCATAATGCAGTTCTCCACTATCTTCCTTTCCCATTGGACCAGTTCTTGCCCGTTGTCTGCAAAGGTTTTCATTGTGGGCAAACCCTTCTAAGAGTTTCCTCGCCTTCATGCCATCAATGCTGAAATGCATTCTCTTCGGAAGGATTTTGAGACACCTTATGGAACACCTCTCAATCCCCTGTGTGGCTAAATGTTGTTACGCTCTTCAAATCTTTGGTCCTCTGTCTTGTGTGAGAAACCTGACAGTGTCTCACACGCTTGTTCCCGGGGGAATCTGTCACCCAGGTGGCCAGGACAAGGCCATCACTTTTGGATCCAGTTCCTGGGTGGTGGATCAGTGCGGGAAGATCTACTGGACGAGGGGTCCTCAGGGAGTGGAAGTGGGACACTGTATGGTGAGACACAGTATCCCCTTCTCAATAACACCTTTTCAACATCCTACCAGGTAGGATACCTAGGAATTCAACGCCCCGAACCCCTTTCCAACACACACACTTTCTCGCTGACATTGCACCGTGAGTGACAATGGACTAATACCAGAGCCGTATTCCTGACATGTCAGGCAATTACTGATAATTACATACACTTGACTTCCATCACACTTCCCCACATGGATAAAAGGCGGAGCATGAAAGCACTCTGAGCAAGGCAAAACGCATGAGGAAGCAGCAGTTCCGAGAGGGAAGTTTAATATGAGGAGAAAGATGGCAAGACCAGAAAGGGTTGCAAGGAGGGAGCCCTCAGGAATAAAAAATTAGACCGGGAATGAAAGTGGAAGAAAGTTGCACTGTGCGTCGAAGGTACCTCTCGTGCATCAATAGCCGAGGCGGGCAGGAGCGATTGCTGCTGTGGTACTGTCCTTGGCTCCTCCAACAAAGCTTCTCCAGTAAGGTCAGCAGAGCCAGTGAGTCGGGGAGACTGATAGCAGACCGGTCTTGGTTAGAAACAAGGTTGCAAGTGGCAACATCGTATGAAGAAATCTGCAAATAAGAGTGTAAGGTGTATGTGATGAGCGACGTGAATATAATTGAATATCCACGAGTGACTGAACTTTTGAAACCAAGGTAGATGCAATACGCAGAGTGGTCCGGCGCCACGTGGGTGCTCATTCGAAGGTCTGTTAGGTATCCAACTGAGAGTGCAAAATTGTGAACTGTGAAATTGAAGTGGTCCTGCAATGGGTCAAGCTAAACCCTGTGCACATTCGAAAGACTTTGATAGCTTATACGAACTGTAATTGAGCCAAGCCTGGCTGAGAGAGACTAATTGTGTAAAAGGGATCTGAGCCCGGCTGAGAAGGATCCGGGTTCAAGAGTGAATCGCCCTACTTGAATACTTTCAAAGGAGCATTTTGTTTGTTTGATACATCAGGCCCTCTGAATCAAGAGTCTTTTGATAACCTAAGAGACTTCAGCATAGAAGGCCCTGATGCTTGTGTCCTTGTGCCAAAGAAGCCCACGAGTGTGTTATGTTCGAGTGATCTGCCTTGTCCCTTGCTGAAAACGTGGGCAAGGGAAGCCAACGGCCTGAAAATCCTAACTTTTATCATTTTTGTGAACACATTTCTTTTTCGTGAACATTTCCCCCACACTATTTGTAAATTAGCAGTAAGGATTGGCAATCATTGTTTTTGGTATAGGTCCTTTTATTTTGATAAGACTCCACTGGGACTGCATTATTTAGTTTGCTCCCATCTTAGATTTAGGGTTAGATAGGCGTTCATCACACCCTTGATAAAGTTCAATAAACACCCTTGAACTGTGATCACGTCTGTCTTACTTTTGTACCATGCCTTCCTTACACTTGCCACATAAATAGTCAGAAGGGTTGCATGAGATGGCGACCCAGGCTTCAGTAATTTCTTCATCCTCTCATGTCCTTCGCTCAGTGACGGTTGTGTGCAATCATGATACTGTCCGTTTGAATCCCATGCATCTCGGTTGGCATTATGGTGCAGAAGTGATTCACATTTTTCAACCAGTATTTGTTCAGATTGATCACAATTATGAAAACCCCAACAGAGATGTTTAATTATTGACTGTGAGTAATTTGTCTGTTGCCTGAAACACTAGGCATTCAGGGAGATACCGCTCCCCAGGTCTCCAAGTGTATCTTCACTGTGGAGATTTTACTTCCGATGGAAAGTGGCTGGAGGTTCGGATCCTCTGAAGTTCAGAGTACCACGGCTGCACAATGTCTCTCCACATTGCGTTCCCTCATTGGCATTCTTACTGTCGCAAACTGAGTACACCATTAGCCTAGCAGTTTGGTTCTTCATGTCTCAAACTCTAGCATTTGTTGCCCATTCTGTTTGGTCTCGCTTTCCCCCGCTTGCTTTTCATGTTAGTCTGCCTGGCTCATTGCAAATGGAGATTAACAGTTACACAGTGGAAGCTTGACGTGCACCTTGATATTTATTCGTTCTTACCCTTTTTGACCCCTGTAGCATTGATTTTCTTGGCCTCTGGCTTGGAGACAATCCCAGCATCGAATTGTTGACTGCTCTGTGGGAACCGCTATGGCATGATTTTGGATATCCTCGCACGCATTTGCCTGTGGCTACCAGTTCCACTTCTGAACCTCTTTAATCAAAAAGTTCAATCCACATTATTTTATGCTTCTTCATCGCAACAGAGGAATTATATTCTGTAGCCTGGACCATCAGAGCTTAGCACCTTTTAGTTTTCAACTCATGGAAATAAGTGCAATATTTTGCACTAAATCCAGGGCTGGCACAATGACCATCACCTGCCATCCAAATCCTTTTTCCTGAAAGACATTGTCAGGTACTGCCTTCCCTTGTCACTGTGTCATTTCTTGCAGGGAATAGATATTTCCTCTGCTTTTTGAAGTAGGTCTTTCACATGAACTGCAGTCCCCAATAATTGTTTAAATGTTACTGAATGTCGACCTGCTAATCAAAAGTATATTGTTATATATTTCCCTGTTTATTCCACCTATACGTCGAGTCTCCGAACATCGACACTCGACGCCGGATCGGAGAAAATTCAACCGTCGGACTACAGCGACGGATTTGGGCCTCGGAAGGCCTCTGGCCTCCGCCCGGGCCTTGGAAATCCTCTGGACTCGGCCCTGCAAGTGGGGAGAGTGGGGGGTGACACCCTACACTCTGATTAATATAGGTACATTACTTATATTCCTACACTCCCAGCCCGCTGCCATAGGGTGCGTATGGAGGGTACCCCCTTTCAATTTTGCCCCAAGTGCAACCGCAAGTATCCTTGGGTTGACAGACACACCACGTGTAACCTCTGCTTGCCGAGGGACCACCCCAAGGCGAATTGCAGAGCTTGCAGTCGGTTTAAACCGAAGACCCTTAAGGACCGTTCGGCAAAGCGTTGGGCCCACCACGCCAGGCGACAAGAGGCCATGGCCGCGGAGGGTGCCTTCAGCGATGGCAGCGACGCCGTACTTTCGGACGGCAAGGGCAATGTGGCGTCGATGGACAGCCAAGCGCAAGTCCCCGACCTCGGAAGGTTGTCCGGCGGGCAGCTATGGGGAAGACCCCCGGCGACACGAGCGTTACCCACACCACTTCCAGCAAACAAAAGTCCAATCGACGCGCACGTTGAGTTCTCGGAAAGAGGCACGTAGAGAACGGTCCACCGAGTCGGTGTCCTCTGGGCGTTCGCGTTCGAGATCGCCTCATGTCAACAAGCAACTCTCCACTGTTGCTAAAAGTGCCTCGCTCCCCTTAGTGACTGAGGTTCGGTCGTCTGAGGACGACGCCGACCTCTACCCCCAAGCTGCACTCCAGGAGTCGGCGTCTGCAGGCAGCGGTAAGGCTACTACCGAATCCCTTACACTCTCCAGAGACAGGGACTCTACCCCCGAATTTCGACGCCAGGCATCGAAAAGCTCTGATGGGGCCCAAAAGTCGGGGAAGCACTCTTCTACCCACGGGCAGGGGGGAAAACCAGCCTACTTCCACTCCTAAACTGCATTCTACTCCACCTAAACAGACAGACAAGTCTCAGTCCCCTGTCCCTAAGGCCCCTGTTCAGGCCAGTAGGTCTAGCCAGGACAAATCTCAATCTGTTGTCCCGAAGACCCCTGTTCAAACCAGTAGGTCTAGTCAGGATAAAACAGGGAAAGCACTCCAGGAAAGAGTTATTCCCAGTTCAAGGGAATGGTCCAGTGATGACATAGACAGAGCAATGTCAAGGATGCCATCATTGGCAGATTTCTATGCCAAGAACCCGGAACACTTTCTCTCTTATACCCCAGAAGGGTCAACTCCCTCAGGCTCGAAGGATCCAATACCTCCAAGTAGGAAGTCCCGGGGTGAAGCACAATCTTCAGACCCCTTCTATATACAGCCCTATTCTCAATACCAGGAAGATCCCTCCTTTGTTGAGGATCCAGACGTGGGCATGTTCGAAGAACAAACTGGGACAGGCTATTATGGGGTATGATGAGGACCAAGAGGAGGAGGAGGAAGAGGACGACCCAGATACATACAGGGTAGATTCCCCGGTAGAGAAAGAGCCTGCGGTTACCGACTCCCCTGTCGACAACCAACCTCTCCTGAATGAGGTCCTGTCCAGAGCGGCACAGCACTTCCACATTGACACCCAGGGTGCTCAGGAAGAGAGGGACTTTGCAGAGGAACTGGTGGGAGAAAGGAGACCTGTTGCTCAGGCCATCCCTATCCTTAGGTCAATACAAAGGAGGATAGACCCTTCCCTTGTTAACCCCTATCTCACTAGGGCAGTAAACCACAGAATTGAAAAGCTTTTCAGGGCAGCCTAATCTGACCCACTATACATAAGGGGACATCTCAAACCTTACTCCCTGGTTGTTACAAACACCCGTAAGAGAGCGGGAACACCTTTGTCATCGTCCGAAGCTGCCCCCGACAAGGAGAGCAAGAAGATTTATGGCTTGGGCAGGAAAGTAGCCTCCACTTCAGCCTACCTGGCAAGGATTGCAAACTCCACCACCCTGCTGGCTAGTTACAACTGCTACCAATGGGAAGAAGTCACGGCTCTCATAGACTCCGCCCCAGAACCCTTAAAGAGCCAATTGGCACGAGTTTCGGCAGAGGGGAGAGCCGTGTCGGGTTGCATTTTAAAATCAACCTTTGATGCCGCGGATAACGCCGGCAGATTAATTGCTGAAAGCACGGTCATCAAGAGGCATGCTTGGCTACGGCAGTCTGGTTTCATTGCCGAGACCCAAGCATCATTGATAGATAAGCCGGTGGAGCCGGATCTATTGTTTGGAAAGGCGGTCGAGGACGCGCTAAAGAATGCCAAGGACGAGACACTCAAGTCCCTAGGGCAACTAACCAACAAACCCCCTAACCAGCGAGGGAATGGCAATTTTCGTTGGCCTCACGGACAAAACTCCCAAAGAGGCTCAAACTATTCCCAAGGCCAGGGTACTACATGGAACATTAACCAGCAGTCTACCCAGAGTTATGGCAGGGGTAACAAAAGAGGTTGTGGTAGGGGTAGAGGCAGTCCCAATTAAGGAGGGGGCACGCCTCCACCAAAACAGTGACGCTCCGTTCAGGGTCCCTTCTCACGCATCCCCAGTAGGGGGACACATTTCCATCTTC
The DNA here is from genome assembly GCF_040938575.1 of Ambystoma mexicanum. Lineage (NCBI taxonomy): Eukaryota > Metazoa > Chordata > Amphibia > Caudata > Ambystomatidae > Ambystoma > Ambystoma mexicanum. The sequence continues at coordinate 197,424,820 of NC_090937.1, read as the reverse complement.
ACCCAAGCTTGGGAAGGGATCACATCAGACAGATGGGTGCTGTCCACAGTGTCCGCAGGATACTGCATAGAACTCCTAGAGCGTCCCCGAAACCACCCTCTACGACAAAGAATACACTCCTTAGACCACCAGAAGATCCTACTCGAAGAGATCGAAATTCTTCTCGCAAAGGAAGCGATAGTACTCGTCCCGGGACACCAGGTAAACAAGGGTATTTATTCAACTTACATCCTTGTGCCAAAAAAAGATTTGACAATGCGCCCAGTATTGGATTTACGGCCTGCAAACAAGTATGTCAAGCCCCAAACATTTCGCATGACTACTCTCCAAGAGGTAATTCCCCTCCTAAAAAAGGGGGATTACATGGCAACATTGGATATGAAAGATGCCTATTTTCATATTTCCATGTTCCCAGCGCACAGAAAATATCTGCGCTTCAAGGTGGACAGTCAGCACTACCAGTTCAAGGTACTGCCCTTCGGGATAGCCTCGGCTCCAAGGGTATTCACGAAGGTACTGGCGGTGGCGGCGGCACACCTACGCAGGGAGGCAATCCCAGTGTACCCTTATCTGGACGACTGGCTCATCACGGGGGAGACCCCAGTAATTTGCAGGACAAGCATTCAAAGAACTATCGACCTCCTCTTCGAATTGGTCTTCTCCATAAACGAGACAAAATCAAGTCTGGTGCCCAGCACCACCCAGCAGTTCCTAGGAGCTTTTCTAAATACTCAAGAGGGGTTGGCTGTTCCTTCAGAGGAAAGAATTTGGAATATACTACTGCAAATTCCGCAATATCAAACCGGTTGCCAGATAACAGTACGCAAAGCAATGCGTTTGCTGGGCATGATGGCGTCATGTATTTACCTGGTCCCCCACGCGCGCCTGCGCATGCGTCCCATGCAAGAATGGTTGGCGAAACTGTGGTCTCAGGCAAGTGGTCAGTGGGACGATCTAGTGGTCGTTTCGCCAACACTTGTACAAAGCCTCCACTGGTGGACAAGAGACAATCTATCCAAGGGGAAACCCTTTTCCGATCCCGAGATACAGGCGGTAGTCACGACGGACGCATGCCTGACAGGTGGGGAGCTCACCATCTACACCACACAGCTCAGGGTCTCTGGTCTCACACAATGGCCAAGAATCACATCAACCTGCTAGAGCTTCTGGCAGTTTTCAGAGCACTTCTGGCGTTCGAGCCCCACCTACTGAACCTGTCGGTGCAGATCCGAACGGACAGCACGACAGCCATGTTCTACCTGAACAAGCAATGAGGGACTTGTTCGCCGAATCTGTCCAGACTTGCACAGAAAATGTGGATATGGGCACTCAGACGGAACATCTTTCTGTCATCTCAACATGTTCCAGGGGATCGCCATTCTCTAGCGCCGCTTTGAGCAGAGATCCCCTTCCGGAGGAACACGAATGGTGTCTACACAGAGATATCGTATAAGATCTCTTCTCTCAGTGGGGTTTCCCCACTATAGACCTATTCGCCACAAGCGAAAACAGACAGTGCCCAGGATTCGCATCCAGGTTTCCCCAACCAGACTCCCTGGGGAACGCCCTGTGGATGAACTGGTCAGGAATGTTTGCGTACGCTTTTCCACCAACTCCTCATCAGGAAGGTGGTGAACAAGATGAACAGAGAGTCGATGACGCTCGTCCTAGTTGCTCCCATGTGGGCGAGACAACCGTGGTTTCCACACCTATGCAGACTTTCGGTGTGATCCCATCAAACTCCCGGGCTGGTACAATCTTTTGTCCCAGCACCAAGGTCAGAAGGTGCATCCTCTAGCCAACTCCATGAACCTAGCAGCATGGCTCCTGAGGTCATAGAGTTTGGACATCTCAATTTACCACAGAGATGTATGGACATCCTAAAAGAGTCTAGGAAACCGAACACGAGGCATTGCTACTTCGACAAATGGAAGAGATTCGTTATCTGGTGCCAGAATAAACAAATCAACCCAGTTGATTGCACTCCTTCCACAATCGTGACATACATGCTCCACCTGCTGGACGCAGGTTTGGTTTTCAACTCACTAAAGGTACACCTGGCAGCACTGCCAGCGTACCCCACCACACATAGCAAGGTGTCGTGGTGGAAGGTACCCGTGGTTAAAGCATTCATGGAGGGAGGAAAGAGACTTCATCCCCCTATATCTAACCCACCACCAGGATGGGACCTGAACGTGGTGCTATCTAAACTCATGGGCCCCCCATTCGAGCCCATGCATAAGACAAGTCTCAAACACCTGACCTATAAGACTGCCTTCTTAGTAGCCATTAGATCCATAAGAAGGGTCAGTGAAATTCAGGCTCTGTCTGTGCAGGATCCTTTCTTTACTATTCATAAGGATAAGCTGCTTTTGCGGACACACCCTAGGTTCTCACCTAAGTTTATTTCTAAATTCCATGTAAACCAGTCCATCGAGCTTCCGGCTTTCTTCCAAAACCCACAAAGCTCGGCTGAGGTTAAACTACACACCCTAGATGTGCGTAGGGCGGTCCTTTACTATGTAAACAACACCAGACCGCTTAGGAAAACAGATCAACTGTTTGTCTCCGTAGCCACAGGCAAAGAGGGAGATCGCGTCTCTAAGGGTGCCATCTCCAAGTGGATTGTCAACTGTATCCAGTTGTGTTACTCTCTTTCTGACAAAACTTTGCCTTTTACGCCCAGAGCCCACTCGACAAGAGGCATTGGGGCCACTCTGGCTTTCATTGCAAATGTTCCCCTTGACACCATTTGCAAAGCAGCTACTTGGAGCTCTATTCACACTTTTACTCAGCACTACTGCATTGACACTCATTCCAAGACAGATACTCAAGTGGGTTCTAAGACATTTATTTGCTCATGACCCTTCTCAAATCCCACCTCCTTCTAACACTGCTTGCTAATCTATGCACAGCATGTGATCTAAGCAGATTCCACAAGCCTCAGAAGGGATACATTACTCACCGTAATCGTATTTCTGATGCTTGTATCTGCTTAGATTCACATGCGACCCACCCTTCCTCCCCTCTGAGAGAAGGCGCATGGATGCTTGTAGTCTTATCTTATCTTTCTTCTATCTGCTTGGATCATCTGTACTCACGCTACTCCTCATGCTACCTCATGTCATGAAAAATACAATCTGAGGGTCATAGACGCGTGAAGCACATGGGTACAGTGGACGTCACACTAGGGATAGTATTACTGGCACGCCCTATGTCGACGCCCATTTTCGAGTTTCGGAAAACAAACTGTAATACTCCGCAGTTTCCACTAGATGTCAGCCTATGCACAGCATGTGAATCTAAGCCGATACAAGCATCAGAAATACGATTACGGTGAGTAATGTATCCCATATTTCTGATGTTTGTTAATCTGCTTAGAATCACATGCTGTGCATAGGTCCGACATCCAGTGGTCACTGCGGAGTATTGCATTTTGTTTTTCGTAGTCGAAAAGGGGACGTCGACAAGGCGTGTCTGTAGCACTATCCCTATAGTGACGTGCGTTGTACCCACAATCCCTCACGCGTCGAGGTCCCTCAGATTGTTTTTTTCGCCCAGCTTCTGGTTGCCTTACGCGGAGCTCCTAGAGAGACATTGCTAATACTTACTACGGACCTCGGTCCTTAATTATACTTATTGTATTGTTAAAGATCCCTCCCCTCGACGTTAGCTGTGAAGCTGTTTCTCCGCCGAGCAAGTTTTCGACGGAGGGGAAGAGGCGGAGGAGATCCTTCGGCGCTGCCGAACACGTGGCCTGGCCTCGCCGGCCAACATACAGTAGGGAGAGTGGGGGTTCAAACTTTTATCTTCTCTTTGAGAATGCCTTTCTTTCTCCCCTATCTTTCCCTTGGGGTTGTTATCACCAGTTATTATTGCCTCAGCTATGGAGAGGACACCTTTTAAGTTTTGCCCACGCTGTAGGGGCAAATACACTTGGAAGGATAAACACAAGCTCTGTAATCGTTGCTTGCCCCTCGATCATAAAGAGGACAGCTGCGCGGCCTGTAAGCTCTTGAAACCAAGAACTCTTAAAGAACGAAAAGTTAAGAGGTGGGCAGACTACGCTGTATCGAAGTCAGTTTCCTCACCCGCCGCCGCTGTTACAGAAAGTGACGAGGAGGGTGATAACTCGACGTCCGTTACGGAAGTCATTAACCCCCAGAAGGAGCGCTCGCGCGGTCCGTCCCCGGCCCCGACGGGCTCGGCTCACGCCCTGCTTATGGGGATGAACACCCCGGCGACAAGGACGCACACAGACCCCATGGGCCTAAGCACACAACCCACGGCTCTTCTTCGTCGAGGACAAAGGATCCATCAGCGCCGAAGGGGACGCAGGGCACTCTGGCGTCTACCTCAGACCGTAAGGGTCTCAAGCCCCACCCGCAAACGCAGCCGCGACCAGCGATTGGGCTTTCATCTAACACGGGCGCTACCTCAAAAACATCTGACGTAACGCTCCATAGAGCGGCCGTCGAGAAACAACGCGTAACGCAGGCAACGTCGACTCCAGAACCCTCTACTGACGAACTCGTTGTCGAGAGCCTGGCGAGAATTGTTTCCGAAGACAAACGTAAGCGGACGACGAAACAGACGTCGAATACCTCACCAAAAGATATAGAAACGCCGAAAAAGCACAAGAGTAGCCAGGAACTGCCCCCTTCATCTAAGGGCACTTCTGAACTACCGGAGGGCTTTTCTGAGGGCAACGGAAACCTTTCGTCGACGTTGTGGGAGCGTTCTAAGCGTTTGGAAGGTGAAAACACTGATTTCCCCCCTCTAGACTATTCACGGGCTCCCCCATGAGACCCTTGAAAGACTCCATTCTTGTATGGAGAAAATGGAAAGGTTTTTGGGTAGCCAAAACCCACCCACACCCAAAAGACCAAGAGAATGGACCCAGGATGACCCTAGGGTCAAGATTCCTAGGCTGTTTCCCCCTTCTACAGACGCATATGACCTCACTGAAGAGGAGCAATACCTCCAGGAAGATGAGGAGTGTTTGGGTGGAGAGGAAGAACATGAGGAAGAGGGGTTTGAAGAAGACCCTTACACTAGTGCAGGAGCTTTTGAAGAAGATACAGCTACCTCACAGCCCTGGCAATCCCCATCAGTGCAGCCTTGGCAATCCCCATCAGAGCACTCAGACCCTGATGTCTTTCACCCTTCTCCTCCCAAGGACTCACCTATTGGAAACACCTCCCCCATAGATGACCAACCTTCACTTAATGCACTATTGCGCAAGGCAGCAGCGCATTTTGAAATAGACACAGGGGAGACTCTTCCAGACATAGACTTTGTAGAAAAGGTTATTAAAGAAAAAGCCCCGGTTAGTCAGTCTATTCCGCTCCTGGCTTCTATAAGGAGAAGAATAACTCCTTCCCTTTCCAATCCGGCCTTAGTCAGAGGGGTCAACCCTCGGATAGAAAAGCTCTTTAGCCCTTCGTCCTCTGACCCTTTGTACATCAGGGGACATTCTATTCCGGACTCCCTTGTAGTTACTAATACAAGAAAAAGAGCGGGGGTACCACTATCCACTAGTGAGGCACCACCTGACAAAGAGGGCAAGAAGCTCTATGCACTTGGGAAGAGAATCACGACCTCCGCCGCCTTCTCAACTAGGATTGCAAATAACAATTCCCTACTAGCTAGCTACGCAGATGCACAGTGGAGCAAGCTGCGCAGCGAAGCAGAAGACGCACCAGAACCCCTGCGTTCACGCCTGCTAGCTATAATCTCAGAGGGAACTCTTGTAAACCAGGTCATCGTAAAAAAACTCCTTAGATGCCGCAGAGATGGCTGGCCGTTCCCTGGTTCAGGGAATACTTCTCAAACGCCATGTCTGGCTGCGCAATTCGGGATTCAAGCCGGAAACCCAGGCTTCCCTGATAAATAAGACCATAGAACAAACACATCTGTTTGGGAAAGCAGTTGATGAGGCCCTATAACATGCGAAGAAAGAGTTTGATACCATCAAGACTCTTGACCAAATTTCTAGGCCACCTAACAGACGCAGCTATGGCAATAGACGCTCCTTTCGTGGCCAACGCCAGCAGCAAAGCCAACAGCAATTTTACTCTGCTAGCAACTGGCCCTCTAACCAAAGCACCCAGTTCAGTCAAAGAGGCCAACGTCGTGGCAAAGGAAGAGGTCGCGGCTCCAGCCCCAAAGGTCCCACGCCCAATACCAACAAATGACCCGAAGATTCGGGTCCCCTCCCATGCATCACCGGTCGGGGGCCGGCTAACATCGTTCCTTTCAGCATGGGAGGGAATAACGTCAGACCGCTGGGTATTATCCACCATAGCCCACGGATACTGCATCGAATTCAACGGTTCCCCGAAATACAGACCCCCACGGAACCGACGCATGACACCGGAACACCTCACTATTCTTCTTCAAGAAGTAGAAGAGCTACTGAAAAAAGAAGCTATAGAGGCTGTCCCCCTATCTCAGGTAACAGAAGGTATTTATTCAGTGTACTTCCTTGTACCCAAAAAGGATTTAACCATGCGCCCTGTATTAGATCTGCGCCCAGTGAACAAGTTTGTCAAACCCCAAAAGTTTCGTATGGTGACCTTGCAGGAAGTAATCCCACTGTTATCACAGGGGGATTACATGACAACACTAGACATGAAAGATGCATACTTTCATATTTTAATGTTGCCAGTGCACAGAAAATACCTCAGGTTCAAGATAGAGAACAAACACTACCAGTTCAGAGTACTACCCTTCGGGATAGCATCTGCACCAAGGGTATTCACGAAAGTACTGGCAGTGGCAGCGGCCCACCTGCGCAGGTTATCCATCCCGGTATACCCTTACCTCGACGACTGGCTCATAACAGGGGATTCTTACAAAACATGCTTCTCCAATACCCAAAAGACCGTAGACCTTTTGTCCCAACTGGGCTTTTCCATCAACGAAAAGAAGTCCAGCTTAGACCCCAGCCAAATCAAACAATTCCTAGGGGCTCTAATTCGAACAAAGGACGGCCTCGTCTTTCCCTCCAACGAGAGGGTCCAAAACATGCTGTTTCAGATCCCCGATTATGTGGCAGGTCGAGAGGTGACGGTACGCAAAGCAATGCGCTTGCTAGGGATGATGGCGTCATGTATTTATTTGGTACCTCGCGCGCTTGCGCATGCGCCCAATGCAAGAGTGGCTTAACAGCCAGTGGTGTCAGGCCAGCGGACAATGGGACGATCTAGTGGTGGTCTCGCAGGCCTTGGTTCTCTCGCTACGGTGGTGGACAAAGGAAAACCTGTTATTAGGGAAGACTTTTGCCACACCCGCAGTGGAAGCCACTCTAACCACAGACGCATCCCTTACAGGATGGGGGGGCTCACCTATCCCATTAGACTGCTCACGGAGTGTGGACTCCGAGCTTAGCATCCAAGCATATAAACCTGCTGGAACTACTAGCGGTGTTCAACGCACTGAAAGCCTTTCAGGAACACTTACAAGGAAAGACAGTGATGGTCATCACAGACAGCACCACAGCCATGTACTACCTCAACAAGCAAGAGGGCACTCACTCTCCAGGACTGTCCAAGCTGTCCCAGAATATATGGAAGTGGGCTCTCAAACACATGTTCCTACTATCACAACATGTACCAGGGGAACTCAATCTGCTAGCAGACAAACTCAGCAGACTTCCCCCTGCCCAAAGAGTACGAATGGCAATTGCACGAAGACATCGTCTTAGACGTCTTCACGCAATGGGGATTTCCGGAAATAGACCTGTTCGCAACCCTGGAGAACTCACAATGCCAAAATTATGCCTCCAGGATCCCCCAAAACCAGTCCAAGGGGAACGGTCAGTCGATTCAATGATCAGGGAAATTGGTTTACGCCTTTCCCCCCCGACTCCCCTCCTCAACAAAGTGGTGCACAAGATGCACCAGGAGCAGGTTACCATGATACTAGTGGCCACAATGTGGGCACGGCAGCCATGGTTCGCTCACTTGATGGAGATGTCCCTATCTCCCCCAATGAAACTTCCCTGCCCGTACAACATTTTGTCACAAGACAAGGGCAGGACACTGCATCCATGCCCTCAGACCATGAACTTAACAGCCTGGCTCCTGAGATCATAGAATTTGGACATTTGCATCTCCCACAGAGATGTATTGACATCCTCAGGGAAGCCAGAAAACCTAATACTCGCCACTGCTATTCTAGCAAGTGGAAAAGATTTGTCATCTGGTGTAGAGGTAAGAACATCAACCCGGTTGACTGCTCTGCCACTAACATTATCCTGTACTTGACCCATTTACTGGATTCAGGTCTAGTGTTTAATTCCATTAAAGTCCACCTAGCGGCACTGTCTGCATACACCACTTCCCAACTTAAAGTGTCGTGGTGGAAGATACCAGTTATCAAGGCCTTCATGGAGGGGGTAAAGAGAATACACCCTCCGATAGCTAACCCAGCTCCCGGATGGGACTTAAACGTGGTACTTTCTAGACTCATGGGCACTCCTTTCGAACCCATGCACAAGGCAACTCTTAAAGACCTCACTCTTAAGACTGCTTTCCTAATAGCTATCACCTCCATTAGGAGAGTAAGTGAACTACAGGCTCTTTCTGTACTAGACCCCTTCGTAACAGTTCACAAGGATAAGGTGGTTCTACGCACACACACCCAAGGTTTGCACCAAAATTCATCTCGAAATTTCATGTAAACCAGTCTATAGAACTACCAACGTTCTTTCAAAACCCTTCCAGCTTGGGAGAAAAAAGTCTGCATACACTAGATGTACGCAGAGCTGTCATGTTCTACATGGAAAGAACCAGAACACTGAGAAAGACTAATCAGTTCTTTGTCTCGGTGGCAGCAGGAAGAGAAGGAGATGCAGTTTCAAAGTCCACTATATCTAGATGGATTGTTGAATGCATCACTCTCTGTTACACTCTTGCTAAGAGAGAACTACCCTTCAAACCAAGAGCACATTCCACTTGAGGCACTGGGGCTTCCATAGCATTCATTGCAAATGTTCCCCTTGAGTCCATCTGCAAAGCGGCTACCTGGAGTTCTGTGCACACCTTTACAAAAGACTACTGTCTAGATGCACACTCTAAATCTGACTCCCAGGTGGGACAGGCAGTATTAAGACATCTTTTCTCTACTGTTCCTTCTCATAACCCACCGCCAACTCCGGGTACTGCTCGCTAGGCTATGCACAGCATGTGATTCTAAGCAGATTAACAAACATCAGAAGACAATGCATTACTTACCGTAAAAGCATTTCTGATGGTTGTATCTGCTTAGATTCACATGCGCCCACCCTTCCTCCCCGCTCGGATGGAAGGAACATAGACATCCTTTTCTATATTTCTCTCTTTTCTGTACTCGCTCACGTCTAGAAGGCTCCCTCAGGGCAGAAAAATACAAACAGAGGGACCTCGACGCGTGAGGGATTGTGGGTACAACGCACGTCACTATAGGGATAGTGTTACAGACACGCCTTGTCGACGTCCCCTTTTCGACTACGAAAAACAAAATGCAATACTCCGCAGTGACCACTGGATGTCGGACCTATGCACAGCATGTGAATCTAAGCAGATGCAACCATCAGAAATGCTTTTACGGTAAGTAATGCATTGTCATATGCAAAAACCCAGCCAATTACATAGTAAACCTAACTACAGAATTGTCTTTTGATGTTTAAGGAAAGTTCTAATTTCTTGGAAGTATTTCTTCCCAATGGTTTCCCAATGTTATGATAAGTGCATAGAGGAACGGACTTCATGCTAAATGCTATACCTAATCACAGGGTCGAATTGTTTTTATATAACGCTGTACATATATGATATGATATTTTATTTGTATCACGCTCATACCAAAGTGTTCCAGAGCGCGGCAAGGGAGGGGAAACAGTGGAGAACAAAACAACGATCTTTCTAGGCACAGTGACATTGAGAACGTGCAAGTGCATGGGAAAGGGGAAAAGTGCATGGAAGGGGGAGAGTGGAAAGTGCAGAGCAGAGGAGAACAGATAAATAATAATAAATACAGATAAATAGATAATGAAGCAATAAACGGAGGTAGTGCGATCAGCAAGTGGCAAGAGCTGTTTTTAAGGCAGCATAACTGGGTAAGTCTGATCAGTGCATAAAAGAAGAAAATGGAGAGTCAGGGACTCTAGGAGTTACAGATACAGTCCCCAGTGCGAGGGGTGGCCGGAAGGCAGTGCAGAAGGGTGGCAGGGCGAGTAGGTACCTGGGCCCGGGGGACAGAGTGTGGCCAGGTGCACAGTGCCAAGAGAGCAGATCAGCAGGGCATAGGGGGAGCAAAGGCAGATGCAAAGAGGAAGGTTTTGCGGTGCTTATGGAACCGGAGATGGTTCTCCTCAAGTTTTAGGGTGGCAGCGAGGCTATTCCAGAGGGAGGCCCCAGCCAAATACAGATCTCCCCCCAGCTCGTTTCTTTGAAAAACGACTGACCCTGAGGGAGTTAGAGGAGCGAAGGGCTCAAGAGGGGAGGTATTTGCGGAGGGATAGCTGAAGGTATTTTGAGCCCAAGCCCCAGAAAGCCTCGTGGACAATGCAGAGGGTTTTACATTTCATCCTTGCATCCACTGGGAGCCAATGGAGAGATTTCAGAGCTGGAGAGATACGATCCGAGGGCTTGAGACCAATGACCAGTCTCGCAGTCCTGTTCTTGATTAGTTGCAGAGGGCGAAGTGTAGAGGCAGGTAAATTTAGAAAAAGGCTGTTACAATAGTCCAACCTAGAGAGAACCAGAGCTTGGGAGACAGTGAGCTTCTGGGGGGAGGAGAGGAAAGGAAGAGTACCTCTGATGAGGTGCAGTAGGAAGTTTGACTTTTTAGAGACCTCAGATGTGGGAGGAGAAGGAAAGTGTGGAGTCAAAGATGACCCCAGGTTCTTAGACTCCCAGGTGGGGATGGGAGGAGGGCCAAGCGAGGCTGGCCAGAGAGAGGGGAACGGATGGAGAAGGTGTGCCGATGAGGAGGATCTCAGTCAGGCAAAGATCATTGGCGGCACACCAATCTTGAATGGCAGTTAGGCAATGAGAGAGAGAGAGAGAGAGAGAGAGAGAGAGAGAGAGAGAGAGAGAGAGAGAGAGAGACGCGCGACACACGCGCGACACACGCGCGACACACGCTGAGGGCAGCCTGAAAATGAGTTGTCGTCAGCGTAGCACTGGAAATTTGACCATAGAATGGCAATGCATGGAATATATTTATCACAATTATCACCAAACCGAAGTTGGTACTCCTTTATCGACCTCCAAAGGATGAAAGTCTGAGTTGGCCTTGTCGGGGATTTGAACCTGCAACCTACATATCATGCACAGATCGCAGCAATGAGTGATCAACCAGCTGAGCTATCTTAATTGGCTAACATTCTTCAAAGGTCAGTAAACTGAGTGTCGACTCAGGTATAATAATTACAGTGCCTACATGTTGACGAACCATGCATGAGCGCTACATAAAGTTAAATAACTATCTGGATTATCGCATGGGCAGGTTTTGCTGAGTTACTATTTCAATTACAAATGTAACTTTCATTTGTTAGTTTTTGAACAGCGCTTGCACTTTGTAGAGAGTTGGGTTTTGGAGGTTTTAATTGTACCCTTGAACATTTCAGAGGCTATGACACCTGTGATTGGTGTAATGATAATCCCAGACCCTCACCCTTGAGCAAAGACTCTGCTGCCACTGACCATTTAAAGTAATGCACCCCATTGACCCGAAGATTGAAAGGATGTAAACTAGACAGTGCATACTCGTCATTTTACAGTTTTTATCATTTGAATGTAAATTAAATTATAAGTGTAAAAATGATCTGCCTCCGCATGATTATGCACAGAGCACAGGAACTCTGAAAAATACAATTGTGCAATACTGCTTTGCTTTCACTGGGGGAAAAACATAATTTGTTACAAAAGATTATTCCTCAATTGCAACTTAGTTTTCCATCTTATTAATTATACAATCCTAAAATGCTAGGAAAGTAAATATGCACAGTGCTTCTGTTTGCTCCAGGAGAATCTACACCCAACACAGCAGAAGCTGAACATTAAAAAAACATTCTTTATCACGGTGTGTGGTTTCTTTTATGAAAGGCTTCAGAGAAAATAATTGTTTCAGAGCTTTTCTGCATGGCTTGCAATTACATACATGTAGATAAAAATCAAAAGAAGCTTTCGGGTTTCTGTCAAGTAACCTGACCTTTGCACTACCCTCTGCTATAAACCTGTGTGTAAATGTGCGCAGAAAAATATTAAAGCTGCATATTTACAAGATTTCCATGCATAAAAAGTCCTAGTACGACCCTTATCTGGAAGCCTGGCTGCAGTGTTCATATTAACAGGATGTTCCCGATGGCCACAAGAGCACACCCCCTCCCAAATGAAAGTTCAACTGTTATTATTTGTGTTTCCTTCACAAACTCGAAAGGCCATCTCTCTATTCTAAAATGTCTGGACATTCCTAACCTAGGCATCCCTATTCCCCAAGTTAGTGTATACATATAAGTATGTTCTCTGGACTACTACATTTCTAGCTTGCTGATGGTAATGGCCTAAAGGTGGTTGCCTTATCTATCTGAACTCCGTCTGGGACATCCGAGACTGGTCCTACACTATTGTAGAGGTTGATTCTAAAAGGGTTTGTAGGGTTGGGCCTTTCTCAAGCCCCGCTCTTTCTCCTTCCTCCCCGACTTTCATCTCATTATTTCTTACTGTAATTCTACCTTCCTACAGATAATCTCCTTGTTCCAACTCCACCCACTTTTCCTACCTCTTCCTCCTTGTTCCTGCTTCTTCCTTCACTCTCACTCTGATGTCTCCCTCTCTCCTACCACCCTCTGATGTTACTTCTTCCTACTCTCCTCCCTGCTATTCTCCCCGCTCCAATATTACTCTTCCCCTCTACTCCTTCCCCTCCACACTATGAGCACATTTATTCACCTCTCCATATTATTATTACTTTCCTCGCTGCTACTACTCCATCCCACCTTCTACTTGGTCCTTTCACTCTCACAATCACTTTCCATTCACAATCACTTTCCACTCTCTATGCTTCCACTAACGCTCTCACTCACTTTGCACGCACACTGCCAACACAGTACCACTTGCTCTCTCGAGCCAAAACCTTTTCTCCAAAATGCACCACACGCCAGTCCAAAGTCCTTCCTCCTGCTGGTCTCTTGATCTGCCAGCTCCTCCTTCTCTGACCTTACCCACACATTCCTATTTACTGTCTTCCTTCTCATCCCTGCCTCTTCTCCTAGCCAAACTGGTCCTGACTTCTCCGCTTGGGAGGTTTTACAAGGATTTACGTTTACAAATAGGGGGCTAAGCCCCACCCCTTTCTTCAACACTGGGCCCCCTTGCTGCAACAATGTCGGCATGCATTGCAGAGTATCTAGTTTGTCTAAGCGGGCTGAAATGCAACGGCTTGCATGGCAAGTTAGTTTTGGTTTTCCTTACAAAGGCGCTATGCTGGATTTCCCATAATGCTTTGTGTGGAGCAAGCCTGGCGCAGCTGTTGTCAAGCGGTGCGCAGCAACTCTTGTGGCTGCACAGTGTGGTAGGTCAATCATGAGGCAGACAAGGTGGCATTGTTTTAATTTTCCAACACAAACCTGAGATGTCCCTATGTTTGCTATAATTGGCCCTACGCTATAAAGGACATCTCAAAGGGGTGTTAGTCGGGATGTCACTACAAAACCAAGAAAGTCCTCTGTTCTGCCCCTTTTGGTCCTCTCAATTGAATGGTGGCTGGTGTCTGACCCCAACCAGGTATATCATCCTTAATAGGGCTCTTTGCCCTGGTGCACATTCCAAGTGTGAAAGTCTTTAAAATCAGCCTTTCTTCTACACAGGTCCATTAAGTACACAAAATGTCTCTTGTCATCTTTTGTCCCTTTTATGCCCAATCTGGTTTGTCTCCATCCCCTTGTATTGAGGGTCTCTCTGATATACTTTGCTAATAAAAGTCTGGGCTTTTCTTGCCCTCGGGTCAGTTCTCTTATTTAACACTGCCTTGGTTTTTAGTTTCTCTCACGCGGTATGATTTTGCAAACCCTGCCTTGGAGTTTTGCTTTCCTCACCCTGCCATGGGGTCTGGTCTTGCTCACCTTGCCTTGGTGTATGCCTTCGTTCACCACACCTAGAAGTTATTTCTTGCGCCCTGCCTTCTCACCCCACCTTGGGGTATTGCTACTCGCATCCTGCCATCGGGGTATGGTTTTTCGTTCCCCCCATCTTGGGCTATTGCTTCTCTCAGGCTGCCTTGGGGGAGCAGGGGGGGTTTGTTTTGTTCACCCTGCCCATGGATATTGCTTCTTGGTTGGGCCCTGCCTCCCCTGAGCCTCCACATACCTCTGGTTTCATTGCGGTGCTCCTCAGGAGAATTGCGGAGTTTGGTTCCAGTGTCACGGTTTCCTCAGCATCTTCTTGGTTCTTCCCTTCAGGCTCCTGCATTCTCAATCCATTCTCCTGCAGGCTTTTTGTAGGTCTGCAGAGCCGGTTCCTTGGCACATTGACTTTCAGGTGGATGTGTTTTTGTTAGGTGGAGTGTTGTCAGTAAAAAAAAAACTCCTGTCGGCAAAACAATGCTTTACACTATCTTCCTGGTGCACAGTTTGACTGGCTCTTTATCCCTCTGTAAGGGGTTGGGACTTACCACAGCTTTCTCAGTAGTGGGGGGATCCTGTGCACAGAGGGTGAGAAACCATACCAACCATCCTTACAGGAAGTTGCAAGACACTATACAGTTTAACTCCTATGTAGCCAGCAAAGATATTCGTATCTTGGGAATAGTGATAACTAACATGCTCCTACATCCCGTCCCCTTTCCTCCATACTTGTGGGACATCTCACCGTCCTGTGGGACGGGACCGGAGCACTTTGTAAAAAGCATCCACATTTTTCCCAAAATGTGTCCTTCCTCTCTTTTCTGCGCGGGGCCCGGCACGCGGCCGTAACCCCGCTCACCTTGGCTCCGCCCCACGCATCGCCCCTCAGTCCTTTTCTCCGCTCGATCGGGCCGGATGCACTTGCATCCTCTGAAGATTTTCTTCCCTGTTTTCCTCTCTGGCTCTCGCTAGCGTTCGTCTTCTAGTCTGTCTGTCTTTTAAATTAGACTTTCCAGACTGCTCTTCGTGTCATCGTTGCTTCTCGAGGGCGGATCCCCATCCTCTTTGTTTAGAGTGTTTGGGTCCGGAACACCGTTGGGACTCCTGTTTTTACTGTGACTCCCTTTCGGTCCGGGCTCTTCAACGTCGGTTGGAACGGTGGGAGGAGGTGCTCCGACGTGCTCCTCCATCTCATTTTCAGGCGTTCATCAACGAGAAGAAGAAACGCCCGGTCAGTTCTTTAGTTTTCAGAGCACCCCGGCCGGGTGTTACCTCCCCGGGTTCCTCTCGAGCCGGGAGGGGCGTTGATTGCTCTGTCACCGGGGTTCGCCCTGAAGTGCCTGTCGGGCCTAATAATTCTACCGGGGTTTTCTCCGAGGGTCTCCGTAAGGGGCCTGTGTACACCGGAGTAACTTCCGAGGCCCCTCCTGTGGGGGCTGTGTGTAGACCCAGTACTGCTGAGTCACAGGGTACCGGAGCTTGCTCTGAGGCCTCTTTCGGCTTCCCTTAAAAACAAGACCGGGGTGCGCCCCGAGACCTTGGCTGGGCTTGTGTTTACCGAACGGATGTTCGAGGCCCGTGCCAATAAGGCTATTACCGGGCCTAGGCCCGAGGTCCCTCGTACAGAGGCTAAGGCTACCAGCAGTTCTGAGGGGCCGGGCAGGGCCCTGTCGGTGAAAGCGTTTTCTCACCGTTCCCGCTCTTGTGGTGATACCAGATCTGTTGAGGGGCAAAGAAGCAATGTTCTTCTTTTACCGGCAGTGCCGAGGTCCTTCCTTCGAAGGCTCAGTTGGCGGTTGCTATGTCGCAGAAACATTCCAGGCCTCATAGTACCGGCTCTGATGAGGTTCCTTATGTTAAGGCTAAAATTAAGACCCCTGATCCATCGACGGGGACCCCTGCCTCACCTCCTCACGTGCCGCAGTTCCCCTCAGATGAAGACAAAATGGTGGCCGTTCCCGCCACGACCACAGCGGCCATTTTAGGTACTACCCCAACAACTACGCCATCGGCCTCTGGTTTAGGGTTCAGTCCCTTGGGTGAACATAAGGTCACTTGTGCATATCCTTACCGGCCCATTTATGATTGGAACGCCCGGATGCCTCTTCCGCACAATGTTTCGTTGCCTGCAGGAGCGGCCCCTTTGATTTATGTGGATATGTCGGCGGAGGGCCCGGCGTGGCACCCTTCTCCGTTACGTCCCCGGATTTATCCACCTCAGAGGCCTCCTCAGGTTCCGAAGCAATCTCCTGAGGACGCTTTTTTCGGTAAATTTCAAGCGCTTATGCGCACCGACCCCATGAGGGAGTATTTCAAAGGGCTTTTTAAGGAAATTTGTCCACCAGCGCCTCTGGCTCCACCCGGCCCTCTGATGGTTCCGCTGACGCCTCCTTTGCCCGTGGTGCCTGCCCCTGCTCTTCCGCCTTTGCCACCGTTGTCCCCAGTGGACAAGGCAGTGCCTGACAAAGTTCAGCAGGATCCTGACCTGTCAGATGACCCTCAAGGCGAGCAGGACAACGAGGACCTTCCCCGCTCTGTTAGAGCTTTTCATGACCGGGTACTGGACATGATGAATTTCTTAGATGTCCCGGTTCCCGAGGCACCTGCTCCACAGGAGGGCGTGCTTTCTGCGGCGTTCACCCTGTCTCCTTTGGAGCGTACCAGCCTTTTCCTGCAGAAGGATGTTTTGGCTGAGGTCCGAAGAGTCTGGGAGAAGCCACACTTAGGACTTTTCGTCAATGAAAAGATTGACGCGAGGTACAGGCTGCACTCTTCGGAGGAAGTGGCCTTGTTTTCTTGTCCACCTCCCTCCTCCACAGTGGTGGCTGCGGCCACGTTGCAGTCCAGACCTGCAGCATCCTCTTCCGCGACGGCTACTCAGGTCTTGGGAAAGGAGGACAAGCTCCTGGACTCCCTAGGGAAGAAAATCTTTGCCAATTCGGCCTTGCAGCTCAGGCAGGCCAATGCCGTATTGATTTTGGCGGGAGCTAACATGCGGATGTGGAAAGGTCTGTCGGAGTTTGTGGAGCACATTCCGGTCGAGAAGTTGGAAGATTTCAGAGGTGGCCTTTCCGATGCCAGGGTCTTGGCCCAGGATCTCCTGGAGGCTGCGGCTCATCACGTAGACACCTCGGCTCGGGGCATGATGCTCGGGGTTGATAGCTCGAGGCAAGCGTGGTTGCATGCCACTAAGTTTTCGAAGGAAGTGCAAGACAAGGTTTTGGACCTTCCATTCGATGGTAAGGAGCTTTTTCATTCTTCTACTGATGTAGAGCTCACCAAAACCAAGGATAGCACTCAAACGGCTAAATCATTGTCTGTTCTGGTTAAAGCGCCTTTCAAACCTCAGAGACCGTTATCGCAGAGTCGACCTTCTTCTGGTTTCAGGGGCTTCCTCGACCGCAAATCGCGCAGAGTGGACACTCCTGTGGGAAATAACAGCCGTAGACAACAGCGTACGCGGTATTTCTCCCGGTCTTCAGCCTCCTCATCAGGTTCAGGTGGCACCGCCACCGATAAACCTGCCAAATGAGGTTTTTCCGTGCTCGCACGAGACCCCGGTGGGAGGACGCATCGCGTCTCATTGGGAGGCGTGGCAGACCATCACAGAAGACAGATGGGTCTTGTCAGTCGCTCGGGCGGGCTTCCGCTTACCTTTACCCCCTACCCTTCCCCTCAACCCTCCTTTCCAGCTGTCGGGCTCACCCTCCCTCAAGGCCGAGGTTCAGAAACTTCTGCTCCTCAGAGCTGTGGAACCCGTTCCCCTTGGGGAGCGAGGGGAGGGCTTCTACTCCCGGCTGTTTACGGTGCCCAAACCCAACCAGGCTGGCCTGCGCACCATCCTAGACCTTTCCCAGTTCAATCTTTCCTTACCCCAAGAGAAATTCAAGATGATCACGCCTGGCCAGATTCGCTCCTCGTTGCAGGCGGGCGATTGGCTCAGCGTGGTGGACCTTCAGGATGCGTATATGCATATCCTGATTTGGGCTCCACACAGAGGTACCTCCGTTTCTCTTTGGGAGAGGAGCACTTCCAGTTTCGGGTGCTTCCTTTTGGCCTCAGCTCGGCGCTGCGTGTCTTCACGAAGATGTCGGTGATTGCGGCTTATCTTCGTCTTCAGGGTATCCATGTGTATCCTTATTTGGACAATTGGCTTCTACGCAGCCCTTGTCCGCTGGTGGCAGCGGGCAACCTCCAGTGTCTCCTTCAGCTCCTGTTCCATCTTGGGCTGTCGGTGAACTGGCGGAAATCCTCCATGATGGTCTCTCAGGACCTGATTTTTCTGGATTTTCGTTGGAACACGATCGACTGCAGAGTATACCTGACCGGGGACAGAATGGCGGATCTGTTGGCCACGTGTCAGATGTTTGCGCAGTCGGAGAGTATGTCGGCCTGGTGGTTCCAGAGGCTTCTGGGCTTCTGGGCCTCATGGCCTCGTGTGTGCTGGCTCTTCCTCTTGCTCGTCTCAAAATGAGACGGACCCAGATGGCCCTTCGGAATTCATGGCGTCAGGCAGTGGACCCAGACTCCATGCGGATAATGATTCCGGATTCCATGAGAGTAGACCTGGACTGGTAGTCATCTCTCAGCAATCTGTCTGGGGGCGCGGGGTTTCAGGACCCAGTCCCTATGTTGACGATCACGACAGACTCCTCCCTCCTAGGGTGGGGTGCGACATTAGATCTCCTTCAGGTCTCGGACCTCTGGTCCCCTCAGGACAAGCTCCTGCACATAAACCATTTGGAGCTTCTGCCGATTTTCTTGGCGCTCAAGGCGTTCATTGTCAACAAAGTGGTCGGCATAAGAACGGACAATGTGGTGTCAATGTATTACATCAACAAGCAGGGGGGAACAAAGTCCCCCCCCCCCCTCACCCCCCCCTCGTGGACCTGTCCATCCAGATTTGGGAGTGGGCCGTGCTTCATGGTGTCTGGCTGCTTACAGTGCACATCCCGCGCCAGCTGAATGTCACAGCAGATGCCCTCAGCTGGCGGACAGTGGTCAGCTACGAGTGGGAGTTGAAGGCGGAGGTCCTCTCAGGAATTTTCTCGCGCTGGGGCACACCGCAGGTGGACCTCTTCGCGACAGCAGCGAACAAGAAGCTTCCTCTGTATGCCTCCAGAGGGGGGCTGGGAGCCTCCTCTCTGGGGGATGCTCTAGAGATTCCATGGCACAACATGAGAGCTTCCGCCTTTCCGCCTCTGCCTCTAGTTCACCGGGTAATTTGGAAGTTGTGAACTGTTCTCTTCTACTGATAGCCCCGTGGTGGCCGGCCAGGTTTTGGTTCTCAGAACTCCAACACCTGTCGGTTTATCCGCCGATCAGGTTACCGGTAACTCCCGATCTTCTCTACCAGGGGGAGCAGCAGCTGTGGCACCCCTCCCCACAATCGCTCAGCTTGGCGGCTTGGTGCCTGAGTTCAGGTCTTTAGAGCATCTGAATTTGTCTGCGGATAACATGTGTATTATCCAGGCAGCCAGAAAACCTTCGACCAGATCTCAGTACAAGAGTAAATGGCTCAGGTTCTGTCATTGGTGTCTAGAGAAGAAATTGGATCCAAGGGGTGCCACGGTTGATGCGGTGTTGTCCTTCGTGTCCTCGCTAGCAGAGTCAGGGGTTTATGTTCTGTCATGCAGAACTTACCTGTTAACAGTCTCTGCTTCTCTCTACGGATCAGTGTTCGTACTCTCTGGCTAACCCAGTGGTAAAGAGGCATTTCGCTGATTTAACACGCCTTTACCCTCCAGTACGTAATCGTTACCCGCCGTGGGACCTGAATGTTGTCCTGACGGCGCTCTGCCATAAACCCTTTGAGCCGATGGCTACTGTGGACCTCAAGTACTTGTCTTGGAAAGTGTCCTTTTTGGTCGCCGTCACATCGGCAAGGAGAGTGAGTGAGCTCCAGGCATTGTCGGTGGAGCATCCTTTCTTGGTCTTTCATAAGGACAAGGTGGTCCTTCGAACTAATCCGGCTTTTCTGCCGAAGGTGGTGACCGAATTCCATTTGAATCAATCGATCTCCCTACCGGTCTTTTTTCCGAACCCCGCCTCTGAGGCGGAGAGGGTTCTACACTGTCTTGATGTCCGAAGAGCTCTTAAGTTCTATCTGGATAGGACTTCCGAGCTTAGAAGTTCTTAACTTTTTGTGAGTTTCGGCAACCCTCAAGGCAAACAGGCATCTAAGGCAACTATTTCTAGGTGGATTGCCGCCTGTATCACGGAGTCTTTCACTGTCCAAAAGCTGAAACCTCCTAAAGGTATTTATGCACACCTGGTGCGGGGCAAGGCAGCTGCGGTTGCTTTTCAGAAGTATGTTCCCTGGGAGTCCATCGCTAGGGCAGCTACTTGGGCCTCTCCATCTGCTTTCTGTAAGCATTACTGCCTCGATATGAGTTCTAGAGCTGAAGCTCAGTTTGGTCATGCTGTGCTCAAGAACCTTTTTCAGTAAGGGGCATTTCCATCCACCCGTAGTTCCTGTAAGGAGTGCTTGGGAATCTCCCACAAGTATGGAGGAAAGGGGACGGGACGTAGGAGTATTACCAGGTTACTCACCGTAGTGACCACCTTACTCCTAGTCCATAGTCCCCTTTCCTCCATATGCCCGCCCGCCGTCCCCTCTAATAAGGTTCCTCTGTATTGGTAATGGGTCTCTGACCTGGCAAAGAAAAGGACTGAGGGGCGATGCGCGAGGCGGAGCCAAGGTGGGCGGGGTTACGGCCGCGTGCCGGGCCCCGCGCAGGAAAGAGAGGAAGGACACATTTTTGGAAAAATGTGGATGCTTTTTACAAAGTGCTCCTGTCCCGTCCCACAGGACGGAGAGATGTCCCACAAGTATGGAGGAAAGGGGACTATGGCCTAGGAGTAAGGTGGTCACTACGGTGAGTAACCTGGTAATCCTTTTCTAGGAACCTCCTGTCCTCTAAGGTGGGGTCACCCCTAGTGGGATCGATTTTGGCCTGTCCCCTAAGGGGAGATGAGCTTAGTGGGCTCCCCTCCCTAGTCCCAAAGCGGGTGGCTACACCTTGGGGAGAGGGGACGAATTCCCTGGATTTGTCATATACTGTCATCCCTTGCTATAGGCCCTCCTCTAGTTGGCTGGGGGGATAGTGGCTAAGAAAGTCCACATTGTCTTGCTTTTTGTCCTTTCAATGTTTTATTGTGAAGCAAAAAGGCAGATCAGGTTTGAGTGGTCATTAATGAGTCATAATCACTTGATAGCCAGAGCCTCCAATTCCAAAGTCGCATAATTCTGTTCCCGAGAGAAACATTTTCTGTTGGTGTACAAGACCTAGGCCCACCTTAGATGCATCAGTTTGAAGAATGAAGTCCCTGCCAAAATCTCTCCTCTTATGGATGGGTTCAACACACAGAGCCCTCATCAGGGTGTCTAGACTGGCCTGGTCTTCCGGAGTCCAGCAAAGTCTTTTGCAGTGTTTATCCTTGAGCTTGTTTTTTAAATTTGCAGGGTTTATGAGGCTGTAGGCCAATTCGACTTCGAGGTTGTTCTCGCAGTGCCCTTTGCCTCCCATGGGCTCCCTCAACCCTAATGCAGGGTTTCTTTTTAACCAAGGTCCATGCGAACACTAATGATCGGTAACCTCTGCTGTCTAAGACAGGTGTCTGCAACCTTTAGTTACCAGTTATTTTGGCCTACAATTCCCATCCGTCCTAACCAGCATAGTCAATGGGGAAGGATCATGATGGACAAGTCCAGAACATCTGGAGAGCCGCAGGTTGCATACTTCTGGTCTAAGCTATCCCCTTAATTGTTCGAGGGCATAAAGGCTAATGCCTCATCTATCTTACTCCCTCTGGGGACCCTACTCTAGTGTTACTCAAAGGATGGTCTTAATGATTTCAGTTGATTCACTGGTTATCTCAATCTATCTCCCCCTCACTCTTGCCATCACACTCCTCTCTCTGATCTTATGTCTCGTTACTCTTCAACCTCATTTACTAGTCCCACTCTTTTTTTTGTCCTCCTATCTCCTACTCTCTCACCTTCCCATTCACCTCCCTTCTTCCTCCTCTTTCTCTCCTCCCACCTCTATCCTCTGCTCACCCTGTGGTCATCTCGCACTCTTCTCCCCTCTAGCTTTATCACTTGCCTTTTCCACCCACTTCTGGCCTTTGCCTTCCAATCTTCTTCTGCCTACAATACCCCCCTCTCACAACCACTCTTCCATACCTTTCACCTTCCTCCACCATACAACACCCCCTTACACTCGCTATCTCTCTCTCCTTCTCTACACTCAACATCAACCTCCACACTCTCTCCCTATTCATCTCCATTTTACACCCCCCTCTACTTTCACTCACAATCCCAGCATCACATGCTCCACAGGGTACCACTCTCACTCACGCAGTACTTCACCTGCATGCCTATTCCCAACTTCTCCCCAGTTTCTTCAGTGCTCCACTTTCCATCCTCCTGCTGTTCTTCCGGTATGCCCCCAGACTTCCTGACCTCATCTGAACACCCTTCACTCTCTGTAGTACCCATGGGCATTTTGGGCTTGTGATTTCCTGTTGGCCTTCCCTCCCACTCCCATTTGCTGCGCATTCCACCTGGCCCTCTGGCTCAATCTAATTCTGCCATTTTCGTTGGGCTGGGATACAGTTGAATAGGGTTCATGAGTTCCTCTGGGCCCCACCCCCTGTGGTGCACTGCACATTCATCAGTCTGTTTTCTTTGCGGGTCCACTTCCCATGCAGTTATTCTGTAGTGATTAATGTTGGCTGTGTTGAACAGGCACCAGAACCCGAGAAGCTGTAGGGATGTAGCCGACTATCGTTGATATTTTGCCAGGCTTGTGTAGGACAAGTGCCGGAGTTCGAGAAGCTCTAGGGAAGTCTCTGATTCTCGCTAGAGGTTCACTGTACTCGCTCTGTACGGCAGGGCATGTTTGTCCTGGCATTCTGCAATAAAGAAAAGAGAACTCTGGTCAGAATTGCATGGGTGAGTGATGGTGGTACCAGTTTTTTCAAATCAGGGACATCAGGGTATTCGGGTATTTGGGAGCCTCCCAACTCACTCACCCCACCACTGAGGTAGGATTGTCTCTGGCATGTGCCCTGGTTGGAGTCCTACCCCAGGCTGTGGGAGGTCCCTTTTCCTCCCTAACGGGGTCAAGCACCTGATGCGGTCTGTGAGAAACCTGTATGTGTCTCACTTACTAGTCACTGGAGATCTGTCATCCATGTGGCCAGGACACGGCCATCGCTATTGGATCTAGTTCCTGCGAGTGGATCAGTGGGGGAGGAGCACGTGGATGGGGGCTCTTCTCGGAGTGGAAGTTGACACCAACGGGCGAGACGCAGTAGTACCTTCCTTCTAACCCCTTTTCCCCATCCTACCCCATAGGATAATTAGAAGCTCTAACACCCCCTTTTTCCGACACACACTTTCCTACACCGTGAAAGACAACGGACTAACACCATAGCTGTTTACCTGACATGTCCCAACACAAGGGTCAGGTAGAGTCAGGCAATTGACCATAACTATGCACACCCGACGGCCCTTTACCTTCCCTACAGTGATAAAAGGCGGAGCACACTTTGAGCAAGGACGAAAGCATGAGGGAGCAGCTATTCCAGACCGGCAGTTCAAGCGGTGGCGAAAGGTAGTGCGACCTGAAAGGGCGACTAGGAGGCAATTCCCCCTTTCAACTCTGACCTGCGAAGCCTCCGAAAAAGAGAATCACAAGACCGGGAAGTACAGCTGGCTTGTGGTGTGGCAGGTGTCAACGGTACACGGGGGGCCTTCTGCGTTGATATCCCAGGCTGGGAGGCACGCAGGCCACCGTGGTACCGTCCTTGACATCAGAAGCAAGACAAGCCAACGGGTTCAGCACCGCTGGTGATTCGGAGAAAGCTGATGGCAAAACCGAATTGTGTTGAGCTCAAGGTTGCAAGTGGCTACTTTATGTGAACGCAAGGAACTTGGGAACAAATAACTTGTGTGTGTTTGAAGGTTGGCAACTTAGTTTTGTGTAGAAACTACAAATAACAGAAGACCCTAGGAGAGGGCAGTGAGTGTCAGAGTGGTCCTACAAGGGTCACGTCAAATAAGTCTCTGACCCATTGCCTAAAGAAAGCTAGAAGAAGAGAACCCCGCTGTTGATGAGATGAGCAAATCATGAACTGCATTAGAAAAGTAAAGTGAATATTGTTTTAAAATGGCTATGTGAACGCGACCGAGGGATGCCAAGGGAAACGCTAAGAGAAGCAAATCCTGCATCGATATAAAAGCAAAGTGTACTGTTAAATTGGCAAATGTGAACCTGGTTGAGGGATGCCTGCGAATCGGGGTGATGCATGATACACCGAGAACAATTTAAAATTGAGACTGAAAGGCTGTAGTGAACCAGACGGAGGGAGGCCCATGTATTGTAAGCCAAGACAAGTGTAAAACCGATAGAGGGATGCCGAAAGAAAGCTAGGGGGAAGGGAAACCTTGCTTTCTGATGAGATAAAGCAAAGTAGGAACTGTGTTAAACTAATTTGCTGTGTAACAGAAGGCCGTATTGAACCCGACGGAAGGAGGCCAACGTTGCAAGGAGGTTTCGAGTCCGGCGGAGGGAGATCCTAGGGGCGAACAGCAATCAACCAAGGTGCACCATCACCAAAGGAAATTTAGTTTGTAGTTTTGATCCAGCAGGCCTACGAAGGCAAGAGACATTGCAGAAAAGAGACTTGGCCCCTGAAGGTTCTGGCCTTGTTGAATAGAATTGTCAACCTCATGCTGGTGAGGCCCAGGAGTGTGCTGTGCTCAAAGGTCCTGCCTTGTCGCATGCTGAAAACGTGGGGAAGGGAGACTCCAGCCATGCCATCGTGATTTATAATTTTGTGAACACTTCTTTCTTTTCTGGTGTACATTATTCCACACTTTTTTGTAAGTTAGTGGTAAGGATTGGCAATAGTTTTGTTTTAGTATAAGCCCTTTTTATTTGACAAGCTGCCACTAGGACTGCCTTATTACTTTTTGATGGTTGCAGCTTGCTCCCATCTTAGCTTCAGGTTTAGAGTAGGTGTTTTTCTCACCCATTCACACAGTTTAATAAACACCCTTGAACTATGATCACTTTTCTGTTGCCACCATGAGTTCCTTACAGGTCACATTGAACCAATGGCTGGGTCCATTGTGCCTCCTGTATTTATTGCAGGCCTTGAAAGGTTCAAAAGCCTTTTCTGGTAGGGATCCTTGTGGATTGGTGATCAACGCGCGACCTAATATTTGCAAACAAAAATGTCAAATACAAAAATGGAGGCGGCACAGTGATCACATAGATCACACTCTACCATCACACTCTACCGCATTCCCCAAACCCGCAACCGATGCGCCCATGTCTACCTATTGGCGGCTCTCTTAACATTCTGTGCCTTGCCTCGCTCATCTCCACGCAGTGTCAGTTCCCTATGCATAATGTGGGTTGGAGCTTCCACCGCAGAGCACTTTTTTTCCCCTCAATATTTATTTTCCGCCCAAATCAATGTAAGGGAAGCGGGGGGACACCTCAGCAACCCCTGCTCCCCTTGTTCGGTATAATAATTCTGCATTTTCGTTACTGCTGAATGCTCAGTAAAAGTGCATTCAGCATTATTTTGTTTTGTTTTTTTCAGCGGATACTGATCCTTGTAACCCTTGGAGATGAGTATCAGGATGCCCAGATCCATCTCGGGGGTTTGTCCCTTTCCTTTAGAAGGTGTACCTAGGTATTACACCCTGAGTTTAGTACACTCCTTTGTTGAATGCTCTTCTCATTCTGAGAGCCATATACACGGGCTTGGAAGGGGAAACAACTCTGACGAATCGAGGGAATTTGTCCCTTCTCTCTAAGGGGGAGCCTTCCCCTTTGAGTCTAGGGTGGTGAGCGTGCTTTGCAAGACCATATCTAGGGGTTTGCGACCAGCAGGACCTTACTAGGAAAGACCATCCCCCCCTTAGTGGAGAAGGCCTCGCGTTCCTTTGAGGACATTCCTAAACCTTTCTTCATGGTAGCATTCATGTGACTGTCTGACCTGAAGAACAATATCAAATCCAGACACTTGGCTGAAGGCGAAGATAAAATAAGTTGTTGCTAACAGGAAAAAGGTTCTGCCTCTTTAAAGAGACGTCCGCTCAACTCAGATGAGTGAACTGAAAAAGGACACACTAAGGCGAGTAAGAGAGGATCCTACTCAAGCAGGGGAGGCCCTATGAACGCATAGCACCTGACTGAGGAGTCGTCGAGGAGAACACGCAACTTTCAGAAGTGTTCTGATATCCAGAACAGTGACCCTGCATTTGCCCGCAGCAGGAGACTGGACTGAAGGGGATACCTATTCTGATAATGGCGTGCCTATTTGCACGCCTGTCCAATGACGCAGAAACCATCAGGTGGAGAATTCGGTGAACATTTAGCTTACCCGCAGTCATAACAGGGTGATAAGTGAAAGGTCTGTGAGTGGCGAACCAGTGGAAGCAAACAGACGGGGAGGCAGAATGAAAGAGAAGAACCCGGGCGAATGCAGCCCCTGGAGAAGTTCCCCCTGTAAAACCAGAGGTAACTTTGAGAACGGGAGGACCGGGAGGCCACCAGGAAATGGTTATTCAACAGGAGAAACCCGTCCCAGTGAAATTGATGAAGTATTGAATGTAAAGTTGATGAAGGTCAACTTTAATAATGTGAGAAACGGAACCACCATTAAATCTGAGAAAGAGCATTAATATTTGGCAACCAACGTTCTGGCAAGGAGGGAAAGCATTTCCAAGTTTGAGAAACCGAGAATGGGATAGATCAGAAAGAGAAGTCTATGACTTAAAGTCCAGAGACACCCATAAGAGAAAAGATGTACAAAAGAAACCCCAGCAAGGAAAGGGGAAGTTAATTGCCAAGACAGCATACCTACCACTCATAAGAGAGTGCATGTTACAGAAACCTCCAAGACCTGTGTGAAGAGTCAGGAATGAAACTCGCACACACTTTAGCCATGTTTTTGGTTAAAGACTTTTATTGAAAACATAAGAGTTGGGAAAAGGCCTCTCTGACCCTGCTTTAAGAGGAATTTCCTGATCTGAAACCAAAAACTAAGGATCTCTCCGTGTCAGGATGTCAAAATCAAAACTGTCCTTGTGTTCAAAAGTTCTATTCTGAACCTCATACTGTGAACTAAATCATAAGGTGAAAAGGGAAATGTCTTTAACCTTAGGTGATTGCACAAAAGGTTGATAAAATAAAATAAACACCAACACAAACTTTCTCCATGGTAAAAGAGCCTTGGTTCCAGAGGGGGGTGGAGGGGGACTCCTTTCCTTTGGATTCTTCATCAATACAAATGATTCTTACTTTAACAGTTCTTTGTGTCTTTCTTGGCTCACAACAATACCGTCATTTACAAGGCTGCTCAGCCTAGTGGTTTCCAGTTGTTTCATAAGTTGTCTTATTTAGCAAACACAGTTTTGTATGTTTTCTTGCTACTTCCCGTAGATTTGCAACTGCCTGTTATACTCCCCTGCCAGGATTTCTTATGCACTTGTGATTGTCCGATATACTCTCCTGCCAGGGCTTTTTGTATTAAATCGTGGTTATGTAACACATCACTGTGTAACCTAAATCTGAGTGTCCCAAGAAAAATCAAGCAGAATGAAAGAAAGAAATGTGGCTCCTGCTCTGTGTGGAAAATGAATCCACCTGTGCTTATTTGAGAGCCAATAGACCTCTTCCTTCCTGGTGAGAAAACACAAGTACTTCAGTATGGGGCGCATATTTATTAAAGCTGCACTCTTGTCCCACACCCCTGGTCAATAAAGGGCCGGGTCTCAAATTATATGGCCTGCTCCAGCCTTGCTTTCACAATGGCTTTTGGAACTGGGATGGAGCAAGGATCACTGTAGGCAGTTAACACATGAGAATAGGTGGGTGAGAGAAATTCTTCATTCACCCATCTGCCTCTTTGGCCTCCTCCATAGCATGGTGGACAGGTGGGGGAGGAGACAAAGCGGGAGATTCCAACTCCATAGAGCTCCACAGCATTCTGTAAGAAACCTGAGGGTATTCTCCCAAGCAGACCTAGAGAATCACTTATTCCGGTGGCCAGGGTAGGGCTGGCACTCTCAGATCCGAACCCTGGGGGTGGACGAGAGAGTGAGGATCACTTGGGTAGGGGAGCCCGGGGTTGTGCTCGGGAGGAGGGGGGAATGCCTCAGATGAGACGCACTATCACACTGGGGAGGAAGATGAAAAACCTGAGACCATTGTAGGCTGTGGGAAACTCCATCTCCCAGAATCTCTGTACTTGCAGTAATTCTTCTCACCGTCCCTCTGATTAAGATTTCCTGAACCCCCAGTCTTCTTTAACCAAACACCGCCCTCCCTTTTCATTTCACAAACCTCAACTTTGAGTTCACCAACCCCCTTAGGAAGAATCCTCATGACACCTTTTCCCCGATCCTACCCAGTAGGATACTTAGAAGCTCTACCCCTCCCCCTTTTCTGACACAAACACTTTCCTCGCTCTATAACAGACAACGGACTAACACCAGAGCAGTTTACCTAACATGTCTGAACACAAGGGTCAGGCAGAGTCCGGCAATTGACGATGATTACACACACACACACACCTGACTACCCTTTCCCTTCCCACAGGAATAAAAGGTGGAGAACAAGAGCACACTTTGAGCAAGGCCAAAAGCAAGAGGACACAGCTATAGCAGACATGCAGTTCAAACGGAGGAGAAAGGCGGCGAGACCAGGAGTGAAGACGAAGAGGGAACTGCCTTTGCCCCTTTCAACTCGGACCTGCCAAACCTCTGGAAGGGAAATCATAAGGCCGGTAGTCTCAGCTGGCGTGTGGAAGAACTGATGTCAATGGTGCACTGGGGCCTCGCGCATTGATGGCAGGGAGGCACGCTGGCTACCGTCCTTGACTCCAGAAGCAAGACAAGCACACAGGTTCAACACACCCAGTGAGTTGGAGGAAGCTGATAGCAAACCGAACTGTGTTGAGCCCTAGGTTGCAAGTGGAAACATATGAATGCAAGGAACTTGAGAAAAAAGAACGTGTGTGTGTTTGAACTTTTGTGAACACCCAGAGAAGGGCCAGCTGCAGAGTGGTCAGGCGCCGCAGGAGTGCTCAGTCGAAGGACTCTTGCTGGGTCCTTTTGTGTTGAAAACTGCAAGTACCAGAATGCTCTAGGATAGTGCGACGTGAGATGTCGGAGTGGTCCTACAAAGGTCACATCACATTTTTGTACAATTGAAAGTCTCTTGACTCATGGTTGAGAGAAAGCTAGGGGAAGGGAAACCCCACTTTCTGGTGAAATTGAGCAAATCATGAACTGTTTGAAAGATGGCTTTGTGAACCCGACGGAGGGATCCCAAGGGGAAAGCTAGTGAGAGTGAATCCTGCATTGAGATAAAGCAAAGTAAACTGTATATTTGGCAAACGTGAACCCGGCAGAGGGATGGCTGCGAGTTGGGGTGAAAAGTAATACACCCGGGATCATTGCGTCGGCAAGAGTGGACCCAGTCGAGGGTTGTCCAGTGGTGTTTGTTTAAAGGGACATTAAGGCTCCTGAATGTTACGATCTGTATTTGAAAGGCTGTAGTGAACCCGACGGAGGGAGGCCCACTTTGCAAGGAGGATCCGAGCCCTGCGGAGGGAGATCCTAGGAGCGAAGAGCAATCGCCCAGGTGCAAGAACACAG
The DNA here is from genome assembly GCF_040938575.1 of Ambystoma mexicanum. Lineage (NCBI taxonomy): Eukaryota > Metazoa > Chordata > Amphibia > Caudata > Ambystomatidae > Ambystoma > Ambystoma mexicanum. The sequence goes on along the minus strand of NC_090937.1, from coordinate 197,395,022 downwards.
AAGGAACTTTTATTTATTTGTTTGATGTTTTTGAAACAGTAGGCCTTCTAAGGCAAGAGACTTTGAGGAAACAGACTTGGCCGCTGAAGGTTCTGGTGTCATTGAACTGGAATTGTGAACCTTGTGCTGGAGAGACCCAGAAGTTTGCTCGGTCTGCTCCGGATTCCCGCCTTGTTTCATGCTGAAAACATGGGGAAGGGAGACCCTGCCATACCATCCTGACTTATCATTTTGTGAACACTTGTATTTTTTCTGGTGAACAATATCCCACACTCTTTTTGTAACTTAGTGGTAAGGATTGGCAATAGTTTTTTTTTTTTAAGTATAGGCCCTTTTTATTTGGAAGACGCTACTAGGCTTGCCTTATTATTTGTTCGTAGCTTGCTCCCATCTTAGCTTTAGGTTTAGTTTAGACATTTTTCTCACCCATTATAAAGTTCAATAAACACCCATGAACTGTGATCACTTGTCTGTCTTTACTGTTGCCACCATGAGTTCCTTGCAATTCCCAGTAAAGATGCCGAGAACAAAATTATGAAGGACCCTCACTGAACGTGGGTAACTCGGCCATTGGGATGGAAATGTGGGAATCCCACTTGACATTACAATGCTATAAAGGAAAGGAGTCGCCACACTAAAACACCAGAAAAAGACATGAGGTTTATCTGTCATCTTGGACATAGGCATGAAATCATAAATCTTATCAATATAACTAAATAGCTATAAAGTGGAAGAGCGTAAAACCGAACTTTTCTTGCCAAAATAGCAACAAAGAAAGTGTAGGTGGCTAGGAGAGGAAGTGTGGTCATGCAACCTAGAGCCACAAGATTGGACTAGAAGACACAGGTTATCTTAAAATGTATGGGAATCTCCACAAATGAGGCAGGTATGCTGGGAAGCATGGTTTCAATTGTTTCAGTTGTTAAATTAAGAACCAGTGCAAGGTTTGGATAACTGGAAATGATGGAAGGGCAGAGCAAACCCATGAATGCATTTGGCCTATATAGAGGAAGTGGAAAAAGGGGACTAGAGTCGACATATACCGTTCTTTTGCTGACGGTTGTTTTTTGAAGGATTTTTTTGGCCAAAGAAATCCATTGAAAAAAAATCAAAATATATAGGAGGTGGGGGGGTAAAGGTTATAAAAGGTTTTGGGAAGGGTTGGGTTAAGAACATAGGGAAATGGTGGGTGTGTGGGATCCCCCAAATTTTAAACCCTTCAATGTGTTTTTCGATGTATTTTTGTCAGCTAAAAATCCATTGAATAAATGGATGTCGGTAAAATGACATAGAACCAGAGTCAAAGGCAAGCCAGGAAATCGAGAACAAAGGGAAGACATAATAGAAGTTGAAGGGTTTGGGAGCACTGAAAGAAAATATGTACAGCAGAATTAAAGATGGAGCAACTTGATGAGCATGAAGTACAGTTATATAAGCAGGGTGGTAATCTAGTCCTGTGGAAATTAGAGGGGAGATCCAGAGCTTGGCCGCATTGGAGGAGAGAAATGATTGATCATTACGGATGTTCAAAGATGGACGTGACAACTGTGCCCTATGTTGGAGATCAGAAGAGAACCAGAGAGTAGAATCGAACACAATACCAAGATCGCAAGCTGACGGAGGCAAGGAGGAGTGAGAGTCGAAGTAGGACAAACCTTACTTCAGTTTTAACAGGATTCAGATTAAGAAAGTGAGAATTCATCCAGGACGGGATCACAAGGAGACAGAGTAGTGTGGAGCAAAGAAAATGAAAGAAAAATCTGTGAATCAACAGTGTAGACAAGGCAGCAAAGGTCAAAGGAAGAGATGACGGAGGACTTTTGTAGAGGGAGAAAAAAAGGTCAGGGACAAGTGCAGTGCCCGGATGTACACTGAATTGTAGAGGAAAAGTTGGCAATAGTTTTCCAGCCCAGGAGACCAAGTAGGTTTGATTGTTTAAATACAGCTGCAACCGTAGGAGAACTGAGCCAGAATATCTGAGAGATGCGAGCGTGGACAAGAGTAGGATGGTCCACAGCATCATATGCTGCAGAAAGATCCAAAAGAATAATGGATGATAGTTTAGCAAGAGTACAGAGAAAAGAATTGGCAGCATAGAGTAAAGCTATTTTCATTTGAGTGATTTGTTTCCCTGTTGTGCTACATTTATTGCTTGGAAATTCTGTTTTTTTTCCTGAAATGTATTTTTTTCAAATCGAAACACTTGGAAAAAATGAAATGATGCTAAAAACAATGGGAGGTGGACGCTCACACCGCAGGGACGTTGCCACAGTACCGTTCACACGATCACCCTGGTCCTGAACCTCCCAAGGGAGAGCATCTCGCCTGACCTCCCCGTAGCACTCTCCTCGAGTCGATGGTGCACTGCAGCAACATCCCCATTCCGGTGGAGAAGATCTGTGTCAGGCGGCGGTAAGGCACGTGTCCAGGTCTGTTCCACGATCAATCGCCAGGAGCACTCCGGCCGAGGCGATTCAGCCAGATGCAGTAGAGTAGCAGAGCTTTGGGCGCCACTCGGCCGTAAGCCCAGGAAGGGTCTGCAGCATTCTGGGAGTGGTGCACCAGGACAATGGCTATCCCACCAGCGCTATATCAGTAGCTACTATCAGCAAGGCCGTAGCGGTTTGCCTCAAGAAGGAAAGGATTATTTCATAGCCTCAGAGATTTGGGATTATGTGGCGATTTTGCTAACTGCTCAGCAGCTCCACCTTATTGAGGGCTTTTTTGATGGAGGAGGGATAATGGCATCTTCATGTAATGTCATTTAGACCTGCAAATCTGAGGGTGGTGAAGCAGGTCCATGTGTTTATTTGGGAGTGGTGTACTGTGTGATGAATGCCATGATTTTTCAAATTTCTTAAATCATTTCTGTTCTAAAAGATGGCAAACATTTTTAGTGTTGAGGATGGGGGGTGTATCGGCTGGGTCTGGGTGTAACTGCTTTGAACAAGTCTCTGCAACTGCTTCTACAGTAGTTGAAATGAGCAGTTAGTTATCTGTGTCTGGTGCCGATAGATTTGAGTCCTGCAACGTCAGTGTCTTTTGGAATTTGCAGTAGTTGCCTGACTCGCTCATATTGCTTTTAAACTTTATTCAAGTCTTGGGTATACCAACCTGTGGAGGGCTTTGGCTTGATGGTCTTGAATTTTGGCATGGAATGTTTACCCATATTAGTTCAAAGTTTTATTGGGGTGGTTACCGGCTGGCAAGTTGAATCAGTTTTATCAGAATGTCTACATTGTGTAGTCACTTAAGGACCCTGATGTCTGTTGCTGAAAGCCTGAATTACAGGTCTGTACTTTTTTCAGGACAGTGTTTGCTATTTATGCACAAGCTCCCCTGATTTGTTTGTAGAGAAGAAGCCTGATAGTCTCTGCCCGATCAGGTTTGTTGTTTTACTTTGAACTGAGAGTGAGTGTTGTGATTAAAGATCAACGCAACACCCACATTTCAGATTGTGGGATGAAAACGAGGATTATTAACTTTGGGATAAAGTCTTATGAGGGTGCGGGTCTTAGTACAGCAACACCAGAGGGTCTTCTCGTAAAACTATTTAAGCACCAGATTGTCAGGATAGATAACCCAGTGACATAAGCCCCAATCAGGGGTGTACTAAGTGTCGCTGCTGGTCTCACAAACTGTAGTGTGGTTCAAGTGTTTTTATTGAAAGCAAGGTAAAATATTCAGACTTGTAATGGATTGACCTGGGGTTGGGGGCACACTAGTGGATTACCTTTGTTTTTCTATGAGCTCTAACCCTCCTTGTCCAGGTATGTATAAACCCTAGAGTGGAAACTAGCTATCAGTAAAGTCTACCGCCTAAAAACGAGTTAATGTGAGTTCCTTGAGGCCATAGCCTTCTCTAACTGGCTCCCTCTGGAGGTCTTCTAAGGGTTCCCTTTCCTAACAATCCCCACGTCAGATTTTTTAATGTTTTCTCTATATTGTAATGGGTACCTGTCTACTTTCTTTTTCTTTCTCTCACTCTCTCTCCACTTGCTCTTTCCCTGATGTTCCTTTTCCCACGTTCCACTCTGCTCTGTTCTTGACGTTCTCCCTCCCGCTCGCCTCCTTTTCTATCTCCACCCACTCCCCTCGTATGTCCCTCCCATGTTCACACAATCTCCTCTCCTTTTCTGTCTCTTCCTCTCGCCCCCTTCTCTTCTCCCCCTCTTCTCCCTCCTCTTTTCCCCCTCCTCTTCACCCTATCTCCCCTCATCTCTCCCCCCTCTTCCCCATCTTTCCTTTCCCTCCCCATTCCTTTCTCTTCCACTCGTCTCTACCACCTCCCCTTTACTCTCTCCCCCTCCTCTCTCCCCCTTACTCCTCCTCTCTCCCCCCTTTCCCATCTCTTCCCCTCTTTCCTTTCCCTCCCCTCTTTCCTTTTCTCTCTTCCCCCTTTGCTTTTCTCTCTTCCCCCTCCCCTTTTATTCCCCCTCCCCCCTTGCTTTTCTCTTTGCCCTTTGCTTTTCTCTCTTTGCCCTTTGCTTTTCTCTCTTTGCCCTTTGCTTTTCTCTTTGCCCTTTGCTTTTCTCTTTGCCCTTTGCTTTTCTCTCTTCCCTCTTTGCTTTTCTCTCTTCCCCCTTTGCTTTTCTCTCTTCCCCCTTTGCTTTTCTCTCTTCCCCCGTTCCTTTGTCTCTTCCCCTGCCCCGTGTACCTTTGTCTCTGCTCCCGCCCCGCGTACCTTTGTCTCTGCTCCCGCCCCGCGTACCTTTGTCTCTGCTCCCGCCCCGCGTACCTTTGTCTCTGCTCCCGCCCCGCGTACCTTTGTCTGCTCCCGCCCCGCGTACCTTTGTCTGCTCCCGCCCCGCGTACCTTTGTCTGCTCCCGCCCCGCGTACCTTTGTCTCTGCTCGCCCCCCGCGTACCTTTGTCTCTGCTCGCCCCCCGCGTACCTTTGTCTCTGCTCGCCCCCCGCGTACCTTTGTCTCTGCTCGCCCCCGCGTACCTTTGTCTCTGCTCGCCCCCCGCGTACCTTTGTCTCTGCTCGCCCCCCGCGTACCTTTGTCTCTGCTCGCCCCCCACGTACCTTTGTCTCTGCTCGCCCCCCGCTTTCCTTTGCCTCTGCCTGCCCCCCGCTTTCCAAACACCCTTCACTCTTTCCTTGGCTGGCCTTTTATACTTGCTTCTTGCTTGCTGTTTCTATCTCCCCTCACCCCCCCCCCCCAAACCATTGGTCTAGCCCCTTTATGCCCAACCTATATTCTCCTCTGAAATGGATAGTTCAGTTTTTGCTCAGCTCTGCCATTCTCAAACATTGCCTTGAGTATAGTTTATTTGGCACAGCATGCAGCTTCTTGAACGCGGGTGCTTCAGAGACTTATTTGGGACCGTTGGTTTCATTCTTGAGGTTGCTGCACTCTCTGGTGGTGGCTGGTCATGCTGGTAGTGATAGGTCTGACATGAGACTAGTCCAACTCAGGCCAGCACAGAAACAACAAGGTACTGAGTGATTGACAGTGGCACCATATTCATTCAACATAACGCATACGGGGGGAGAATTGTGCCATCCCAACTCCCTCACCTGCACATCTGGAGCAGGGCTGGTTCTGGTAAAAAGCTTGGTAGGCCTTCTAACAAGGATCTGGGAATGATCCTTGTTACCCCTGAGAGGGTCCAGTGTCAGACCCTGTCACATAAGCTTCCTACGTTTCGCTTATCTAAGAAGCAGTTTCAGGGTGATAGCGCCCAGTATGCTTCTGGCTTCAATTGTGTACAGTCTTGGGGATCTAATTACAGATGTATTGTTTATTAATAAAATATTAATAAAATTCACAGGGAATGCAAAGCATTTTTGGCACAAGAACACTTACAGAATTACCATTGATAAAAAAGCAGAGGACATGAGTCTTTTACAATGGGGTGAGAGAGATTGTGACATGAGGGCCAGATGTTGCAGGGGAAGGTGGAGCACAAACCTGAGACGAGGACAAGTCAGAATGACATACGAATGGGACGATGGAGACAGTGCTGAAATAAGGTTAGAGCAGTGACTGAAAAGTACTCTTGGGTTGTACATGAAGGGTAGGGAGACAGGAAAACAGGGTGATGCAGTTGCATAGAGTGGTAGGAAACAGGTTCTTCAGAAAGGAGGAGAGCTTTTAGGTTGGATTTAAATGGTGGTAGAGTTGGATTAGTACGCAGAGGAAGAGCATTCTAGAGTAGGGGTGAGAGCAGAAACAAGAGGAAGCAAAGGGTTTCGAGTGGTGGCAAGGTAAGGTGTGGATGATTTGAATGAGCTAGGAGGAGAATAGGGAGTGAGATGAGCAGATGGGTATGGTAGGGTGAGTCCATGGATAGTGTTGAAGATCATTTTCTACTTAGCCCTTTATTTTATAGGTTGCCGGCCAATCTGGAGATGGGCATAGGAGGTAGAGGTAAAGAGAGAAAGGTTGAAAAGTGTGTGGACAGCGAAGTTGAGGACTTAGTCCAGAAGTGAAAAAGCATAGTTGGGAAGGCTATAGAGGAGACTGGCACAGCAGTCAGATCTAGAAGGGACTAAGGAAGAGATTGGCAATATTGAAATGTAGAAGATAAACTAGTTTTCATATATTCATGAGGTTGTCTGGCTGCAGTGGGAGATGTGTAGATGAAGAGCGAGAAGTTGTGTGATGGGTCGAAGGTGACACCAAGGTTACGAGAGGAAAAAGATTAAGGAATGTAGTCTGGAGAGAAGATGAGAGGAAGAGATGGTTTGTTTGGCTGGGAAGTAGAGCACTTCAGTATTAGTAGAGTTGAGCATTAGCGAGTGAGACGATGTCTAATATTTGATGGCAGAGAGAGAGTTTCAAATTTTTGACTACAGCTCTTTGGATGAGGAGTGTACGGAAAAGATCTGACTGCTGTCTGCAAAAAGTTGATAAGAGAAGCTGTAAGAGGATATCAGGGTGCCAAGAGCTGAAGTCAAGAGAGTGAAGAGAAGTGGACCAAGGACAGACCCTTGGTCCAATAGCAAGGGGGCATGGGGGACAGTGCGGAGGTTACCCCTGTTCCTAGACACCTTAGTGTCTGGGGGCACCATATGAAGCAAACCAAACAAGGGTCTTAATGCCATGTCACATCTTTGCAGTTTTGGTTTTAGGGCTCTGGTGCCCTGCAACCTATAATCCAAAGAACGTTAAATCTCCATGTCTGCCTAGATCTTCTATTTTAAGTGCAGCTCTGCTCTTATTCCCAGACAATTTTGTGTTACATTTTATAACTAATTCCCTTAAATGAGGTAGAGGTCCACCTTGCTCCACTGGCAAAGTGTTATTTTAATAATTTTCTTCTACAATTAATCTACTCCCAAAGAAGTTTGCTAAACTGCCAGTTTCCCAATAACATAGCCTAGACATTGCAGACCTTTTGTGGGTATGGTTCCCATTATAGATACATGTGCCTGATATGTGCCTAGCCAACATACTGTACTTTGCCCATGCACCTAGTTTAGATACAACGTCTTGCCTGATCTGTGCCTAGCCTAGACATTGCAGACCTTTTGTGGGTATGGTGATCCCATTATATATACCTGGACCTCACTCGCCAGTACCCTTGCCTGCCTGACACTCAGCTACAACTTGATACCAGCCCTCTGACTTTGTTACTATCTGGCACTACCCTACCCTATGTAACCGATGTCACTTATTCGCTAATCCTCTGCACGGTGCCTCGGCCCTAGCGTCCTTATTATGCTACTTTGCCTTACCGCGATCATGTTCCCCTTTTGTGTCATGCAAAGCAATATACCCTGCAATGGTAACAGCTACATAGCCCATAAAAATGGTCTAGCGGGTCCTGCCTGCTCTAGATATCACCCTATTGTCTGCCCCACACCATTCTTGCCCACCACACCAGCCTTCCTCCCGGTCTCACAATCTATCCCAATCTATCCCACCTATGACCTCGCACACTTTTCTGATGTCCTAGCCAATAAGAACTCAGATAGCTCCAAGCGGAACCCTACCGACACGAGAGCATCCTGCCCTACCCCTGACTACAACCCCTCCATAACGACTGACCAAACTGTCTCTCAAACTACTCCCCTTATCCCTACCGATCGTAACAATAGACTTGGTGCCAGAACCCACCACAGAACTAGCAAACGCCCAGCTAAACTACCCGACAAGACTAACAATCACACTGTATCCTCTATCAATTCCACCCCTCCTACACTAAAAGGAGCTCTTCCAAATGTTAGATCATTAGTCGCCCATTCCATAGAAGTCTGACATCATTCTAACCAACAACCTGGACTTCCTCGCTGTAACTGAAACCTGGTTGCATGATGCTGCGGGACCATCTCTTACCCTAGCTATCCCTGATAACTACACCATCCTCAGAGTAGACAGACCTAACGCTCGAGGAGGTGGTGTAGCTATCATCTTTAAGTCCTTGCTTGATATTAAACTAGCCTCCTATCCTCAAATCATGTGAGCATCTCACAGTTAAATTACAAACCTCCCCTAAGAGTACTATCACGATGCATCTAATTTACAGACCCCCGGGCCCACCTGGCTCATTTGAGAAAGAGATCACCTCACTAGTAGCCGAAAGTTCCAAACCTTCAGCACAAATGATTATACTTGGAGACTTCAATCTTGGGTTTAATGACCCTCTCGGCACCCCAGCCATTGCCCTGGTCACGGCATTAGAGGAGCATGGCTCCAAACCCACCCACTCGAAGGGCAGAATCCTTGACTGGGTAACTGCCCTTAATTGCAATATCACCCTGAAGGACCCCGTACAGCTCATCTGGACAAATCACTACTTCCTCCCACTCGACATTAATATCAGCAACCTAGTGCATAAAAGGCCTGTTATTGCATCGGCCTGCCCAACTAGGAAAAAGAGCAACATCACAGCGGAAGCCTTAATACTTCTGGTGACCCCTATTCTGAACGCTCTACCAGCTACAACTGACTTAATCCTGCTGGTCAACGCCTATAATGATTCCATGGCTAAAGCTATCGACGACATTGCCCCACTAAAAATGCGCAAAGGGAAACCAAAAGCGCACCTGAATACGTGGTACACCCCGGAGCTCAAACTTCTCCGACAACAAAAAAGTAAACTTGAATCACTATGGAAATCGGTGCCTTCAGTAGATAACAGAACTAATCTCACCAATATCTCCACACTCTACAAAAATGAGATTACACGCGCTAAGAAAGAATCTCTTAATTCCAGGACCTCTCAGGCAGGCTCTAGCACAAAAGAGCTCTTTAACATCCTAAAGGAATTAGAAAACCCCATTCCTCCTGCAGATAACTGCACTAAGGATAAACCATGGTGCACAGGGATCCAGAATGCCCTTGCTAACAAACTAAAATTGAAAACAAACGACGACAACAACTCACTCACGGTCCTAATTCCAGATCCACCCTTCCTTCACCCACCACCACTAGCTCAGGCTTCACTTTCAAAAAGGTAACCATACCTGAAGTACAAAAAATCATAGCATCCTTGAAACCCCCGAACTGTAAGGGGGACAGTTGCCCCGCACAAATCATAAAAGATGCAGCCAGGGATCTTTCCCCCTTCCTTACCAAATTAATAAACCTGTCATTCTCCAATAACACGGTCCCAAGTAATCTGAAACAATCTTGGATCTTACCACTGTTAAAAAAACAAACTCTCGACCCAGATATATCCACGAGTTATAGACCCATTACCACTGTCCCATTCTTACTAAACATTCTTGACAGAGTGGCCTATTTACAAATTCAGGATTACCTTGAGACAAACCAATTACTAGGAAATCGCCAATCTGGCTTTCGTCCTCAACATGGGACGGAAACAGCCCTTGTTGATCTCAAGAGCCAGATAGACGAACTCAAAGATAAAGGTAGGGCTGCCATCCTTCTTCTCCTTGACCTCTCCACTGCCTTTGACCTGGTTGACCACAAAATCTTGTGCAACCACTTGTCATCGGCAGCACACTTCTCCCACTCTGCGGTCAAATGGTTCCAATCCTTCCTTGACAACAGGACCATGCGGGTCTTCTCACCCCTAGCAGCGGGCGACCCTATTCCCATTAATTGCGGTGTCCCACAAGGATCTTGTGTCTCACCCACTTTGTATAATATATTTACAAAGCCCCTGTTCGACAAGCTGGACCATCTGGGTGTCACCTACACTAACTACGCAGATGACACCCAGATACTCCTCACTTTATCCGGCAATTACAACTCGGACGCCAACCGGATCAATGAAGTCCTTTCCATCATTCAGGCATGGATGGCCACACATGGCCTCTGCCTGAATGATAAGACCGAACTGCTCCTTGTTGGCTCAAAGTTCCAACATGAAAACCTGCAAAATGATCCTTTTTGACAGCATTGAATACACATAATAAAACCAGAGTACAAAAGCTAATTTCATCACTTAAAAGTAGGCAAAGTCTATAATGCAGCTGCAGTTAGTCTTCTTCGCCATGCCCGATGTATATATTTTGCAACAAAGAAAACTACATCCATATTAGAAGAACTTTTGCAGAAGTATGAATTTTGTATAATAAAAATGAGGGTTACAAATATACAACTCTGAAACACTTCAACCCCTTACAAATAAAACTAAAATGCCTTACGTATTCCCTCTTAGCACCACACTTTAAACAATTAGCACCCAACACATTTTTTCAATGAACAGTGTGGGCTTGTACACTCAAGACAGCTAACTCGGAATTCAATGTAAAGTATGCGTGTGTAATTAGGATTAATCACATCGAGATAGCTCCCATAGCCAAATGTTTGGAGATCATATAGTCCAGGCCAATGCGATAGGAAGGCGCACAATATTTCCATCTTGCCATTCCTATAATCTACAAACACATTTTTCACTCAGGTTTTTGCGTCCTTGGGAATGGAACTCTCTGTAGTCTAGTAACGGGATAAGTCTGGTGTTCTGCACAAGTCATGGGATACTGCCCATTCTCCCCCCCGCACCAGACTCCTTATGTACATCAAGGCTTCTCAATATTTGACTAGGGCTCGGTTCCCGCAGATCTGAAGCCAATAAAAAACTGGTCTTGTACCAGCTCCCTCTTCCATTGGACACACATTGCACTCTATGCGTACAGCGCTAGTCTGGGAACTTTGGGGTAACAATAAGATGCCTTTTAAAAACTTTTTTTCAATTAGTGTTAGGGACAGACACTTAACAGAGGCCCAGATTTCAGCACCATATGGGGCTGGTGATTTTGCGTGAGAATTATAAACCTCCAGTGTAGTGGTCTCACTGCTCCACACAACCGCCATGATTGAAATAAAACATGTTCAGGGGTCTGCTGGTTTTCTAGAGAGTAACACTGGGCCAGAGTAGTTGTCCAGTCCATCCAGCGTTATTCAAGATTCAAATGCCTAAGTAATCGTACCAGGTCACCTGTTATAGATTAACACCCCCCCCCCCCCACACTAATGCACAGAGTCTTATCTTTTGAATTTATGGGAATAAAGACCATAGATTTTGTTTTATCAGGTTTTAATTCAAGCCCCAAATAATCACACTTCTTGATAAAACATGACCGAGATGCTCTCAAACCTGATGCTGTGGTGGACAATGAAACTGGCGTGGAGAATCTAAACCAAGCTTCGATATCAAAATTATAAATGTAAAATAACAATGGTGCTAATATGCATCCTTGCTGGACACCTCTGTCTTTGGCAAAGGGTGCAGGTCCATATTCTGCCAGGTTCCATCTGACTGCAGCTGAATTGTTAAGAGTAAAACAATTGAATTGACGTTTGCAGTGGTTGCAAAATATTCAGTGACAATACCATCCCCCATTATAGGCTCTGTGGTACACTGTTGCATACCGTTCTTAAATCAACAAAGATTATCTAGTTTCGTCTTTGTTAAAACCATGCGTTTCTGGACGATTGGCTGTAACCTAAACCCCTGGTCCACAGTGCTCAGACCTGCCCTAAAGCCTGCCTGCAAGTGGCTAAGGAGAACTTCCCTATCTGCTGTGATAAATCTGATGTTATCACTTCTTTCCTGGCAGTAACCTCCTACCACATGGCCAGGGGACAGTAGCCGCTTCCTGATCCAGACCCTGGGGGCGGCTATATAAGGGAGAATCACATGGGAGGAGACAGCCTCTGGGGGATGGTGGTGGTATCATCACGTGCGACATGGTATCCCACTTTCCTTTCTGAAGATGCATTGGACTCCCCATGCCGTGCAAGCCTATTGGAATACTTCCCCTCGCCACCCACGGAGAATAGTAAGAATCTGTTACATTCGAAAGGCCAACTATCAGAATCTTACCAGTCTTGTAAAATTGTCAAAGACACCTTTATGAATCCCACATACTCTTCACAAACCTAGTTTGCCTTTAAAATCCATTGCAAACATTCATACACTGTTTTCAGGAAAGGACTATTATTCCAACAACCCCCATAACACTGTGACGAAGAAGAGGAGTGGAGTAATACAGAGCACAGGAATTCACAAGCACAGGCAGTTCTTTAGTGGCAGCGAGTGCAGACCTGTGTCCGGGACCCTTAAATCACTAAAGCAAGAAACACAGAGAGGCTACTGGCAGGAGCGGATTGCTCCTCTGTGTCAAAGGAAGTCTGTGTAGCCAAAAATCCTGAAGGGAGAAGGCTGCTGAAGCAGGTGACACGTGGCGAGAATGCCAGAAGCCAGCAGAGGACTCCTGGGCATTCACCGGCATCGGAGAACAGGGCTTTGCTAACCGGGAATCTCATGCGAAGCAGAAACCTCAGACAGCAAGAAACCGGTGGAGAAATGGTCGCAATGCAGAAATCAGCAGGAGACCGTCACAGGCAGACTGCAGAAACAACCACCACCACCAAGAACCAGTGAGTCCACTAAGGGACCGAGAATACTGGGACAGATCGGATGCAAAGCCAAACTGAAATAATTGGGGAGGGAGGGAGGGAGGGAGGGAGAGAGATTGCGATTGCAAGGGACACTAAGGAGCCCATGTATTTTAGCCAAGAAGGCTAAGAGGCAGACCCATGAAAGTTGGGAGAGTGAGCATAAGCTTGCACCTGGAGAGCCCAAAAACCTGACAGAACAACATATTAGAAATAGTAACTGTATGAATGTTAAAAGGCCAAACAGTTCTGTAAATTATCTGTGCTGTTATGTGAAGAACAGTGAAAGGAAGTCTTGAGAAGGCAACATTAGGACTATTTAGAGGCCGCATTATACAAGTAAAGAAGAACAAGTCGGAGAAGGGGTAACCAACTACCCGCTGGGATCTAACCCTCTACAGATCTTCTATTTGTTGAAAATAGAAACTCAAACTTTTGAGTATAGTAAATGTGTTGTCTCCAACGGTGAGGGAAACCCAGGGTAAAGAAAAACATCCTTTAAAGCCAAGACATTTGAGAAATTGCACGCACATAACTTTTGTTGCTGACCCAAGGGACGTCAATAATTATTACGTCGAACCCAAGAAAGTGACGAAGAATCCAGGTCCGTGGAAGAACCCTCTGGAGCAAGGATATCGATAAATGAGACTTCTTTTTGTGGAATTTATATATATTTCCTTTCTTTTGAAAGATTACAAAACACTTGAGGCCAAAGACATTATCCTTTTCACTTAAGAATTCATTTGTTTTGTATTTGAGGGTCATTTTATTCCGTTCTTTCTCCCCTTAGTCGACTACTGATTTGCTGAACTGTCCAGCTTCACTATTGGTGGAAGTAGTGCTTACATCATATCCCCCCAGGGTAGGTCGTCCCATTGGTCTATTGAATAACAGTTGGATCAATCAAGAGTTCCAATGAACTCTCCTATATAAGAGCTCTGCTCCAGTTCATCTGGTTTGCTCCTCCTGGGTAGATGGTGGCTCTCTTGTGTTCCTCTTGCTTCATGAAAGATGGTTTTATTGTCTTTCCCCATGCCTTTGTGGTGTTGTAGATGTTAGTTCATTTATTTAATGTCAGTTTACCCACAGTCCTTAATGGGTAATTGAACCTGGCTCTTGGGAGCTAACTATTCTACCACACTGGCATTTCAGCTCTACTGGTATTCAGTGGTGAGGGAGTCTGAAGCCAGATAAGTGATTTTCCTCTCCCCAAGGTAGCAGTGCATCTTGCTGCATGTTGCCAGCTTGAACAGCCACTCCTCTCACTTCTTCACAATAGGGGTTTAGCCATCTCGTATCTGTGTGAGTTGAGAAGAGGCCTCTATTCACCACAGCACCTAATGCCATATGTTGCTCAGCCACATAGTGAGGGCACCTCCTATCTCCATTTAAACCTGATGACAGCTTGGCTTTGAGCAACAGCAGTTATTAACATGCCCTTGGAGACAAACAAAAGATATAGAGATTCTATCAAGAGGTTTAGTAACCGGATTACCATGGCACATCTCTCAACCCCTAACAAAGGCCAGAACTGTATGCCAAAACAGTTGCTACGATTAAAAGGCCCACCAGATGTGACTTATGGGGCTTTTCACCCAGCATCCTTCCACCAAAGAAGCAAAGATCATAAATAGACTTCTGTATAGCATGTACCTTGGTTTGGGCCATGTACCAATGGTACATTAGTTTATAAGATAATTCCATGTATTTATACACATTAGATGAGGTTTTCAGCCTAATCCAGCTAGCTTTCCAGACCTTATATAAACACCTACCTAGATACTCTTGCCACTGAGACTGATTATTCCAGCGTTTCACTGATGAAGAGGCTCCCAAGACTGTATAATAATATTATCCCTTTAATGCCGGAGGGACCTTTTAAAAGACTTCTCCAAATGTTTAATTGGCCTAATTGTGTCCGCATGCACCCATTTTTTGTTTAACCCAGTTACCACTGCAAATATTCTAAACTGTCGGACTCAAAGGCAGGGAATTCCTTTTTACAAGATTCAAAGTATTTAATTTTATCTCCATCAAAGAGATCTGATAAACTGCAACACAAATATTCCTTTTCGAATTTTTGGGAGAAAGCAGAGTTTCTGAGAATGGGTGAGTGCGCAGAGGAGAATGTTGTGAGGGCCTCGCTACGCAACAATTAAATGACCAAGCATGTCACTTGGCTGACCTATGCTCAGAGCCAACTGTGAGATTTTGGAAACCATATAATTTTCCACATGTCGCCCAGTCCATTTTCCACTTTGTACGATCTCCGTTTAACACATTCCACAAAATTCCATAGTTGAGAAGCTAAATAATAATGCCAGAGGTTGGGGCCTTACCCCTAATTTGTCGGGCGAGTCATCAAACCTCTGCAGACCATCCTTGTCCTCGCTTCTCTCCACACAAAGCTTAATTGATCTATTTCCAGATAAACAAATTTCTGACGTCGCTAGCCGATGGAAAAGGTCTGAAAATTATATAAATGTCCAGGGAGTATGTTCTTTGTAAAGGAATAGTGCACTCAGAAATATTAATTGCTAAAATGATGGCCAATATTCTAAAACATAGTTTAGACATATTTTTAATGAAAGTTGCTATGTAAACACTTTGAGCAAACGAGGATCAAAGTGTTTACATGGGAGCATCCATTTTGTGATTTCAGGCAGCCTCCTCAGCTCTGCCCTGGCGGCACTAAACAAGCAGCAAAAGCCGCCTACTGGGAGCTTTTGCTTACTACAGCCAGAGCAGAGCTGAGGAGGCTTCCTTCACTTTCATTTTACGTTTTTGGTGCTCCCCAAGCCCAGGGAAGCACAGAAAACGTAAAATGAAGGCAAAAAGCTGAGACACATCAATTAAAAATAAAACGTTGTTGTATTTGTGATTGCCGTGGTTGGAAAACCACAGAAATTATAAATACAACAAACTTGTTATTCTGACTGCGACAGCTTTCGCGTGGAGTCTCCTGGGCTCCCCCAACCATGAGGGAAGTCCAGGAGACTCCAAGCGAAAGCAGCCGCATTCAGATTAACAACGTTGTTGGATTTGTAAATACTGCAGCATTTACAAATACAACGTTGTATTTCTCACTGCGTCAGCTTCCGCTTGGAGTATCCTAGACTCCCTCAGGGTTGGGGGAGCCCAGGAGACTCCACGTGAAAGCTGCCGCAGTGAGAAGCACTGCAGCATTTCAAAACACCCGCGTTGTGTTTCTGCCTGCAGCGGCTTTCACTTTGGGGCTCGCAGGCTCCCCCAGGTTTAGACATATTTTGAATGAAGGTTGCTATGTAAATACTTTGAGCAAAAAAGGCTCAAAGTGTTTACATGGGAGCATCCATTTTGTAATTTCAGGCAGCCCCCTCACCTCTGCCCTGGCGGCACTAAACGAGCAGCAAAAGCCCCCTACGGGTGAAAGCTGCTGCAGGCAGAAACACTGCAGCATGGAAACACAACCTTGTTGTGTTTCGGCCTGCCTTGGATTTCACTTTGGGTCTCTGGGGCTCCCCTTGTGGAGCCCCAGAGACCCAAAGTGATAGCCACGGCAGGCAGAAACACAACGCGGTGGTGTTTCAAAAATGCTGCAGCTTTTCTTTCTAAGTTTCTCGGGCTTCTCCGGCTCGGAAGAGCGTGAGAAATTTAGAAAGAAACCTGCAGCGTTTTTAAATACAACAATGTTGTATTTGTTTGCGGTAGCTTCAGCTTGGAGCCCAGGGGGCTCCAAGCTGAAGCTACTGCAAACATAAATACAACGTTTTAAAAGCTGCGGTTTTATTTCTAAGTTTTCCAAGCTCCTCCAGCCCGGAAAACATAGAAAAAAACCCATAGCCAGTACTTATTTAAAAAAAAAAGAAATTGGCACTTACCGAGGTGCAGCTTTCCTGCATGCAGTCTATGGTCTCCATCTTCCGGCACCAATGAAGCAAAAGCCACCCAGTGGTAGCTTTTGTTTACTACAGCTGGCTGGCTTTTGCTTCATTAGTGCCGCAAGGGCAAGCACAGGCGGCATCCATTTCACAAAATGGGTGCCTCCTAGTGCTTTCCATTTTAAAGTTTGAGCTTTATTTGCTTAATACTTTACATAGGGACGTTTAAAAAAAAATATATATTTTTTAGATATTATTTTTTTATTATTGCCCATCTTTTTTGCCAATAATATATCTGAGCACACTATTCCTTTAAGCTTGTTCAAACTCGACTTGGCGAGCACGCTCATGCTTTTAACCTAAAAGCCAGAAATGTCTTCTGGGGAAGAATAGTAGTGCACAATCGTGTTTAACGATCGTTGTACGTTAAAAACAAGACGGCATTGAAACTCCACCAAAGGCAGCCTTTTGTATAGATGTGTGGAGCTGCCTACATTCCGAAGTAATGAATGTAGAAACTAGCTTATTTGAGTATCCTTTGAAGGCATCATTGGTGTTTTAATCTTAAAAACGGTTACGCAAGATTCTTCTGCTATTGGTCCATTAATCAAAAGCATTTAACCACACTCCAATCTCCTCCCGAAAGACAATCCCAGCAGCGATGGGCATGCTGACTTCTTCTACTCTTGGCACTGTAGTTGGCCATGAAGATATCTGGCTGAGCCAGAGACTTGTGAAACGTGTTTAGTTTTGCCTATTAGTGGTGCAATAGTGTGAAATTAAGGTAGGAGATGCATATCGGATGTTAAGAGGGACATAGCCTGAAGGTGTTTTAAATGTACCCTTCTATTGACCACCCATCGTCATTACAGTTCTTA
Organism: Ambystoma mexicanum; assembly: GCF_040938575.1. NCBI lineage: Eukaryota > Metazoa > Chordata > Amphibia > Caudata > Ambystomatidae > Ambystoma > Ambystoma mexicanum. Next base: position 197,377,461 of record NC_090937.1, on the reverse strand, counting down.
TGGCCTTTCCCACCCACTACCTGCTCCTCTCTGCCCAAAACGTTCTCTCGCCCCTCCCCCGGGATATGGATGAGCTAGAGCTGTGCTTTTAAAGGGATTGTCAATGTTATTTATAAGAAGTCTTCTGAAAGGTTTATGGCTTATTTTCTGCTGGAAAGGGTGTAATACAATGCATTAACCAAGTGTGCCTTCAGCCACTTGATTTTGTAAACAATGTGTCCTTGCATCTGTTCATTGAACTGAATTCCTGTCAAAATCGTGCATTGTCGAAACAAACAGTTTTGGCTCTTGCATAGGCATGGGCATTTGCCAGACAATGCTATAATATGACGGGTTCAACGCCATTTGCCAGCTGTTGATAGTTTACCAAGTACTACCATTATGGCAGTGCCTGAAAAAAGGCCTATCCTGTGCCTACTGAAAAGGGAAAATGGTCTGTGTCAGTGCTTGTAGTATTGAGCCAATAGGCAGGACTGAGGAGGAGGTGATATCAGTCATCCGGTGCTTTTTTTCTGACAACTTGTGTACTGTGTCCATCCCAGTGCTTCAAATGGGCAGGTACTTGCCGGATCCAAACATCTACACTTCTTTTATTTGAACAACCTAGTACTGGCTGGTCGTTAATACATTTAATGGAGGAGTACCAGAACTTCTTAGCACTAAGCCGATACTCTAGAAAAATGTGAGTACTTGCACTTCTGTTTTTCCATTTCAATCACTGGTCCATCCTGCTGCAAAAACATGAAAAACGGTCAAAAGGCAATGAGGGTCTTGAGATTTTGCCAGAGGGTATATTGCTTTTTTGATTTGTTGTAATTTGGCACCCAGTGGGGCTGTGCTTTCCTCTCTGGGATCCACAATGAAAGGAATTAGCCTCTGACCAGAACTCGAGCTATGAGCCTACCTCTCTCGTGTGCTCTTTTGTGAACTTATGTCTGAGATGACTGTCGATGGAACTCAATAAACTCAAAAGGTTCAGAATAGAGTTATAACAAAATACACAAAGGGTTTGTTGTAAGGCCTAATGCCCAAGTTACTAGTTTTCAAATAGGACTTAGTATCCAAGTCCCAAACTCCCTAATCACATAGCTGCAGATTAGCGGTCCAGCTCATGTCTTGGGCCTCTGCCGGGTTGCTTACTAGATGAGAAACGGTCACATTTTAGCTACAACCATTGACCAGTAGCCGGCCATCATCTCATATATAGTCCCATGCCATGCGTATGAAATCTGCCTTCTTCAGTTTACATCTGGAGCATGGCCGCTGCAGCCGGGAGATCTAATGTGCGTACTTTAGAGGTGTATAATACAGTGTGAAATACCTTTAATTGTATTAGTTTGGGTTTGTAATTCATTGGTACCTTCTTGTTTGTCCAGACAGAATTCCAACTCTAATAATCAATTTGATGTCTCAACATAGTCTTCCATACTTTTTTACCTTGCGATTGCCCACCCGACCTCCACCATTTTTAAAACTGCATTTGTTGTGGTGTGGGCATGATAATACATTCCATTAATGTATCCTCAACAGGCACTTTAGGGAAGGATTCACCCCGATCATCTTACTGTGCAGCTTACAGTAACTCATTAATTGTACCAACGCCCATCCACCATTCTATTTGTACATTTATAACGTTTGAAGATTATAACCTCGAACGAGATCCTTAATCTTGACTATAAGAAGTCTGACCAGATAGTTCTCTACAAACACTTTCAAAGTAGCAGCCAACTCTCCTGATTCAAAGAAAAGTATTTGTGAGTAGTGGAGCAGGTTCGTTTAATTTCTTATTCAGCTTAGACAAGAACTGCACTGTGGGTACCAACTGTGGCTTGCCTGTGCGATTCTTGCTCCAACTGCCCATAGTGCTAATGTCAGTTTAATTTGGGCAAGTATGGCTCTTTCTGAAATTTCTTGCTGCGCATACAATGCTGGTCCATACCATAGCCGAATTATATACTTGAGCTATGAGGTATTAGGATGCTTAATCCGGGATGGTCCATCCCCCTTGCTCATAGATCAATGTCAAAGCATTGCAGGAGACCTTGGGATGTCGGTTTACCCAGATCAGACAAGATAGTAACGATCACAGTTTATTAAAATAACAGTTAGGTATTTTGATAGGTATATTAAAAAAGGATACTGAAACCTCCACAGGTTAACTTATTTAATTAGGGAGATCCAAGCTAGCATTGACAAAGGCAACCCAATCCACCTTTTTGCCTTAAATTTAACAAGTGTGAGTCATTGGTAGGACGTTATTGACCTAACGTGTGTGGACGATCCTGGAGACCATAATACCTGGATATTTAGCTTTTGCAGGAGAACAACGCGAAACCCTGGAAGCACCTGGTGCGTGTGCTGTTAGGAGTAAGTGGTACTAACTCCTGACTTTTGACAATGTATTTTAAGGCCAAAATAACACCCACATTCAGTTATTGTCTCCATTATTGGAGTTAAGTTATTAGGGTCTTGAATATAAAGTAATTGCCAGCCTATAACGATATGAAGATCTTTTGGATTGTATGCCCCCATCTTCCTTCTCGAGCTCTTAGTTTCTCCAAGCAACAAGTTGGTGGTAGATCTCTCTTTGGCTGGGGCCTGCCTCCCTGAAACTTGAAGAGAACCATCTCTGGTTACGGAAGAACTTCAAGACCTTCCTCTTTGCTTCCGCTTTCTCTCCTCCTCTCCCCTGCTGAACTCCTGACTGAAGCTGGTCTTGTCACCTGGCTACCATCTTATCTCGGGCCCAGGTCTCCTCCCCCACCAGTTGCACACCTGCACTGCCTCCCTGGCAACCCCTGCAGTTGGGAGATGTTTCTGTATCCCTACAGTCCCCTAGCAGCTCTTGACTCTTGATGTCTGCATTTACCCCTGCACATGACACTAGCTGGCCGCACTTTTTGCCAATGGTTTTATTTATATTGTTTGCTGTTCTATGTTTTGCACTGCCTTCTCCCCCTTAAGCCCCCCCACACTTCATCTTTTCCTCCTCCCATGCACTTGCGCGATCTCCATTTCACCTGGCCTAGTAAAATCGTTTTCTTTGTCTTCACTCTGTTCTCCCTCCCTTGCCTCAAAACACTTGTGTGTATAGGCGCGTTATAAATGCTATATCGTATATGTTCAGCCATGAGAATGCAGGCCAGCGTCTCCACCACAAGGGCATACAGCAGGGGGGAAAATGAAAATCCCTGTTGTGTACTGCAGTGAAGCACAAATGATGAGAAGACATTTCCATTTAACGGAATTCTCATTAAGGGCAGAGTATAGAGCAACTTTAACAAGGGGAGGAAGGTTTACCCAACACCAATTCTCTGAAGCATCGTAAACAGAAAATTCCAGTCCATGGAGTCGAATGCCTTTCTTCGTATCGAAAAACATCGCCACTGCTTGAAGAAAGGTATACATTTCCGATGAATTGCAAACAAACTCGTAGGATTGAGCAGGGTTGGTCTCCCAGCAATACATCCTGACTGATCAGGCTTGACAAGTCTGTCATTAAAGGAGTTAATCTGCGAGCAAGCATTTCAGCTGGGATTTTGTTATCCACATTCAATAGTGAAAGTGGCCTGTAGGAAGAGCGCATTGTCTTGCTCTTCCTTGGTTCAGGCAAAAGGAAATTGGTTGCATCCCTTATCGATAAGGTTAGATCCCTGCCTTTAGGGCATCTGAGTATAGCACAGCTAAAATTGGTGGCACCAAATTGATAAGTTCCTTCTAGTATTCAGTGGATATCCTGCCCAGATCAAGAGCCCTGCCCACAGGCAACTCACAAAATGGCAGCAGATATCTTGAGGAGAGTGATAGGCACATCAAGAGTTTCACAATGGGAGTAAACTATCCAGGCCATATTTGCTCCGTCCAGGTAGTGGTTAATGATCGACTGGCACACTGGATTAGAGGCTTTATATAATGTGTATAGTATTCTACTGAGCACTTCATTATGTTTTAAAGCTGCGTATATAGTGTCTCATTCGATTCAATCTTCATTTGACACAGAGGCTATTGCCCTACGAATAGCCTAGGATAATGACTGGGATATTAACTGGTCTTGAGAACAAACCTGTATGGTTGTGACCAGGTTGATGGTATGACGATAAGACTCAGCATATCTCAAGTCTCTCATCCAACTCGCAGTTAATGATGGGCATAGCGTGTTCAACATATACAAAATTCAGTTAATTTCAGTCACATGAATGTAGAATAAAAACTCTCAACCCTCCACCCCATCCTCACTGGTTCGACCCCCCCCAAAACCCCCAACTTGCAGTCCATAATCACCCCAACAAATACTAAGCATATGGACCCCTATAGTCTGCATTATGTGGAATAGCCTACACACAGCCACCATAGCTCCAGAACCTGTGTGTAAATTAGTAATACCTTACAGCAAAGCAGATAAAAGGAACTAGATGTGATGCTAATCGTGTCAGCCCAATTGTCCAACGGTCATAAGGTTCTATTTGCTGTTATTAAAATAAATGTATCCACAATGTTCATAGAAGTTTTAGCTAGTTCTTTTAATCTTGAATACAGCCGACACGTATTTCGACACAAACGTCTTCAATGCTGCGTAATTAATAACATCAACGTGATATCACAATGAGTTTAGGAGCAAAGTGTACGGCACCCCGGAACCCATGCATGATAGTTGTGATTGCCGTGAGCCAGTAATGAGTGGGTGTCTACTATAAATATGCACTTCCTCAGCTCCTAAACTCATAATTGTAACCGCATGTGTAAATTACTACAACTAAGCAAGAATGTCTACTTAAGAGTATTAGATTCATTTAGATTTGTTATATATGTTCAATACAGTAGCATCTTTACTGAGCACACTGCTCATGAGAATGTTTATCTGTATTTTGGCGATAATCTCTCCTGTGCCCATCGATGGCCCATAATAGTATGTATAATGTATTTTATTCTTTTTTCTGTTGTTTTAACAACTTTCCTTGTGCATATTGTTTTTGCCTGGCACCAATTCTGTTTTGGGCACTACTATGGATACCTTTTTTGTTTATGATATCATTTTGGTTCATTATTATTTGATCATGATATCGCGTTGATGTTATTAATCACGCAGCCTTGAGGACGACGTTTCTGCCGAAACACGTGTCGGCTGTAATCAAGATTAAAAGAACAAGCTAAAACTTGTATGTACATTGTTGATATACATTTGTTTGATCAACAGCAAATAGAACCTTATGACTATTGGACAATTGGGCTGAGCGCGATTAGCATCACATCTAGTTCCTTTTATCTGTGATTGAAGGTGGGTGGTGGTTCACCACCCTGTGACGGCTACGCAGCTGGCCTCCGAGACCAGACATAAGGGCATGAGCGCACTTACCCCATGGTCCTAACCCCTACTCGTATTTTGCACCTTACAGCAAAGCAGACTAGACTAAAATATCAAACCGACCATACAGAAAAAAAGCACAGCATTCAGTGTTTGTGCATTTTTAGGTAGGAAGATGGACCTAGCAGTCAACCTGGTGAATGATTCCCATTCCGAGCAGGCTTTAAGTTTGCCAGATAAGTGTCAATGTAGGATGTAGCATCCTCTGTCAGGTTTTTTTGCTCACCTTAGAGCGGGAAGACGATGAAGAGGCTTGCTTCTTACGATATTTCTGACGTAAATTGAGTCCTGAAGAAATTGACGTTCCTCCCCGGTCGTCACACTGACTATTGACTAGACTGCCAGTCTGTGTAACAGCCAGAGTGAAACTCTGGGAACGTGGGAAAAAACCCTTGTCTGGGAAAAACCCATGATGTTGTAATGTGCCCAATTCCTGGAGATGGTAGAGCAGGAGATGAAAGTCCAAGTAGAAGAAGCAGTAACTCAATAGCCGGGCAAGATGGTAGAACAACAAGGCTGGAAGGACAGAAAGCAAGCAGGAATCCTGAAACGGCAATTTGAAGGGAGAGAGGAGGAGGAGGAGGAGGAGGAGCAGGAGCAGGAGCAGGAGCAGCAGCAGAAGGAGCTGACGGGCAAAGGAACAGGGAAACAGGTAAGCAAGGAATCACGGAGGAGGGCAAGAAACACAGAGCGCTCAGCTAAGGAACAACCATACTTTAGCATTGAGACATGCTGTGTGTTCTGCAGCGGCATGTTTTGAAGCCGGAACCGAGCGGATCACCGTGGAGACGCAAACTCTGACGAGTAAGGCAACCAAGAATGAAATGAGAAACCTGTGATGCCAGTCAACGTGGTGGCCATCTAAACAGGGAGCTTGCGTGGCGTTCGGGGGAACGGGGAACGCCATCTATCCGACAGCGACCAGGACAGGCGAGTCATGACATCCTCTGGTGTACTGAAGGTACGATGGCTGCCAGGCAGTACCCTTCGAGGTGGAGGTTGTGTAAGAGAAAGCAACTTGGCCTGCATTTTCTGTTTGGGATTTCTCCCATGGCTCGGTCCAATCTCAAGGTATCGAGTAAGAGTGGGGACCTGCCTTTTGCTAAATAGTGATAGGGTATCTGACTATAGCAATCAGTAATTTCCTGCAGAACTGTACCAGCTCCCATGTTGTGGTTCCCAATAGGCAGCAACACACCACATCTACAATAGTAGCCCTGTATATCCATAGGAGCCCACCTTGCATGCCAGCAAGGATCTGCAGTCTCCCAAGGGTAGCAGGATCCAATGTATCTTCACTCCAAATACAGTGAAAGCGACCGACAGCCTGTTATTGCCAGTCTACTAGCCCGAATCGTTCCGCCAACGGAGCTTCAACTCCTCTCTGCTTGACTTCTTCCTATCTAGTATCCTGGGTCGGATCTCCGTCAAACCCGGGTCCTCCGGACTCATGCAGTGCATAGCTTAGCCAGACTTGCTCTGGGTCCTTCACTGTCATGATGACTACCCCCGGGCATCCGGATCGAGTCCATCAGCCCTGGGAGCAGGCATCCAGATACTCATTAAAACCCCAACAGTCCCGGCTGGGGGCTGTTTGGATTCAGTCCTGGCGCCTTAGGCGCCAGGCTCATAGACTTTACTTACCTGATGCAGACCATGCTGCAAATGAGTCCAAGCCAACGTGAGGCCTGGATGGGACTATTTTATTACAGGGACTATTTTTCACTCCGGTGTGGTTCTGGGGAACTTCTTACCTGGGACTACTTTGCAGGCTATTTAAACCACGCCCGAATAGCAGCCCATGCTTTGCGTTATTCTGCATCCAGCAGCGTGACGCTCACTGTGTCTGCAAGTCAGCATCCAGTCTTCTGCCACGCTCGTCTCGAATCCGGAGCTCCTAGACAAAAGGCAAAGAAAGGAGAAGAGGTTAGATCACGGACATTATTTGATTCCTTACCTGATTCCGGACCCAGCACATTTCCGAGCCTGGAAAGGATATTATTTCAGCACGCGTCGCTTCGCCAGCAGCAGTGCCGCGTTGTACTCATCAGTCCACCGCATCTTTCGACTCGGCGCTGCCTCCATCATTTTCTTTGTTGAAACCCAGCACCTGGGGGGAAAACAAAAGGAATAACAAGGTGAGCTGAGAAAACCAACAAGGACAATCTCTTTGCCACCATAGGCTTACCTGCTTTACCACCGGAGGTATTATTCTTTAATTCGCCGCATCTTCCTATGCCGCACCTATACAGGGAGAGAAAACAGCAAGTTAAACTCATGCAACTTTTACCGGACAGCGTTTGGTAATACAGACTCTTACCTGAACGCCATCAGCTGCCTCCAGGCAATATTCTTTTGGACCCAGCTGCAACCTAACGAGGGAATGGAACAAGAGTGAACATCGGACATATTGAACTCTTTGAACTTTATAGACACTGGAGTCAACATTCCTCCGGAACTCCTCCAGTGCCTTCAACCCAGTGAAGTAACTGGTATCCTGTATGCCATGCAGGATGGAGAGCTCATCATTTAAAAACATAAGGTGAGGTTACCAAAAGGGAATATCGGAGGTGATTAGTGGGGAGAATGGGAATTGTTGGGGGGGCCATCATTTAAGTCCACGGGTGGCTAAATCCCTTTCTCCACTTGCAGAAGAATACTTCTACGAGTCCAGCAGACAAGATTAGGCAGGCCAGTCCAGACTGTCATCTCTTCACTACGCATCACGTTGGTGGAGACCGCAGCTGTCCGTGTCCGATCGACGCGCCTGTGGGAACCAGGTGAGCGTAACATTCTCACTGGTGTATGAAAAAACGGTCACATGGGCCTGCTCACACCAGGTAAGTTCCAACAGCTTCTGTGGTCAATCTAATGCAGTGAGGCCCACCAGCAAAGGCAGCTGAAGTATCCCAACACTGCTAAGCAAGCAAGACTCTCAAACCTGTGGGCCGCATCTCGAGCAGGAATGTGCATAATTCACTGGAGCGTGGATCAATCTACCTGTGGCTTTGTCTCCCACCGAAAATCAGTAATTCGGGTGCTCAAACCTTAAATACCTCCATCCCTGCTGACAGCTCGCAAAAAGATCTGCTGAAAGGATTTAATTACAGTATTACAGAGTCTGTGTGCAATGCACAGCTCTCAGATGGCCACCCCGGTTACCCCATAAGACCCAAAGTTATTCAATAACACAGACTTGGCTAAATTGCTCAAAAGTTCAACTAGCCATGATTTTGTCCATGATCTCTTCCTCTCACCGACGGGGCCTTTACCTCAACTTGATTTTTTTTTTGTGGAAATGGAGTCGCTCCTTTAGACACACTCCCTGTCTCCTGGTTGTATCACGTTGCCAATTTTTTTTTATTTTGAACAAACTCAGACATCTGATTCTTCTGTCTTGCCAGACATGCTCAAGTCTGGCCACACAGCAATAGTGATCCAGTTGGGATAGCTGATGAAGACTTAAAGGAATAGTGCGCTCACAAATATTATTGTCCCAACAGATGGGCAATAATGAAAAACATGCATTAAACATCATTTGAATGAAAGTTCCTATGTAAACATTTGAGCAAACAAGGCTCAAAGCGTTTACATAGGAGCTTCCATTTTGCCATTTCAGGCAGCCCCGTCAGTTCATGTTAAGCTCTGCCCTGGTGGTACTAAACAAGCAGCAAAAGCCCCCTACTGGGAACATTTACTTACTGCAGCCAGAGCAGAGCTGTACATGAGCTTTGGAGGCTGTCTTCACTTTCATTTTACATTTTCGGTGCTCCCCAGGCCAAGGGAAGCAAAGTAAAATGAAAGGCAAAAAGCAAAGGGGCAGCAATTATAAATACAACAACGTTGTATTTCTGACTGCAGTGGCTTTCACTTTGTCTCCTGGGCTCCCCTGGGTCGGGGGAGTCCAGGAGACTCCAAGCAAAAGTTACCGCAGTCAGAAATACAACAGGGTTGTATTTCTAAATGCTGCGATACTTAGAAATACAACAGCGTTGTATTTCTGAATGCGGCGGCTTCCGCTTTGTCTCCTGGCCTCCCCCGACCCGGTTTTCTTTCTGTTTCTCGGGCTCCGGGAAACATAGAAAGAAAACCGCAGCATAAATACAACATTGTTTTATTTAAATGTTTGCTGTGGCCTCAACTTTGAGTCTCCTGGGCTCCCCGGACCCGGGTCTGTGGAAACCAGGAGACTCAAAGCTGAAGCCACAGCAAACATAAATACAATATAATAAATTCTGCGGTTTTCTTTCTAAGTTAGAAAGAAAACCGCAGCATTTATTTTGTAGTGCTTTAAAAAAATAATGAAATTTAAAGCACTTAACAGCAGCAGCTTGTGTTAATCTCTGCTCTCTGGCAATAATGAAGCAAAAGCCACCTACTGGTAGCTTTTGTTTAATACAGCTGGCTGGCTTTTGCTTCATTAGTGCCGCAAGGGCAGAAATTAACGCAAGCACAGGAGGCTCATCCATTTCACAAAATGGATGCCTCCTAGTGCTTCAAATATTGTTTGAGCCTCCTTTGCTCAAAACCTTAAATAGGAACTTTGTTTAAAAATATTTTTTATATATATTTTTGATTATGGGCCATCTTTTTAGCCAATACAATTTTTGAGAGCACTATCCCTTTAAAACTTGAGCTAGTTCACTCTGTTTTGGACTCTCCTTGTGAAGAATTTTTTTCTGTCCTGCATAAATGGGTTGAAAACTATCCGCAATTGTCTTTTCTTAGACATCCTAAGAAACATCCTATTCTGATGGATTGTGTCTTCCCACAGATTCCTCATCTTTGATATATTCTTAAAATTACCTGCAGCTACAGAAAACCTTTTCGAGGGGATTGGTTCCTCCGATGTATTCCATATCTATGACAGTAATCACCACAGCTGTGCTGCTTTGGAAAATTTTTGGCGTCTCCGTCCTGCGTCGATGACGTCGATACGCTGTCCTCGAGGGCCTCCGTCGAGCCGACGTCACCGGATGTTATAAGTAGGACGCACGCCGCCTGTAGCCTCAGTTCCGTTTTTTCCGCGAACGTGTTCGCTTCAGAGATCTCCGTGCGCCTCGGTTCTTCTGAGTTCTATCGGTTCTTTAAACCCGTTTGTTTGTGAAGATGTCCATGATCTCTTCGACTTCTTCTACCCCACGGCCGGGTTTCAAGAAATGTTGGGACTGCGGTTCCAAGATGTTTCTGACGGACCGACATGACGCCTGCCTCTAGTGCCTCGGTGAGGACCACGCCACGGACAATTGTGACGAGTGACAGTTGTTGACATCAAAGGCCTTGCAGGAGCGTAAGAAGAAGCTTTCTATCGGTAGGGTGTCCAAGCCCCGAAAGTTGAAATACACTGGGCTTTCGACCGACGATTCGAGGAGCGACTCTCCGCATCGTTGGTGTAAGTCCAGGGGGGGGTCTCGGTCCCAGAGTGGGTCCCGCCATTCCTCTGCCTCTTCGAGGCACTCACGGAAGCGCCGTCACCGGTCGCTTTCCTCGTCCGAGGACTCCGCCTGTCGGTGGGTGGCTTGTTCCAACAAGCATTCCTCTCCTCCGGAATGGGATTAATTTCGTAAGGAGATGATGGCGATTTTTCAGTTGCAGGGCTCAGTTCCGTCCGTGCCGTCGAAAGACGCCGGCAGGGAACGTGCTAGAGCCACCGTTCGCACACCTTCGGGCTCGAGCGGTCAGCACGATCACCGGAAACCTTCGAGGTCCCGGTCGGACAAGGTGGATCGCTCTAGCCATGCCCGCTCCAGGCCCCGGTCCTCGACGCTATCGAGATCGTCGGAGCCTGTGAGGTCTTCGAAGAAGACTTCGGCACCAAGACCGTCGAAGGACTCTCTGCCTCTGAGGAAGCCATCAGCGCCGAGGCTGTCTAAGGACACGCTCAGAGTTCCGCCCTCGACGCCTTTCGAGGAGGATTTCTCGGAGGTGCCCCGGAGACCGGTGGAAACCCAGAGGAAGGCTCTGGCCAAGTTGTAAAACGTGGTTGTGGCTTTTTCTGTGCCCTCATCCAGGGATTTATTCCAGCCTCTTGATTATATTTCGGAGGTGGATGAAGGGTCTGAGGAAGGTTTGGTTCCTGATGAGGTTCCTGACGACCTCTTATCTGGTCATAGCCAGTTGGAAGAACTTTGTCAGTCGTTGCACGACACCAGTGGTCTGGACACCTCCCCGGAGGTGGAGTTCCGTAGGCCTGAGCCTGGCACGCACGCCGAATCTTCATACCGGCGGCTTATGTCGAGGGTGACAGAGTACTTGGGGTGGTCTGCGCCACAAGTGGATTTTCTGCAGGATGACCTGACGGATATCTTGGACCAAGGTCCACCAACTGACCGGTTCTGCCATTCCATATGGCCTTGCAAAGAAGGGTGGCAGCGGCTTGGACTGCTCCAGAGAGTCTCCCGTCAGTGAACAAGTCTTTGCCGACAAAATACCGTCAGCCAGTAGCGACCCCAGCTACTTCACTATGCACCCCACTCTGGAGAGTTTGGTGGTGCAGGCGGCTACGGCCTCATCAAAACAGGCGTCGTACCCTACCATCCCTCCTGATAGGGACGACAACCGTTTTGATGGCTGGGCAAAGAAAGTGTTTTCTTCAGGGGGGTATGGCTTTACAGGCAGCCAACTCCGTGTGTGCCTTAGCACGTTTCACTCACACTCTGTGGAATTGTGTGTCCTTGGCGGCTGAACATATTCCCGAAGGGGAGGAACGGGATGGTTTTCTTGCTCTCGTTCAGGATGGCAAGGATGCCATGTGTGAATCCGTTCCGTCGGGTCTGGACATGGCCGATTTTGTCAGCCGGTCCATGGCGGGGAGCATCGTAATGCGCAGATTTGTTGCGGAAGTCGGGGTTTGCTCCTTATGTACAAGCCCGGCTTCTCAACATGCCCTTTGATGGTGAACATCTTTTTGGCAGCAAGGCTGACGAGAGCCTTGAGAGGTTGCAGACCTCCAAAACTGCAGCGAAGTCGTTGAGCGCTGCAGTTTGCCAACCTCTGCCTTTTCGTCCTAGGGGACAGCAATGGAGGGGAGGTTCCTTTCTACACTAATCTTCCTTTGGTAGATCGAGAGGAGCTGCAAGTCAAAGGAGCCACCGTAGGAGTACCAGAGGTGGAAAACAAGGTACTCAAGGTGCCAAGGTCGCTCAGGCAGTTGCCTCTTTACCCTCAGGCACTGCCGCAGCCGCTTCAGCTCATTCTTGAGGCCATGTCCCATGGTTCGCCGGTTGGGGAAAGGTTGGCACAGCATCTTGTAGAATGGCGTGCTATTACTTCAGATGTATGTGTGTGTTCTGGAGATCATAGCCCAAGGCTACGGTCTTCCTTTCCGGCAGAGGCCTCACGACAATCCACCAGGGAATCTCTTTAGAGTCTGGATCTGCACCTTGCGCAGGAAATCAAATCCCTGCTGGAGAAAGGCGTAATAGAACTGGTGCCTGTAGCGGAGAGGAACAAGGGATGGTATTCCCCTTATTTTTTGATTTCAAAGAAAGACTCGGGATTGAGACCCATCATGGACTTGCATGGTTTGAACAAGCTCCTCAGGAAGGACAAGCTCAAGATGGTTACTCTCTCTCAAGTCTTCCAGGCCCTTCAACTTCAGGACTGTTTGGTGTCTCTCGACCTCAAGGACGCTTACTTTCATGTATGTGCTGATTCATCCCAAGCACAAGAAGTACTTGAGGTTTGTGGTTGGCGAGTCGCACTTTGTTTCGGGTCCTGCCATTCGGATTGACCTCCGCCTGAGGGTTTTTACCAAGCTCATGGTGGTGGTGGCAGCGTATCTCAGGAAAAGGGGGATTCACGTCTTCCCCTATCTGGACGATTGGTTTATCAGGGCGCGCTCTCCCGAGCAAGTCCTGGATCATCTGTCAGTCACCTGCCACTCCCTTCACAGGCTGGGCTTCTCCCTCAACTTAAAGAAGTCTCACTTGACCCCAATCCAGCAGCTCCATTACATCGGAGCGGTGCTCAACACATCCCTGGGGCAGTGTTTTCCGCCCAAGGTGAGGGCTCATCACATTCTGCAGATGGTGCACAAGTTTCAACATGCCCAGAGTCTCCCGGCGTTAGAGTTCTTGAGGTTGCTAGGTCTCATGGCATCCTGCATTCTTCTGGTGCCAGAGGCCAGGCTGCGGATGAGATCTCTGCAGTGGGCTCTCAAGATGCAATGGTCACAATCCTCCGGCAGGATGTCGGATCCTGTTCAGGTGCCGCCCTGGGTCGCCCCGGATCTTCCGTGGTGGGCCATCGAAGGCAATCTGATGAAGGGGGCTCCATTTTGGCTACCCTGGCCGGAGGTGATGATCGTGACGGACGCATCCCTCACGGGATGGGGAGCTCATGCCAACGAGTTGACGGTCTCCGTCAGAGTCCAGACTCCATATCAATCTGTTGGAGCTGAGGGCCGTCAGGCTTGCCCTGAATGCTTTTCTGCCGACTGTGCGAGGGAAGAATGTTCTGATTCTGGCGGACAACACAGTGGCCATGCACTACCTCAACAAAAAGTGGGGGCAGGGTCACTTCCTCTGTGCAGGGAGGCGATGCAGCTCTGGTTCTGGGCCATCCAGCTGGAAATTTCGATCTCGGCAGTTCATCTGGCTGGAGAAGAAAACGAGACAGCGGACGCTCTGAGCAGGCAGAGCGCGATCTCTCACGATTGGGAGCTGGCTCAGGAGATTCTCCTGGAGATCTTCGCCCTTTGGGGGACCCCACAAGTGGATTTCTTCGCCTCCAATGTCAACCGGAAGTGCAAAGGTTTCTGCTCGCGGGAATTTCCTCCAAGAGGAGCCTTAGGGGACGCGTTCGTAGTGGAGTGGTCCTTCCCACTGCTGTATTCGTTTCCTCCAGTCACCGTCATCCCGCAATTGCTGCGGAGGTTCGGTTCCCGGATGATCCTCATTGCTCCGGCATGGGCCCGGAGGACGTCGTACCCAGACCTTCTCGACTTGTCCATCTGCTCTCGTCTGAGGAGTGTTCTTATTTTAAGATTCCTTTAATTTCTCAGTTTCTGAAAGGGCTCACTAATGTGTTTCCACTGTCACCTTTCCAGGGGCCTGGTTAAAATTTGAACATGGTTCTGAAATTCCTCATGGGTGCTCCATTTGAGCCTTTACATTCTTTTCCTGTAAGGCTTTTGACCTTTAAAACTGTATTTTTAGTTGCAGTCACTTCCACTCGCAGAGTGAGTGAGTTGGAGGCACTTTCTGTTAAGCCACCCTTTGCTGTGTTTCATAAGGACAGGGTTGTCCTGAGGGTTCGTTCTTCCTTTCTTCCGAAAGTTGTATCGGAATTTCATTTAAGCCAGAAGGTCATTCTTCTGGTGTTTTATCCTCCTCCCCATCCTGGTAAGGAAGAGGAGAGGCACCATAGGTTGGATCTTAGGAGAGCTTTAAGTTTCTACATTTCACGCATGTCCCGGGTCAGAGTGGACGATCAGCTCTTTATAGGATACGCTGGGAGGCGTTTGGGACAAGATGTTACTAAGCAGACTTTGTCTTGATGGATTATCTTGGCAATTTCTGAATGTTACCGCTTTGTGGGTATGGACCCTCCGGTAGGCTTACGGGCCCATTCTATTAGGTGTGGCTGCCTCTACTGCTCTGCAGAGGGGTGTTCCCATTCGTAACATTTGTGAAGCAGCCACATGGACTTTTGTAAGACACTACTCCCTAGATTCTATCCATGGGCAGGATCTGGCCTATGGCAAGGCGGTCCTTTATTCTGCAATTTAATTGGGCATTCTAAATTTCTAAATTGTTTTCACTCGTCCATACGTTGGTTCTGCTTTGGGAGTCTGGCATAGATATGGAATACGTCGGAGGAACCAATCCCCTCGAAGAACAAGTTACATTCTTACCTGGTAACGTTCTTTCGATGGAATGTTCCGACGACGTATTCCATATCGCTCCCTGCCTGCCTGCCCCGCTGCAGAATTTCTTATGCAATTGCAGCTTACGTTTCCCCAAGGCTTTCTGTGGTCATACTAGCAGAATATTGGTGCCACACATTATGGGGAAAAAACTACAACTTAGGCTATGGGCGTCATGCGTCCTACTTGTAACATCCGGTGACGTCGGCTCGACGGAGGCCCTTGAGGACAGCATATCGACGTCATTGACGCAGGACGGAGATGTCGAAAATGTTCCGAAGCAGCACAGCTCTGGTGATTACCTGTCATAGCTATAGAATGTCATCCGAACATCCCATCGAAAGAACATTACCAGGTAAGAAAGTAACTTGTTCTTTCATAGCAGAGGACTCTGTGCGTCATCGACTCGTGGCCCTGACAGCCTCTGTCCTGCTGTCGGCTGTAACGTTGACACTGGTATAAGTAGCTTGCGTTGCCCCTGTTACTTCAGTTCCTTTTTTCCGCCTGCTTAACATACTTCAGACGGTTCATTGCCTCAGCGATTTTTCTCAATATTTCAAAATGTCTACTCCAAAAACTGGATTTAAGAGATGTTGCTATTGTGGAGCTAAAATATCTATTATGGGCCCACATCGGATATTTCTTTGGTGTTTGGGGGTTGGTCACAAAGTCGGCTGCGGCTCGTGCCAATCGATGACGGTGAAGGTCTTGGAGAGGGAAGGGAACTCCACCTAGGTAGGCCCCAATTCAAGTCTCCTTCGACAACCCCTTTTGAAGAGGAGATCGTCTGACGATTTAATAGATATTTCCCTGGTGAAAGTTTGTAAGCGCTCCATATACTCGAAACGCTCGAGATCGCGGTCTCGACACTTGTCCTCATCTTCTCACAAGAAGTCAAAGAAACAACGCCATGATTCTTGTTCGTCTTCGTCTGACTCCTTGCCCGACAGAAAACTGATACGTTTTCTCAGAAGGTTTGCATCTAGAGCTTACTGGGAGGAATTCCGCCTCCAGATGTTGATGTGTTAAAGAAGGCGTCTCCAACTGCCCCTTCAAAAGAACCTAAGAATGCTTCAGACCCCATTGGGCCTGGTAGGGCCAACAGGGCATCTTTAGAGACCACTACTCCTGTGCCTAAGAGTCTGAGGGGTAAGGTTCCTGTACTTCCATCGAATGAGGCTTGGTTTCATATTAAATCGGAGCCAAAACCCGCCTCCTTGACTCATTCGAAGGGGCCGGTAGGCAAAGGCTCAAAGGCTTTTAAGCCGTTACCCCAGGCAGACTTGTTTTGGTCTATGGGTTCTATTTTCGAGGAGGAGGAGGCTAATGTTCCTTTTGGCCTGCGGTCTGACACTCGCAATGTAGCTGAAGAATTGATATCGGAGGAATCTAGGATGCAAAATCTTGTAGATTCTCGGAGGGATGCTACTCCAGATTCGGCTGGACATGACCCATCATAGAGGTCGGTCATGGGTAAGGTTACAGAATATCTGGGCTGGGGTAGACCGATGGCAATCTATGAGAAGGATCTTACCGACATCCTTCATTACAGTCCACCAAAGGATCCTTTATTGCTGTTTCACACGGCCTTGAGAACCAGGATCGTAGAGAACCTGTTGCAGCCGGAAACGACACTGGCAGTCCATAAGGATATGATACGTTATTTATAACGTGCTTAATACCTAGAGGTTTCTAAGCGCGGACCTGGGAATCAAACCTGTGTTGCCCCGTGTGGTCTTGCTGCCAAAGTGAGCATGTTGCCCCTAAGCTATCCTCTTGCAAAGAAATACAGGCCGGCTTCCATAGATCGGATGTTTCTATGGAAACCTCTTATCCTTGAGAGCTTGGCGACTGCCTATCCAACTATCCCTCCAGATAGGGATGATAAAAAGTTTGGCGCCTTAGGGACGCCTTAGGGAAGATGGTGTTTTCTGCGGGTAGCATGGCCCTGAAGTCAATCAACACAACTTGTGCTCTGGCTTTGTGTACACGCACCTTTTTGGATGTGGCGGCGTAGAACACATCCTGGGAGGAGAGAGAAGGTTTTAAGTCTTGTACAAGATGTAAAGGAAGCCATGTCAGTCTAATCAGTCTGGTTTGGATTCATCAGACTGTGTAAGTTGAGCCATGGCGGGAAGTACCGTCACAATGAGATTTGCATCGTTACGCAAGTCGGTGTTTACTCCTGATGTCCAGGCAAGGTTATTGGACATGCCGTTTGATGGCTTTCAACTTTTCGTCTCTGAAGCTGATGAAAGCTTAGAGTAGCTACTGGCATCTAAGGCGGGAGCAAAGTCACTAGGGACAGCAATAAATCCACCTCAGCCGTCGCAAGCAACCTCTCAGGGTTGGAGAGGTCAGCCCTTTTGTTACTACTCCTCAGTGGGAACGGCAAGAGGACATTTTGCGCATAAAGGTAAAAGAGCACCTCGTGGTTCGCGAGGATGAGGGGGGAAGACTACACTCTCAGCCGCTGCTTCTTTGCCCACTGGTTGTTGGTCTACGTCTGAGTGCAAACTTCATAAAAACCTTTTGGAGCTGAGGGCAATCAGACTGCCATCTGTACAGGGGAAGAATGTCCTGATAATGACTGACAATGCAGTGGTCACCTCAACAATAGAGGAGTTGTAGGGTCACTACCACTGTGCAGAGATGTAATCCACCTCTCTTTTTAGGGCACTGCAAGAAGGAATCCATTCACCTAGCCGGAGAGAAAACACGGCCAACACTCTGAGCAGGCAGAGCATAGTCTCCCACGAGTGGGAGTTAGCTCATGAAGTCCTTTTAGAGCTCTTCGCCCTTTGGGGGACCCTTCAAGTGGTTTTGTTTTGCATCCAGTGTCAACAGGAAATGTAACCTGTTCTGCGCCATGGAATTTCCTCAGAGGAGTGTTGGGGGACGCGTTTGTGGTAGATTGGGAATTTCCAACTTCTGTATGCGTTCCCTCCAGTCCACGCCATTCCTCAGGTCATCAGGAGGTTGAGGAAGTATGGGAAACAAATGATCTTGATTGCTCCATGTTGGGCCAGGAGGATGTGTTACCCAGACTTTCTGGATATGTGTATCAGCCCTCCAATTAGTCTTCTCCAAAGAGGATTTACTCTTGCAAGACAGAGGTCAATTTCTTCACCCATAAATCAGAATTCTGCTCCTTCACGCCTGGTTTCTGAGAGGTTAATATACAAAGATTGGGTCCCTCCGGAAGACGCAATGGAGGTGTTGCTTTCGGCCAGAAGGCCAGCAGCCAAAGCTCTGTACAGCTGGCGTAAGTTTTGCAGCCGGTGCAGGGATAGGACCATTGACCCTTTTACTTGCCACACTCCATAGGTGTTGTCCTTCTTTTTAGATCTGGTGTCATGATGCCTACCCCCGGGCATCCGGACCAAGCCCATCAGCCCCCGAAGCAGGCATCCAGGTGCTTACTAAAAGCCCAGCAGCCCTGGCTATGAGCTGTCTGGGTACAGTCCTGTCGCCATAGGCGCCAGGCTCATGTACGTTACTTACCTCATGCAGACCATGTTGCAATGAAGTCAAGCCAACGTGAGGCCTGAATGGGACTACTTTACTTCAGGGACTATTTTTTTACTCGTGTGTGGTTCTGGGGGAACTTCTTACCTGGGACTACTTTGAAGGCTATTTAAACCACACCCGAACAGCAGCACATGCTTCGCGTTATTCTGCATCCAGCAGCGTAACGCTCACCGTGCCTGCAGTCAGCATCCAGTCTTCTGCCACGCCCACCTCGAATCCAGAGCTCCTAGAAAAAGAGGAAAGAAGGAAAGGTTAGAACACGGACATTATTTTAATTCCTTACCTGATTCCGGATCCATCACGTCTTTGAACTTGGAAAGGACATTATTTCTGCACGCGTCGCATCGCCAGCTGCAGAGCCGCGCCATTCTCACCAGTTCTCACAGCATTTTTTGATTCGGCGCTGCCTCCATCATTTTCCTCGCCGAACTTCAGCATCTAGGGTACAAAAGAAATATAAGGTGAGCCGAGAGGGCCAACAAATGCAATCTCTTTTTACCGCCATAGACTTGCCTGATTTACCACCGGAGGCATTATTCTTTAACATCCCGCAACTTCTTACGCCGCACCTGTAAGGAGAGAGAAAACAAGTTAAATACACGCATCTTTTACCGGACAGTGTTGGGTAATACAGACTCTTACCTGAACGCCATCAGCTGCCACAAGACAATCTTCTCTTGGACCCAGCTGCAACACAAGAAGGGAATGGGACAAGAGTGAACATAGGACATATTGAACTCTTTGGACTTTATACTTACGGGTTCTCGCCAGGAACCTCGCAGTCAATATTCATCCGCAACTCTTCCAACGCCTTCGAACCAGTAAAGCAACTGGTATCTACGCGCCCCTGCATTCCACGCAGGATGGAGAGCTCATCATTCAAAAACATAAGGTGAATACTTCTACGGGTCAAGCAGACGAGATTAGGCGGGCCAGTCCAGTCTGTCATCTCTGCACTACGCTTCACGATGAAGGAGACCACAGCTGTCCGGGTCCGATCGATGCCCCTGTGGGAGCCAGGTGAGCGTAAAATCTGGCCCATCAGGGGCTGTAGGTTTCCACTGCAAATGGATACCTAGCAGTGCTTTCCATTTTGAAGTGCTTGCCTGAACAGGCTTCCTTTTCCAAAATCCCTATTGTGGTTCAGTTCCTGAAGGGTCTGACTAACTAACTTCTTTCCTCTGGTCCCATTTATTGTGTCGGTCTGGGATTTGAACTTGGTGTTAAAGTTCTTGATGGGAGCTCCTTTTGAATTTCTGCATTCATGTCCATTGATAATGCTGCTTTTGAAGACTATTTAATAGCAATTACTTCGGCTCGGCAGAGTGAGTGAGCTTCAAGCTCTTTCTTCCAAACCACCATTCACAATCTTTTTTAAGGATAAGGTGGTATTGAGGGCTCATCCTCCTTTCTTGCCAAAAGTTGTGTCGGAGTTCCATTTAGCACAAAAGATACGTTTTATCCACCTCCTTCTAAAGAGAAGGAGGAAGGGTTACACCCTAAGTGGATCTCTGCTGATAATTCTACCCAGTAGGCTACAAATTGTTTCGGGCTGATCGCACTGAAAAAAGAGGAGGCTGTGAGGCTTTTTGTGTAAAGGAATCCTTCAATTGTCACATGGTTCAGGCACCCTATATGGATGGCTGCAAAAACCTTATTCTCAAATTCGAAAATAAATAATAATGTGTCTATTACCATGTTTTCAGTTTATAGACCTCCTCAGACACTACGTCTTTGAAGAACAATTGCTTGCCATGCTTAATAATCTGATAAAACCCAATTCCCCTGTCATTTTATTGGACGATTTTAACCTGTGGGTTTGTGACCCAACTGACACTATGGTGGAATCTTTGTTGTCTGCTCTGGAAGTCCTTGGGTTTTCCCAGCTGTAAATATCCCTACACAGCTGGGTGGATGGACCCAAGACTGGACCCTGACCCGTAACATTCATAAAACTAATATTCATTTGTATCCTTGTCCGTGGTCGGATAATTTCTTTGTGGATTCTGAGTTCATACTTATGATGCTGGAAATGCATCGGAGGGACAGGGTCTCCGTACCCTTGTCCTTTACTGTTTTTATCGTGTGTTCTGTCGTGCTTTCCGTGTAGGAGTTCATGGTGGACTCCTGGCGGTGCAGCTCTCTTTTGGTTTGGTGTACAGACCCAAGGGATATCCTTATGGCACCCAAGGGTGGGGGTACAACCCTGTGCCCCTAGTGTATGTTTTTGGGCACCTGTGTGTGGCCCACAGAGCAGGGTATGGGCTGGTGGCAGCTCCATGCTGAATTTGACAGGTGCTCAGAGTAGCCTCCATTTTGGGATTGTCATAAATCGACCACGTATCTTATACTGCCCAGTAAAGGATACAGCTATAACCATAAAGGTGTAACGCTCACCTGGCTCCCACAGAGGCGCTGGTTTGGTCTGGGTTGCTGTGGCCTCTTCAAGCGTGATGCGCAGAATTCGGACCACCGATTGAACAGGACCCCCAAATCTTGCTTGTCTGGCCCGTAAGAATATCCTTCTGCAGATGAGAAAGGGGATTAACTGTCTGCTGAATAGTGTGCTTGCTCCCCCCTTTCCCCCTTCGTTCTTCTCTGACTTCCTCCAAAACCCCCGGTTTAAGCTCACCTTATGGTTTGGAAGGATGAACTCTCCATCCTGCTTCTGGTGCAGGGGCGCGCGTTCGTCCAGTTATTTCACTGGTTTTCAGAATGGCGCTGGCAAATCCACTTGACTTTTCTGAGCGATACGCCGTAAGTAAGAAGATGCAAAAGTTCAAGTGTGAGCCTCCTTTTATCTTGTTTTTCCTAACCTGTGATCTGTCCTTCATTTCAGGTGCAGAAGAAAGGCGATGCGTTGAGGGGTTAAATTGCCGGTGGTAAAATCAGGTGAGTTAGTGATGAGGGCGACCCCTCTAAATGTCTTTATAAGGGGCTGGGGTGCGGTACCTGCCAAAGATGCAGCGCCGACCCGAGAGGTGGAATGGTTCACCAAGAAAAGCTGGTAAGTAATATGGCTGAAAATTCGGCTTTCCTCTTGTGTTCCCTTGCTCAACTTTTGTCTCTTCTTCTCTCCCCTAGGTGCAGAGATGTGGCGACCCGTGCTGAGAGCCGCGATGGAGCCGGGCGGCGTCTCGGGAACAGGTGAGTGAAACGCGGCGCTGCAGCGAGCAACGCAGTGCTTTTAATGGAAGTCTTCCTTCAGGAATGCTGGCGTGAAGATTCCGGATGCAGGTAAGAAGGTTGAATAAGTTCTTGGTTTTCACCTTTCTCTTCTCTTCTTTCCTTACAGGTGTTCCAGGTTCGAGGCGGGCGTGGCTGGAGTCCAGGTGCAGGAGCAGACACGGTGAGCGTTCAGCTGCTGGGATGCAGAACAACGCGAAGCACGTGTGGCTGTCCGGCCGTGGCTTAAATAGCCTTGGAAGAAGTTCCAGGTGAGTATTCTTCCACAACCCCACCCAAGTAACAAAATAGTTCCTTCAGAAAAATAGTCCCTCCTAAGCCTCATTTGGCTTGGTTCTTCATGCAGCATGGTCTGCTTCAGGTAAGTGCACCAAACACTTCCCCTTATGAGCCTGGCGCCTATGGCGCCAGGACTGATGTCCAACATGAGCCTGGCGCCAACGGCGCCAGGACAGAGTCCAAAGAGCCCCTATAAAGGGCCGCTGGGCTTTTACCCGGGGGCGTGATGCCTGCTCCCGGGGGTGCTGGGCCTGGCCTGGTGTTCCGGGGGTAGGCATCATGACAAAAGGATACAATTGATGTGGTTCTTCGGATCCTTGAGACCAACGGCTTGAGGGTAGTGAAGTCAAAATAGACCTTCCAAATGATACCACTCTCTGACTAATAAAACAGGCAGAGGGAGGAATCACTGGAAAGGGCGTGGAAAAACCAGCGGAAGTCAGCCTAGGATAAAATAAGACGTAATGAAGATGTATCCCAACATTAATTCTCACTAATAGTTCAACTATTAGGACAACAACACTAACCTCTGGATGCTGATAACTGGAGGCTCCGACAACAGGTCTCAGAAGTAATCCAATACAGAAACAACGAAAAAGGAGGGAAGGTTAGTAAGGGAAACTTATCCCGAACGGCACGAGGGTCACGCTAGAGACCGGGTTGGTGCACCACAGGATAGCGTCCAAAGTAACATGCACAATCATCTTCTTAACAGTTGTCGGCATTACTTCCTTTCCCATGTAGCCTAAAAAAGTCAAAGGATAAGTGAGAAATCCACCTGTTTCATCACAGGAGACAGGATTCAATTTAAAGCGTAGCACAAAAAACTTGCATGTGGATTTTATGCGTGTCAATAATACACACAGCCAGGAAAACCACACATTTATCTTCTACGCGACTTCAAAGGTTCAGGAAACGGCGTGTGGTTTTTTCATGTGGCAAGAGTACATGCAGCCAGGAAATCAGCACTTTGAGCTTCTTCCACACGACTGCAAGAAACCGTGTGTGGTTTTACACGCGGCAATAGTACACTCAGCCAGGAAAGCTGCACGTTAGTCTTTGACACACGACTGCAAAAGTTCAGGAAACGGCGTGTGGAATTTACACGCGGCAAGATTGTAGGTAGTCGGGACTGCAAGAGTTCGCGTGTGCATGGAAAGCCGCACGTTGGTCTTCTTGGACGCGGCTACAGAAGTTGGCGTGGGGAAAATTACACGCAGACAAGGAAAACCGCCAGTTTCTTCTTGGAAGCGTTTACCGGAGTTCGCGTGTGGAATTTACACGCGGAAAGAAAGCCAAAGAAGTTGCTGAAGAGTTGCGGGGACGCAGATCAAAGTTTCAGCTACAGGACTCCATGTTTTTTCAATCAGAAGCAGCGAGCGACATCCAAATGCTGCTTATAAACGTAAAGTGGAAAACACGTGACAATCTCTAATCACATGATACTAACGACGTGAAAAATGCAAACATTGTTTTCCGGGCAAGGTATCAAACAGCCTCCATCTAGAATAGAAAGGTTTTACGTTTCTATGGGCATAACCAAGTCTTTGCGAAGATTGTGTAACAGGTCCAGTTGTGATTTGTCTGCCATGCATGACAGTGATACCCAGGCCCTTGCATTGGAATCAGTTGATTCCTGATGGGCAACAAGATGGCCCCTGTGGCCTCTTGCTTTCTATCGCCCGTTACCTTGTTTTCCCAAAGTCCTGGGAAGCCCTGACTCTGTCCCTTCCCCCTGACTGGCTGTCGGGTGAAAGATCCATATATGGTGTTGTTGTGAAGTCCAGGCCAGACTGGTTGGAGCCTTCCCAGTGACTGTATGTTGTGGGTCCACCCTGGGGGTGGTACCCGAGTGAATGGAGTGTGTGACGAATATGCACTTCCTGTTGTGGATGTCTAGTTTCTGGTGTTTGACACAATGACTGAGACAGCCCTGCCCGAAACTGGTACGAATGCAGTGTGGAGTGTTGAATGGCTGGGTACTTGTCCCAATACACATAACTTGTGAGTGTCTGGAGAGAAGTGAATGGGCTGAATGTACTATGCTTCTGATTGGCTGCCTGCCTGCATGACTGCCCTTCTGATTGATTGATTGCCTGAGTGTGACCCAGCAGAATGAATGAATGAATGAATGAATGAATGAATGAATGAATGAATGAATGAGAGATCAACTAGTATATCTGGGGGCCTCTCACTGCTAGAATTCATGTTCAGAAGCTGAAGAGAAACTGCAGTTGAAACTGAAGCTTAACCTTGAAGCCCTGCTGGAAGAGAAGTCTTGCTGCTGCTCTACTTCATAAATGTGAAAGCTGCTGTGTCTCCAAGGACTGACCCAGAGAGGACCTGGTTAGGCGCCCTCTTCCCGAGCTACGAGGGACCATCATGCACTGCTAATCTTTGCCAGCGCTCCCTGGTAGACAGACCTTCGCTGCCGACCGGAGACTGGGACCGCCGCGGAATCACGAGGAGATGCGCCCAGACACTGTCCATCACCGTCAACGACTGCCGTCGTCGACCGGAGCTGCCGTGCTCCCTCTGCCTAATTAATATGTGATCCAAGGACGCTCTCGTCTGCACCGTCGACAGCTTTGTCCCGCTGGAGAAAGCTGAGGCCGCCGCCAAGCATCCACAGACGACTCGACGCCCTTGCTGGGCAACAGTTCTTCAAACTGTTTGCGGTGCTGAACTATCATCACCAAGGTGCCCTGCACGCCTCTTCCTTGCAGGACGCCAATGCTCCATCGTCGACGAGCACCGCTAGTAACGAAGCTGCCACCTCACTGTTGTCGTTCAACCCTTTTCCTCGTGGGATCTCGACGATCTGTGGCTCCTGCCTTAAAGGGAGCCACTCAAGAAGGATCCGTCGACGACCCGACAACTAACTCTGCTATTCCAGATACATTGGGGTGGTAGAAATATTTTAGAAGGAAATAAGACTCTTGTGAACAATATATTGACTGGGCTTTTATGATATCTTTATTTACAGGTTGCTCAGGTAGAATTGTGTCTAGGTAACGGGGCCAGTATTCTGCCAATTGTTCTAACCAACTGCTTTCCTCCTATGTCTATTGTTGGTTACCTCTATTAATTGATTTGTGTGACATTTAACCAGAGTACAGTTGATGCACTTTAAAGGAATCTAATAATAATTATGGTACCACTTAGAACTGTATAAATTTGCCATTGTAGATTCACTGAGCACAAGGTGAGTTATTGTGATTGTGTACGTAACCTTGAACTTAATTATATAAAGACTGTGTTTTAACTAATACAGTGTGTGGCCATTCCTTTGTGGGGACTTGCGGACTACACTGTACTTAAGAACCAGCCTGCATCACCTCCTGAGAAGCTAGGCCTTGATTGCTTGACCACGATACCAATAATAGAGAATCTTGGCTGGGGTCCTCTGTGCCTCTCCTCTACCATATAGAGAGCAGAAGTACAGACACCCCCCTCCAGTCTTTACAACACTGCCCTATGCTCCTCATAAGATGAATAGTAATCCCAAGAGCAAAACTATTTGTCGGGATTTGAAAAACATATTGCTCGATGACTTCTCTGCGCTGGTGTCTAATAAACTTAATACCAAAGGAGTTTTTGGCAACACTTCAGACTTGGTAGATCATTTCTCTAGTGCCATCAAGGCCTCTATTGATATCTTGGCCCCATAAAAAGTGAAAACCGTGAAATTTGAAACCATAAGGAAATCCTGGTTTAATGACCATATCCTACAAGCCAGAAAAACCAAAAGGGCCCTGTAACTTGAGTGGCGTAAGAATCCTGATACATTCACTCTGAATAAATATAAACGTGCCGCTCATGATTATACTAATTCCATTGTTAAAGCCAAGGCAGAAAACTTTAATCTGCGTACTGATAAAGCTAAATCTTCTCCTAATGAACTGTTTAATACCTCGCCTTTTCCACCAATTATTAAGGACACCATCTGGTTCCAAAGTATTCAGGATGACTTCCTGGCTAAAACATCTGGCCACCAAGCTATCATTGCTAACCTGCATCTTCACTTCGCCAATGGCATACTGACATCCGTACCTAATACCTGCTGTAAATCCTCTGCTCAGCTTCCCATTCCTGTATTTGGATTTCAAGGTTGCTCCAAACCTGAGGTCTGTGACATTATTAGGGGCCTTAAGCCCACTACATGTGAATGTGATCCCTGCCCTACTAACATCTTGGAAGACTCCCTGGATACTTTCATTCCATGGATTACCAGGGTGATTACTAGGTCTTTCTTGGAAGGTATGGTGCCAGCCTCACTGAAGAACGCATGGCTCACTCGCTTATTGAAAAAGATTTCCTTGGATCCAGCTATTACTGATGTACCCTTTCTGACGAAAACTCTTGACAGAGCAGCATATTTACAATTGCAAACATTTGTTGAGGCGAATAAACTCTTGGGCATCCATCTGTCTGGCTTTAGGGCTCAACATGGGACTGAGACTGCCCTACTGAACATCGAGTCTAACATGTCTGGAAGTGTTGAGAGGTCATCCTGCACTAGTTATTTTGCTAGACCTCTCTGCAGCATTTGACCTGCTCGATCAAGACGTGTTACGTGAATGATTAGTTAACATCGCCAATTGCTCAGAGAAGGCAGCCAACTGGATCTCCTCCTTTCTAGTTCCTAGAACATCCAGGGTGACGACTAGGAAATCTGAAGCCTCTCCCTATCTTTCCTGCTGTGGTGTCCCGCAGGGCTCTTGTCTGTGTCCTATTCTATTTAATATTTCCATTAGACCACTTCTTGATCTTGACGGCATGGGTGTTTAGTATGCAAATTATGCTGACGACACCCAGGTCCTCTTTGAATTGTCTGGCATCTATGACACTGATTTTAAAACTGTGAATAATCTCTATAATGAGATACATAATTGGATGGACCCTAACTCATTGGGGCTGAATAACAGTAAAACTGAGCTTATCATATTTGACTCAGGCCCTTGTCTTAAGAGAATCAATGCCAAATGTTCTCAGTTCATCATCATGGAAAATCTAATCCCTGTCACTAAAACTGTAAAAACCTGGATTCTGAGTTATCCATGAAAAAACAAGTTTCTAATGTTTGCTCCTCCTGCAGACTTGTTATCAAACTTCTCTACCAGATGAATCCCCAGCTTAATATTAAAAATTGCTCTCTTCTGGCCACAACGTTAATTAACTCCTGCCTGGTTTACTGTAACAATTGTAAAAATTACTGTAAAGATTACTGCAAAAATAACCCTAACTCATTGGCACCGCCAAAGCTAATCTCAAGCATTTGCAGACTACACAGAATGACGTTGTTAGGGCTGTCTTTGGTCTGGCTAAGTGTGACCATAAAAGATCTTCACTGGTTGCCTGTCTGGGAGAGAGCGAGATATAAGATGCTGTTTCTTGCCTAAATGCGTACATTGAGCCACTCCTTTATACCTGTAAAAAAATAAAAATTCTCGTTCACCGCCTTCACGAATATTGCGTTCCAATAAATCCAACCTCTTAACTCATCCTCGTTAGCGCCTGGAGAAGTTTGGCGGCACCTGCTTTTAAGTCGGGGGGGGGGGGGGGGGTGGAGGAGGAGGACCCAGGAATGGAAGTGTGCGCTCTGAGGCCCATGGGCATTGTCTCGCACCATAAAAACTAAAAATGAATAAATGTCTAAAATCAGGCAAGATGACCAGCTCTTTGTGGGCTATTCGATTCACAAATTGGGACAGGCTATAACTAAGCAAGCCATTTCCAGATGGCTTATTTTATGCATTTTTTAATGCTATGCTTTGGCGGGCAATGACCTACCCAATGGTTTCAGAGCACATTACACCCGAGGAGTGGAAACTACTTTGCCACTTCAGCGAGCGGTGCCTGTACAAGACATATGCAATGCCGCAACGTGTTCTTCTTTGCACAAGTTTAGCAAACATTACTGGCTGGATTCTATGTCTGGTCAGGAGGCAACATTTGGCAAGGCTGTGCTTCATAGCATAAACCAACGATGAATTCTCGATTACCGCCCCTTTCAACTTCCTGCTTTGGGAGTCTATCGAAGATGATGAATCTGTGGGAGGACACAATCCATTAGATGACCAAATTACTTTCCCCTGGTAATGGTCTTTCTACTGGATTTTCTTCCCACAGATTCCTCATTTCCCTCCCTGCCTACCCCTGTAATTAGAAAGTATTTTCATTGTTACATCTTCCTCTCTTTCAACGTCTGGCTAATAACCTTCGAGATGGCTGAGCATAGGGAGGTGGGAAGGGAACATGAACTCAGGCAACAGACGCTGCCCAAGCTACTTATACCAGTGTCCACTTCATGGCTGAGACCATGACTGAGGTCATCGAGGCCCATGAGTTGACTCACAGCACTCTCCACTATACATTTTTATTTTTCCGGAGGTTGCAAGCAGTCTTACACATAATTCAAAGATGAGGAATCCGTGGGAGGGCATCCAGTAGAAAGAACATTACCACGGGTAAGTCATTTGATCATCCCTGTTATACCCTCACATTGGTGAACCTGATACGTGTACATTGTAACAAATAAAAGCATGGATAAAATCCAGGGATGCTTCTTCTGCAGATCTTGTACAAACAGTTGTGTTCCCCTATAACAAAGGAATTTTTCTGATTAAATCCACAATATTAGCACAGCTCTTAAACCTAGAGAAGTTTTCTTCACCATAAAAAATGTTTTAAATTCTCTTTGCCTAGATATCCTCGTCCTGATTGCTTCATTGGCTAATTATTTCAATATTGTTTTAACGTAAAAATTTAAACTAATCCAGGAAGATAGCCACACAAGGTCTGACAGTTTAACCTTATATTTACAAATTGATAGTATATCGGCATCTGTTGCTCAAAATCAGGCCACTTATCTTGTTAATTGTATGTCCACGTTTGTCACGCGCTCTCTAGTTCAATGGATTGTTTGTACCAGTGACCGTAAAAATATCTGCTGTCACACCATTGTTAAAAATGCCTTCTCTAGACTTGAGCTCTTTACAAAATTATTGCCCCGGTGTTGTGTATCTTGGTCGGGTAAGACTCTGGAAAGGTGTTTCCGCTTTCAGCTATATACCCATGCAGACATTTTAATTTTTTAGTAGACTCTTATTAATTAGGTTGTCGCTGTTTTCATGATATGGAAAACACTTTAGTAGCTTTTTGGGATGATATTTTGAAAAATGCTGAGGAAGGTGTTCTGTCTCTAATTATATTGGACCTTTCGGCAGCTTTTGACACGGTGGACTCTGATATATAGTGTTAGGCTTTTAGACAGCGGCAGGTGTGTCTAAACAGGTGCTTGACTGGTTTTGCTCCTTTCTGACTTTTTTCAATGTGCCAATGGTAGGGAGTTATGTCTACCTTTTCCATGCTTGCAGTGTTCCTCAGGGTTCCTCTGTCTCCCCTTCTCTTTAATATTTGTAGACAAACAGTATGTCTATCTTCACATAATTAAATGTACACTATCTTTCCTATACTGATGACACTCTTGTGCATGCCAATAACTCTTCAGACTCTCTTCATAGTATATTTCAGTGGATGACTGTGAATAAACTTGAACTTAATCCTGCTAAGACTGAGGTTATTCTTCTTTTGCCTAAGCATCAGGCTGATGTTTGATTTGCCCTCGTCCTTCGCTCATAAGATAACATATTTGGGTTGTTATTGACAATCCAGTTAGGGGTGTGAACAGCAAGTTTGGTCTACTGTACAACCAATTTTCTATACATTACGTCTACTCTACTTTTATTTTTCTGACCGCACACTTCGCTGTGATTGGCTCTTTGGTCAAGTCCAAAGTGTACTATGCAAACGCTATTTTCACTGGCATTCCACAGATGTCACTTTATAGTCTACAGATCGCCCAAAATGCTGCTATTAGACTTGGCTTTAGATTATCAAAGTGTTCCTCTATCTCTGCTTTTGCAATATCACTTGATTGGTTTCCAGTTAGGCAGAGAATTTAATTAAACATATTCTGCTTTGTTTTTATAAGTGTATCCATTGACTCACACTATCTTGTCTGATCAGATCTCTCAATATCACACTTCTTGCTCCCTTCAATCGACAGATAAATGCCTGCTTGTTGTACCTCCTTTCCTTTGTGTCCATAGAGCAGAATAATGCTTCTCCAGTCTGGGCCCTCGGCTGAATGCTTTGCCTCTAGCTCTTGGAAGCGCCACTTAATTGGCCTCTTTCGGAAAGCTCTTAAAACTTATCTTCTAGGTGATTTTCTTTTCTTGGCTATTTTCCTTTTAATCTTTTATTCTTGATTTTTTTGCATCAATTTCGTCTGTAAAATCTGTGCCCAGATGCCGTTAATTTTGCCTGGTTGCACATTACAAATTTCAAAATTCAAACCTCGGTTGATGCACTCTGCCCACCTCCCGCGGCAAAAGGCTTCAATATTTCAAGTGATTGCTTGAGCACATCTCAAACCATCACACAACAGTATACAAAAAAGGTAGCTGGCTCCCCTCTCTAGAAAGAACATGGTATAATAACCTGTCCTGTGGTTTTTTCCCACGTTGAGAGTTCGCAACCATCGATTTTTGCTCACTGTACTTCTCACAAAGGAGGAATACCCATTTGCATATCAGTCTTTGTCCCACCCACAAGGGCAGTACAGCACCGAAATGCCAGGCAAACCTCCTTTGAACAAGAGTACCAACAGCAAACCCAGACACGCAACCAAACACCATGTGTACTTCAAAGAAGTACATGGGCCAACTACTGGCTCACCACCTCCTGTGAGATACATCAACATATTCCATCTTCCAGTTTTGCATAAATACCTTCCCACAGTACTACCTGAACCTACTCACTTCACCCTACCCTTCTACTTTTCTTTTTTTACCACCACAGACACTCCTATATGAATACCCCAGTCGTGGGACCAATATACACTCCATCCAGGCCTCTGTGCCGGAAGACCTTTATGGTGGTAGCTGGTGCATTAAAAATGATTTACTCACACGAGGTAATCTGCAAATTTATGTCTATCATTTTTATTTATCTCTAGAAACTGATTCAAGACTTTATTTTCTGAAGAAAAGTAAGACTCTGTTTTGGGGAAAGGAAATTCCCCACTATTCAGTAACGGATTAAAACAATTATACATTGCACATATATTTTGCATTAAGCTACGTTCTAGCAGCATTTAATTTCTATTTACCTTGTTTTGTGTAGTTCTGATGCTGCACAATGGTTGCTTTATAGCTTTTACAGACAAGGGTAGGGACAGAGTGGTCTAACAGGGAAAATGTCAGTCATTGGGTCAGGTTTTGGGTCCATAAACCGATTGCAACCAATTGATTTGGGTGCTCCTCTTACCGTTATAAGCTCTTGTTACATGCACAGGGGTGTAGAAAGGGAGTTCGCATGAGGAGCCAACTGTAGGGCTCTTAGTTCACAGCTTGATTACTGACTAGCTTTTTCTTGGAGGCCACCCTTCCGTGTCAGTTTTACGGTTGTCCCCCACAAGGCATGAAAGGTTACTTGAATAGTATTCTGGACATTAACAACATGAGAGAAATCTTCAGTCCATTGCAGTTGATTGTAAAACTGCTGGCATGTTATTTTTGCAAATGTTGCTGAACTTGCAGCAGTAAGGGATTTATTTATCATATGTCATCCAGTTAATGTTTCAGGAAATAGTTTACAATCTTATCACCTACCTACCCCAGCAAACTCTTATCCTTTTATGCCCCAACCTCGCAGGAAACTCAGTACCTCCTAGTCAGTTGATAACACTTCCACAGTAGCGCAGAGTACTAACCTGTCTCCATACCTTCAGGGAAGCTCTCAAGGCCCGCCCCTTGGTTCAGTCGATCCTCAAATCTAATACTGCCCCTGCCCCCCTCCAATCCCTATAGCCTGCCCTTTCCAAGAAACCTCAGACAATCAAAAACTGAGCTCTGATCCCCACAAACCCACTAGACATAACCATTAGGGAGGGGGCTTAAACGCTTGATGCATTTGTAAATCTGAACTGCCAGACACTGATTTTGTGCATGGTCTGCCCGAAATGGGTGATAACATCTTCACCCCGAAGGGGAAACTTTGGGCTGAAGAATTAAGAGATTGGGACTGTTACTTGCTTAATGGTTGTGTAATGGAAGACACGCCAGCAAGGGATACTTTGAAAAATGGTCAGAAGACAGCCAGAATACACTCTCTTTCGTGTTACTAATATGATTCTCTTGGTCGGGATGTTAGAAATAGCAACCAACGAATTTAGTGACCATGCCATGCTAACCCTTAGATTGTCGGGTAATATTATAGTAGCAGCAGAGGAGATGACCTGTGATTTGATGTAAATGCGACAGGTAATAGGATTTCCGGGCCAGAGAAAAACCTTGAAAAAGCCAAGTGGTTTGCCAGCGAAGCTCAAACTAGCATTCCATGGGTAATGGAGTTCAAATCAGCAGAGGAAATAGAGATTTGGATTAAGGAGAACATGAGGAAACTGGCAACGCAGAAGGGCTGCTAAGCACTGCTATCTCGACCTGATCCTAGGCATCACTATGATGGAACCTAAGAGAAAGAAAAATAGCAATGAGAGCAGAACTTCGGCCTATAGAACGAGCTGGACCGCATTTCCTCAGAGCAAGCAAAAAGGAAGGTGAAAAATAAATACAGGAACTGGTTCAGAGACTGGCTGAGGGCAGGAAGAAACGCACAATGACGATATTTGCTTTCGGTGGTTAAAAGTAAGGATACGAGGAAAATGTTGAAGCTGTTAAGAAAGTTTAACCCCCCGAAATCAAAACAAGTGATCTGTGGTATAGGTGAACATGATTGGGTGGAGTACATCGGTAAGACATTTAAGACACAGTTGTGCCTGTAGAATCAGAACACAGCTCAATTAGAACAGGCTTTACAGTACCCTTTGGACTCAATGACATAGAAATAAGTCAGACAACTGAAAGATTCTAGGTCACCTGGTCCTGGTCCTAATGGCCTCTCAAATGCTCTGTTGCAGGGTACCCCTGACTTCTGGGCAAAACTTCTGAAAATCCTATACACCAATGTATGCGCAGAAGGCATATCCCGCAATCATGGTGGTAGGCTATACTGATTCCCATCCATAAGAAGTGTAGTAGAACATTGCCCGTGAATTACCGGCTACTGCCCATGCTGGATATTACAGGTAAGATTGTTGCTTCCCTTATACTAGGTCATCTTGAAATGTAGCTAGAAAATATAAATCTACTTGGGACATTCCAGATGGCTTTAGGAGGGGATCAGGCAAGATAAAATGTCTTTGCCTTATGGAATTACTAATAAGGGAAGCGAAGACCAAGGGCAAGCCTCCATTGTACGTTGCCATGATTGACTTAGAGTCTGCCTTTGACACCATTGATAGGCAGAAACTATGGGCAAAAATGAAAGGGTATGGTTGCCCAGGAGAATTGTTGACCTCGGTGCAGGGACTCTGAGGGACAACTGTCCGGGTGAGAATGGATAGTGGTGGCGCTATCACGCAGCAAATAGAAACATATAGAGGGGTGAAGCAGGGCTGCGTGCTGGCCCCACTTCATTTCAATATGTACCTGGCAGATCTCCCCGATTGCTTGAAAAGGGGGAATTCATGCCTATCAAGAGTTTCTGTTGAGAAAGTCTATTACCTGGCATATGCAGATGACTTGGTTGTGTGTGACCATACTTACACAGGGCTAAAAAGATCATTGACCCTGCTTGAGAAATATGCAACAGATCATAGCCTAAAAATAAACTATGACAAAAGCAAGTTGATGCATTTTGCAAGTAAACGGGCAACTCCTTTACCGATGGAGATAGCAGCAAAACAAATTGAGTATGTGGAACAATTCAAGTATTTGGGTTGCAAATTATCTACTAGAGGCAACTACGCAGTAGTAATACTAGCCAAAAAACGCAAAGCAGTTGCCTCTACATAAATGATACATCCGTGCATTAATCTAGTCTTTGACTGTAGCTTACATGGAATCTTGGCCTTGTACAAACAAGGTTTCTGTTTGTCTGTACTATATGGCCTTGAGGCCTTGTGCCTGGAGGATATCTCCTGGCTAAAGATAATAAAGGGGATATTTTGGAGGAGTGTGCTTTGCTTAGGCCCTAGTACACCAATAGAGCTAATTAGATTAGAGCTAGGGCTAGGGTCGTTAACCTCTATGTAATGGAAAAGACGCTGCCTCTTATATATTAAGTCTCATGTGCAACCTTCTTTCCCACTGCTAAAACTGTTGGGAAAAGAAAGTGAAACCCATCCGAGAGGCAACTTCATTACCTTAGTCAATAAAACCATTATAGATATTGACTGGTAACCAAACTGGGATGATGACTTCTTTTTGCTAAAAAAGACATTCTACTTAAGACTGGAACGATGGGATTGGACGAGGAACCATGTACATATGGCTACATTAAAAAGCTATGACCCTGTGATTCTGTATTTAGCGCACACATTCAAAACCCCTGAAATGTATCTGAGAATCTGTCCATCTCCGTCTTTGTGACAATTTCTATTACTGCTCAGGCTGAAATAATTACCATTATTGGAAATCATCGGGTCTGAACTGAATATTTCCAGGGTACATAGAAACTGCTGCTTATGTGGAATCATAGACAAAAAGGAATATGCGCGGCGTGTTCTAACAGAATGCTGTGAACACGGTCCTCTTTTTAATTCGATTCCTAGGCATGTATGTAGCAATACAGCACAAAGAGTGACCCTTTCTGGTAATATTGTCTGAATTCAGACAGTAAGCAACCCCAATAGAACTCTACCAGATGCGGAAAGGAGTGTGTGCAACTGGGAAGCTAGATAGACCTGAGCCTGTTGATGCTTGATTCTCTGAGACTGACGGTATGCCCTCACCATGCGAACATTCAATAGTGACATTTAATTTGGTACTGATTTGAAAAAATGATTTGAAAATGAGTTCATGATGGAAACAAATATGCATGGTGCTAGTTAATATATTTTTCTATGGAATTTTAGATTGTAATTATAAATTGCTATATATAGTTTTAATGCATTGTCTTATTGTAAATATGTAGACGTTCTTTGAACTGTATACATAAATAAAAAATAAAGTATTTCAGTATATTAAAGTTGTAGCATCTATTTTCTCGTCTTAAGGATGATGTAACCACAGATGTTGCAGTTCAGTTTACTGTCTTTCTGAGCTATTATACTGTGTTTTTTGTAGAAATGGCACTTGTCAATAAATTAATCAATACAAATAAAAATGAAAACGTGTGCATTTTATTTCTTCCAGCTAATGGGAATGACAATAAGAAATTTAAAGGTGATCGCTTTCCCTGCTCTCCTTCTCGCGTTCTCCATCTTCGAAAGATTCCAAACGATGTCACTGAAGCAGAGGTCGTATCATTAGGTCTCCCTTTTGGCAAAGTCACTAATATCTTGATGTTAAAAGGAAAAAGCCAGGTATGTCACATTACAGTATGGTGAAGTGCAGCTTTGTATTTGAGTGCTTAACACCTGAAACATGTAGTCATGAATTAGTCCTGCCCCAACCCCATTTTGTTAATGTTGTAGAAGGCAAGGTGTACATTTGAATGCATCCATGTCATGGATTAATTTTGAGTTTGTGGGTAGAGTGCGTTTTTCAGAATTGGCTCACTAGATCTATTCAGTTAAAGGTACAGGTAGCGAGCAATCCGCCCCAAAAGGCATCCATGCTTGGTAACTTTTAGCTAAACACATGAAGGCCTCCATTAGACCTGGGTCCCTTGGAAAACATAAAAAAATGCTGATCACATTCCTGAAAATTCAAACCTTTCTAACTCTCCTATTCCTTGTGTTCCATTGGAACTGGTTACATGATTTTTCTTACGTTATCTATTGTCAATCAACACCAACCAATTCATCTAATGCCCCACTCCCACGTATCCTAAAAAAGAACAAAAGTCTGATCATGCCACCTCTCCTTCCAGCACAAGGTGCCCTATGATGCTGCATTTGATCACCACCACCAGGTCACCTCTTTTTGCTACTGAAGAATGTACATATCTGAGGCTTCATTATGTTTCTCTTATCGCCTTATGGGATTTTAATTTTCACCTCCATAACAGTAATGACCTCTTGGCCAACCGCCTTGTGTCTTCCCTAGCGGATCTTAACCTCCTTCAGCTGATTACAGGCCCTACCCATTCTCTGGGAAATACGCTAGATCTTATACTGGCCTCGCCTGCCCTGTCACTGTCTATCCTTGTGTCCCGGTGGAGTGGTCCGACCACTTGATCATACTCTGCTCTGTCAATGTCAGCCTCTCCCCCACAGCACCAGTGCTACCTCGTCCTCGGTCACAGTGCTGGTGTAACATCACCAGTGTCCACAAATTTGGAACCAGGTTGGGGGATCTGTAGCTCAAAGCTTCCCTATTGTTGTAACGCAGTATGATTCGAGTAAATTCTATTCAAATATTACTTCTGTTTCGGACTTGATCCATAGTATTGGGTTCCTGTTTATTTCATCCTTCAAGATTCCACACATTATGGTTTTTTATGTTGATTCCCAAATAAACATCAAATTTTATTTCATTTTTTGGAATGCAACGGATTAAAAATAGAGGTAATGATCTTGTGTCTCTCGTTTGTGTCACGTGAATTCACTTCACGGAATATTTATTAACTCCAAGAGTAGCGTATTTGGAGTGTTGGACCAAAGATAGTTTCAGACGACTCCTATTTCTTTAGGTTTGGAGATGCATATCTTGTTATAAACTCTGTTCCCAAGGTTTTAAATACACAATCCATCCTAGTATTGGGATTGAGATGTGGCCTGGCTCAAGGATCTCTCTGATCCGTATCTTGTTTAGTCAGGTCACACAAAAGTCGACCGGTTTCAGTGGTGTATGGGTTGCTGGTGCCACTTTCTTCAGGGTTAGAGAGACCAACACTGATTAGTGTGCGGTCTAATTTCTTCTTTGAATGGTATTGAATCTATGGTATTCAAAGAAGAAATCAGACTACACACTATTCAGTGTTGGACTCTCTAGCCCTGAAGAAAGTAACCCCTTCACCACTGAAACCGGTCGGCTTTTGTGTGACCTGACTAGACAAGATACGGGTCAGAAAGATCCTCGAGCCAGGCCACATCTCAATCCCAATACTAGGAGGGATTGTGTATTTAAAACCTTGGGAACGGAGTTTATAACAAGATATGCATCTCTGAACCTAAAGAAATAGGAGTTTTTTGAAACTATCTTTGGTCACACTCCAAATATGCTACTTTTGGTGTTGATATTCTGTGAAGCGAATTCACGTGAGACAAATTTTGCCTCTCGACTTGTATAATAAGTCTTTTTTTTTTAGCCGAGAGACACAAGACCATCACCTCTATTTTTAATCCGTTGCATTCCAAAAAAACGAAATAAAATTTGATGCTTATTTGGGAAACAACAACATAAAAAACCAGAATGTGTGGAATCTTGAAGGATGAAATAAGCAGGAATCCAATACTATGGATCAAGTCCGAAACAGAAGTAATATTTGAGTAGAATTTACTCGAATCATACTGTGTTACGGTAACATCACCAGTGCCAGCATTGTGAAGGGCATCACTGATTTTCTGCCGTCGACGCTCCTATTTATCTGGCTACCCTCTCAGGAGCCTTCTCTGCCACTGCCGTTCACCTGGCACCTTTTAAGGCTTCCAGGCCTTGTGGTCGCCCCTCTTAAGCCCTGGTTTTCCAAAGAGCTTGCTGACCTGCGTCTATTACAGAGACAGGCAGAACAGAAATGATAGACGGACTACTTTCCCCTAGCTCGCCTAGCATTTCACAGTGTCACGGCAGCCTACCAGCTGGCCATCACCAAGGCAAAATGCATGCATTTTTCCGTCTGCATTGAATTTGCGATAAATTAATTGGTGAGTCTCTTTCCTCTCTCCCTGCTGCTATTCGGGTTATTCCCTCCCAGCTTTTATGCACATCCTGGTCTATCTTTTTTCATGATAAAATCACCTCTATCCGTCAGAAGATTTCTTGCTCTTTGGCCCCGGCCGCTGCCTCTGCAACTGCCTCCAACTATGAGCCTCAACTCGACTCGGGGTCGGATTTTCCTGTCTTCTCCGAAGCCAATATTATCTCTGCCACCTCACGCCTTAAATCCACCTCCCTGTGGATCCTATTCCCCTTGGCATATTGAAAGATGTAATTTCCCATATTTAGACGTGGTGTCTTCAGCTGTCAATCTTTCCTTCTTTAATAGTCTTATTCCTCTTTCACTGAAGCACTCGTTGGTTATCCCCCGTTTAAAAAAGCCTAATTTGGACCATTTTCCTGTAATTTCTGCCCCATATCCCTTCTATCTTTCTCCATGAAACTCCTTGAGACTCTTGTTACCTCTTCTTTGCTCATTTCTTGAGTATTCCCACTGCCTGGACCCCTTTCAGTCAGGATTCGGGCCTGCTCGGGGCACAGAATCCATATTGGTATCGGCTGTCGATGACCTGGCGCAGATTGTAGATCAGGGGGTATTGGTGCTCTGATCCTCTTTGATCGCTCTGCTGCATTCAGTACCATAGACCACGCCATTCTGATCCAGAGACTCTATCAGTTGGGAGTCTCTGGCTGGGTCCTGGACTGGTTCATCTCTCACTGACAGTGTGCAGTCTTATTTTCACTCCCCTTTCACTTCACCCTCTCTTGCCCTCAGCAGCAGGGTCCCCGAGGGCTCTCCTCTCTTGCCCCTTCTCTTTAATGTTTATATCCAGCATCTCATTACCCTTATTCACTCTTTTGGTTTTCGGTGCTACTCTTACGCTGATAACACCCAGATCTGGGTGAGGCTGGATCTTGCACTCCCCTGCACTGCCACTCTCTGTCGCGCCGGTCTTTCCTCCACCCATACTTGGATGGGCCAAAACTGGCTCCGGTTTAATGGTGACTTTTGGCCTCCTCCTTCCTCAGTGGTTCAAAATCTGGGGGTTAAGCATCAACCTCTCTCTCTCCTTGCTGCCCCAAGTGAGTGCGGTCTCTCAATTCGTCCACTTTAAGCTACTTGTTCTCCGGAAAGTGCTTCACTTTCTCCCCTCTTCCCTCCATCCTGTAGTTGTTTCCTCCCTGATCTTTGGTTCTCTTGATTATTGTAATTCCCTCTACCTTGCCCAACCGGACTATCTTCTCCACTGCCTCCAAAATCTCCAGAATTATGCGGCCAACCTAGCCGCAGGGGTTCCTCACCAAGCCTCCTCTGGCACTCTCAAATCCCTGCATTGGTTGCCGATAGCCAGCTTTGTTAGATTTAAGGCCCTCTGCATTGTACACCAGGCCTTCTATAAGATTGGCTCGGAGTACTTGCAGAATAAATTCACCTGCTACGTCCGTTCGCGTCCACTCCCCTTAGCCACTGCATTGTATATCTCTGCCCCCTCGGGTCCGGTGCTCCCGGGTGGGAGGTTGCTCCTTCTCTGTTTCAGCAGCCCTGCTGTGGAACTCTCTCCATGTCTCCCTCTGCAGCATCCACATACATCTTGCGTTCATGCGGGCACTAAAACTCACTTGTTTTCTGCATAATTATCTTTATCTGCCCCTCCTTCGTTCCCGCTGTCTTGCCTCAGCGTCATGATGCCCCAGTTGGTGTAGGTTTTCGCTTTACAAATTCTGATAACATACTTGTTAACCAGTCCATTAGTCTGATAGGTTGTACTTTTTTGGGGACACAACTGGTGATTAAGTTGCTACTGTGCTCTGTTGCTGTTGCTCTGTGGTTTTCAAATTGGCGTTTATTACATTGGCAGGGTAATTTATAGTATACTCCAATTCATTAGTGCTACAGAAGTTTACAATAAACATTAAACCATTTAATAATCCTCGTACATATATCGTTCATCTGTCATTACAAAATCCGGATCAGCCTCATCATGAAGGGCCCTGACTGAGTCCGGCTCAATAACAACTCAAATCATGCCATAATCCTCAGCCTATGTACCAGTGAGGGGAATGCCTGAGCATGTTCGATCTACGGTAGCCAGTCGTTGACATCGATTAGTGATAATTGCCATAATGTTCTCCTCTGCCAGTATGTCCCATATTTTAAGTCACCACATCTGTATCATTGGACCTTCCACCCCTTTCCAATTCTTGGCAAGTGTTATCCTGGCTGCAACCAGTAGGTGGGTAATGCTTTGCAGTGTCACGACCTAGCATAGCTCCCCTCATCTGTGTCCCCTAAAAGCACCACCCATGGATCCAGGGGTAGTTGCGCCCTAGTAATGGCCTTGATGTGGAACAGCAATTCTTTACAAAACACGGACGGCTTGGGGCAGGACCACCACACACGGGCATCCTCTGCAACAAGTAGGGGAAAGAGTAGGCTTCATTTTATGTAATCTCCTCTGGGTTAGGAACCATCTATAGCACAATTTAAATATACATTATTTATTGCTGGAACATCATGAGGATGTCTTTATGTAACCTGTTTTTATGTGTGCCTTGAGGCCTCCGGTTGTGTGATGCATTATAAGCAATTAAGTAAAGGATGTGTGCATCCGGGTTTAAATCCGGCTCCAGGCTTCTTCATCTAAGGAACACCCCAGGCTTTCTTCCATTTAGCCGTATACAACAGTTTCTCCGTCTGGTCGACCTGCTCCAATAGCTTATCGAGGGTGGAGAACTTAGCAGTCATTTGCCTCGCCTGTAACGTAAGCGCAAGGGCATTAAGAGGATCCCTATCAGTTCACCTAGCCGGAGAGGAGAAC
This sequence comes from Ambystoma mexicanum, assembly GCF_040938575.1. Lineage (NCBI taxonomy): Eukaryota > Metazoa > Chordata > Amphibia > Caudata > Ambystomatidae > Ambystoma > Ambystoma mexicanum. The sequence continues at coordinate 197,336,526 of NC_090937.1, read as the reverse complement.
GCGCAGTGCAGTCTCCCACAAGTGGGAAGTAGCACAGGAAGTCCTTCAAGAGATCTTCACCCTTTGGGGAACCCCTTAAGTGGATTCCTCGCGTGATCCAGAGGTTGAGAAAGTTTGGGAAATCCATGATCCTAATTGCCCCGTATTGGACCTGGAAGAGGTGGTGCCGGGACCTTCTGGACATGTCCATCTGCCCTCTGATATGTCTTCCACAAAGAGAAGAACTTCTCTCACGAGTGGAAGGTCGGGTTCTCCATCGAGAGGCCATAACACTCAGCCTTCACGCATGGTTTCTGAGAGGCTGAGGTACAAGGATTGGGTCCTCCCGGACGACGTAATGGAGATTTTGCTTTTCGGCCAGGAGGCCAGCAACTAAATCCTTATACCGCTGTCCTTGGAACAAGTTCAGCAGCTGTTGTAGGGATAAGAATGTGGATCCATTTCAGTGCGATGCTCCTACGGTGTTATTTTTTTCTACTTCACACAGCAATAAAGAGTTATCTAGCAGCGCTTTCGATTTTCAAGCGCTCATCAGAAGAAGCCTCAAACTTTAAATACCTTTTAATCATTCTGTTTCTTAAATTTCCTCCTACTCCCTTAAAGCTCCCCGTTTGGGGTTTAAATCTTGTATTAAAATTCTTAACATGCATCCCTTTTGAACCCATGCATTCATGTCCATGAAGACTATTAACACTAAAAACTATTTTGCTAGTCACAATCGCATCAGCCCGCAGGGTGAGCGAATTGCAAGCACTGTCTTGTAAACCTCCATATGCAGTCTTCTATATGGAGGTTTATAGTGACATTTTCGAAATGCCATTTTGTCGGCACAGAATTGGTGAAAAATGTTTTTTTGAATATTTTTTTAATTTCATTTTTGAATTGGGGGATTCTCCCCCACCTGTTTTTTTTTTAACGTTTTTTTACGTACGAAACAAAAAAACATACAATAAAAAAATAATACATTTGAAAAAAAAATCGCAAAATGTTTTTGACAAAATTGTATTTCGAAAATATGTTTTCGAAAATATGACCGGAGACCCTATATGGATAATGTGATTCTTAAAGTAAAACCTTTTTCTGCCAACAATAGTCTCTGACTTCCATTTGTCCCAAAAGATAGTTTTACCAACTTTCTATCCACCTCCTCATCCTGGAAAGGAGGAGGAGAGGTTACATAGACTGGACCCTAGGACGGTTCTCAGTTTATATATCTCTCAAATGTCAAAAATACAACGGGACAGCCAATTATTTATCGCATACACAGGTCATAAATTGGGTTTAGCAATAACAATGCAGACTCTAGCCAGATGGATTATTCTGGCTATCCAAAAATGCTACAGATTCGCTGGTTAAGATTCCCCAGAGGGTCTAAGAGCTTACTCAACCAGGGGCATGGCTACTTATTCTGCTCTTCAGAGAAGAGTACCAATTAAACACATTTGTTTGGCAGCCACTTAGTCTACCATATACACCGTTGTTAACCATTTCCTCCTGGACACTTGAACTCAAATGGGAGCTTTTGAGAAAGCTGTCTTGCACTCTGTCCATGATAACTGCTGAGGACAAATCAAAATTATTTTCCCACCTCCAAGACTGTTACTGCTTTGGGAGGCTATCAAAAGATGAGGAATACGTGGGAGGACACAATCCATTTGAAGAACAAGTTCCTTACTTTAAGAAACCCGAAGGTGTCACACTTACTCGGGACACGGCCATTGCTATTTGATCAGTTCCTGGGGGTGGACCAGTGAAGGAGGATCACCTGGATAGGGGGTCCTCAGGGAGCCGAAGTGGTACACCGATTGGTGAGACGCGATATCGCCATTCTTCTAACAACTTTTGCCATCCTACCACTTAGGATACTCGGAAGCTCAACCCCCTCCCCCACTACCCCCCCCCCCCACTTTTTCTGACACAAACACTTTTGCACATTACGAAAGACAATGGACTAACACCAGAGCAGTTTACCTGACCTGTCCCAACACAAGGGTCAGGCAAAGGCAGGCAATTGACCAGAATCACACACACCTGACTGCCCTTTGCCTTCCCCACAGGTATAAAAGATCGAGCATGAGAGCACAATACGAGCAAAGGAAACTGCACGTCGAGCGACAGTTCAAGAGTAGGAGAAAGGCAGCGAGAACCGAAGGGGTGACCAGAAGAGAAGTGACACTACCCTTTCAGACCCTGACCTGCGAAGCCTCAGTGGAAGAAATCCTAAGACCGCAAACAATAGCCAGCGTGTGTTGCAGCAGACGTCAACTGTACACGAAGCCCTCCTACACTGATAATCGGGCTAGGGACAGACACTTGCTACTGTGGTACCTTCTTTGACTCCAGAGACGAGAGAAGCCAAGCAGTTCATCGCAGCCGGTGAGTTGAGGGGAGAACCGATAAGAAACTGAACTGTGTATAACCAAAGTGGCAAATGATAAATTGAGGGAAGTTAAAGAATTGTTAACATCTTTGTGGAAAACCAGCTGCAGAGGGGTCCGGCACCACGTGGGTGCTCACTCGACACACTCTGGTTGATTTCCTTTTTGTTCAAACTACCGACACCAGAAAGCCTTACGAGAGCTGCCAGAAAAAAAGTCAGTGGTCATGCAGGGGTCTAGCAAAATCCCCTGTACAGTCGAAAGTCTTTGACCGACAAACCATTAGAAAAATAAGGGAAAGTAGAAGGAACTACGAGGCTTGCAAACATGAACCAGATGGAAGGATGCCTGCAAACCGGCGTGAAGCATGATGCCCCAATGAACATTGTGTTGACAGAAGTGAACCCGACAGAGGGATGTCCACAGTGGATTGTGTAAAAGGACATTAAGACTTGTGAAGCAATATGTGAAATCGTTTTGGAATAAAAGCCGTAGTGAAACCGACAGAGGGAGGCTGATATCCAGGAGGGGTCTGTGCCTGGAAGAGTGGGACCCAGGGGTGAATAAACATCACCCTAACTGCAATCAGAAAGTAACTTTTTGTTTGATATTTTGAACACCTCAGGTCCTCGCAAGCAAGAGACTTTTTGTAGAAAAGAGACTTACCCACCCAAGATCCTGATACCTGAAACCGGATCTGTAGTCTTGCACTGGGAAAGCTCAGATGTGTACTGTGTTCCGGAGTCCCGCCTTGTTCTGTGCTCAAAACGTGGGGAAGGGAGACTCCTGGCTACCACATCCTGACTTATCATTTGTGAACACTTATTTCATTCTTGTGAACCCTATCCCACACTCTTTTTGTGTTTAGTTGAAAGGATTGGCAATAGTTTTGTTTTTTAGTAAAGGCCTTTTTATTTGACAAGACACCACTAGGACTGCCTTATTATTTGATGGTCGTAGCTTGCTCCCATCTGAGATTTAGGTTTAGATTAGGCGTTTTTCCAACTTACCTATACAGTTGACTGAACACCCTTGAATTGTGATCACTTGTCCCTTTACTGTTGCCACCTTGAGTTCCTTAAATTATACCTGGTAACGTTCTTTCGATTGGATGTTCCTCCCATGTATTCCTCATCGCCCTTCCCAACATACCCCACTGCAGAATTTACGTGTTTTACACTCTACACTCTGAGTCATCTAAGGAAGTACTAGTAATTCCTCCAAACATGGAAAAACAGAACTGACGCCAACGGGCGCTGCATGTGCTACATATACTGCGGATGACGTTGACGGTCGGACGGAGGCACTTGAGAGACATCGAGTCATCGATTCTACCGCACAGTGCCCTCTGTCGAGAAAATATTTTTCCGAAGCAGCGGAAGCTGGAAGGATTATTATCAAACAATGAGGAATACATAGGAGTAACATCCAATCGAAGGAAATTTACATGGGACAAGTAACGTCTTCATTGGGGTGTCTGCCCTTGAACTGCTGTTGGGTGTTCCAAATAAGGTTATATGCTTTTTATAAAAGTGTTTGACTGACTAGTTCTTGCCCCAAGACCTAACTTGGCCTACATATTTATTTATAATAAACCTTACATTTTTTATAATACTACTGGTTGTCATTGTTTCTATTGTATCCTTGGTGTACTACAGGTTCAATATGAATTCTTACATCCCTCTCTCCCTCATAAGATAAGCCTGCTGCTATATCTATGCTACCATAGCCTTATACTAAGAGTGGAGTTTTGTACTGCCTCAGTTGAATGGTTTTGCTAATCCCTTAGTTGGACTGCAGAAAACTGCCCTAACAATAGAGCTGGAGATGGGGAATGAATTATGTAGTGGAAGCAGGTGTGGATTCAGCTGGGCTTGGTAGCTTTTATAGAATAGCTCAGTGAAGCCATCTGGGCCTGGAGTATTCTATTTTAGGGTTTTAATGGCTGCTTGTACCTCAAGAGTTATTGGGGCTTCCAATTCTAGTCTGTTTGAATCAGGTACCTTTGGGATATTTGACGCTTCTATGTAACGCTGTTGCGCCTCTAGGTCCAGAGGCTCCTCTGACATAAGGGATGCAAAATATTTCCGAACCATCAGTCTTCTCCTCTTCCGCATATATAGTTCTCTCAACTGCATCCATAAGCCCTAAGATCTTATTTTGAGTCCTTAGCTGTGCCTGTTTGGACCCTATTATCTGGTAAGCCTTATTTCCTTTGGCGTAATAGGATTGCCTAGTTTTTAGAATTGTTTGGGCCGTTCTCTCTGCCATTTGTGTTTCCAAGCTAGCTGTGGCTACTTTTAGGGCCCTCCAAGCATTCTGGGTTCCTAGTATCACACATCACCTGATGTGGGCAATTCTTCGTGCTTTCGGGATGTCTTGTCTTTCTCCTTATTCTGCTTTACCTTGACCTTGTCCCGAAGGCAGTCCTTGTAGAGGTAGGGCCTATCCGTTATGGCCACCACTGTGACTCCCTGAGGTAACACAAGGTAGTTCGCTGTGGCGGAAGTGTCCTTGTGTTGAGGGAAAAGCACTGAGGCACGAAAACCCTCGCAAACCGTAGGTTCTTCTGCAGTAGTTGTATCCTTGGAATAGAGCATCCGTCAGAATAGGTAAGCAGGAGGATCTTGGACGTAAAGAACAGCCATTAGAATGTAGTAACACAAGGCTGATCAAGATAACAGCAAAGTCCAACTGGCTGTGGAAATAAGGTATCGACTTCCTGAGCGGCTGCTTTGTTGTAAGTAACCAGTGAGAACAGAAAGGTGTTCTGCGTCTGGGAAACCAGAGGGCAAGAGATGCCATGGGTAGCTGGATTAGAAGCTACGATGGCTGACAAGCACAGAACGTCCAAAGTGGCAGTGGTAGAGAGAGAGGGGAAGCCACTAAGTAGAAAAAGGACCCGGGCTCGAAAATAGCAGCGCGGGTGACTCAAAAATGACAGTGTTGGCATGAGGTGGAAGGCAGTGGAGCCGAAACCTTCCGCAAGGCAGTGGAGCCGAAGCCTTCTGCAAGTCAGTGCAGCACTGAAAGTGCTACGAAGGGAGATCGAACAGGAAGAAATGAAAACAGGGTAGAGAAACAGGGCTGGAGCCACAGAAACCAAAAGAGAAAAGGAAAGACCGCAATACGGCGCAAGAGCCGCAAAGGAAGGCAAGCACTAGGAGGTGGCGCAGTGCAGGATGAGAGAGGCCAAGGGTAGAGAATATAGCACAAAACAAGCAATGACTTAGCGTCTTGCCCCGGGGCAAAGGAGCTGACGGGTTGCAACGCACCCAGGCTGAGGATCAGACAGATTAAATGCCTTCCACATCCAAACGGCGGCAATCTTGGAAGAAGACTAGACCGATGAGCCAGAAAACATAACGGAACTCTCCTGCGTGAAGCTGTTCTCTTGTAATAAATATACTCCATCGGTGCCAACGTTGTCATAGGGACCACCGTGGGGTTGTGACAGTATGCTTCCGTTTTACCTGTTGTAGTCCCGGCTTCCATGGAAACCGCTGATGGAATCACTGGACCAGGAGGGGAGCGTTTAGGTGAGAAACTGGTTCCCATGTGCACTCTTGTCTTGAGTAACCCTTCCAGTGGATGAGGTACAGTAAAGACCCTTTATATTACCTGCAGTCACATATCCTAGCAACTTCGTACTCAGCAGAGGCGATGGGTCGAGTCAGGGAACTTGTGTCTTGAACCCTGTCCCTAGCCCTCTTAGGTAAAACACTGGAGCCAGGCCACGATCCCCACATGGACCTTAAAAGCCTCCCCATCACATCTGAGACCCACTTGGGAGTCAGACCTGGCGACTGTGGCGCCAGGCTCATACATGACTCAGAGGACAGCTTTGGAACTGGACTTGGTAATGCACTTGTGCAATATGGATGCCCCCACATAACTCAGTTCCATGAACTGAGCTATGCGGTCTAGCTTTTTGGGTGCGGTTCGACCTAGGGATACTTGGAGGCTACAGAAAAACCACGCCCGGGCAGAGAAACACGCTTTGCGTTACTCTGCGCCTGCAGCGTGACACTCACTGCGTTTGGATCGGTCTCCTGAAGACCTTCGCCTTTCCTCCACATCCCGCGTACCTGAAAGAACAAGAGCAACATTAACACAACACTTAACTTGAGGAGAATCCTGCATCCATCCATCGTTCCTCCGGTCCTGTGAACAGCATCTCGGCGGCGCCATCTCCATTTCGGAACACTGCATCCTTGGAGGAAATGAACAAACGGAAGAGACTTAAGTAAGCATTCTCATATCCTGATTCCCCTGAAACAGCAAGAAGAGTCACACGCTTACCTGGACTCGACCCGCTCCTGGTAACTTCAGCTACGGAGTACGCCATCGACCTACAAAGGGAAAAGAAAACACAGGTTAGCACATAAAGGACAAGAAGGCGCTGCACATTGCGCTTTACTCACTGCACCTTATTCTCTCAGCCGGCAGCCATACTGGGACATTGCAGCGGCCTGCAAGGGAAAGAGAGGTATAGGTCAGCACAAGAAAAGGCGAACAGCGCAGCACGCTTTCACTCACCGCTTAGTGCTCGGCTCCCCTAAGCAGCACGACACCATCAACGACCCCCTCCAACACCTAAAGGGAGAAAGGGGAGATATTATTGGGGGCAAGAGACAATAAAAGTACAGTTCACCAAAATCAACAAACCTACCTTGTCGGGCTGGAGTTACAGCAAGCCCAGACTCATTGGGCCCGCACCAGTGAAGCAACTAGGTTGTGCAGCGCCCACATCAAGCGACGCACCCTGGACCAAAGAGCAGGACAGAGAGTGCATGATACAAGAAAACAAGGTTAGGAGAGGACATATGGGAAGGTTTGGTCCTCAAGGGAGGTGGGGGTCAAGCAACCAGAGACAATAATTTAAAATCTGGAAATCCTGTATTTCAGGCCCAGTCCCCAGTCGAATAGATTCCAGGGAAGGGTTTGAGATCGTGAGTGGTCCAATCAGGCTGAGTGGCGTCCCCGTGGATATCAGGTGAGCGTTACAGCTTGTCTTGGTGGAATGGTGATACTTTTTTTTTTTTTAAACAATTTTTATTATCTTAACAAACAACAAACCAAACATTACAACCATTTAGGACGTTCATAAACAGTTTCAGGCATCACATTATTCAGTGCTATCCTACGTCCTCCCTCCTCCCTCCCCACAAACACGAGCCGTCTTATCCGTGCCATCTGCATGATCAGTTTCAGGTATTTCGATGTTTGTCAACTCATCCGAGTCTTCCGTTTCATGATTGACCTGGTGGGGGTTTGCCATCGAGGCCACCAGTGGCCTCCAGGCTATCAAGAGGCCCACTTCCTCCTCTCCCCCCCCTAGTGACTGCTTCATACCATACCGCAGTTTCTGCTTTTGCCGATTTCAAGAGGTCTGCCCACCAACTCTCCACCCTAGGCTGGTGGGCCGCTTTCCAGCACATTGCAATTCTGCGTTTGGCCAGGATATAGGCCAGGTCTTTCATCTTGCTGAAATGTTTTGAATTACGTGGCCTGGGAAAACTCCCAAGCATGCATGCCCAGGCAGACCTCACATCAAGCACCACTCCCCCATTGGCCATTCTCGTCTTTATTTCTTCCCAGAATCTCTGCACCTCTGGGCAAGCCCAGAACATGTGCAACAGCCCTGCCTCCACCTCCCCGCACCTGGAGCATTTCTGTACAGCCGAGCCTCCAAACCTGGCTATTCTGCTGGGGGTCAGATAAGCTCTGTGGGTGACCTACAGCTGGATCTGCTGCGTTACGGGACATCTTCTTATGGTACCGTTGGACTGTACCCCACTGTCCCTCTGTCATGGGTTCACCCACCTCCTCCTCCCAGTCAAGCCTCAGTTGGAGCAGCTCCTTCCCTGCCTTTGCCCTCAGGAGCTCATATATCCGAGATATTTTGTGCCCACTCTCCGAGACATCATACATCATTTCCAGGGTGGCATGAGGTTCTTCCGCTCGTGCCATCTCAGACCACCTCCCCCTCACCCGTTTCATGAGCCTGGTATAAGTAATATATTGGCCTCTATGCACCCCTGTCTCCTCCTGCAGCCTCTGGAATTCCAGTGCCTCCCCCTCCTGGCATATGTCTCCTAGTGTGGCTAGGCCCACCGGTTCCCAGTATCTGCGGACCCCTTTGAACAGTTGGGGGTCTTCCCCGCACAACACCAGAAGCAGGACCTGCTGAGAGAGCGGGTCTGGGTCGTCCACAGTTCTCCATGCTCTGCGCCAGACTTCCCAGCCCAGCACCAATAGTCTCCCCATCCCCGCCATTTTAGTTTTTTGCAGCCACACCGTCTCGCTAAGGAAATATGGGGCTGAATCACCCTGCAGGAGCCTAGCTTTTGCCGAGTCCTCTGCAGACAACCACCTAGCCACATACAACAACTGTCCCGCCAAGTAATACAATTCAAAATTCAGCAGGTTTATGCCCCCCTTATCACACATATTCTGTAATTTCCACAGGGCCACCCTATTCCTGGAGTTGTGCCACAGGAAGCCCCTACACAGGCCGTGAAGTCTCACAAAAAAGAATCTGGGGATCAGGTACGGAACATTCACAACAAAATGCAAAAGTCTGGGCAAAACAACCATTTTTAGCAGCGCTGCTCTTCCCATCATAGTAAGAGATAATCTAGACCAGAACACCATGCTATTTTTAATTCCTTCAATTGCTTTCTCCGTGTTATGTTTGTGCTCAGTCTCTATCTTATGATAAATATGTACGCCCAGATATCTGAACGTCTCGGTCTGCCAGGGTATCTGCAGGATGGGCAGCTCTTCCAGTGGGACACTTTTTTTTAACTTTGTTTTTTATTAACATCATACACATGAGGTAGGGTGCACGAGCAATCCCTGTCAGCAGTAAATCAAACAAACATAAATTACGGGTTTCTTTTTTTTCACCATTTACTCCCATCCTGCCACCCCCCCCAATTTCAACATACCATGACTTGAGGCTATGCAGGTAATAAAGGCTGCAGAGAGAGCAATCAAATATTGTGATATCAGTCACACATTTTGACATAGTGGGATCAGATTGGTTCACAACGAGCAGGGGGCCCAACTAAGTTCCTGGGGCCGGTGGTAAGACATGAGAGATGGAGGTGTTATAGGTCATACATTACAAACGCATAGAGATGCAGTCATCGTTGAGGAGCACTGCCATCCATTCCTGTACAAAATCTGACATGGTATCATTTGTTATCGCAGTGAGTTTTTCATAGGTAAAGATCGCCCTTAGTTTACAAATCCATTCTTCCTTGGATGGCGCTGAAACACTTTTCCATTTTTGGGCCAGTGCTAGCCTTCCCGCCCTCAACATGGCCCCAATTACCCTCGGGAATGCACTCTGTTCACTGGGACTCTTTTATACCTCCCCGGGGGGAACACACTGGACTTCCCGGGGTTCACCGATGTGCCCGAGAGGGTGGCGTAGCGATCCATCACCTCCAGCACATATTGCAAATTCTCTTCCGGGAAACGCAAGTAGAGGAGCATATCATCTGCATACAATGATATCGGGTGTGAGCCTCCCGTTGTACGAATCCCCACCTCCCCGTATTGTTGCCTCAGGCAAATTGCCAACGGCTCTAATGCCAGGATATACAACATGGGCGACCAGGGGCAACCCTGTCTGGTCCCCCTGCTGAGTTGCCATTTATCTGAGATTATAGTTCCTGTTTTGACTCTGGCAATCGGGGAGCTATACAGCATCCGGGCACATCTAATGTATCCCGATCCCATCCCGTATCCTTTCAGGGTCGCCATCAACCATGGCCACCTGACAGAATCAAAGGCTTTCACCGCATCCCGCGGCACAATGGCCAACTTGCCCGGGTCTTCCTCGGCTTGATCAATGATGTGATGCAGCCTTCTATGGTTGTCTGTAATATTTCTACCGAGGACATAGCCTGTTTGATCCGGGTGTATCAGCTTGCCTATTACTCTCCTAAGTCTGTTAGCCAGCACTGTTGTGAGTATTTTACTATCCTGATTAAGCATAGACAAGGGCCTATAAGACCCACACTCCTCTTCCGGCTTGCCCGGTTTCAGGAGCGGGATGATCACTGCCTCACGAAGGGACTCTGGCAGTTCCCCTCGCTCATAGGCTTCATTGAACATGGCCAGCAGCGGCTGGAGTTGCTCCTGCTTATATGTTTTATAAAACTCACTGGGCAACCCATCCGACCCAGGCGCTTTACATGTGGGCAGGTGTTGGATCACGGCCTCCAGTTCGTCCGAGGTGATGGGGGCATCTAGGTCTGCACGTTCTAAGTCATCCAAGGTGGGCAGCCCTATGCCCTCTATTGTTTCCAGTATCTCTTGACCCATATCCTCTCCTGCGTCCTCATATAATCGTTTATAATACTTGAACTCCTTGTTTACTCCCTCCTGGGTATTACAGATTCGGCCTTCTGCATCCCTGACCTCTCTGATCACTGGGCGGGGGGGTCTCATTTTTGTATAACCAGGCCAGTAGTCTGCCCGGCTTATCTCCCTCCCCCCACCCCCCGCATGTTGCCTCTCTGTATATTTCTTATAATTTAGCTTGCATAATCTGTCCCAGAGTTCACTACAGGTCATCTGTAAATCCCTTATCTTGGTGCTGTCCTCTCGGGTGGTCCCCCCACTCTGTATCAGGCTTTCCATCTCTCTTTTTGCTTCCTGCAGTTCCTGTTCTATACCCCCTTGGAGCCCTTTAGATTTTGATATGGCTACCCCACGCACCACCACCACCTTAAATGCCTCCCATACTGTTCCCGTGGATCGTACACTGCCCGTGTTGATATCAAAATATTCTTCAATGGCCTCCCTCAGGTCCTCTCGAAATCCCGCATCCTGTAGAGCCTCAGCTCTAAGCCTCCATATCGGGATTTGCGCCCTGGGGGTTGATGTCGCCACTCCACGACCAAAGGCGAATGGTCGGAAAGTACCCTGGCCTTCTATTCTGCGCCCACTATCTCGGCAGCAGCAAACACATAGTCCAGCCTCGTGTGCAGGTCATGTGGCGCTGCATAATGCGAGTACTGCCTGTCCGTTGGGTGCAGCCGTCTCCACAAATCCTCTAGACCGAGGTCTATCAACAGTGTCCTCCGTGCTTTAGCTGCCGGCGCCAGTTTATCTGACTTGGCATCTGACCTGTCCATCACGGGGTTCAGTGTGCAATTAAAGTCCTCTCCCCACACTATTGCGCCACCCAACAGGGGGCAAATGTTGCTATATAGGGACCTATAATATGCTGCTGTGTCATGGTTAGGGGCGTACACATTTCTAATGTTCACTTCCTTGTTCTCCAGGAGTCCCACCACCACCACCACCATTCTACCTTCCGGATCTATCATTGATCTGAGCAGCTGAAACGGCACATGTGGTGCCACCCATGTGATCACCCCTCTTGCATATGCCGAGTATGTGGCTCCTACAACATTACCCTTCCATTTTCTCCTGACCACCTACAACTTCTGCTTGGTGAGGTGCGTCTCCTGTAGCAAAGCTATGTCAATCCGCATCCTCTTTAGGTACATCATCACTTTATTATGTTTTAGGTAACTATAGAGGCCCCGCACCTTCCAGGTCGCCACTCTGAGATTACCCGATGCCATCTACTCGATGTTCTCCCCATCCACCTTCCCCTCTGCTGTCTTCCCTGATTGCCCGTTTTCTGACTCTTATCCTTCCCAACCACGAACCTCAAACTCATGAAGGGACCCCAATAACAAATGGCACCATTCAGTGCAGGCTTCTCTGATGGCCAACAGCTCTTCTCTATGACCGAGTAGTTTCTGTCGCTGGATCCTAGGGTGCGTGAAAAGAAAGTAATGAGGTGCTCAAATCCGTCCTCGGCTGTTTGCTTGAGGACTGCTCCAAGAGCTCCATGAGACACATCCGTCTCAACTATGAAGGGTTTTTGCTGATCAAGTTGGCTAAGGACTGGTGCAGTACAGAATGCTTCTTTAAGAATCCGAAAATAGTTATTTGCCTCTTCGTCCCAGCAAAATTTTGAACGTCCTTCTTTAGCAGGCGTGTGATGGGTAGAACTGTTCTTGAAAACTGCTTGATGAACCATCAGTAAAAAGGTGCTACTCCCAAAAAGCGCTTGATTGTTTTGAGAAACGACCATTCAAGAATGGCTGAGATCTTCTAGGGATCCATCTGAATCCCTTGTTGGCGGAGCACAAAACCAAGGTACGGTACTGTGTTTACCTCGAACAGGCACCTCTCTGGCTTGGCCAGTAAATTAATCCTTGCTAACCAATGTAGGACTACCGTAAGGTGTCTTTTGTGGGTGGTGAGTGAGGGAGAAAAAAACAGGATATTGTACAGATAGACAATGACATATTGGAATAGAACATCTAAAAACAGTCTGTCCATAAATCTTTGGAATATTGCTGGAGCGTTTACCAGGCCAAATGGCATGAATTGGTATTCAAAATGTCTGAATGGTGCGTGGAAAGCCGATTTCCATTGGTCTCCTTCCTTAATGCCTAGTAGGTGGTAAACTCCTCTCAGATCAAGTTTTGTGAAGACTTTAGCCATCTGGATGTCCTCCAGTATGTCATTTATGATGGGCATCGGGTATTGGTAATTTACTGTGATCTGATTAAGTCCTTGAAAGTCGATACAAGGTTGGATTTCCTTGCAGTCTCTCTTTGGAATTAAAAAAGAGGGAAACCCCTGCAGGTGTTTGGACTCCCGGATGAGAATGTTGGCTAGATTCTCGTCCAGGTAAGCACCGAGAGCCTTCTTCTCCAGAAAGGAAGGAGAATACACCTGACCAAAGGGAACTACAGCATCAGGCTTGATCTCGATGGAACAATCTTCCGGGCAATGAGGTGGTAATTGCAGAGGAATCTTGTGCTCAAAAACGTCTTGAAATTCCCGGTATTCCTCTGGTATCTTACTGATCTCATGGATCAAAGGGATGGAGAGAACTGGTCCTAGGACGCTAGCAAGACTAGTTTCAAGAAGGCTCTTGGTCTTGTAACAATAAGTCTTGCACATTGGAGAGGGCAGCAGGACAGAGTTCTTTTCCCAGTTGATTTGAGGATTGTGATGACGCAACCATTCCCAGAATGAGTGGGAAATGGGCTGCATTTACGATATCGAATGAGAGATACTCTGTGTGTTGATTCATGGTCATACAAAGGGAAGTAGTCGGTTGTGTAACAGGACCAGAACAGAGAGGACGTCCATCCACTCCTTCTACGGTTTGTACGTCCGATTTTTGCTCCAAGGCAATATGGTTTTCTTTCGCCCAAGAGCTATCCATAAATAGCCCGGCTGCTCCGAGGTCTAGTAAAGCTAGAGAGGAGACTGGTTCTCTGGACGGGACTTGGATGGTAACCTTTAGGAGCATCAGTCTATCGTCCATGGGTTGATGTGAAGTAGTAAGGTGTACGTAGGAACTTGCAACAACACCTCAGTCTCTGGTCCCTACTGAGGCTGAGGTCGGTAGTTTCATGGTTTCCTAGGAGGTACTGCCGGGCAGTCACATAAAACATGCTCGTCAGACCCACCGTACATGCAGAGACCCTGATTGCATCTCTGTTGTCTCTCAGCAGAGGTTAGGGGTACTGTGGTGGTACCCACTTGCATTGGCTTATCTGTCTGTGGGTTTTCTCTGGGTGGATGAGGTAGACTGGGGCGAACGGCTTGTGAAGGTCCTGTAGTCTTCCTCTGTTCTTCCTTCCTTTCGTGTTGTCTGAACTCGATTTGTAAGACAGCAAAAATAAGATCGGTAAGAGATGCAGGGCACGGGATTCAGACTAATTCATCCTTGATTTCTTCTGTTAGTCCCCGACGGAATATCGTGTACTGAGCCGATTCAGACCATTCGGCCTCTTGAGCCAATCTCTTGAATTTTGTGATGTAGGCTAGAACATCCTGATTACCCTGTCTCACGTCCAAAAGGGATTTGTAGGCATGAAAGGTCAGTTCCTGTCTAAGTTAAAATCCCCCCTATGATAATGTACCCCTTTATGAACGGCTGTAAATGGAGGATAATTGAGGCTATAAAGGCATCCTGTTTTTCATTAGAAACATGGAAAGAGATCAATGTGACTAAGTCTGAGGAGACATATCTTCACACAGCTGTACCTCCCCAGGGAATCGTGGAACACTTCAGGTTTATGAAAAGGCACACCCTTGGCTATGAGAACAGCCACCCCTTTAGTTATCATGTCCCCTGCAGCAGAATGGCATGATGGTAATTCCTGGAGTTGCATCTATGAACATCTTGCATTAGCAAATGTGTCTCCTGCAAAAACACCAATGATGCTTTCAAGAAGATGCAACTCTATACCCATGGAAAAGTTCAACCCCTGAATGTTCGATGTACAGGCCTGAAGCAATTCCAGGCTTGTCTCTTCAGGGACGATCACTTTGGTTTCAGTAGCAGTGCTGTCATGAGTGTGAAGCCCATATTGCCTTTAGTCCAGATCCTTGGACAATTTGCTTCTTCAAACACTATGACCCGGTGCTTTTCAACCTTGTTAAATTCTGTACCCCTTTCTCATCCCTTTAACAATAAAGAAAAAACAGAAAACATTTGCCCGATGTAGGCTCTAGAGCAGCTATGAGGCAACTCTGTAGCAACAGGGACTTACAAACTGTAGAGCCAATGGTGTTGGACATTCTGGGAACAATATCGAACCCGTCACTCGGGGGAGTGAGCCAGAGGAATTCAGATAATTTCCAAATCATTTCTTACTACATAGGCCACAAGGCCTTCAAGACTTGCCAGCTTTAGTCCAGCTAGTGTTGCGCAAAGAATCCTTCTCTTTTTCTTCCTCTCAAGGGCAAACGTTTTGGAGGGGTTGAAGATATTAGTCATTCTCCATCCTTCAATGTTTGTATCGGGCGTCTGTCCATCATGGCTGAAGCTTAATGAAGTCAGGAATGCCGATCTGTACAAGATCTGTTTAGCCCATAGCCATTCCAATACAGGTTTTAAGGCCTTCCTTCTCCCTAGTGTTGCTGCTGAAAGGTCCTGGAACAACGCCACCCTTGCGTCTCACAAGAGTATCTGTGTTATTCCTTGCTTTAAGCATGAGTCGCTCCTTTGTCAGGAAGAAGTGCACCCTGGTGATGAAATCTGGAGTTTGGTTGGTGTGCAGCTTGTCCCCCGGTCGGGTGTGCTGTATGCAATCTATTTCCATGGGTGCATCATCAGGCATCTTCTATATTGATCAGAAGTAGTTCTGGATACATCCCTGTACCTCTTTGATGGGGTTGTGCGCTAGAATCCCGCAGAGGGGGATATTATTGCACCTGGATCGATTGTCTTCCTGGGTCGATTCTAGTTCCCCTCAAAAATGTTCCAGCAACTCCACACGTTGCGACCACTCCCTTATTACATAAGCTTGCTCACAGACTATGGTTTCCACTTCCTCCAGGTGCTCTTCTCTTGTCTAGGGAGGATAGTTTGCTTCTCCAGCATGGGGTCTGGCATGGATTCACATGCTCATGAATATTCCCCGTCGTCAGGTCGGGAATCCTCGGTATAGAATAAAATCGGTATCAGTTTCGTTTCTGATCTGTCTTTCTCAGTAGTAACCAATATTGGTCTCTGGGTCATACTGCCCCCAGCCAATGACTGCCCTCTCCCTAAACCCCTCCCCTTGCAGCCATCCTCAGATTTTTACCGCACGTTCAAGTGTTGGGAGTCCTCGTGCTTAGCTCTCGAGCTTTTGCTGCGTTTTCATGCTTTTTTCAGGAGATTTTCTCATTTTTTCGGTTAAAAAGAGCCTCAAGCTCCACCGTTTCTACTTCCGATCAACGGGGATCCGTTTCAGAGTTTTCTACGCCCCTCAAGGGTGAAGATTTCGTCGAGTTACGCTTTTGGAGGATTCCAGAAGTTCCGAGGCCTACCCCGGACATGGCCCAGGAGAAAGGGAGCTCGACGCCCGGAAAGCTATTCAGGACCTGCCCTGGATGCCAGCTTCAGAACGTTTTCAAGGAGGACGAGCATTCGTTATGCCTCTACTGTCTCCATGAGGACAAGGCGCACAAGGAAAAGGACTGCGCGTTTTGTGGAAACCTGTCGGAGCGGACCATGAAGGATCGCCACCTCCGTCTCGCCAACTGGCTGGAAGGTAAGAGCCCGCCAGGCGAGAAGAAGTCCGAGCGGTCTTCTAAGTCCTGTGAGGGTGCTCCGGTGATGGGGGCCCAACAAAAGGCTAAGCACCGCGAGTCCGCGGGCACCGGAGCGCCGAACGGTCGGGCTCCTTGGCTGCCAGGCAGGGCGCACCCTCCCTGGCGCCATCGACCACGAGCCAACGCTCTGGCTCGGGTAAGAGGAAGTCCGAGAACCCGGCGAAGCTTCTGGAGAGGCCCCGGTCGATCTCAAAGACTCCGGCAGAGGGGGAGCGAGGCTCGGACCCTCCCCCGAAGGTGAAGGCCCCAGGCGTACAGAAGGTGACGTTGGTCGTGATTCACCCAGCTAGGACCTCGATTGAGGATGTCGCCGCAGCCCTGGCTCAGCCTGTGGAGGCTACACCAGTGGAGGCGCCCTCAGGTACCAGAGTCTCCCTGCCACCGCGGAGGGAGTCGTCTTTCAGGCCCATCGAGAGGACCCCCACGAAGTCCTCGTTGGAAAAAGGGGGAGAGGGGGTGGTGGCCGTCGTGGATACGGACACGACCTCTGAAGAGGGGCTCATCCAAGTCGTGGAGGAGACACAGCCCATCGGGAGGGATCCCGACGAGGGCGACGGTGACGCAGACGAGGCTCCTCAAGAGCCCTCGCGCCCGTCGTTTCCGGCGCCGCAGGACACCTCAGCGGCCATTTTGTCAGCCATCTAGTCCTTATGCTCGGAGATAAGGACTAGGTTGCCCCTTCCCCCGACGGAGGAGCCTGAGCCAGACCCGACGGAGGATCCGGAGCCAGGACCTTCGAGGAGCCCACCGCCTAAGAGGAGGAGGACGCATCCTAGGCTTCCTCTCCCGCCTCTGCGGCCTTCTCTGCCTTCCCCCCGGTCCACTACCCACGGGGATGATACAGACATGGACACGACTACGACGGGTACGGATGACGACGGAGGCGACGACGGGACTTGTCCCCCGTCGCTCCCTGCCCGGGCGTCCCCGCCCGACGAGATTGGATCCTTCCATGCAATGATCTCCAGGGCATCCGAGCTCTTCCAGCTCTGCCCCGAGGAAAAGGAGGGGGTTCCTTTACCAGCGGCACGAGGCTAAAAGGAAGACGGTCCTCGCTGTACCGCTTCTTGATGACATCTGGGATGAGGGGCTCGCCCTCCTCAAGAACCCTGCCACGGCTCCTGCGAAGAGAGACCGGTACGAGAAGAAGTACCGGGTCCCTGACGCTGCCCCCTTGTGCCTTAGAGCGCAACCTACCCCGGACTCGGTCGTCTCGGCGGCGGCCAAGAAGAAAGCGTGGGGGGCTTCGGCCTTGACTTCAACCTCCCCTCCGCACGGCGAGGGTAGGAAACTGGATGCGATGGGACGACGGGTCATCTCATCTGCAGCGACGACCATCAAGGCGGCCAATGCCCTGGCCATCGTAGCCCGCTATGACAGGGAGTTGTGGTTTAAGATCGCCCCTCTGTTGGACTTCCGTCCGGATGCCAAGAGGGCTGAGGCCCTGGAAATCTTGCAGGAAGGTGAGATTGCCTCGGACCACGCCATTACGGTGGCTACGGATATCGCCGACACCGGTTTCCGTCAGTTGGGCAACAGCGTTTGCCTGAGACGAGGAGGATGGCTCAGGGCGACGGATTTCCGCCAGGACGTTCAGACCAAGGTTTTGGACATGCCCTTCGATGGGAACAACCTTTTTGGCAAGGCGGTCAAGACGGATACAGAGACGGCCCGTGCACTGGGGGTGCTCCAACAGCGACGGCCGTCCTTTCGGAGCTCCGGAGGCAGACAGAGTGCCTCCAAGGGAGCCGGCAGCCGCTCCTTTAATTACCGTCAAGCGGCAAGGTCTTCGTCGCAGGAGGCTTACAGGGGACGCAGCAAGTCAGGTGGATCTCGCCGCCAAGGTGGTCAAGGAGGCAAAGCGGCCTCCAAGCAGGATTGAACCGTCCGTCGGGTTTGGCCCCCGCCGAAGCACTCAAGATACTTCCTCGTGAGGAAGAAGACGGGAGGATGGCGTCCCATCCTGGACCTGCGACGGCTAAACAAATACATCAAGGCACAGAAGTTCCGGATGGTCACCCTCCAGCACGTCCTGGGACAGCTAGAGGAGGGCGATTTCCTGTCATCGTTGGATTTGGAGGATGCTTACTTCCACATCCCTATTCTAAAGAGACACCGAAAGTTCCTCAGGTTCGTGGTCAAAGGGCGGCACTACCAGTTCAAGGCCCTCCCGTTCAGATTAAAATCTGCGCCCAGGGTGTTCACCAAGTGCCTAGCACCGGTGGCAGCGCGGCTGCGCCTGCAGGGGATCCACATCTACCCCTATCTGGACGACTGGCTCATACGGGCAAGGACAAGGGAGCTCGCCGTGGAACATACTGCGAAGTCTGTCCAGCTGCTCACGCACCTGAGGTTCTCCATCAACTTTCCAAAATCCCACCTGGTCCCGTCGCAAGTCGCCCAGTTTCTGGGAGCACAGCTCGACACAGTGGCGCGGCGGGCCTCACCGTCGGAGGAAAGGATAAGGACCATCCTAGGAAAGGTGCAACGTCTACTGGCCACGGACGTGGCCAAAGTGAGGTCTATCAAGTCCCTCCTCGGAATGATGTCCTCCTGCATTTATCTGGTGCCCCATTGCAGACTTCGGATGCAGCCCTTGCAAGAATTCCTCGACGCCCACTGGATCCAGACGACGGGCAGCTTCGAGGACAGAATCTCGCTCAACGAAACGTTCCGTCAGGCGATACGATGGTGGGGTGTCCGCGCCCATCTGACAGCGGGAACAGGCTTCCTAGCCCCGGCCCACCAGGTGACGGTGACGACGGACGCCTCCCTGGAAGGTTGGGGAGCGCACACCGGGGGCCTCCACGCGAGAGGCCTTTGGTGCTCGGAGAAGATTTCCACATCAACATCTTGGAGCTCTGCGCAGTGTTCTGGGCCCTCAGGTCCTTCCTTCCGTCCCTCAAGGGCAAGGTGGTGAGGATCTTCACCGACAACACCACCACAAAGTTTTACATTCTGAAGCGGGGCGGAACCAGATCCCCTGCCCTGTCCAAGGAAGCCCAGGATCTGTGGCATTGGGCCATCGCACAAGGGATGTTTCTGGTACCTTTTCATCTTGCAGGGATAAAAAACATAATCGCCGACTCACTCGGCAGGGAGCTGCGCTCGTGCCACGAGTGGGAACTGCGCCAGGATCAAGTGGACCGACTCTTCCGACGATGGGGCGAACCCCAGATCGATCTCTTCGCGACGGCGGCGAACTCCAAGTGCCGGAGGTTCGCCAGCAGGTTTCCCCAACCGAGGAGCATGGGCGATGCTTTCTCATTCCCCTGGGACGGCCTGTTCTTTTATGCATTCCCGCCGTTACCGTTGCTACTCCGGCTCGTCAACCAGCTCAAGAGGTCCCGGTGCAGGATGATCCTCGTCGCACCGGCGTGGCCGAGGCAGATCTGGTTCCCGGACCTTCTGGACTTGTCAGCGTCCACACCAGTCAAGCTACCGTCGGACGCGCTGATCTTCTCTCCAGAGAAGGAGGCGCCATTCTGCATCACGAACCATAGTCGCTGAACTTGCAGGCCTGGCTCCTGCAGCACCAGAGTTTAGAGGATACGACATCCCTGCCAAATGCAGAGAGGTTCTTGCAAAGGCCAGGGCATCCTCAACTCTCAAGTGCTACGGACACAAATGGAAGAGGTTCTCTACCTGGTGCCGAGCACAGAAGATTAACCCTCTGCGGATTACGGCCCCTCAAGTATTGCCGTACCTACTGTCTTTGGCCAAGGCTGGCCTATCTCACGCTTCCATCAAGGTACATCTGGCTGCCGTCTCAAGTTACACCAGAACTACAGGACGGGCGTCCCTGTGGTCTCATCGTCTGATGAAGGAATTTATGAAAGGACTGTTCCGATCATTCCCACCAGTGAAGGCCCCTGCCCCGGCGTGGGAGCTCAACGTGGTACTAACTAGGCTCATGGGGGGCCCCATTCGAGCCTATGCATTCAGTACCGTTGAAGTTTCTGGCGTGAAAGACAGCATTCGTCTTGGCCATCACCTCTGCACGACGAGTGGGAGAGATCCAGGCCCTGTCTTGCAAGCCTCCATACTTGACTTTTCACGACACGAGGGTGGTGCTGAGGACGCACCCCTCCTTCATGCCCAAGGTGCCGTCGCACTTCCACCTCAACGAGCCCTTGGTGTTGCCAGTTTTTTTCCCGTCGCCGGCTGAGAGGACTCTGCATTCGCTAGATGTGGCTAGAGCGCTGAAGTTCTATGTGGACCGCACGAAGAGTTTCCGGAAGACATCACAGCTGTTTGTGAACTTTGGACCTGTGAATCAAGAGAAGGCTCTCTCGAAGACTTCCATTTCCAGATGGCTCTCCGGCTGCATCATGCACTGTCACCGGTTGGCAAACCGACCGCTGCCCGGCCGTCCAAGAGCCCATTCGACCAGAGCGATCGCTGCTACTACGGCGTTCCTGTCTGGTGTGCCCCTGCTCGACATCTGCAGAGCTGCTACGTGGAGGTCGATGCACACCTTCACGAGATCCTACTGCGTCGACCGGGATTCCAGGGAGGAGTCCAGAGTCGGCCAGGCAGTGCTGCGCAACCTGTTTGCCTGAAGGTGAGCCTGGTGAGGAGGTAAGAGTTGCTTAATGTTGAGTTGTTGTATTGCTTGATATTGAGCCTTGTGCCACCTCCCGTGGTTGTGCATGTGTATACTGCTATGTATTATTATATTCATGAGCATGTGAATCCATGCCAGACCCCATGCTGGAGAAGGAACAAGTTACTTACCTGTAACTGTTGTTCTCCAGCATGGGTCTGGCATGGATTCACATGCGAACCCTCCCGCCTACCCCTCTGCGGCTCTTCACTTGGTCATACTGCCACTTCACGTGCTACCAAATCTGAGGATGGCTGCCAGGGGAGGGGCTTAGGGAGAGGCAGTCATTGGCTGGGGGCAGTATGACCCAGAGACCAGTATTGGTTACTACTGAGAAAGACAGATCAGAAACGAAACTGATACTGATTTGTTTCTATACCGAGGATTCCCGGCCTGACGGGGAATATTCATGAGCATGTGAATCCATGCCAGACCCATGCTGGAGAACAACAGTTACAGGTAAGTAACTTGTTCCATGTCAGATCAGCCATACTGTTTTGAAACTCTCTTCATTTCAGCTATTGGGTCTTGTAGGTCAATGTTTGTCACTTATTGCAGCGTACAGCGTGAGCCAAGCTCTTCAGAGTGTATCATGGCCGTGACCTCAGCCATCTTGGGCCTCTCTAGGAATAAAACAGCAATGTCTGAAGACCTCACCCTTTTAAGGGGTTTTGGCTTTCTTGTGCCGCCGGGGCCCACAGATCCCAATGGTTACAGCCAACAACGACCCTCAGGAACATCAGCACGTCTGCATAGAGATGCAAATGAGTGGTCAACACAAGCTCAGGCACTTTGCCTCCGTAGACTTAGAAGGCTAATATCTTGTATGTCAATGGCCCAAGTGTAGTCCTGAGATACTTTGAGTCAACAGCTTCTAGTGAGCAGATAACTACATCCTCCTGTCACATGCTCTGAGGCAGACGAGCTTCAAAGGGCTCCTCGTTCTCTTGCTTCCTTAGCCATCCAACCCGTGGTGCCAGCTGTGATGAATCCAATGGACTACTCCTGGATCCCCATCAGTAACCTCCTCTCACGCGGCCAGAGGACGGCAGCCACTACCTGATCCTGACCATGGTGGTGGCTATATGAGGGAAGATCACCTGGGAGGAGACAACTACCGGAGGGATGACATGACTTCATTGGATGAGACATGGTATCCCCCATTTGTCCATGAGAAAGACCCCCTTATTTGCAATGTCCTAATGGCCTGTTGCCATGTGACTGCCCTCCCCTGCGGGAAAATCGAGAAACCTTTTTCAGTTCTAATTCCAATTGATATAGAACTGATCCATCATATGGCATCATTGAGAGAGGGCCTCCTGGTACTGTGCATCAGTTAATGAGTGGACTTTTCCCATGACCACTGAAGTACTGAGACTGAGGATGAAGGAAATGATGCAGAGCAACAAGAGCCTGAAGCTCTGTGCCCGTGCTGGTTGTTTTGTGAAAAAGAAATGGAAGCTCAGAAAGTTCAAAAGACTCGGGAGAAGACGTTGCATCTCCCGTGAAGGCCTACTGAAGCTGGTGGCACGAGTCAGAGTGGCAGAGTCAAGGGGCTCACCAGCAAAGATGGCAAGAATCATTGCCCGAGCCCAACAAGAAGATTCCTGAGAGTTTGGAAGCTCGTGGAAGCAACATTGCCCTTACCGAAACCTGAAGGCGAGCAGGCGTGCAGGAACAGAGCCGCAGAAGAAGGCAGGGACGTCAAGGCAATCCAGAATGGAAGGCAAGCAGCAGAGCTGTGCCATGTAAGCACAACCGGGACCGAAGACGCCAGGAAGAACAGGTGAGTCAGCCCAAGCGAAGTGGGGAGCCTGGGGTGTTTCAGCAACCATGCCAAACACAATTTGAACTTTGTAACGCCACGAAACCAGAAAAGATAAGCAGATTGTTTGTAAATCGAATGGACGGAATACCAAGGCAACCCCTAACAGTATATGGGTACATGAGATGCTGATATGGGAAAAACTGAATGTTGAATGCATTTGAAGAAACGATACCTAATTGTGAACATAAAGAGAGACTGTTACACTTAGATGGAAACAAGAAGTCCTGGCAGGCGAGTAAACCAGACAAAGTGCAAGCATATGAAAAGTCCTGGCAAGGAAGTGTACCAGGCAGTTGGAACACCTCCTGGCAGGGGTATAACAGTCAAAATGGAAGCCCACAGGGAAGTCCCAAGAAAGTACTGTGTGTAATTAAATTAAGAAGGAACTTGTAAGGAAACGACAAGGTTGAACAGTGTTGTATCTGACAGCATTGCTTCTGGCCAAGGAGAGACCCAAGGAACTGTTGGAACCAGAGCTGACATAGTCCCATTTAAAGAATCAAGGGGAAAGGAACCACCCTCTGGATCCAAGGTTCTGTTACCTTGGAGAACACTTGTGCTGGAGCTATTATATTTTCATTTATGAACACCTTTTTACAAATAACAGGTTAAAGCTGTTTCCCCTTATCACTTTATTATATTGTTTAATGTGAGAATAGAACGTTTGGACACAACGACAGCTTTAGATTTCTGGCATCCTGACAAAGACAGACCCTTATTTTTTGGTCATAGGTAGGGGAGTGCCTCGTAGAGCGTGGTCAGAGAGGCATTTTCCTAACCTCTTGTGTTAATAAGCCTTGAACCAAAAACATGACCCCTTTGTGTACGGCTTTCATTTGTGACCCCTCCCACTGCTCAGAGCGAGCAGACTACCTCCTTACGCTTTCTACAGCTGCTCATCCCCATCCAAGTTGAAGCTGCACTGCCAGTAGAGCAGTAATCCCCACTCACTGCACTCACTTGGGAGGGCTCGGGGGGCCTGAGGCTCTTCAGGCAGTGTATCAAGTAAGCCCACTGAGCCCCCATCCACCACTGTGTCCGGCTCAGATGGACCGTCAGGATGACTCTGCTATCATAATTGGCGAAGGAATCTGGAGGAGGGGCTGAGCGCAGGTGGCGCAGCACAGGTACCATATAAGACTACCAACCAGGGAGCCACAGATGCCGGATGGTAGCAGGGCCTTGATTGCAGCGCTCAATGCCGGACCCAGCGTATTCCACATGTAAGCCTCGTAATGCTGCTACTCATTCATCCGTTCCTCAATTTGCAGTTGGGGACACCCGGGCGGGATATACGGCTCCCCCGACTTGCTGGAGCGAGAATGGAACTCTGGGGAGGTGCCTGTTGCTGTTAGAAGGGCGTGCTAGTCCATGTTGTGCAGCTCTGCAAGTGCGGATAACGCTCCTGTGGCAAGGGAGCTGAGCTGTCGCACAGTCTGCTGATCCTCCAACTGCTCGGCTCAACCTTCTGGTGCGCGCTGCCCCAACAGAGTCCAGACAGTGTCACAACTGCTTCATACTAATCGGAAATCCCCACTACACTCGGAGGTCAGTAGGAAGCCGTCTTGCCCGGTGGCTCGACTAGCCATGCCCCTGAACATTCCATTTTACTGAACCAAAATATTGGCTGTTCTGGTTCCCCATCTGAAATACTAAGCTTGTTCCAATTGTAGGCATTTGGGGGAATCGGTGCCCCATTGGTAAAAATCAGTCTATGCCTTCTGAGCAAACAAGGGGGTGTAAGTTCGTCCCTTTTGGACCTTCCGCTTTTATATTAAACTAGTAAATGATTGTTTCAGAGACAGAAGCCCTCCCAAGATGTTGATGATTCGGCTAGGTCCAGCTCAAACACTATAGTATGCACACCCTAGAGCCATGACTACATCCATCGTTGGTACGTTTAATTAATTATGGTGAGCAAACTCTGCTATTAATAGGTCTAGCAGTCCAGCAATGTCTGGTAGGAGGTTCAATCACTTCAATTTCTGCTGTCTTAGCTTGCCCCATTCCCCTTTGCCAAGCTCCTTTCCTTGTGTCAGCAGTTTAGGTTACTGAATGATGTAGACTTGTTTAGGCGCGCTAGACCATAGACTGGGTAGGGCAGGCAAAGTTGTTTGGACCATTAGCTCTTGCCCACACTTGCTGTCAAGGCTTCTGTAAGGATTGATGGGTCTCAGAATACCTATTCTGATATATGTGAAATGCCAAAGTCTCATATCTCACTGAGGCATTTGTATAACTGAATTCTTTTGTGGTAAGAAATGTCACATACCTGGCAGAAGGCACACACAACTGGACTTAGAAGTATAATTTTAGTCTTTAGTGCCCCAAAACCAAAATAACAAACAAGAGTCCTCCTGACAACCAAAACCTAAGTCTCTTGGCCTTGCATTCCAGAGGGTCGCCGCTCCTTACTCAACTATCTTGATCCTACCTAACAAAAGAATGTGCCCCATGTCTGTTAAGGCCTGCTCTGTGTCTCCTGGTTGCTGTACCTCTATATTACCTATATTAACTTGAAATATTATTCAAGCTTCTTGAGGTGTTGGAGGCAGGAGTTTCCACACCCCGCTTGGCAGTCTCCATACCTTTCAGCTAGTGTCCTGGGCTCCTCTGGCTTCTAGATTCCCAATTGCTCTGGTCTCAGTGCCTGTGTCTCGCAGCTCCTTCTGCCTCTTCTAACTGCCTTGGCCCAGCACTGCCCCTTTGTACCCTACTGCTCTTGCCGTTGCCCACCCCTCTCGTCACCTTTGCATCCTACTCCTGATGTTGCCTCCTCAGCATCCCCTTCTGACACCATCATGTCTCCAAATCTTCACCCTTCTGTGTTACACCACCACCACCTCCTCCAGCTCTTCATCTACTCCTCTAGCTCTTGCCTCCTTCTCCCCCTCTAGCAGCCGCTACTCTTCCACTGTCCTTGTAACACACACCAATGTTCTCCAGTTGTCAGCCACAATATATTCCAACAACTCACATCCAGTTTGTGGTACGGTTGGCTTTTATACTGTGGTTCCTCCTCACCTTGTGTGGGCCTTTCCTTGGGCTCTGCACCTGTGGGGCGATTGGCTCTTGCTTTTGATTATACCTAGATTAGTCTTGGGGTGGAGGGGGTGGGGGTGCTGGTGCAAAACGATGAGACCCAGCCACTATCGTTCCATTCCTTTCACTCACTCTAATGCTCCCAATGGCTGCTTGGGCTGAGCTGAGGCCTGGGGTTATGGTCACTAGCTGAAGTGTGGCCCAGAGCCTCTAATGGTAATAATTTCTATTCTTGTCCCTTTATCACCCTCTAGGTTATTAACAATGCTTCTGGAGCTTGTGAATCTGTTCAGTCACTTGCGATGCCCAGTCTGCCATCTAGTGGTTGGCTTGGAATATTACGTCTTTTCAAAATCGTAAAAATGGATATCGACCATGGCGTTCCTGTAACACTATCCATATGCTATGTGTACAGGGATCCAAAATCCTTCACTCGTCGACTTTCTCGGTTCGGAGAATGACGATTTCTGTCACTAGGAAGGCTGTTTGGTTGGTGGAAATCTTGCATACCCAACATGGATTTCACACGCTGGGAACAAAAACTCCATTGCTTGTTCTGTTTTTTGGAAGGACTGTGAGCTTGCAACATTGATACACTACACAGATTCCGGTGTTGATTGTGGATAAGTGTCCAGCCAAAATAATGTTTCTCACACACTTGTGGTTTTTGATTCTGTGAACATATGCTACTGTTACTCACTTTGAAAAGCCTTTACTATAAAAGGGCCAGGTCATGGCTTCCTGGTTGTAGCATCAGGCTCCATTTAAAGCATTGCAGACTCTGCTTTTGTGGAGCCAGTTACCAGTGTTTGGCCTCTGGGTATTTTGGTGGTAATATGACCGTCCTTTGCTGCGCAATGGTGTTGCCCATCCCCAAAACGGTGGTCCTCTGCAATCCGTTCCTGGACCCAACATCCACTAGCTCAGAGTGGCCCTTGGAGTCTCTCTCGCAGTGGGCTCTAGAGACTGTGATGAATCCTGCTGAGTCATCACTAGACCCCAGCTTAAAGTATCCACCCTTGTGGCCAGGGGAAGGCAGCCGCTACCTGATCCTACTCCTGGGCGTAGTATCAGGCAGGAGGATCATATGGGAGGAGATGGCTATGAAGAGGAAGTGGTGACTCTGCTAGGAGAGACGCATTATTCATCTTCCTCTGAAGAGCACCGGTCATCAATGTACAAGCCCCTCCCATAAAATTACTCATAGAACCTGTCATGGGAAATCATTTAGACAAAATAATGTTCAAGAACTAAAAGTAAAGCCTTTGAATCATTCTAATTCCATCTTGAATAAAACTACTCACTCCAATGAGAAATCACACTCGTCTCACAACCTTTCCTGTCTTTGATAATTCTCAGCACTTAAGAGTCAAATTTACCTAAACGTAAAACAGGACCATCTATTATGGACTTTATTAACCATAATGCTTATGGTACTGAGATGAATAAGGGCCCAGAAGCAATGCGGAGTCAAAGTACTGTTTGTCAACAGCAGCTGTCCGGTCGTTATAGACCTGGGTATCTGTGCGGGATATTTAAATCCCAAACTGAGGCACAGCAGGAGAGTGAGCAGGAAGGAGATGGAGGTGAAGCTGAATGCTGTACAGGAGGCGTAGCAGTTGAGGCAGAAGTTGCAGAAAGAAGCCCAGCTGGTTGCAGAGTACGTTTAGCAGGAATCGGTGTGTCACAAAGAGGCCCAGCTGAGGTGGAGACATGCTTCCCCTTCATCATATGGCATGTCATTGAAAGTGAGAGGCCGCAGATGATCATCAGTGCTCGGGAATCTCACAGAGACCAACGCAAAACTCATCGTTTGTGTGCGGGAGCAGGAGAGAGAGCATCTGGGAAACCGAAGAACCGCTGCAATACCTGACCGTGAGATGGAGCGGCAGATGGAAGCTGGTGATTTGGCTAAGTGTCAGTGCTGACCAATGTTCCCTCTAATTATTTTTCTCTGTGCGGAACTGGTTTGCTTTTGTGCGTCATTATTTTCCATGTGCGCAACTGAGTAATGAGGTAAGTCACTTTGTGAGCAAACGTATTTAGTGAACTACTGTTGCAGAAGGGAGTTTGGAAAGAAATTTCCTCTTCCCAGCCACTGCAATTCTTGACAAATCTTACAACTTTTCCAAACACATAGGCTAATATAGAATGTCATATGTGATTAAACAGAAAACTCATCAACTAGTCCAAGACTTCAACATCTGTCACAGTACCTTGCAAACGTTTTATGCCACTGGAAAACACTCATGTGCACTACAAAACATAAATATCTCTTGTCATAAACTGATGTGGCTGTCAAGAAATTCAGACAGAATATAATATTTGCCGATGGATTAATGGCAATTAAAAGCAATGTGTCAGAAAACATGGAGTTCAAGTGCCACTTTAATGAAGTAATTCAAGGGCCAGACTATGCTTCTAATAATTTGTGTAAGGATGATAATTGCATCAGAATAAATGCACCTCAGAATATGATCAAATATTCCAGTGCCCCTGCTTACTATCCACATTAGGTGTCCTTTGGGTAGTGATAAAACCAGCCTTACAGCTAAGAGACATACACACCATCCATTTTGACTCCCTAAAAAAATGAAAATGTGCCCAACAAAAACGAGAAACAATGAACATTTTGTTGCATCAACCCACTAAGCTCCACTGATATGTTTTTTAATTAGTAACCAGTAAAGCATTGGCATAGGAAGGAACTCTTCTAATATTAATGCCTGATCTCAACAGGAATGTTAAGGGGAAGAACATCATTTAATAAGCAGAAAGTATTCCTATTGGCAAAGCTAATTACTTGTTTACTCACTGAAAAATCATTTGACTCCAAGTAAGGAGCAACATCTGATTAGAGCCCTGCTTGTACCCCTGACATATGAAGTTAAATGACAGGGCACATAATAAAGTCTATAGTTTTCCCACCCTCCCGCACCCTAGCCTAGATCAAATAATTAAATAAACTGAGGTTTGTTATGGAGCCCTGCTGAAAACACACACACACACACACACGCACACGCGCACACGCGCGCGCGCGCACACACGCGAAAACACACACACACACACGCGAAAACACACGCGAAAACACACACACACACACACACACATGCGAAAACACACACACACACACGCGAAAACACACACACACACACACCTTTTAAGAAAATAGCATCAATTAATCAGAGATACAACTGATTGAGGGCCTTGTTCTGTAACTATGAATCCCTCTTCTGTAATTCTTTGTTATCAGTTAAATAAGATCGAGGGGGATTCTAGAGACAAAACACAAAGAACTCATGGTTATATTGAAATGCCCTCAGCAGCTGAGCATAGAAAGAAGAATAAGGTGCTGTTGTCTAGACAGGTACTAGAATTTCCTATCCTTCAGCAAACAAGCAACACATTTCCTTCAGTGTACTGCTGAAACATCTCACTTGGTTTTTGAAATGTGCTGCTTGTTCGTCACCCACAAAGAGTAGTGACCTGACCTGTGCTCTTTCACCCATACCCTTCCCCGGCCCCTGTGCTTGCCTCCAATACTGGTTGCAAGAGCACTGTAAAAAGTAATAAACACTCACTGGGATATTTGCAGACCCACAATACTTTGCAAGGAAGGCATATTTAATGCCTCAACATATTGTGTGCATTTTAAGAATGTAATGACTCAGGATGTATGCAATTATTTTGCAGTGCAAACAAGATTGTTTGCAACATATCCCACCCTTATATCATTGTGTAGGATTACACAAGTGCTCAGTGAAACTGTTTTTGTATTGAAACGAGTAACCATATAATGTGTTAAGGTCTATGCCCAAAGGAACCCTGAACACTTGTAAACAATGCAGATTGTGTGCAAAGCATTTTCCTGTCTGAATATCCGGTGCCCTGATACTATGGATGAGTAATCCAAGGCATAGACCATACCCATTATCCCTTGTAGGCTAAGTAAATTATATTACAATGTTGCTCTCCACTTTATGGTGTTGTTAGTAATGCTAAAGTAGGAGATACTGAGCATCACATTTGTCTTCTCAAAATCCTTACAGGTCAATTTAATATTTGAGTTTTATAATGCGTTAACTTGCAAGGGGGCCGCTTCAAAGTACTTGCATGACATATGTACAAAGAAGAAGGGAGTATGGGATAAGGTTACACATCCAGGTAGTCTGCTTACTTCCTGTCAGTATCCGATATTTTAGCTGGTAGTTCGATTGTATTGTGTGGATGACACTTTTGGTAAGGCACAATGAGTAACAGAAATTCTGGCACGTGAACGTTATTCATATTACAACAAACATAAAACAAGTGGATGTAGGTACATGTCTGCTAAACTTTTGCAGAGCCAAGAGAGTCAAGGTTGTCTGGTACTATCTTAATATGTTCTGGGGCAGAGGTTAGCGTCATAAGGTAAAATTGTGGTAGAATCAAGCTTAAGAGTCGTGGGTGGGGCGGGAACATTATTTGGTTAATGTGTGCAGGCATATCTTCGTTAGTCATCTGTTCATGGAGCCAGTGTTTAATATTAGTTTTTAACCTCTTATGTGTTTGTTTTGCTGTTAGCGATTTTTCATGTTTATGGTCACCGTTGGATATTAGTGTAATACAAATTAGCTGAATATCAAGGCTATTTGCTTATTTTAAGAGAAAGCAAATTTCAATGAATTTCTTTGGCTTGTGCCTTATTAAATATTTTTGAGTAGGTGAGAATTGTCTGTGTGCGCTGCAAAAAATCTTCTGAGCGGCACCCAGAAGGAAGCTGGGCAAGCGCACATGTGCACAGCTTAGAGGGAACACTGGTGCTGACCCCGTTACCCTCTGTAAGACAAGCTGTTAAAGTTCAATGACTTTGAATACCGAACATGTGATGAAAGGAAGCAGAAGTCACAGAATTTTGAATGCCTAACAATTAGAGAGCTAGTTGAGAGAATATACGTCTGAATACTGAACAATCAATGAAAGAAAGCAGAACCTGCATAATTGCAAATTACAAAATGAATGATGCTAAGCAGAAGTGGCAAGAACGTAAGGTCCCACATAGGGACTACAGTTGGGAGAAGGCCTGCAACCAGCATTGCCAACAGCCAAGAGGCAATGAGGAGATTACAATAAACCAACAAAGGCATAAATCCCCTTTCAGGACACACCCTTTGGGGAAAGCTCATATTCCACATTGCCAAGAGACTGGAAAACCATCCAAGTTGAACATAGTCATAGGAGTTTTTTTCCTGGCAGGCAAGTACACCAGGAAAGGGATTGGAGTAGTTGGTCCTGGCAGGCGAGTGTACCAGGAAACAAGAAGATGGTTTGAGGGAGTAAATCTATGGTTAAAATGGGTGTTGGAAGACACTTTGCTGAATCAAAGAACTTGTTAAACTTTATTTAGTTTGAAAAACTGTGCTATCCTGACAAAAGTAATTCATTTGAAGACGTGTCAAGAGAAGGTGTTGCACTATCCTGACTAAAGTGTTTTATCTAAAGAAGGTGCAATCCTCTTGCATTTTTAAAAGAACAATTGCTTTGGTTTTGACCTTGTGTTGTGGAAGAACAACATTTACTTTCCATAGAAGGATATCGTGAAACACTTCAATTGGTTTAAATGGTGAACAAACATTTGAGGAAAATACATTTGCTGTGTCACCAAGAAAGACATAGTGGTTGGAGGAGACGTTGTTTGTGTTACCTTGAACAGAACTTTTTTTAAAACGGAACGATGCTCAAAGTATTCCTGAATTGATCCAAGGGAATGGAGTCCAACCCTGGTCACAAGGAGTGCTTTCAAGAACCTCTAAATCAGAATTGAGAAACTGTTTTTTTGAACTACTGTTAGCCATAACTTCCTTGTATGATTTTATTTTGTGTAATAGTGTGAGGGTCAGAGACTTTTTGGACAGTAGGCCATTTTACTTTAGTCTTAGTTTTGTAAGCATGGACCTCCTTATTAAAGTAGGGAAAGATAGCTGTTGTGCCAAACCTTTTTTTCTTTAATAAATGGTGAAATTTGAAAAAACCTTACCTTTGTGTCGGTCTCACATTTCTGATTACTCACAAGTCTGACAGGGGACTTCATCACGGGGTAGTAGGTTTAGAGCTCTTTGATAACATACCCATGCAATGTAATCTGTGCCTGTTATTAGACCAATAGTTTCATAAAGGTTTCTGACATTCTACTTCTGTAGTTCTTGACCCTATTTTATAAACTTAATTACGCTCAAAGCCTGCTCCTTTCCCATCTTTGCTGCCTCATTAGAAATTAGAGTAGCAAATGGATTGTCACCATGCATGTCACAAATGATACCATTCTTTCTATCATTTTTAAATAGTTTTAATTCATAAAGTGGTCAGTGTTAAAACATTACATCATCTATTGGCTGTGTACATAGAATGTGTTATTGCAGTATACATATAAGAATGCATAAACCCTAAATACTATGTTTAGAGCGGTCAACATAAACAAGTACATACTTGGTCTTGGTGAGAAAGGATGAAGAGGTATGGAAAAAAAGAAAGGTGGGGGGGCATTGGGAATAGCAAGGAGTGTGGCCACCAGATCAATCTCGCAGACTATAACCGGTACTAGTCCCTGATAAGTGGCACTGTGAGTTCCAATTCATATACTTGAACCAGATCAGTTTTAATTTGTTAAAGAAGTTGCCATTCTCAAGACAGTTTTTCTAGGCTTGATAGTATAAGTAGATCCTCCAGCCATATCTCAACTGATGTGTAAATGTAATTTTTCTCTTTTCTGAGAAACCCTGGTTTTGCCCATTTAAACCTGCTCTTGCACACTAGCATATTGTCTTCCATGTCCCAGTCTTAATACATATTTGTCACCCCAAGAACAGTAATTAAGTGGTATATTTAAAGTCTTTACCAAAGCATCATTTTTTATTTCAAATTCTGGTTTTATTGAGTTTTATCAAACAGAGTAAATAAGAAACAGGCATGAATCAGAGAATAGTAGAACACTTTACTTCGTATTTGTCCCTCCCTCCCCCAACTAATCTGTAACCTTAATCAATAACTTGCATTCTTTTTATTTTCTCCCCCCTCTCCCGTCGCTCCCACCTACCTCCAGGACAGAGTCTTTTTCTCTTCGTTCCATATATGTTTAGGGTATCTATGTACGTTGCATGTGGTACACCATTCGTGTTGTCGTAGTCCAGAGTCCAGGTTGAGCGAAAGCGAGACAGTCAATTCTCTGTCCCTAGGTCACTCAAACACCCACAATATGAAGGGGATGTATTACCATAAATATTGTTAGGGTGACCATCATTCCGACACTACCGCACCCTGTGAAAAATTAGGCACATGTTCATTTGCAAAATCGTTCCACATCAGCTCGTTTTGGGCTGCTCTCCCGGGAGGGCAGCAGTGATTCTCTCCATTGTATAAATATTTGTCGCCAATCCATTCTCCTCTTGCCCAGAACCAGATTCTCTTTACATCTAATTACTAAATGGGCCCTCGCTGCAAGGAGGAAAGGTACCCCAATTCAATTTATCTTGTTCACTTCTCCCTCGCTTTCTTTGAGGCCAAACCGTATTAAGAGGGGTGAAGCCTCACGGGATATCCCATCCAACTGTTTGATCCAACCAAGGACCTCATCCCAATTCATCCGAATCCGGGGACATCCCCACCACATGTGCCAGTAGTTGGCCCTCTCCCCACACTGACGCAAGCATGACGGGCTTGTTCTTTGAAACATTTTAGACAATCTATAGGGGTCGTACTGCCATCTGTGGAGTAGTTTAATGGAATGTAGTTTATATTGTGCCGCAATAGATACTTGTGAGGCACCTTTGCATATCTTCGCCCATACCTCTGCGTCCAATTCTCTGCCGAGATCCCGCTCCCACCTGTGTTTTAAGCTAATAGTTGGCCCCTTTTCAGATTCTAAGAGTGCCCTATACATGTTGGAAATCATTCCTCTAGTCCCAGACATTGTGTCTAATAGATCTAAAAAGGGGTGAGGTCCCTCTGAATTTTGTCATGCCATTCTTTCCTTGTGAGAGTGCCCTTAAGTTGTAAGAAAGGGAAGACCGGTAGCGGGTGAATTCCCAGTGCCTCCTCAAGCTCTGTAATTGTGAGAAAGACTCCACCTCTCCACAACTGTCCCACCCTTTCAAGACCTGCCTCATACCATGATTCAAATGGTCTGGGATTTCTTCTGGTACACCCGGAGCCCATATATGGCTCAGCGGGAAAGGTCAAGTGGTGACCTCCTTCATGTCCGCCCATTTCCTCCAGATCTCCCATATCGTACCCAGTATAGGATGTGTTTGAAGTCTACGGAGTAATTTGTTTCTAGGGACCAATAGCCATTCTGCTACCGTGGGGGGGTTAATTTGTGATTGTCTAGTTGCACCCATTGTAGGTCCTTCCTCCCTATTAGGTGGGGGATCAATACTCTCAATTGTACTGCACGAGAGTATAGCTTAAGATCAGGGAGACCCACTCCTCCTTTCTCTTTGGGTAAAATAAGAACCTTGTATGGTATCCTTGCACTTTTCCCCTGCCATAGGAATTTCAAAATGGCTCTCTTCACTTCCCTGAAGAGTGTCTCCGGGAGTTTTAGGGGGAGCATTTGAAACGGGTATAGAAATCTTGGTAGGCCAACCATTTTAACAGCGTTAAGTCTCCCCATCCGGGAGATTGTGAGCTTTTGCCATTTCGCCAAATCTGTATGAAAACAGGTTAGCAGATGGGGGAAATTTGCCTCGTATATATTCTCTAATTTCTTTGTCAAGTTGATCCCTAAATAGTCCAAGGTATTGCCCTCCAGTACTAGTCCTAGCGATGAGTGTGGTGGTGTGTTCGTGGGTGGGTTCATATAGAGGAAACAGTATAGATTTGGACCTATTAATTTTGAAGCCTGAGAGTGAGCCATATTTTATCAGACCTATGGCTCTGGGTATTGGAAGTCATGGGGTTTTGAACATGGAGTAGGATATCCTCAGCATAAAGGGCTACCTTATATTCCTTTCTGCCTACTTGCATACCCTTTATCTGGTGGTCCGCTCTAAGCGTTTGGGCTAGAGGCTCCAAAGATTTTAACGCTTACATTAACTCTGCGGGGACACGCACAAGTAACTACTTCAATATGATTCTTCTTAGTTAGCGATGTTTTCTACTCTCTAAAACTTCTTCTATGACGAGGTTTTCCTATATAATGCACAGAAGATTTCTTAGTGTGGAATGTAGACTACAACTTTAAATACAGCAACAATTTTCTTGTTACTAATTAGTATGCAAGACTATTTCTTCTTTTGTTGTCTTTACCGTGTATTCTTTTTGGGTGAGCTCTCCATCTTGCATCTGTGCAGGGGCTCTTGATCTGTAGTGTGGAATTAGTCAAATGTCTTCTTATGGCAGAATATGAGATGCGCTGCTCTTGGTATAGATGTGAATTGCAGGGCATCCAGTGACAGTAGTGCTAAAACAGGGAATGCCACAGAAATCAATGAGGGAAAAATACAAGCCAAGAAGTAGAACCCCCCCAATACTATGTATATGGATGACTGAATAGGAAATCCTAATTCCTAAAGGGAGGGGTCATAACATTAAGACTACACGTGACCCTGGAGGTGTAAACTAAATGGCTGCAGAAATATATAATACGACTAGGAAGTGTTTACTGAAGGCAATGGGATGCTGCACAATGAAAATTGTGGAATGGGCTGCACGATAACCTTACACCCAGCGGAGCCCCACTAAGTAAATAAGACCAGGATGTCTAATATTGCTATTGGGAGTAGCCCCTTAGCATGAGGAGAATGAACGTGACTCCAGGCACAATGCGCACATTAACCACGCTTCGAAGAAAAACTGTAAACACTTCAAAAATAACGTGTAACAACTGGTATTTACACAATAACATCTACTTTAGGAAATGCTGTGAGGAAAAAGGTACTTGTGGTAAGTTGCCTCAGACAGGAATGGTGCGTACTAAAAGGGGCTCAACTAGCCGTGACGGAGAAATGGACATTTTCGGTGACTGGATTCTCGTGACAGAATTACGTTATCAATAGGACAAGGAATACTAAGGTGTACTGGAGGAAGAACACTTTGAAACAAATTGCGAGAATATCCAGGAATGACTGGAACAGAGAACTGGACCGCGGTAACTTCAAGCAGAAGGACGCGAAGCGCTGAGCACTCAAGGGGAGGGGCTTAAATAGGAGCAGAATGAAAACACCTAGACCTACTCTGCATCAAACCAGGGATCAACTATGCGGCCATGTTTGGCAGTCTGGAAGTAACTACCTATGCCTTCCCAATACTCTGTGTTGCTTCCGCATTATCCAGGAATGGTAAGCAGAGGACCAATTCCTTTTGGAGGCAATTTGAGAGACTTTCTCAGTGATCATGACAAAGATAGATGGAACAAAATCACAGAGAGAGGGCAGCCCTGTCTTGTGCCTCTTCCCAGGTTGAACCATCTAGAATATTCTGAGTTGCCCATGACGGAAGCCTTAGGCGATGTATAAACAGCTTTGATCCCTGTTCTGAAGACGGGGCCCAGTCCAACCTTAGCGAGTACCGCTTCGAGGAAGCTCCATTGCACTCTGTCGAACGCTTTTTCAGCGTCAATGAACACAAGGGTGGGATTAGACGTCATCGTCTTCGATTAGTGAATTAAATGGAGCGTTTTGCGCGTTGCGGCTGCGCTTTGCCTTCCCAAGATTAACCCGACCTGGTCAGGGTGAATTAGTAGGGGCATGTGAGTTTCAAGCCTGGCAGCTAATATACAAGTATACATTGTTGCATCAATGTTAAGAAGGGAGATGGGGGGATATGGTCTGCATCTCTTGGGGTCTTTGCCTTCTTTGGGGATCACAGAGATTAGTGCCTGTGAGAGTGATTCTGGGGCCACACCTGTTTGCAGAATTTCATTGAATAGCTGGACCATAAAGGGCAGGAGGGGTGAGATAAAGGTATTATAGAATCCCGCCATGTATTCATCTTTTCCTGGGGCTTTCCCCAGTGTGAGTCTCTTAATCGCTCTTTCTACCTCGTCTGCCGTGATAGGCAACTCCATCTCTTCCCCTTTGTCCCAAGGGTGTTTCGGCATGTCGACATCCTGCATATATTGATCTATCTCTTTTCCTTCGCGTCCCCTTTCTGATGTTTATAGGCGTTCATAAAATTTTGCAAAGGCTTCAGGGATCCCCTCCGGGTCTGCTGCATGGGCATCACCCCCTTCTTCAATGGTTGCCACCCACCTCTCTGCTCGCTGTACCCGCATCCTCGCTGCTAGCAATGCGTCTGCCTTATCGCCCTTTTCATAATGTTTCTGTTTGAGAAACTGGAGTTTACGTATCACTAGTCCTTCCTCTAAGCGCTGGAGCTCCTCTTTTCTGCACTGCTTCGGCTACTCTTTCCGCCCTTCCCTCATTGGCGTTCTGTGCCGCTGCATCTAGCTGGGTAATCTCCTTCCTCAGTTAAAATTCTCTATTATGGTCATCTCTTTTTCTCAGCCCCTTCTTTAATCAATATACCTCTCCACGTTGCCTTCCCCACCACCCACACCACTCTCCTGGATACCTCTCCTGTGTAATTTGTCTTAAAGTATGCCTCGATCTCTTGTTTCATCTCACTGCGGAAGATCGGGTTCCTCGACATGGATTAATTGCAGTGCCACTTCTAATTCTTATGTGGTAGGGCGCTGAGTGTCATATCAACTGTGACTAGGTCGTGATCCGACCATGAAATGGGGACAATTTCAGAGGTGTGTACGACTTCGCTCATATCTTTGGAGAGATACAGATAGTCTATCCTAGTGAATGTTGAATGTGAGGCCGAGTAAAATGTGAACCCTGATTCGTTGGGGTGGGAGCTTCGCCAGGCGTTCTGCAAACCATACACTTGCGTCATTCCAACCACCACTGCACGGCCACAATCCGAGGGCGTGCTCGCTTCGGGTTGCCAGCATGTCTGTCCCATGATAGGATCTACCCACAGGTTAAAATCCCCCGGATAACATGCCCCACAGCCTTCGGCATTATCTTCGGGACCATGCGCTTTAGGAAGCGGGGTTGACTCACATTGGGGGAGTAGAGCGTTGCAAAAGTAAGTGATGTTGCATATCTTGCCAACCAGCACTAGGGACCTCCCCTCGATGTCAGCCCATACCTTGGCGCTCTCAAAATTGAGTCCCTTCCGCAGGGGACCAGAACTCCAATATTCAGTACCCACCTTGGAGTACAAGACTTTCCGTTCTTCCTCCACGTATATACTTGGTCTCTTGAAGGAAAAGCACATCCAAGTGCGCTCTCTAAAATTCCCTACATACTAGGGATCTTATATTAGGTGAGTTCAAACCCTTCACATTGAGTATGCCAGCCTTAAGCAACCCTGGTCTATTATCAGGAGGCTGCATCACCATGTCCATTCCTCCATTTGTTCTGTTTGTGTGGTGGCCATCTACAACTCTCGCCTAATAAATTCTTTGCTTCCTTTAACATATTTCGGATACCCTTGACTCTGTCCAATCCCTCTTCCAGAACCCCTCTCCCCACCACCCTAACACCCCCCCCACCCCCCGACCACTGTGGCGTCCGATCCAGCTGGGTTATTTTCACCCAGACAGTTTCGAACCACCAATAAGGATCGTGCAACCCACGGTCCCATCTTCGAATATCACATCAAACAATGAGCCCCCTCACCCCCGCTGACCCCGAAATTAACGGAACCACTACATTGTTTCAAAGTTGTTCTTCCCCGCACCCAAACATCTAGCCAGGGGCATCAAGGTAGGGCCTAGTTATAGCCCTTTTCCTTTACCTTCAGTGTGTCCCCTGCGGTGTCCAGTAGGCCCTGCGGCGAACGCCCGTTGATGCTTGTTAAGTTATCAGCATCATTTTAGGTCTGTTATACCTCCTAAGGGCGTCCCATACCATGACCCAGTTACCTTTCAAACTTGGGTACCCACTGTTGAGTGCTGTCCGGTGTCCGCACCTGGTGAGGCGTTCATCCTCCTATATTTCCCAGGATTTTCTTTCATCTTGGTCACCGGATGTGCCATTGTCGATCCTCTCTGCGACCCTCTTCCATGTTCTGTTTGATGGTCGGATTGATGGTCAGATTGCCCAACATGTCCTCTATGCAGGTCTTTATGTCCCTTTCAGTTTTTAATCGCACAGTGTTGCCTTCCCATGCAAACGTGAGGGAAAACGGGTATCCCCAGCGGTACCGGACACCCTTTTCCTTGAGCCATTTGGTCAGGGGCATGCACATTCTTCGCATGGCAAGGGTGAGCGAGGATAGATCTTGAAAGATGGTCACTCTTGCTGTGTTGAGAAGTAGTTGGGGAGTGTTCTTGGTCTTGTCAAGGATTCTTGCTCTATCAGCATAATTATGGAACCGCACCAGAATTGTCTTCGGTCCATTCGGTGCTCCTCCCACTCTATATGTATACAGTCAATTTTTGGTTCATCGACAGTGTCATCGTCAAACAGGATTTTAAGAATCACATGGAGAGTTTTTTTCAGTTCCTGTTCGGTCTCTCCTTCTCGATTCGGTATGCCAAAGATCTGCAGGTTGTTTCGCCTTGCACGGTTTTCCAGATCGTCCATCTTAAGGCGAAACTCTTCTTCTCTAGCCTCCATGTCTGCAAGCCTTTGATCCATTTGGGATTCGAGAGTGTCGAGGGAGGTTTGATTGGGTTCCACTCCATCAAGCCTTACTTAAAGTTTATCATTTCTATGCGTTATTTTATCAATTTTCCCCCAATATCTGCCCTCATGCTTTTCATCTCACTGAGTAGTGCTCCCACATCGATTTTGGTTGTGGCAGCTTCTGCTCCTGACTCCGCCATCGTTGGTTTGAAGCGAGAGGCTGTGTCTGGATAGTGCGGTGTGTAGCAATATTTAGCCAACCTTTGGCGAGTGTTGATCGTGTTGGGTTCAATGGGCGTTCTATTGTCCGACCCTTCTGTAGTGCTCTCAGACCAGTTTGGACACTTTGGTTCACTTCCCACTCCTGCAGTTTTTGGCGTTGTTAGGTTCAAGTTCAGTCTCTAGCTGGTGGTGGCACTCTGGTCTTTTCCCTCTTCAAGAGTGGGGTTTTGAGGAGGGTACACGCCTCACTTCGTGAGGGCCCAACCCTTCAAAACATAGAACTTGGTGGAGGGCTTGATCTATTGGTGGTGTTCTGGATGAGGGGGATTTGTTACGGGCACGAGAAAAGGGTGGACCAGGTCTCTGGGGGCTTCGATTCAGGTCCTCAGGACGGAGAAATGGACACTCCACGATTCTGGGGTTCCCCGATGGACAGCTCGGAGCACTAGAAGCCGTTTACTGAAAGTCTTGATGCTCTCAGAGGAGGGCACACGCCCCGGCTTCGGGGGCCCAACCCTCTGGTTAGTACTCGCAGTGGTGTCCACTAGGCAGCCAACGTGGCACCCTTTGGTTGAGCGATATTCAGGGGGTTCCATGGGGTACACAGGCGCTGCTTACTTGTCTTATCACCATGGTGCGTTGTTCCCCGTCGCAGGGGGGGCACCCAACTTCTTCGGACGCTAGACTCTGTGAGCCTATTTTTATGTAACACAGGCCCGTGTGCTTGTATGTTTTGGGCGTTGATATGAGAGTGGGCGCCCTCACGTTCTCTGAGGTGGTGGAAAGGTCTCACCATGTGCCTCTCTCCGCACTGTCTCCACCGTATACCACTGGAATCACCTTATTGCCTTAATCGCCTTGCGATGCGAAGTGTTGCCACAGTTCAGTGCCCACATTGTCTCCAATACACTGAGGGCTCGAAGTCTGGTGGCTTCAGAGTGTTTCCAGGAGTGCAACCCTATATTTGCCTTCTATTCGGTGGCATTTTGTGTTCATTTGGGCCCTCCAGCTTTCCTTTGGGTCATTTGATGCCCTCTTATTCGTACGCGCCAGCAGTGTGCCGCTATAAGTACCAGGGCACTCCATCTACCAGTAGTCTGGTTGCAGAGACATGGTGCTCCTTTGGGCACCCGAAGGGCTAGTAAGCTCAGTAGCTGCCTGCATCTGCAAGGGTGAATTGAAGGGCAGAGAGGGATCCTGAGGCTTCACGAGTTGGGTTCCCCCCACCACACGGAGTGTTAGTGGGGATTTGGTCCACTCTCCTGAGGTGTTTAATGCCCTATATAGTATGTGGGCGGGTTGTTTGCTGTATGCAGGCCGCCACTGGCGATAATCACAAGATATTACACGCTGTGAAATGTGCCTCAGCACATAGATTGAAATATGTCCCACACGTCTTCTCATGGCCCACAGGGGGTGTATCATTTTCTGGTGTAACGGGGAAGGACTTCTGCTTCACATTCGCCAGTTCATATGGTGGGTTGGGGAGGCCCAGGGCTTCGTGTTTGTGCACGTCTAATGTGTTGCTCCAGGATACGTTTTCCCAACAGCGGAACGCCTCCAAGCTGTGTGTACTCGGTGCGGTCCGAACTGGGGAAAGGGGTCGGAGCGGGAAGCCGCCGGGGCCTACGCGTCCTACCTTCTCTCTGTTGGTGGTCTGTTGGGGTGTCGCCTCAGTAGTGCAGCCGCTTCTGCGTTCTTCCTGGTTGCGTCACAGGAGCCGCAGTGCTTGTTATCGCCTGTGAAGTCCCGTTAGAGACCACTGCCTCCACCTTGGGTTCGTTCCGATGGCTCCGCTATCTCTTTGAGTCTTCCGGGCTCATGGCAGGGCCCTCTTTCACCGCTGCGTGTGTTCCAGTACTTTCGCTTTGGCGCTTCCCGCAGTCAGTTTCTTAGGCCTGTATCTCAGTGAATATGGCACTGTTTCTCACCAGGTTCCTTCCATCAGGGCGGGGTATATTCATGCAGCTATTGCGCTGGCGTGCTCAGAGGGGGGGGGTGTCCACAAGTGGGGGCTCAGACCACTTTTCAGACCTGTGGTGGCAGAGCTCACACGGAGGTTGCGAACATCCATGCGCCCCCCTGGTGGCCAGTCCCAAGGCAACATTTTATCTGGTATGCCACTTTGTCCCAAAGCTGCCACAGCTTGTTGCATGACCAAAGGACATGTCCAACGGATTCCAGTAATTTTTGTACACCTAACATACATCAGAGTTTATGCTCAACCAACATTTCCTTGCAGCCAACCAATAATCTCTGTAGTTCGGTCTGCTGCATTCATCTCTCTTGTTAAAGTTTCTTGGACACCATTTTATGTTCCACAAAACGTTCTTCCACTCAGACTGTCAATACAGTGTCTAGCTCTGCCTGCCATTTCACATTCAGCGATTCCCAGACCTTGTACTGTGCATTACGTAGACCTGTTAAAAATGCTGTTCCCTTTCAAACTTAGTTACAGAAGACACACCTTTGCACCCCACTTTCTCCTAAGGGGTTCCTCTAAAGCACCTATTATGCTCTTCATTGTATGGTTGAGCCTCTCTACCAATCCATTCGTCTGGGGATGGTAGGCACTTGTGAACTTGAAAGCTACACCAGTTTTTCCACATGGCCTGCATGTAGTGGGACATACAATTAGATCCCCTGTCAGAGATAACTTTCTTAGGAAAACCTACCCTGGTAAAAATACCAAGTAGGGCCTTAGCAACAGCCTGAGCTGTAACAGTCCTCATAGGTATGACTTCAGGATACCTAGTAGCATGGTCCACTACAACCAGGATAAACATGTTTCCTGAAGATGTTGGCGGGTCTAAGGGACCAACAATGTTGATTCCTACTTTCTTAAAAGGGACTCCCACCACTGGGAGAGGCACTAAGGGTGCCACATTCTTGGTTCCACTCTTACCAGAGGTTTTGCAAGTGTGACAGCTCCTACAGAACTTTTCTACATCAGACCCCAATTTAGACCAGTAGAAATATAAGGAGAGCCTTTCCTTGGTCTTCTTGAAACTCAAGTGACCAGCCAAAGGTATCTCATGGGCTAACTGTAGGAACTGGAGTCTGCTTTCTAGAGGCACTACAAGTCTTCTGTAGTTCCCTGGGATAGATTCAGTCGGTTCACTGTACAACCTATGCTTCCCTGACTTTTGCCCATCCAGCTGGGAAGCTGTTGACCTCTGCTGAAGTCTGCCCTACAGGGTCCACCTTCTGCCAGTAAAGACTGCAGCTCAGGATGGTCTGCAGGATCCAGATCTCCAACAGGAGTAAGGTCCTCTTCCAGCACCAATTCCTCAGCAACTGATTCAACCAAACAAGGTTGTTCCACACACTCAGCCTCAGCTGGTGGAGGGATCACAGGTGTGATCTTGGACAGTCCTCTCGGGGATGTCCTTGTTGGTAGCAGAGGAGTGCTGGCTGGTTTCTTCCTGGAGGTTTTAGGTTTCCCCTTTTCCTCCTTCTTTGAAATTGCAGTCAGTAAAACACGCATCAAAATACATGGAAGAGTGGGGAAAAAAGGCTCACGCTCTTCACAGGTAGAAAAATCAAATCCTAGAAATCCAGCAAAGTTGCTGGGGGTCTCAAATGCTAAGGGAAATTAGCACATTCTTGAGAATTCTCCTAACTATCTCCATGAAGACCTCTCTACCATGAAGACCTCTCTATTCAAGAGGCAGCAGACCCTTATTACGGGGATGATGGAGACCCTGAGGCA
Source organism: Ambystoma mexicanum (assembly GCF_040938575.1). NCBI lineage: Eukaryota > Metazoa > Chordata > Amphibia > Caudata > Ambystomatidae > Ambystoma > Ambystoma mexicanum. Next base: position 197,292,956 of record NC_090937.1, on the reverse strand, counting down.
AATATGTATCCCACAGACTCACCTGTTGATTAGGATCCCCCGGTCATGGACTCACACATTGACAACCAACCCCTACTAAATGAAGTGCTCTTCAAGTCGGCAGAGCATTTTCAGATAGAAACTCAGGAATTACAACAAGATAAGGATTTTGTAGAAGAAATCCTAGGAGACCAGAAGGCTGTTAAACAGTTTATCCCTCTCCTCAAGTCCATTCAGTGAAAAATACAGCCATCTCTGGAGACCCGTAATCTTACGCGGGCAGTGAACCCCTGCATAGAGAAACTGTTTAGACCTGCCTCTTCTGAACTGCTGTATATCAGAGGACAACTGAAGCCCAATTTGGTAGTTGTCACTACAACAAGGAAGAGGGCTGGTACTCCCCTAGCTTCCTCTGAGGCCCCACCTGACAAGGAAAGCAATAGACTTTACGCGATGGCCAGAAAGATGGCCTCCTTCGGCATTCCAGACTAGGATTGCTAACAATTCTATCCTATTGGCCAGTTACAACTGCCACAAATGGGATGACGTCTCGGCCTTACTGTCTTCGGCCCCAGAACCCCTTAAGTCTCAGCTTGCCCAAGTGGCCGCAGAAGGTAGAGCAGTGTCGAACTGCTTTTTAAAAACCAATCTTGACGCTGCGGACAGCGCATGCAGGAGAATAGCAGAAGGGACTATTATCAAGCATCACGCTTGGTTGCGCCAATCGGGTTTTAAACCAGAGACGCAAGCTATCCTTAACATGCTTGTTGACCCCAAGGTGCTCTTTGGCAAGGCTGTCGAGGACGCCTTAAATGCAGCCAAAGAAGAATACGATACTCTGAAGTCATTGGGCCAACTGACCAATATACCTACTGGCCAGAGGGGGTAACAGGATTTTTTGGCGCTCACGCGGCCAAAATTCACAGAGGGGTTCCACTTATACCCAAAGCCAAGGTAGTACCTGGGGAAACGATCAGGGTCAGTCCTAGCAGAATTACCCAAGAGGAGCGTGCAGATCCCACGGACGCGGTAGAGGCAACTCCTCCCGAGTTGGCACTCCACCTCAAAAGCAGTAACTTTCTGCTCCAGGTGCCCTCCCATGCCTCTACAGTAGGAGGGTGCATATCCACCTTCACCCATGCATAGGAGGCAATCACCACAGACAGATGGTTGCTGTCCAGTAACGGGCGGATATTCTATAGAGCTCCTCAAGCAACCCCGGAACCACCCTCCACGACCAAAGACCCATTTCAAGGAACACCAGCGTATCCTCCTCTAGGAAGTCGCACCGCTACTACTAAAGAACGCCATCGAAGTCGCCCCGGTGAACCAGGTAACGTATTTATTCAACTTACTTCATAGTGCCAAAGAAAGATCTAACGATGTGCCCAGTATTAGGTTTTCACCCTGCAAACAAATATGTCAAGCCACAAAAGTTTTGCATGACTACGCTACAAGAGGTAATCCCTCTACTAAAAAAAGGGGATTACATGGCAGCACTGGATATGAAAGATGCCTATTTTCATATTTCAATGTTCCCAGCGCACAGAAGATTCTTGTGTTTCAAGACGGCGAACCAGCACTACCAATTCAAAGTGTTACCCTTCAGAATAGCATCTGCTCCAAGAGTATTCACAAAGGTACTGGCGGTGGTGGCAGCACACCTGCGCAGGGAGGCAATCCCAGTGTACCCCTACCTGGACGACTGGCTGATTACAGGGGAGTCTCCCCTTATTTGCAGGCAAAACATTCAGAGCACTATCGACCTACTCTTCCAATTGGGCTTTTCCATCAACGAGAAAAAATTAAGCCTTGTGCCAAGCACAACCAAATAGTTCCTAGGAGCTGTAATAAACACACAAGACTGGTGGGTCTTTCCGTCAGAGGAAAGAGCCAAAAATATGTTACTGCAAATACCACATAATCAGGCTGGCCGCCAGATAAGGGTGCGCAAAGCGATGTGTTTGCTAGGCATGATGGCATTTGCATTTACTTGGTTCCTCACGTGCGACTGTGATCCATGCAGGAGTGGTTGGCGAAACAGTGGTCTCAGGCGAGTAGTCAGTGGGACGATCTAGTGGTCGTTTCGCCAACACTAGTACAAAATCTTCGCTGGCGGACAAGAGAAAATCCCTTCTACAATCCGGAAGTAAAAGCGATTGTCACGACGAATGTCTCACTTGCTGGGTGGGTGTGGGGGGGCTCATTACCTTCACCACACAGTTCAGGATCTGTGGTTTCACACAGCAGCACAGATCTGCTAGAACTACTGGCAGTATTCAAAGCCCTTCAGACGTTCAGATCTCACCTAGCGAACCAATCTGTGCAAGTCCTGACAGACAGCACTACAAAAATGTTTTACATCAACAAACAGGGGGGCAAACGTTATCCAAATCTGTCCAGGCTTGTGCAACAAATTTGGAAATGGGCACTCAAACGGAAAATAATCCTATTGTCACAGCACGTTCCAGGGGAACTCGACTCTCTCGCATACTCATTGAGCAGAGATCCCCTACCAGAAGAACGAGTGGCAACTATACGCAGGGGTCGTAGAACACCTCTTCTATCAATGGGGTTTCCCCACAATAGACTTGTTCGCTACAAGCGAAAACAGGCAATGGCCAGACTTTGCGTCCAGGTTCACCCAGGCAGGCTCTAAGGGGAACTCCCTATGGATGAACTGGTCAGGGAAATTTGCTTACGCTTTACCCCCCAACACCTCTAATGAGGAAGGTGGTGAACAAGATCCACAAGCAACAGGTGACGCTCATCCTAGTTGCTCCTATGTGGGCAAGACAACCCTGGTATCCACATCTGCGCAAACTGGTGATGTGCGATCCCATCAAACTCATGTGCCCGTACAATCTGCTTACTCGGCACGGGGGACTAACAGTGCACCCTCAATCTCAATCAATGAACTTGGCAACATGACTCCTGAGGTCAGAGAGTTTGGACATCTTAATCTGCCACAGAGATGTATGGATATCTTAAAAGAATCAAGAAAGCCCAACACTAGGCACTGTTATTTTGACAAGTGGAGGAGATTTGTAATTTAGTGCCAGTTTAAACAAATAAACTCCATAGAATGTCCTCCTTCCCACATTCTAACTTATATGCTCCACTTGCTAGATGCAGGGTTAGTATTCAACTCCTTAAAGGGCCACCTGGCGGCTTTGGCAGCCTATACCACTACCCACAATAAAGTCTCTTGGTGGAAGGTACCTGTCAACAAAGCATTCATGGAAAGAGTAAAGGGACTCGACCCTCCAATTTCGAACCCGCCGCCAGGATGTGATCTCAATGTTCTACTTGTTATGCTCATGGGACACCCTTTCGAGCCAATGCACAAGTCCAGTCTCAAACACCTGACATATAAAACTGCCTTCTTAGTGGCCATCATTTACATAAGAAGAGTTAGTGAAATACAAGGATTGTCAGTTCAGGATACTTTCTTTGTTGTAAACAAAGACCAGCTGGTTTTACAGGTTCTATAGGTTTTATAGGTTCTCCCCTAAGTTCATCTCTAAATTTCACATAAACCAGTCTATTGAGCTACCAGCTTTCTTCCAGGAACCCACCAGTTCAACTGAGGTAAAACTTTACACACTATATGTGAGGAGGGCGGTCCTCTACTATGTAGACAAGACCAGACCAACGGCTAAGAAAAACAGATCAACTGTTTGTCTCCATAGTGCCAGGCAGAGAAGGTGACCGCATTTCAAAGAATGGCATCTTTAGGTGGATAGTCCGATGTATACAATTGTGCTATTCCCTATCAAAGAAGACACTGCCTTTTACGCCCAGAGCTCACTCCACAAGGAGCACAGGAGTCACTCTGCCTTTCATTGCAAATGTCCCTCTAGACAGCATTTGCAAAGCAGCTACATCAAGCTCAATACCCACTTTCACTCAGCACTACTGCATTGACACTCATTCCAAGAGAGAGATACACAAGTGGGACAAGCGGTTCGAAGACATCTGTTTGCCCATGAACCTTCTCCCATCCCACCACATTCTTCTAACACTGCTCGCTAATCTATGCCCAGCTTGTGATCTAAGCAGATTCTACAACCCTCAGAAGGGATACATTACTCACCGTAATCGTATTTGTGATACTTGTATCTGCTTAGATTCACATGCACCCTCCCTTCCTCCCCTCGGAGAGAAGGCTCATGGATGTTTGAGCTTGTCTGATACGTATCTGCTTGGATACAACTGTATTGCGCTACACGTCATGCTACCTCATGCCAGAAAAATAACAATCTGAGGGACCTCAATGAGTGAGGTATCATGGGTACAGTGGACTTAACACTAAGGATCGTATTACTGGCACGCCCTGTCTAGCCTCTGTGAAAGAGGGCGGGGCCTATCCAGTGGTGGTCATGTCATTGAACAAGAGGGACATGAAAGGTGTTAGGGTGTTTCTTAGCCTTTTGTAGTAGGCCGGGGTGAAGCCATCTTGACCCGGTGCTGATCCTGCCTTTAGGTTGGAAATGGCGAAGTCCACCTCCTTTGTTATGGGAGCGGTCAGCCTGTCACGGTCCAAGGTCTGCATCGGGGGGAATGTGACGTTGGTCATGAATTCCACTATGCTCTCATGGGGGGGATGGGGAGTCGCAATCTGAAGTATACAGCTGCTCATAAAATTGAGCAAAGCAAGCTGTTATTTCGTTTGGGTCATCCAGTGTGGCACCCAACAAGGATTTAATCTTGTTGACCGCCCTTTCCGCCATTTGCTTTGGCAGTTTGGCTGCAAGTAGGGTGTGGGCCTTGTCCCCCTTTTCGTAATATTTTTGTTTCACCTATCTGAGATGGGCTAGGGCCTTTCCCTGCCAGACTTCCTTGAGCTCCTTCCTAAGCTCTCTGATCTCAGCTAAGGTCTTGGCTGTATCCCCTTCACCCTTATTTGGGGTGGTTTCTTTTCCACTTATTGCATGCTTCAACTGGGTTTCTCTAAGCAGTACTTTCTTTTTATTTATTTTCTCCAGTGTCCCTTGCGCTATAAATACGCCCCTTATTGTAGACTTTCGCTGCTTCCCATACTGTTGTGCGTGGGAGACTGCCTGTGTCATTCAGTTTGAATAATTCCTGTATCTCTTCGTCTAATGATTCCATTAAAAGCCTGTCCTTAAAGTGTCTTGCATTTATTTTTAAATTTCTTTATTGGCATTTTTTCATGGTTACATAACAGTTCCATTAATACATTTGTGAGAGAAAGGAAGAAAAGGAGAGAAAGGGAGAAAAACGCAGAGGAAGAAAAACGAAACAACAAAAACACTAACTACGTTAACTGTCTCCATTCGTTGACAATGTGTTCCAGTGTGGTAGGTTCCAGTTTGGGGGGACTGTTCAAGGAACGGGGGGGGTGAGGGAGTAAAATGGGGGGCCCCGGTCGTTGTCCGGGAGTGTTCTATCTTACGTGCCATCATAGATGGCGGGTCTCTGTGGCCTTCGTGCGGAAACGTTCATGGGGGCATATCGTCTGAAGGGTGGAACATGCTCCACACCAGTTCCTTCCGGGCGTCTAGTGCCTGGCTTGTGCCATCTGCCGATCTGGCGACGCTCTCTTCCCAGGCTTTGGTTTCCCCATCCACCCATCGTTCCAGTTCTCTGTGCCATGTAGTATATTGTGGGCCGGCGGGTCTTTTCCAGGCCATTGCGACTTTTCTCTTGGTTAGTATGCAGGCCATGTCCATGAGTTTCATTGTGTGTTTGGATTTAGCTACCCTGGGGTATGTTCCCAGCAGACATTCGCTGGGGGACCATGCGTATCGTTTCATGCCTGCCCTTTTGCAGGCTTGCTCCGCTCACGTCCAGAGGTCCTGCACTTTTGTGCATTTCCACAGCATGTCAATGAGGTCTGCTTCATCCGAATTTCACCAGACACAGTTGGGTGGTGTCTGCGGGTTGAACTTTGCCATCTTGTATGGGGTTAAGCACGTGCGGTATAGAATGTTTAGCTATATGAGGCGGAATCTGGAATTCCTAGATACTACTTTGGGGTAAGTGAGCGCCATGTCCCATTCTTTGTCAGTTATTGCAGTCCCCAAGTCTTTCTCCCATTTAGTCCTCAGTGAGGCGCTGCGGTGGTTCGGGTGTCCCTTAGTTGGCCATATATTTGAGATATCGGTCTCTCTCCTTCCCCAAGATTGTATAACTGTGTCACGAGGGGGGTCTGTCTCTGGTTCCTCAGGCCACGATTCCCACTTAGCTTGTGCTATCTTGCAGGTTCTCTGATACTATAAAAACTGGCCACTAGGCATGCCGTCTTTCTCCTGTAGTGAGGTGAACTCTCGAAAGGTGCCCTCCTCATATAGGTCCCCCCAAGCGTAAACTCCACTTCTTTTCCAGAGTCTGATGTTCCTCAGATCTGCGCTGGAGTTGCATAGGTCTGCAATCAATGGGATTTCAAGCGAGTATGGGTGTTTCGCCCGTAGTAATGTTTTGGACCTGTGCCATATTTTCCTGCCCAGTTCGACTATTAAGGGCTCCTCCCTCAGGAGTTGCCGGGGTGCCCAGATAAGTTCCTTCATTTGTATTGGGGAAACCATTTGGTGCAGTAAGGTTGTTTAGGACGTTGTATCGTCCGCTAGCCACTTGGTTATAAAGCTAAGTTGTGCCGCTAAATAATATTTCTCCAGGTTCTGGAGTTGTATTCCCCCTTTCCCATATGGGAGAGCCAATGTGGAGTATGCCAACCTGTGTCTGTTTTTCCCCCGATAAGAATTCCTGAAGCAGCGTGTCAAGCAGGCGAACGAAGGGGACTTTGATGTGGTAGTGCACATTTTGGAACCCGTATAGAAATCTAGGGAGGACAATCATTTTGATAATTGATGCTCTGCCCATCATGGACAGGGTGAGTTTAGACCAAAAGCCCATTGATTTGCGCAGAGCAGGAAGCGCCGCCTTGGTATTATGCTTGTGAATCAGTGTAGGGGTGTGCATCATGTTGATCCCAAGATATCGAAATGAGCTTGTTTGCCACCGTATTCCCACCGAGGGGAGGTCATCCGCGTTCCTGCAACTCAGTTCAGCTAGAGGGAACAGGCAGGATTTTTGCCTGCTGAACTGTATCCCAGAGACTCTGGAGTAATTATCTAGTATCTCTAGCATGGTTGGTTCATTCATATGTGGTTCCCTGACATATAGGAGGACATTGTCCGCATATAGGGAGATTACATGATCCAGCCCCCCTACCCTTATGCCCGCATCAAAAAATAGTTTTCTGAAGAAGATAGCAATGGGTTCTAACCCCAGTATGTACAGCATGGGCGACAGTGGGCAGCCCTGTCTGGTTCCCCTGCCTATGTCCCACGCTGCGGAGACAAATTTCCCAGCTTTCACCCTCGCTTAGTGTAGAGCACCCTCACCCATCTAATGAACCTTTGTCCAAAGCCGAACCGTTTGAGGACTGCCGTCAGCCATTCCCAATAAATGCAATCGATCGCCTTAATGGCGTCTAAGGACAGCAATGCATACGAGCCCTCTTTTTGATTGGTCTGGTCATTGATGTGCTGTAACCTGCGTAGGTTCAGAGTGGTGTTGCGGCCCGATTTAAAACCATGTTGGTCAGTGTGCACTATTTCGCCTATAATTCTTGACAGCCTCTTGGCCAATATTGTGGTGAGAATTTTGACATTTTAGTTTAGCATTGCTAGGGGGCGGTATGAGCCACACTCATCCGCGGGTTTTTTGTGTTTGAGTATGGGGACCACAAGGGTTTCTCTCATGCTGTCGGGCAAAACTCCTCGCTCTAGCGCCTCCTGGAAGACCTTATGTAGTATGGGTGTCAGGGATGATTCATAGACTTTAGAAAATTCTGAAGGCAGCCCGTCGCTGCCAGGTGCCTTGCAGGTAGCCAGGGATTTGATTGCATCTGCTATATCTTCTGTGGTTATGTCTGCTTCTAGTGCTTCAGATTGCGTAGGTGATAGTCTGGGCAGTCCTATTTTGTCCAGGGTATTTGTGATCTCTTCTGGGGGGGATCTGATCTTCGTGGGAGTAGAGCTGAGTGCAATAGTGCTTAAAGGTGTCATTGATGCTTAGCTGCGCCCGGTGCAGGTTGCCGTCTTCATCTTTGATTGCAGTTGTCAGGTGTCTGGGGTGCTCTTTCTTGGAGAGCCAAGCTAGCATACGGCCGGGTTTGTCCGCTTCAGCGTATGCCCTGGTGGTTCTAGTGGTGTAATCGAATTTGCCAAGTCTGCCCCAAGCATCTTTGCATTCTTCTCTGAGCGTTCTAAGTGCGTCTTCACTGTGTTGGCTGTCCGGGGAGGTAGACTCCAGTCTCTCGATTTCCCTCTCCCCGTCCTCCAACTCCGACTTTTAAGAGTTTTCTAATCCCTCCCGCTTTTGCTATGATCTCTCCCCGCATCACTACTTTCAGAGCATCCCATGCCGTGCTCACCTTGTCTATGCTTCCCATGTAGCTCTCTATAGAGTCCCAGAGTTCTTCCCTGAATGCCTGGTCTTTCAGGGCTTCTGTGGGCATTCTCCACATAGGTATGGGGGGGGGGTCTAGGGCCAGTGTTATTCCACTCCACTAGCAGAGGTGAGTGGTCAGAGATGGTTCTCCCCAGGTATTGCACCTTTTCTATTTGGAACATGTGTTCTTTTCCAACAAAGATATAGTCTAGCCTGGTGTGGAGACCATGTGGGGATGAGAAGTAGGAGTATCTTCTTTCCTTCGGGTATATTTCTCGCCATGTGTCAGCTAGTTCTAGACGTTCTAGCATGGAGTTCAGTGCTGTTGTGGCCGCTGTCGGGCTGCTTGCTAGGGGTGTAGACCTGTCCAGCTCTGGGTTGTTCACGCAATTGAAATCCCCTCCTCAGACAAAGAAGCCGTTTCTGTGTTGTGCAACTTTCGCGTACATTGAGTTCAGGTGGGCTGGGATGTTTGTGTTGGGGCAGTAAGAGTTTACAATGCATACTTCTGTTTGTTCGATGTGGCCCCATATTATCACAAATCTGCCCTCCGGATCTTTCTCTGATTTGGTTAATCGGAACGGGAGGTGGGGATCAATCCAAGTAAATACCCCCCTTGCATACCTGGAGTAGGTGGCTCCAAACCCCTGTCCGCCCCAGTGGTCTTGCAGTTTGGTCATGTATTCCTCCGTGCAGTGGGCCTCCTGTAGAAAAAGTAGGTTGTTGTATATCCACCGTCGGTCTACAATCCTACAAGAGCCCAAGTCTAACTCTACTACCATATTGTGGTCTGACCACCCAACTATCTCAATAGCCGCACTTTATATGGTCTTCAAGTTCCCCTTCCAGAAAGATATATTCGAAGGGATTGTGTCCTCTGACGTATTCCTTATCTTTGTTAGATCATCTCCCAGCTTGCTGGCCTCGGAATTTTTTTTTCAGTAGAGGGCGCTGCGCGTCGACGTCCCTCGAGCCGATGTCCCTCGACGGCCTCCGTATCGACGTCACCACGCGTATAAATAGACTCGCGCAGCGTCCGTTGCTCAGTTCCGTTTTTCCACGCTTCGTGGGGCCTCGGAATATCGTTGCTCAGTTCTTCAGTCAAAAAAGACATTCTCGTTCTAGGTCTCGAAGCAGTTCCGATCACTCTTCGAGATCTAAGCATTCAAAAAAGAGACGTCGAAGATCCCCTTCCTCGTCTTCGTCTTCTTCCGTTTCCCCAAAAAGGGTCTCCTGCCCCACAAAACATAGCTCTCAGGCTGAGTGAGAGGAATTCAGGAAAAAGATGCTAAGCGTCTTCGAGAAAGCGGCCTCGACCCCCTCGAAGACTGCTGAGGGTGATACCCTGGGTGAAAGACCCGAAAAATCAAAAAGCCGCGAGTCGCAGTACCCGGCGAAAGAAGCCACTCGAGAGCGTCACGAACCCTTGAGTAAAGGCAGAGTTGCGTCCTCTACGCCATGCATAGATCGGTGTCGTCGACGCCGTTATCGAAGGGTTCTTCGACGCACAGGTCAGTCGAGTCGACGCCGTCTTCGACGTCGATGCCGAGAAAGGATAAACCCACGGCCACCTCACAGCCACTGGCCATACCCAGAGCCTCGAGCACGAGAATGTCGACAACCTGGAGTAGGATTCTGATACTCTCGAGTTCGAGGCCTCTACCACCTTTCCCGACGCCTTTTTCAATGGCTTTGAAGCCTTCAACGTCCGCGTCGACGTTTTCTCAGCCAACCATGACAAATTAGGCTCCTTCTGCTCTGGAAATGGGATTTATACCATTTTCAAGACCTGATCACTCCAGGGTCTTATCTTCTATTTATGGAGAAGGGGAGGATTCGGATCAGGAAAGACCTTTCGAGTTGCAGGGATCTGCAACTCCTGCACCAGAGGAATTTACCTCTGAGGAAGGTAGGTTGAAAGACCTCCATGAAACCCTACAGGAAGCAAGTGGGTTGGACACTTCCCCAGAAGTGGAATTTGCCACACCAGATCCAGGGGAACATGCTGAAAGCCCTTATAGAACCTTGATGGCAAGGATAATAGAGTTTCTCCAGCATGGGGTCTGGCATGGATTCACATGCTCATGAATATTCCCCGTCGTCAGGCTGGGAATCCTCGGTAAAGAAAAAACCAGTATCAGTTTCGTTTCTGATCTGTCTTTCGTAGTAATAACCAATCACTGGTCTCTGCGTCATACTGACCACAGCCAATGACTGCCCTCTACCTAAGCACCGCCTCTGGCAGCCATCTTCAGATTTTTACCGCACGTTCATGTGTTGGGATCCTCGTGCTATTGCTCTCGAGCGTTAGTGCTATTTTTTCGCGCTTTTTCACAAAAACTTCGATTCTTTCGGTCAAAAGAGCCTCAAGCTCCACCGATCCTACATCCGATCAACGGGGACCCGTGTCGGATTCATCTGTGCCCCTCAAGGGTGAAGATTTCGTCGAGCTACACTTCGGAGGACTCCAGAAGCTTCTCAGGCCCGGTCTCGGAGATGGCCCAGGAGAAGGGAAGCTCGGCTCGACGCCCAGAAAGCTGTTCAGGGTCTGCCCTGGATGCCAGCTGCAGAACGTCTTCAAGGAGGACGAACACTCTTTCTGCCTTTACTGCCTTCATGGGGACAAGACGCACGTGGAGAAGGACTGTGCGTTTTGCGGCAACATGTCGGAACGGACCATGAAGGACCGCCATCAACGTCTCGCCAGCTGGCTGGAGGGTAAGAGCCCGTCTGGCGAGAAGAAGAAGAAATCTGAGCGGTCTTCTAAGACCTTTGAGGGCGCCCCGGCGACGGGGGCCCAACATAAGGCCAAGCACCGCGAGTCCGCTGGCACCGGGAGCGCCGAACGGTCGGGCTCTACGGGCGCCAGGCAGGGCGCACCCTCCCCGGCACCATCAACCACGAGCCAACGCTCTGGGTCGGGTAAGAGGAAGGCCGAGCACCCGGCGAAGCTCCTGGAGAGACCCCGGTCGAGCTCTAAGGCAGAGGAGGAGCGTGGCAGTGCCCCCTCCCTCAAGGATAAGGCGGTGAGCGCACCTAAGGTGGTGAAGGCCTTGATCCATTCGACCAAGCCCTCTATCGAAACGGTCGCGGCGGCCCTGGCCCAGCCTGTGGAGGCTGCACCAGTGGTGGCGGCCTCGGGGCCCAGAATCTCCCTGCCTCCTCGGAGGGAGTCTTCTTTCGTGCCCATCGATAGGACCCCCGTGAAACCCTCCGTGGGGAAGAAGGGGGGGGCAGGGCGTCGTCGTAGATTCGGCCTCAACCTCAGAAGAGGAACTGATCGAGGTCTTAAGCCACGGCCTAGGCGTGGAACAAGACCAGCCCGTCGGAATGGGCCCCGACGCAGGTGACGACGACGACATCGTCGAGGATACCGACGGGGCCCCTGCTCGCCCGTCGGATTCCCCTCTGCCAGCGCCGCAAGACAACTCAGCGGCCATTTTGTTGGCTATACAGTCCTTATGCTCCGAGATAAGGACGAGACTACCGTTACCGACGGAGGAACCTCTCCCGTCGGGGGATCCAGAACCGGGACCTTCTGGTGTTCCCCCTACCAAGAAAAGAAGGATCCATCCACCGCCTCCTTTTCAACCGTCGCGCCCCGTCCAGCCCTCCTCCCCGTCCACCCGAGGGGATGATACGGGGACTGACACGGCAGCGACGGGTACGGACGACGAGGCATACGACGAGGATTTTCCGTCGTCGCCTCCCACCAGGGCTTCTCCGCCCGACGAGATTGGATCGTTCCACTCAATGATCGCCAGGGCATCCGAGCTTTTCCAACTCTGCCCTGAGGAGAAGAAAAAGGAAGGCTTCCTTTACCAACGGCGCGAGACCAAGAGGAAGACGGTCCTCGCAGTGCCTCTGTTGGACGACATTTGGGATGAGGGCCTTTCCCTCCTCAAGAACCCTTCCACGACGCCAGCGAAAAGAGACCGGTACGAGAAAAAGTACCGGGTCCCGGACTCGGCCCCCCTATGCCTCCGGGCGCAGCCTACCCCGGACTCCGTCGTCTCCGCGGCAGCCAGGAAGAAAGCGGGGGGGGGTGCGGCCTCCACGTCGACTTCCCCGCCGGACGGCGAGGGAAAGAAATTGGATGCCATGGGACGCAGAGTCATCTCGTCGGCGGCGACGACGATTAAAGCGGCCAACGCCTTGGCTATCGTGGCCCGCTACGACAGGGAACTCTGGTACAAGATAGCTCCCCTGCTGGATTTTCTGCCGGACGACAAGAGGGCGGAGGCCCTTGAGATCCTGCAGGAAGGTGAGGTGGCCTCGGACCACGCCATCACCGTGGCGACGGACATCGCCGACACTGGGTTCCGCCAGATGGGCAACGGCGTTTGCCTTCGACGTCGCGGATGGCTCAAGGCTACGGACTTTCGGCAGGACGTCCAGACCAGGGTCCTGGACATGCCCTTCGACGGGAACAACCTGTTTGGGAAGACAGTGGACGATTCCCTTCAGGCCATCAAGGCGGATACTGAGACGGCCCGGGCCCTTGGAGTACTGCAGCAACGGCGGACGCCCTTTCGGAGCGGCGGAGGCAAGGGCGCCTCCAAAGGTTCCGGCGGCGGTTTCGCTTCCTACCGTCAAGCGGCCCGCTCGTCGTCGCAAGAGGCCTACAGAGGACGAGGCAAGTCTGGCGGACCCCGCCGTCGTCGCCAAGGAGGCCAAGGCGGCAAGGCCGCGTCCAAGCAGGATTGAACCGGCCGTGGGGTCGGGCCCCCACCGAAGCACCCCGGTGGGAGGCCGGCTGGCGGGCTTCGTCAGCGTGTGGGAGTCCATCTCCACCGACCGTTGGGTGCTGGACGCCCTGGCCCGGGGCCACGCGCTCGAGTTTCAAAGAAGGTGCCCGCGCGTCCCCCCCGTGGCCAGGAAAGAACTTCACGTCCCTCAACTTCTCCTGGAGGTAAAGGCGATGCTCAGAAAGGGCGCCATCGAACTCGTCCCAAAGAGGCTTCGGGGCTCCGGAGTCTACTCGCGTTACTTCCTCGTGAAGAAGAAGACGGGAGGATGGCGCCCCATCCTGGACCTGCGACGCCTGAACAAGTTCATCAAGGCGCAGAAGTTCCGGATGGTCACCCTCCAGCACGTCCTGGGTCAGCTGGAGGAAGGAGACTTCCTATCGTCGTTGGATTTGGAGGATGCCTACTTCCACATTCCCATCCTAAAGGGGCACCGAAAATTCCTCAGATTCGTGGTCCAAGGGCGTCATTACCAGTTCAAAGCCCTTCCCTTCGGACTGCGGTCGGCACCCAGGGTTTTCACCAAGTGCCTCGCACCGGTGGCGGCGCAGCTGCGCCGCGAGGGGATTCACGTCTACCCCTACCTGGACGACTGGCTCATCCGCGCCAAGACGAGGGAGCTCGCCGTGGTCCACACGGCAAGGACCGTCCAACTCCTCACGGACCTGGGATTCTCCGTGAACTACGCCAAATCCCACCTGGTGCCCGCGCAAGTCGCACTGTTTCTGGGAGCGAGGCTCGACACAGTGTCCCTTCTGGCCTCCCCGTCGGAGGAGAGGACCAGGACCATCTTGGGCAAGGTGCAACGGATGTTGGTGGCCGACGCGGCCAAGGTGAGGTCCATCAAGTCCCTCCTCGGGATGATGTCTTCCTGCATCTACCTCATTCCCATGTGCAGGCTCCGGATGCGCCCGTTGCAAGAGTTCCTGGATGCGCGCTGGATCCAGACGACGGGCAGCTTCGGGGAAAGGATCAAGCTCGACGAGAGTTTCCGACGAGCGATACGGTGGTGGGGCACCCGCGCGCATCTGACGGCGGGCATGGACTTCCAGACCCCAGCCCACCAGGTGACTGTGACCACGGATGCCTCCCTAGAAGGGTGGGGAGCGCACACCGAAAGTCTGCACGCAAGGGGACTCTGGCTCCCGACGGAGAAGTCCCTGCATATCAACGTCCTGGAGCTCCGTGCAGTGTTTTGGGCCCTCAGGTCCTTCCTTCCGTCCCTCAAGGGCAAGGTGGTGAGGATCTTCACCGACAACACCACCACCATGTTTTACATCAGGAAACAGGGCGGAACCAGGTCCCCAGCGCTGTCCAAGGAGGCGCAGGACCTGTGGCATTGGGCCGTCGCCCAAGGGATTCTTCTGGTGCCGTTTCATCTGGCAGGGATAAAAAACACCATCGCCGACTCACTCAGCAGGGAGCTGCGCTCGTGCCACGAGTGGGAACTACGGCAGGATCTGGTGGATCGCCTCTTCCGACGGTGGGGCACACCCCAGATCGACCTGTTCGCGACGGCGACGAACACCAAGTGCCGGAGGTTCGCCAGCAGGTTTCCCCAGACGAGGAGCATGGGCGATGCTTTCTCGTTCCCCTGGGAGGGCCTGTTCCTCTACGCGTTCCCTCCCTTGCCTCTGCTAATCCGGCTCGTCAACCAGCTCAAGAGGTCACGGTGCAGGATGATCCTCGTCGCACCTGCGTGGCCGAGGCAGATATGGTTCCCGGACCTTCTGGACTTGTCGGCGTCCCCGCCAATCAAGCTGCCGGCGGACGCGGATCTACTCTCCAGGGAAGGAGGCGCCATCCTCCACCACGACCCGAAGTCGCTGAACTTGCAGGCCTGGCTCCTGCAGCGCTAGAGTTTGGAGGATACGACATACCGGCCGATTGCAGAGAGGTTCTTGCAAAGGCCAGGGCGTCCTCGACTCTTAAATGCTACGGACACAAATGGAAGAGGTTCTCTGTCTGGTGCCACGCACAGAAGATTAACCCTCTACGGATTACGGCTCCCCAAGTGCTGCCGTACCTGCTGACGCTGGCCAAAGCTGGTCTGGCACACGCGTCCATCAAGATTTATCTTGCTGCGATCTCCCGATACACCAGAACCACGGGCCGGACGTCCTTGTGGTCTCATCGTCTGGTGAAAGAGTTCATGAAGGGACTGTTCAGATCGTTCCCGCCGGTGAAGGCTCCGGCCCCGGCGTGGGAGCTCAACGTGGTGCTGACCAAACTCATGGGACCTCCGTTCGAGCCTCTGCACTCGGCCCCGTTGAAGTTTCTATCGTGGAAAACAGCTTTTCTCGTGGCCATCACCTCCGCACGACGAGTGGGAGAGATCCAGGCCCTTTCCTGCAAGGCCCCGTACTTGACTTTCCACGACACGAGGGTAGTGCTCAGGACGCACCCCTCCTTCATGCCCAAGGTACCGTCGGACTTTCATCTCAACGAACCCTTGGTGTTACCTGTGTTCTTCCCGTCGCCTTCGTCGCCGGCTGAGAGGACTTTGCACTCGCTGGATGTAGCTAGAGCGCTGAAGTTCTACGTGGACCCCACGAAAGGTTTTCGGAAGACGTCACAACTCTTTGTGAACTTTGGACCTGTCAATCAGGGGAAGGCTCTCTCGAAGGCTTCCATCTCCAGATGGCTCTCCGGCTGTATCATGTACTGTCACCGGTTGGCAAACCGACCGCTGCCTGGCCGTCCGAGAGCCCATTCCACCAGAGCGATCGCAGCTACCACGGCGTTCCTATCTGGTGTGCCCCTGCTGGACATATGCAGGGCTGCTACGTGGAGGTCGACGCACACCTTCACGAAATTCTACTGCGTCGACCGGGATTCCAGGGAGGAGTCCAGGGTCGGCCAAGCAGTGCTGCGCAACCTGTTCGCCTGAGGTGAGCCTGGTGAGGAGGTAAGATGCTTAATGTTGAGTTGATGTGATGCTTAATGTTGAGCCTTTGCCACCTCCCGTGGTTGTGCATGTGTGTACTGCTATGTATTCTTTATTCATGAGCATGTGAATCCATGCCAGACCCCATGCTGGAGAAGGAACAAGTTACTTACCTGTAACTGTTGTTCTCCAGCATGGGTCTGGCATGGATTCACATGCGAACCCTCCCGCCTACCCCTCTGCGGCTCTTCACTTGGTCATACTGCCCCTTCACGTGCTTCCAAATCTGAAGATGGCTGCCAGAGGCGGTGCTTAGGTAGAGGGCAGTCATTGGCTGTGGTCAGTATGACGCAGAGACCAGTGATTGGTTATTACTACGAAAGACAGATCAGAAACGAAACTGATACTGGTTTTTTCTTTACCGAGGATTCCCAGCCTGACGACGGGGAATATTCATGAGCATGTGAATCCATGCCAGACCCATGCTGGAGAACAACAGTTACAGGTAAGTAACTTGTTCCTTATTGGATGGTCCACACCCTCACCTGCTTTTCAGCAAGATGACCTCACAGACATCTTGGTCAAAGGTCCACAGGAGGATCCTGTGGGGCCATTTCATACGGCATTACAAAGGAGAATATTGGCAAACTGGGAAACACCCGAGGTTCCCGGCAGTTAACACAAAATTATCAGCTAAATATCGGTTGTCTTCTGCTGACCCTGAATATTTATCCAAACACCCAACTCCGGAGAGTCTGGTTGTCAGGAAACTACTTCAGCAGGTAGTAATTCGGCTTACCCTACTGTTCCACAGGACAGGGATGATAAGAGATATGACTCTATGGCCAAAAAAGTATTTTCCGCATGTAGCATGTCGTTGAAATCCATCAATGCTACTTGTACACTCGCAAGGTTCAGCCACATACTTTAGGAGTGTGCTTCATCAGCGGCTGACTGCCTCCCGGGGGGAGAAGGAAGGGAAGTGTTTGTCAACATCATTAAGGATGGTAAGGACGCAATGTGTGAATCCCTTCAGACTGGCATCGATTCTGCTGACAGTATCAGCAGAGCCATGGTGGCAAGTA
The DNA here is from genome assembly GCF_040938575.1 of Ambystoma mexicanum. Taxonomy (NCBI): domain Eukaryota; kingdom Metazoa; phylum Chordata; class Amphibia; order Caudata; family Ambystomatidae; genus Ambystoma; species Ambystoma mexicanum. Next base: position 197,275,836 of record NC_090937.1, on the reverse strand, counting down.
CAACAACCAGGAGATTTGCTTGGTTGCGAAAGTATGGTTTTGCTCAAGATGTGCAAAGCAGACTCTTGAATATGCCCTTTGACGGCTCTTCTTTGTTTGGTAAGAAGGCGGATGACCGTTTAGAAAAACTGCAAACATCAAAGGCAGCAGCAAAATCCTTAGAAGCTGCAATCGGTCAGACACCATATCACCCCTCAGGAACCTCTTGGAGAGGTACGTCCTTTCGCTTTCACAAAACACCAGTAGGGGGCAGGTTAACTCAACATCTGACGGAATGGCAGGCTATTACGTCAGATGCTTGGGCATTGGAGACAGTTGCCCAAGGTTACTGCCTGCCTTTTCTACGCATCCCTCAGAGTCATCCACCGGGGAACAGCTCTCTGAAAGTTCCAGATCCGCTCCTCTTGCAGGAAATTATAGACCTGCTAGAGAAAGGTGCCATAGAACCGGTACCTGTAGCTGAGAGGAACAAGGGCTGGTACTCCCCCTACTTTCTCATACCGAAGAAAGACCGGAGGACTGAGACCTATTTTGGACTTACAAGAATTGAACAAGTTCCTCAGGAAGGACAAGTTCAAGATGGTAACTCTCTCTCAGATTCTTCAGGCCCTCCAGCTCCAGGACTGGCTGGTATCTCTGGACCTCCAGGATGCTTATTTCCATGTGCCAATCCATCTCAAACACAGGAAATACCTTAGGTTCGCAATTGGCGGCTCTCATTATCAATTTTGAGTTCTGCCATTTGGGCTGACCTCCGCCCTGAGGGTCTTCACCAAGCTAATGTCGGTAGTGGCTGCAAGTCTAAGGAGGGAAGGGATCCACATCTACCCCTAGCTGGACGATTGGCTGATCAGAGCTGTATCTTCGGAACAAGCTCAGATCCAGCTAGATTATGTCTGCCACTTCCTTCTCAAACTGGGCTTCTCCCTCAATTTAAAGAAGTCACAGATGATACCATCACAGAGACTCCAGTTCATTGGAGCGGTCCTGGACACTTCCCTGGGAAAAGCCTCTCCACCAGAGGTGAGGGCTCAAGATATTCTGCAGATGGTCACCAAGTTTCAAAATGCCCAACGTCTCCCAGCCTTCGACTTTTTGAGGTTGCTAGGCCTCATGGCATCCTGCATCTTCCTTGTGCCAGAGGCTCACCTGAGAATGAGATCTCTTCAGTGGGCACTGAGAACTCCGTGGTCGCAATTCTCAGGGAGAATGACAGACCTCCTTCAGATTCCGGACAAGGTGGCTCGAGACCTTCAGTGGTGGGCCTGCCAGAAAAACATCTTGAAGCGGGAACTGTTTAGGCAACCATGGCCGGAGAGAACAATAGTCACTGATGCCTCACTCACGGGGTGGGGAGCCCATACCAACGACTTGACCATCAGCGGTCGTTGGTCTCCATCGGAGTCCAGACTACATATCAACCTGTTAGAGCTGAGAGCAATCAGACTAGCGCTGAAGGCTTTTCTGCCATCTGTACAGGGGAAAAATGTCCTGATAATGACAGACAACTAGGGGCCATGCACTACCTCAACAAAAGAAGAGGCGTAGGATCACTGCCACTGTGCAGAGAGGCAATGCAGCTCTGGTTTTGGGCAATTCAAGAATGAATCTCTCTATCGGCAGTTCACCTAGCCGGAGAGAAGAACTTGACGGCGGACGCTCTGAGCAGGCAGGGCACAGTCTCCCACGAGTGGGAACTAGCTCAGGAAGTCCTTCAGGAGATCTTCGCCCTTTGTGGAACCCCTCAAGTGGATCTGTTTGCCACCAGTACCAACAGAAAGTGCGATCTGATTTGCTCATGGGAATTTCCCCCGAGAGGAGCTCTAGTGGACGCGTTTGTAGTGGACTGGGAGTTTCCACTCCTGTATGCGTTTCCACCAGTCCCTGTCATTCCTCAAATGATCAGGAGGTTGAGAAGATTCCGGAGAACCATGATCCTAATTGCCCCAGACTGGGCCAGGAGAACGTGGTACCCGGACCTTCTGGACATGTCCATCTGCCCTCCAATTAGTCTTCCACTCAAGGAGAATCTTCTCTCACAGAAGGGAGGTCAGGTTCTCCATCCAGATATCGGAACCCTCATCCTTCACGCCTGGCTTCTGAAAGGTTGAGATACAAGGATTGGGATCTCCCTGATGACGTCATGGAAGTGTTGCTTTCGGCCAGAAGGCCAGCAACAGTCTTTATACCACTGCCGTTGGAACAAATTTTGCAGCTGGTGTAGAGAAGAGAATATCAACCCCTTTTCATGTGGTACACCAACGGTGTTATCCTTTCTACTCTACTTGGCAAATTCAGGCCTCCAAGTTGGCACTATCAAGGGCTATCTCGCAGCGCTATCTATCTTCAAGCGCACTGTGGAGGAGCCTTCGTATTTCAAATTACCCTTAGTAATACAATTTCTAAAGGGATTAACTAATGTCTATCCTCCAAGACCATTCCAAGTTCCCTTATGGGACTTAAATTTAGTCTTAAATTTCCTGATGGGTACTCCTTTCGAACCACTTCACTCTTGTTCGCTAAGATTTCTCACCCTTAAAACTGTCTTATTGGTGGCTTTAACATCTGCTAGAAGGGTGAGCGAATTACAAGCTCTATCTTGTAAACCCCCTCATAAAATTTTTCATAAAGACAAGGTTGTCCTACAGGTGAAGCCTAATTTCCTCCCAAAGGTGGTTTCTGAATTCCACATCACTCAGAAAATTACTTTACCTTCATTCTATCCGTCTCCCCATCCGGGAAAAGAGGAAGACTGGCTACATAGGCTGGACCCAAGGCGGGCTTTAAGCTTTTACATCAGCAGATTTGCTAGGATTAGGCAAGCAGACCAACTGTTCGTGGGTTACTCAGGGCACAAGTTGGGGCTACCGATAACAAAACAAACCATTTCCAGATGGATTATTTTGGCCATTCTGGAATGTTACAAACTAGTAGGGAAAGAGCCTCCTCAAAATCTTAGGGCTCATTCAACCAGGGGTATCGCAGCCTACTCGGCCCTCCAAAGAGGGGTTCCGGTTCGAGACATATGTGCGGCTGCCACATGGTTGTACGCACATACCTTCACAAGATTTTACAAGCTGGATTCCTCCTCTAGTCAAGAGTTTAGGTTTGGCAAAGCCGTATTACATTTGGTTCATTCCTAAAAGGAAACATGGCGTTTTACTCCCACCTCCAATTGCACACCACTGCTATGGGAGTCTATCAAAGATAAGGAATACGTCGGAGGACACAATCCCTTCGAAGAACCAAGTTACTTCTTACCTTGTAACATTCTTTCGATGGGATGTTCCTCCGACGTATTCCTATCGCCCCTCCCATCCATCCCCGCAGTAATACTTCCCTTGTGGTTGCAGTTTACGCTCCTTCAAGGTCAATAACCAATTCATATAAAACAACTGTTAACGTCAAAACGGAACTGAGCAACGGACGCTGCGCAAGTCTATTTATACGCGTGGTGACGTTGACGCCGGTATGGAGGCCATCGAGGGACATCGGCTCGAGGGACGTCGACGCGCAGCGCCCTCTACTGAAAAAGTAGACTTGTTCGTCTGTCCGGGAAAATGTTTTATGTGTGGGGGAATAGAAGGTGTATGCCTTTTGTAGTGGGCGCTGGGCTCTCCAGGAATCGACCAAAAAATATTCCCTTATCAAATTCTGAAAGGATCCCTTGTCCCAGGAGGTTCGGGGGGAGGGGAGAACCAGCCCCTTCCCTATAAGATTTCCAGTCCAATGCTGGGTTCATAACCAAATTGAAATCACCACCACAAATCGGGGCCTCCCGTCGTCCAACTGTCCTGTAGCGCAAAGAGATCCCTGCAGAATGCTAGTTGAGTATTTTGGGCGTATACCAAGCACAAAGTGACCTCTCTTGATCTAATGGTCCTATGCACAATAAGATGTCTTCCTCCTGGCTCTCTATGCGTTTGTGAAATCTGCAGCTCTAGGGAAGCGCGGTATAAGGTCGCCCCGCCCCTTCCTTTCTGGGCCGGATGCACATATGTCTCCACCCCAATTGCTTCCACCTAACATTGGAGACGCTCTAGGAAAAAACATAGGGCCACAATACGGGTGTCTCTCCGAGGTCCCATTGAACATGAATCATTAACTTATCAACTGATAACCAGCGTGAGAGCCTAATGACTACTCGATACATCACCCAGCGAACAGTGTGTGATGGGCCATGGGGAGGAGAGGGGGGCTTGCAGTGATGCTCTTGCTGTAAGTCACTTTCTTTTGTTGGATAGTCAGATCACTGATAGTTTTCCAGTGGCCTCCACTTTGTCCTCGATCTTATGTTCCTTCTCCTGAAGAGCGTTGACTGTCCTTGTCATACTGGTCCTGAGGGAACGAATCGCGTCTAACAGAAGATGCACATCTGCTTTGGTGGAGGTCTCCTTGTCCACCCCGGGAATGAGAGGGGTTTCCTGGGGTGACTGTTCTCGTCTCCCCAAGGCCATGATTAAAGTGTTTCTGCAAGGAGTGTGTCTCCTACCTCTTTTGTGCTCTACCAACGGCTGCTTAAGTAGGTGATCAGTAGGTTCCAGTGATCAGTCCACGCTCACTGCGTAAGATTTGCCCCCCTCTCTGTGTAGAAACTATTTGTTGGCACTTATGTGCGTGCATTTTGAATGACTCAGAGTGAGAGGGGACTTACTCTTCAACTCTTTTTCACAGTGCTCTGCAGTGGTAGGGAGAGTCTGGAGTGCTCCCCATTGGGGCTGCCTTAGAGGGGCCCCTGCCCCTGGCTAGGCTCAGCTTTCGAGTGTGTTGTGCGTCTTTGCATGCTCCTTTTCTTGCGCTAATGATATCAGCAATCTCTGTAGCTCCCAGTCCACTCTGTTGTGCTATAAATTCGTGGACAGCGCAGTGCTGGTTGATGCTGCTTTTCTCTCTGCTTCCCCCTTCTCGGTGTGCTGGAGAGCTCGGTTTTGGGTGATGCAATCAGGGGGGGGGCCTCCCCACAAACAGATTACAATTCTACGTAGTGTTCGCCCACCTTGTTATGGAGGGGCTTTTTGTTGGCTTTTATGTGTAAACACTGTATCTTTTTATTAGGGAGGGGGGAGTTGGTCTTTGACTCTTTTCATCCGCGTCTTGCTGTGGGGATTGGGGGCGGGGGTCTGGTGTGCACTGTATCGGGCCTGTCTCCCTTGACGTTACCTCTTGTGTTTGGGGGACATGGAAATGGTTGTATTCCTCAAGGGTGGATGGAGTGTGTATTCTGCTCCCCCTCTCCCCTCCGTATGTGAGCTGGTGCGCCAACCTATGGCGGTTTTAACAAGTCTCTGGAGCGGGCGCGTGGCGCTGCTTGGTTTCCTTTCACCCCCTCTCTAGCTGTGGCGTAAGCTACTGTGCTTAGTGGTTCATCGGATTATGGGGGTACTTGAAGCTGTTGATAATGCGTGTTGTGTCCCTTGTAAGCACCAACTGTCCCTGTGGGCTTTCCTTAATTTCTTCCCCCTTCCTCCTCCTCCTCCTTACCAGTTTCTGCAGGGGGGGGCTGCATCCGGTGGGTGCCGTCTCCGATGCCGATGTCGGAGCTGCGTGCCAGGCTCCCGATGTGAGGCGCTTTGCTGAGCCGCTGCAGCCAGATCAGGTGTCGCTCCTCCTCCTCCACCTGCACACGGGGGCAGCGCTCTATCTCCTGCTAGCTCCTCTGCATTTCTAGCTCCACGTTTCCACAAAGCACTGCAGCTCCTTTCCCTCGGGTCAGCCACTGGCTTGTGTTTGGGCTGCAACTCTATTGTTACTCTCTGCGTGTCATGTATCACGCCCATGTGGTTTCACAGTCGGGTTGCTCTGCCACGTTGCTTGCTCACCAGCAGGGCCCAGTGGACTGGTGCCCCTACCATTAACTGTTCGTTCTCTGGGTTCCCTGCATCGATTTTCCACAGAACTCGGTCTGATGACAGCTAACATCTTTCCGCACTGAAACACAGTATCAGATCTGCTTGTGGGCTGGGCAAATTTTCAGTTCTCCGCCATTACTCGTGGGTCCTCAGGGAGGCGAGCGTTCAGGCTGCCATTTTGCCTGCGCCACCTCGTGGTCTTCCGGAAAATACGCCTTTTAAAATGTCCTTCCTGCAACAGGAAGTATCCCTGGAAAGACCCACACAAGGTGTGTAATCACGATCTTCCTAGAGACCACCCCGAAAAACACTGCAAATCCTGCAAGTTGTTTCGTCCTAAAACTTCAAAGAACTACAAAACAAATGCTGGGCTCACCATGTCATGAAGGCTGAGGCTGCCATTGACTTGGAGGGAGCTTCCAGCAATGGCAGCGTCAGTGTCGTAAGTGACGCTGAGGGCGATCGGGACTTGAGATTCCCGCGTGCAAACCTCGACTTCATTAAGCAAGCCTGCGGCCCGTTAGAGACTACACCCGGCGGTTCTGGCACTGACACTCCACGCCATACCAAACGCACATCCCACGGCCGACAGTCGACCCCGTCGTTGACTGCTGAAGCCCACGCAGTGTGAAATGGAAGGCCCTCCAAATCATCCCTGACCTCTAGGCCATCATACTCAAGACATGACAGGCCCCCGAAACAGACGTCCGAGTCCGTTTCTGACACCATGTCTAAAACAGACCACGTTTCGGGCTCCAAAGGACGTACGTCCAAAAGTGCTTTGATGGCCCCTTCCACTACCCCATGATGACAACTCATCAAGAAACACGTCCTGGACACACTCTGAAAGTCCAAGGCGTCAATCTTCTAAATCTTCGACGCCCCTACCGTCACTAGCCTCTACCCATAGAGAGAGCCATTCTCTTCCCAAAGACACCCTTTCAAGGGCCATGCAACAGAGTCTGTGCCAAAAGAGGGTACTCCTACTACTCACCTACAGGACACGCCTGTTCCTTAAGTGTTGTTTCCTAGTTCCACTCAATGGACTCCAGAGTTTTGTCAGGGTAATGCAGAGAATGTCCTGCTTTGTGGCCTTTTGACTGCCACCCTGATGCTAGACGTACTAGCCTTAAAGGGCCCTCTCAACGGGAAGCAGCTAAGGATCAACCAGCTGCCAAGAAGACCACGTTTAGAGCCCACCCCACACAGGACACCTCTCAGGATCTATATTGTATAGACACCTTAGGTTCTCAAGATCCTGGGTCGCAAGGGGACCAATATGACGTCTATGCCATCCAATCACCAGACCATCAAGATCAGCCAGTGGCTGACTCCCCATTAGATAACCAGCTCCAGTACAATAAACTCCTTCTCAAGGCTGCAGAACATTTTAAAATCGACACACAGGCAGCCCAGGTGGATAAGGGCTTTGTGGAAGACATTCTTGGGGACAAACAGTGAGCGACACAATTCATTCCCCTCCAGCAATCCATTCAGAGACGTATTCAGCCTTCCTTATTCACTCCTAACCTTACGGGAGCAGTTAACCCCAGCATTGAAAACATTTTTATACCGGCCACTTCTGACCCCCTATGCATCAGAGGTCAGTTAAAACCTGATTACTTTGTTGTTGGCACCACAAGGAAGAGGGCGGGCACACTACTAGCCTCTACGGAGGCCCCTCCTGATAAGGACAGCAAGCAAATGTACACTCTGGGCAGAAAAGTTGCTTCCTCGGCTGCCTACCAGGCAAGAATTGCCAATACCACCACCCTTTTGGCTAGCTACAATTGCTATATGTGGGACCAAGTACTACAGCAAATTGAAACAGTCCCAGAGTTGTTTAAATCACAACTCCTAAATATGGTGCCTGAGGGTAAGTCGTAAGTGTCCAACTGCATCCTAAGGAACAACTTGGATGCCGCTGATAATGCAAGCTGGATAATAGCAGAAGGCACTTTGATTAAATGCCACGCCTGGTGAAAACAATCTGGCTTCAAGCTTGAAACAGAAGTCATGCCTTGTTTGGTAAAGCGGCCGAGGACGCCCATAAAATTGCAAAGGAGGAATAAAATCAATCCCTTGGCCAACTATCAAACATGCCCTTTGTGCAAAGAGGCTCTTTACCACAAGGCGGTTTTGTGGGCAAAACTCACAACGTTCCTCCAATTATAATCAAAGTTGCCAATCATTGTCATGGTGTTCCTCACAGGGACAGTCCTCCTCTCATAACTTTCAAAGGGGCTACAAAAGGTCTAGAAGCAGAGGTAGGGTCTTCTCAGTCAGAGTCTCTACCTCTCCAAAACCATGACGCCCCACTCCAGGTCCCTTCCCATGCCACGCCAGTAGGAGGTCGCATTTCACAATTTACCCACACATAGGAGAGGATCACCTCAGACCAAGCGGGTACTATCCACCGTAGCAGGTGGGTCGTGAATAGAGCGAATACAAAGACCACCTAACCACCTGCCAAGACAAAAGAAAATGATGCAAGAAGAATGGTACATATTGCTAGAGCTGGTCGAGGCTCTGCTGGAAAAGGACGCCGTAAAGATTGTCCTAGCAAACCAGGTAAACAAGGGTAACTATTCAACATGCCTCCTTGTGCCAAAGAAAGATCTAACCATGCGCCCAGTCCTAGAGCTGCGACCAGCGAAAACAAATGTCAAGCCACAAAAGTTTTGCATGCCAACGCTGCAGGAAGTTATCCCCCTACTAAAACAAGCAGACTTTATGGCAACATTGGATTTGAACGATGCATACTTTCATATTTCAATGTTCCTAGCGCATAGAAAATACCTACTCTTCAAGATAGCAGAACAACATTACCAGTTCACGGTGCTCTCCTTCAGCCCTTCAGCATAGCCTCAGCTTCAAGGGTATTCACCAAAGTGCTGGCAGTAGTGGCGGCGCACTTGGCGCAGAGAATCAAACTCAGTTTACCCTTATCTGGACAACTGGTTAATAATAGGGGCACCCCCTGAAATCTGCAAGCACAATACCCAAAGAACTATCAACCTTCTGTTCCAATTGGGGTTCTCTGTCAACCAGAAAAAATAGTCTTTTCCTCAGCCAAACAAAGCTATTTCTGGGTACTATCATAAGTACAAGGGATGGGGTTAGTCTTCCCCCTCAAACGAAAGAGTTCAAAATATGCTATTGCAAATACCTCACTACATAGCCGGTCGCCAAATAACCGTACGCAAGGCAATGCATCTGCTCGGGATGATGGCATCATGCATTTATCTAGTTCCACACGCATGGCTGTGCATGTGCCCAATGCAGGAGTGGATAGCGAAACAATGGTCTCATGCAAGTGGTCAGTGGGACGATCTAGTGGTTGTTTAGCTAACCCTAGTACAAGCGCTTCGCTGGCGGCCCAAAGAAAATTTGTTAAAAGGAAAACCCTTTCCCAATCCACCAGTTCAAGCGATACAGACGCCTCACTCTCTGGATGGGGAGCACATTACCTTCACCACGCAGCTCACGGACAGTGGACTCGCTCCACAGCCCAGAACCACATCAACCACCTGGATCTACTAGCAGTACTGAAGGCCCTACATGCGTTTTAATTGCATTTAATGGGTCAGGCAGTACATGTCCTCACAGACAGCACCACTGCCATGTTTTAAATAAACAAGCAGAGAGGCACACACTCTCCAAGTCAGTCCAGGCTATCGCAGAAAATGTGGAAGTGGCCTCTCAAGCGGAACATGTCCTAGTCTCTCAACATGTTCCAGGGGAACGCTATGCTCTGGCAGACACTCCAAGCAGAAACCCTCTGCACAGGCAGCACGAGTGACAACTCCACAAGAAATTCTAAACATATTCTTTTTATGGGGGTATCCTCCTTTGGACGTGTTAACCCACAAACCAAAATGCACAATGCCCAGACGTCGCTTTCAGGTTTCCTCAATCCAAGGGGAACCCCCTGTAGATGAGCTGCTCAGGGAAATTTACCTACGCTTCCCCCAATCCTCCTCAACACCACTCTTCAGGAGGATAGTACACAAGATGCACAAGGATCAAGGTACGCTTATCCTGATAGCACTTTTGTGGGCAAGACAACCATGGTTTCCACATCTGCTCAAACTGGCGATGTGCAAACCGATCACTCCCGTGCCCATACAACATGCTGTCCTAGCACGGGGGGTGGGGGGGACCACACCACACTATACTACATCCTCATCCTCAGTCTATGAACTTGGCAGCCTGGCTCCTGAAATCATAGAGTTTGGACAATTAAAACTACCTCAAAGGTTTATGGATCTCCTAAAGTAGGAACGCACACCCAGCACCGGGCACTGCTACTTCAACAAGTGGAAATGATTTGTGATATGGTTCCGATCCCAAACCTTAAATCCTATTAAATGTTCTCCAGCAAGCATTCTTCACTACATGCTTTACCTAATAGATTCTGGCCTAGTATTTAACTCCATCAGGGTTCACCTAGCGGCTCTGTCCGCATACACCACTTTGCAAAACAAGGTAGATCCCATAAATCCCCTTGGACAACCCTGTCGAAAAGGTGATCCTCCGACGAGTCGAGAGATGACTCTCCTCATCGGAAGAAAGCTAAAATGTCCAGATCACATAGTGGCACACACCAGTGGTCAGCTTCCTCACGGCGGTGGAAGAAAAGGCGCCACAGATCGCCATCTTCATCATCGAGTTCCTCCCTGGAACGGGTCTCAGGCCTACCAAATCGGCCTCACAGGCTGAGTGGGAGAAGTTCTGACTAAAGATGCTTGAAGTATTCGAGAAAGCGGCCTCGACCACCTCGAAGAAAGATGAGAGGCTTGGCAGTGTCGACAAACACGACAAGAAGGCAGCAAGGGACAAAATCTGTGTGCCCTCGGGCCTGGGTGTCCATGAGAAAACTCCTTGAACCCTTGGAAGTTACATCGGGAAAAGACTTCTTCGAAGTCAAAATTATCAATGCCATCAGCGCTGAAAGACTCAACGTTGATGCCAAAAAAACCCTCGATGCCACAGCCATCAAAGCCCTCAATGTTATTTCGAGAAAACATTCAAGCTACTGCCAAGGAAGGATTTTCTTTTAAATCCCTTTCCTCAGTTTGAAGATGAACTATCTTCAGATGATAAACGCCAATTTCTATTGTAGTATGGGACACCAACTGTTCCAGAGGCCTTAATTTCAGAGGACTCCAGAATAAAAATTACATGACTCCCTGCAATCTGCAAGTGGGTTGGATACTTTATCAGAAACAGTTTGCCAGGGTTTATAGTGAGTATTTCAAAATACATTATTTCGAATGCCAAAATGTCGAAAAAATGTTACTGAAAATTTTTTTTTTTTTTGATTGGGGAGAAGGGGGAATCATACATTTGAATTTTTTTTTGTAGGTAACATTTTTTCGACCTTTTTGTCATTTAAATTTTTTTTTTCCGACTATTAACTGGATACCGTTTGGCAGACCAGATCCCTTGGACAATGCCGGTGGATCTTACAGACAAATGATGTCTAGAGTGATAGAATATCTGGAATGGAGTAGGCCTGCACCAGTTTTTCAGCAGAGCGACCTGACTGATATTTTAGACAAGGGACCCCAGGAGGACCCCATTCTACCATTCCATGTAGCACTCCAAAAGAGAGTTATTGCCAACTGAGAGATCCTAGAGTTAATTCCAGCTGTGAACAAAAAGCTAACAAGCACGTACTGTGCGTCAAGTAGTGACCCGTACTATCTTGCAAAACACCCAACTCCTGAAAGCTTGGTAAATCAGGCTGCCACTTCTACATCCAGATAAGAGGCATACCCAACGCCCCCCCCACCCCCACCCGACAGGGATGACCAGCATTATGCTGCTTGGGTTCGAAAACGTTTCTCTGCAGGAGTATGGACCTTAAATCAGCAAATGTCATGTGTGCATTGGCCAAGTTCACTTTCACCTCATGGGATTGTATTGCGATGGCAGCTGAACATATCCAAAGCATTACAAAAGGGGATCACATCTCCCAGGCAATAAGGTATGCCCACTGGCTCCCAGTCAAAGAGCGCATACTTTTCAAACTTCTAGCAATTACACACAAGTGCCTTTCACTCACAACGCCTTCATATCTTTCAGAAGAAATTGGCCGAGCCACCTCTCTGACCGAAGCGATCCCACCACTCCAATCAGCTCAATGTTCCTACCTTCAGATGAGCCAAAGCCGGCGGCTCTAGTTTTCTCTTTCTAGCACCAGAAAACTGGAATGTCCTGCACTCAGAAGTGAAACCTCCCATGTAACTAAATCCCCCCTCTAAAATATGCTCACCACGACTTTCAGTTGGTTCCCCTGTAACCTCGGAATCATCAGTATTTAATCTGCACATCTTGTAAATATCACTGTAGTTTTTGTAATTCTTTGCACTTTCTGTATCCTTCTGTTGTCTTCTCTCTTGCAACTGAGTAAACCCCATGTAACAGCGCCATGATGCCCCAGGGCAGCCTTGTGCGCTTTATAAATGTAAAAAATTAAATACATTTCTGATGCTTGTTAATCTGCTTAGAATCACATGCTGTGCATATGGTCCGACATCCAGTGGTAATCGCAGAGTATTGCATCTTGTCTTTCAAGGACCGAAAGTGGACGTCGGCATAGGCGTGTCTGTAACACTATCCCTATCGTGACGTGTGGTGTAACCAAAATCCCTCACGCGCCGAGGTCCCTCAGATTGTTTTTTTCTTCCCAGATAACTGGTCGCCCTATAGCGGAGCTCTTACTAGAGACATTGTTTATCTTTACCGAATTGTCGGTTTATTCCCCGTTAAGTTACTTCGCCCAACAAGAACATCTTCGACGAAGACTACGGGGGATTCGTCTATGGCTGTGGATTTCGGTGCCTAAAATCCACTATACAGTAGGGAGAGTGGGGTCGGGGTGGCCATATTGTCGAAGTATGTCTTTCCTCCTTTCCCCTCTTTTCCCTGTCGGTCTGGTCATCCTTCCCTTTGGCTATGGAAAAGACTCCTTTTAGATTCTGCCCTAAGTGTAGGGTCCGATATCCTTGGAAGGACAAACACAGGACGTGTAACGCCTGTCTCCCCCTAGAGCACAACGAGAAGCGGTGTGCGGCGTGCAAACTCCTTCGGCCTAAGACCCTTAAGGAGTGCGTGTAAAGCAGTGGGACGCGTACGGTATGTCACGCATGGAACCCCCTTCCCCCACCGCCACGCCCGCTGAAAGTGACGGGGGTACTTCAGATGACCAAACGCTTCTAGGCCCTCCACGCCTGCCCCCGACCCTTTAAGGCTTGACTATGGTCGTGCTACAGGGACAACACCCGGCGACAAGGGTGTACAAGCGCATCGCACTAAGCACACAACCCCTATGCCGATTTCAACGTCATTGTTGAAAAAGGCGAAAGTGCAAACGGGGCCGCCGAAAACTTCACCGGTTCCCTCGGATCGTTCAGATCCAGAGCCTTCCCCGCATCCGCAGCAGCGTTTTTGCGACTGGGCAATCTAAACCAGATAAGGGCGCAACCCCGAAACCTACACGTGTCGAAGCGCAGGAGGAGTCTGACGCTTGGACGGTCTTGAAGGCCTCGTTTAGGCCCGAAAACTACGGCTAGGCCTCTACCCGGAAAACCAACCGCTAGGCCCTCTAGCGCTGCAGAAGGTATTGCACCTGCCGATAAATCATCGGAGCCACTGTCTCACGACGATTCGGCGTCTATCGAAAGCAGTATCGGAAGAATTACGGCGGCGGTGGGCCTTACCCCGGCTCCGCCTAAGGTTATGGGACAAGCAGCGGAAAACATTTCGCCGGATTGGATTCCCGATTCCGACGACGCTTACGAGGATAGTCGAGAGCCTCTTTCCGACACTCTGAGGGACTCCTTTCGACGCCGTAGGGCGGAGAATGTAGTTTCTCCTCACGTAGGCCCATTTGGGTCCTCTAAATAGACTACAGAAAAATTCAAAGGGTGTATGGATCGGCTGGAGCAGATTATCAGTTCTTCTGATCATCCTCCCCCGAAAAGGACTCGGGTAGACCCTAACCTTCAAATTCAGGAAGATCAGTTTCAGGTTTTCCAACAGGAAGACGTGGTCCAGATGGACATATATAGAGACATCTATAATGAAGAAGAAGCTTCTTTTCTGCAAAACTATGAGGAGGACCAACAGATACTACGGACAACTGGGAGGAAACCCAGCAGGAAGGTCAGAAACCATGGACACAGCAAGATCAGGACTCTGATGTTTTGTGCCTAGACTCTCCTCCGTCCACCCCAGCTCGCCAGGCCTCTCCTGTGGATGACAAAATGGTATTCAACTCCATGTTGAAATAAGCAGCTGAATACTTTAAAATTGCCACTCAAGAGGCAGTACCTGAGCAGGATTTCGTGGAGGATATCATTAAGGAAAAACCTCTGGCGAGTCAATCCATCCCCCTCCGTAACTCGGTTAAGAGAAGGGTAGCGCCCTCATTGTCACCTGCTCAAACACGGGCAGTGAACCCGAGAGTCGAAAAATTATTTTGCCCTTCCCCTTCCGTCCCTCCGTGGCGTGCCTGACATCAAAGGGCACGCCATCCCAGATTCACTGGTAGTGACTACCACTCGTAAGAGGGCAGGGGTACCCCTTGCCACGGGAGAATCACCACCGGACAAGGAATCTAAGCAGCTGTATGCCCTGGGCAAATGTGTCACGTCAGCAGCCACATACACTATACGGGTTGCTAATATTACTACTCTATTAGCAAGCTATGCTGATGCCCAATGGAACTTGCTCCAGGAACGCCTCCAAGAGGTCCCCGAACGCGCCAAGTCAAAGCTTCTCTCCATTGTAACGGAGGGAAGACTAGTTAATCTGAACGTGGTGATGAACACCCTGGTCACTGCAGAAACTGCAGGCAGGTGTGTTGCTCAAGGGACCCTACTGAAAAGACAGGCTTGGCTGCGTACATCAGGATTTAAACCTGAGACTCAGGCCTCCCTCATTAATAAACCCATTGAGGAGTCTAACCTCTTCGGGAAAGCGGTGGATGAGTCTTTGGAAACAGCCAAGAAGGAGCATGAGACTCTAAAGTCTCTGCAACAAATTACGCAGAAACTCTCCTCCCAGAGGGGTAATAACTCTTGGCGGTCCTTTCAAGGGCAACCCTGTGCTGGTCAAAACAACTAGGGCACGGGTAACTTCAACACAAATCAAACATCTGGAAGCCCCACTTACTACCCCTCAAGGGGTCATAAAACGCGGCAAGGGTAGAGGCATAGGCCCCAATCCCAGAGGAGCCACAGCCTCTGGTCAGAAATGACCACCAAGTCCAGGTCCCCTCCCATGTCACCCTGGTCGGGGGGCGATTAACATCTTTCCTCAAGGCATGGGCGGGGATAACCTCCGACCAGTGGGTCTTAAAGACAGTCGCCCACGTTTACTGCGTGGAATTCGCCCGACCTCCACAGTTCACACCGCCGCGCTCACTGCGCCTTTCACCGGACCATCTGGAGATCCTGATCCAAGAGGTGGAAGCACTGCTGGGAAAGGATGCCATAGAAGCCGTCCCTATTCTTCAGGTAAACAAGGGTATTTATTCAGTGTATTCTTCAGGTAAACGAGGGTATTTATTCAGTGTACTTCCTTGTACCCAAAAGGATCTCACCCTGCGCCCTGTTCTTGACCTCCGCCCAGCGAACAAGTTTATAAAACCCCAGAAGTTTTGCATTGTAACACTGCAGGAGGTGATCCCATTGCTGAAACAAGGGGACTTCATGGCAACATTGCACATGAAAGATGCATTCTCCTACGTCCCGTCCCCTTTCCTCCATACTTATGGGACATCTCTCCGTCATGTGGGACGGGACCGGAGCACTTTGTAAAAAGCATCCAAAAAATGTGTTTTTCAAAAATGTCCTTCCTCTCTTTTTTGCGCGGGGCCCGGCACGCAACCGTAACCCCGCCCACCTTGGCTCCGCATCGCCCATCAGTCCTTTTCTCCGCTTTTTCGGGACTGGACGCACTTGCATCCTCGAAGATTTTCTTCCCTTTTTTCCTCTCTGGCTCCTGCTAGCGATCGTGTACTAGTCTGTCTATGTCGTTCAAACTAGACTTTCCAGATTGTTCATCGTGTCACTGATGCTTCGCGAAGGCGGATCCCTATCCTCTTTGTTTAGAGTGTTTGGGTCCGGATCACCGTTGGGACTCCTGTTTTTACTGCGACTCCCTTTCGGTCCGGGCACTTCAATGTCGGTTGGAGCTGTGGGAGGAGGTGTTCCGACAAACTCCTCCTTTGCATTTTCAGGTGTTCATCGACAAAAAGAAAAAACGCCCGGTAAGTTCTTTACTTTTCAGAGCACCCCGGCCGGGGGATACCTTTCCGGCTTCCTCCCGGGCCAGGAGGGGTGTTGATCGCTCTGTCACCGGTGATTGCCCTGAGGTGCCCGTTGGGCCTAATAATTGTACCAGAGTTTTCTCCGAGGGTCTCCGTAAGGGGCCTGTGGATACCAGAGCACGCTCCGAGGCCTCTCCTGTGGGGGCTGCTTGTAGGCCCAGTTCTACTGAGTCGTGGGGTACCGGAGCTCGCTCTGAGGCCTCTCTATTGGCTTCCCTCAAAAATAAGACCGGGGTGTGCCCCGAGGCCTTGGTTGGGCTTGGTGTCACCAAACAGATGTTCGAGGCCCGCGCGAATAAGGCTGTTAACGGACCTGGGTCCGAGGTCCCTCGTACAGAGGCTAAAGCTACCAACATTTCTGAGAGGCCTGACAAGGCCTTATCGGTGAAGGTTGTTTCTCACCGTTCCTGCTCTTGCGGCGACACCAGATCTGTTGAGGGGGCAAAGAAGGAAAATTCTTCTTTTACCGGCAGTGCCGAGGTCCTTCCTGGGAAAGCTAATTTGGCAGTCGGTATGTCGCAGAAACATTCCAGGCCTCATAGTACCAGCTCTGCCGAGGTTCCCTATGTTAAGGCTAAAGTTAAGACCCCTGATCCATCGACGGGGACCCCTGCCTCACTTGCTCAGGTGCCACAGTTCCCCTCAGGCGATGACAAAATGGCGCCCGTTCCCGCCACGACTGTGGCGGCCATTTTGGGTGCTACCCTTACAACTACGCCATCGGCCTCAGGTGTAGGGCTTGGTTCCGTGGGTGAACATAGAGTTCCTTGTGCGCATCCTTATCGGCCAGTTTATCATTGGAACGCCTGGATGCCACTTCCGCACAATGTTTTGTTGCCTGCGGGGTCGGCACCTTTGATTTATGTGGACACGTCGGTGCAGGGGCCGGTGTGGCACCCTTCCCCGTTACGTCCCAGGAAGAGAGGCCTCCTCAGGTTCCAAAGCAATCCCCGTAGGATGCCTTTTTCGGTAAATTTCAAACGCTCATGCGTACCGACCCCATGAGGGAATATTTCAAAGGGCTTTTTAGGGAGATATGTCCGCCCGCTCCTCCGGCTCCACCCGTTCCTCCGGTGGTTCCGCCGGTGCCTCCCTTGCCTACGGTGCCTTCCCCGACTCTTCCGCCTTTGCCCCCATTGTCCCCCATGGACAAGGCAGCGCCGACACGGCTCAGCAGGATCCTGACCTGTCGGATGACGCGCAAGGCGATCAGGACAACGAGGACCTGCCCCGCTCTATTAGAGCTTTTCATGACCGGCTACTGGACATGATGTGCTTCTTAGATGTTCCGGTGTCCGAGGCACCCGCTCCATAGGAGGCCATGCTTTCTGAGGCGTTCACCCTGTCTCCTTTGGAGCGTACCGGCCTGTTCTTGCAGAAGGACGTTCTGGCCGAGGTCCGCAGGGTCTGGGAAAAGCCACACTCTGGACTTTTCGTCAATAAGAAAATTACGCGCGATACAGGCTGCGTTCTTCGGAAGAGGTGGCCCTGTCTTCTTGTCCGCCCCCCTCCTCCACAGTGGTGGCTGAGGCCACTTTGCAGTCCAGGCCTGCAGCATCCTCTTCCATGACGGCTACTCAAGTTCTGGGAAAGGAGGATAAGCTCCTTGACTCCCTTGGGAGACAAATCTTCCCCCAACTCGGCCTTGCAGCTCAGGCAGGCAAATGCTGAACTGGTGTTAGCAGGGGCTAATATGCGGATGTGGAAAGGTCTGTCGGAGTTTGAGTAGTTCATCCCGGTCGAGAAGCTGGAAGACTTTAATGCAGGATTATCCGACGCCAGCGTCTTGCCAAGGATCTCCTGGAGGCTGCGGCTCATCACGTAGACAACTCGGCTCGGGGCCTTATGCTGGGGGTTGATACCTCACGGCAGGCGTGGCTGCATACCACTAAATTCTCAAAAGTGCAGGACAAGGTTTTGGACCTTCCGTTTGATGGTAAGGAGCTCTTTCATTCTACAACAGATGTAGAGCTCACCAAAACGAAGGATAGCACTCAGACAGCTAAGTCCTTGTCGGTCCTTGTTAAGACCCCTTTCAAAACCCAGAGACCGTTGTCGCAAAGCCGTCCCTCCTCTGGTTTTAGGGGCCTCCTTGACCGGAAATCTCAGAGTGGATACCCCTTCGGGGAATAACCGCCGTAGGCAACAACGGACTCTGTTTTTCTCCCTCTCCTCAGCCTCCTCCTCAGGTTCAGGTGGCAATGCCACCGAAAAACCTACAAAATGAGGGTTCTCCGCGCTCGCACAAAGACCCCGGTGGGAGGACGCATTGCGTCTCATTGGGAGGTGTGGCAGACCATCACTGAAGGGTCTGGTTAGTCGCTTGGGGGGTTTCCGTTTACCCCTACCCCATCCTTCAACCCTCCTTTTCAGCTGTCGGGCTCGCCCTCCCTCAAAGCCGAGGTTCAGAAACTTCTGGACCTCAGAGCTGTGGAACCCGTTCCCCTCGGGGAGCGAGGGGAGGGCTTCTACTCCCGACTGTTTACGGTGCCCAAACCCAACCTGGCTGGCCTGCGCACCATCCTAGACCTTTCCCAGTTCAATCTTTTCCTACCCCAAGAGAAATTCAAGATGATCACGCCCAGCCAGATACGGTCCTTCTTGCAGATGGGTGATTGGCTCAGTGTGGTGGATCTTCCGGATGCGTACATGCATATTCTGATTTGGAATCCACACACGAGATATCTCCGTTTCTCTTTGGGAGAGGAGCACTTCCAGTTTCGAGTGCTTCCTTTTGGCCTCAGCTCGGCACCGTGTGTCTTCACGAAGATGATGTCGGTGATTGCGGCCTATCTCCGTCTGCAGGGTATCCATGTGTATCCGTATTTGGACGACTGGCTCTTAAACAGCCCTTGTCTGTTGAAATCAGCGAGCAATCTTCAGTCTCTCCTTCAGCTCCTGTTCCATCTTGGGCTGTCGGTGAACTGGCGGAAATCTTCCATGACTGTCTCGCAGGACTCGATTTTCCTGGGTTTTCGCTGAAACACGATCGACTGCAGAGTGTACCTGACCGGGCACAGGATGGCGGATCTGTTAGCCAAGTGTCAGATGTTTGCGCAATCGGAGAGCATGTCGGCCTGGTGGTTCCAGAGGCTTCTGGGCCTCAGGCTCTCGTGTGTGTTGACTCTTCCTCTTGCTTGTCTCAAGATCAGACGGACCCAGCTGGCTCTTCGTAGTTCTTGGCGTCAGGCTGTGGACCCGGATTCCAAGCTGATAATGATTCCGGCTTCCATGAGAGTGGACCTGGAATGGTGGTCATCTCTCAGCAACCTGTCGGTGGGTGCAGGGTTTCAGGACCCTGCCCCTACGGTGACGATCACAAATGACTCCTCCCTCCTGGTGTGGCGTGCAAGGTTAGATCCTCTTCAGGTCTCAGATCTCTGGTCGCCTCAGGACAAGCTCCTCCACATAAATCATTTAGAGCTTCTGGCGATCTTCCTAGCGCTCAGGGCGTTAAGACCGATCATAGCCAACAAGGTGGTGTCGATGTATTACATCAACAAGCAAGGGGGAACCAAGTCTCCCCCTCTCGTGGACCTGTCCATCCAGATTTTGGAGTGGGCTGTGCTTCATGTTGTTTGGCTGCTTGCAGTGCACATCCCGGGCCAGCTGAATGTCACAGCGGATGCCCTCAGTCGGCGGACAGTGGTCAGCTACGAGTGGGAGTTTAAGGCGGAGGTCCTCTCATGGATTTTCTTGCATTGGGGCACACCCTAGGTGGACCTCTTCGCTACGGCGGTAAACAAGAAGCTCCCTCAATATGCCTCCAGAGGGGGGCTGGGAGCCTCCTCTCTGGGGTATGCTCTTGAGATTCCATGGCACAACATGAGAGCTTACGCCTTCCCGCCTCTGCCTCTAGTCCATCGAGCAATTTGGAAGCTGAAGAACTTGGTGAACTGTTCCCGTCTACTCCTAGCCCTGTGGTGGCCGGCCAGGTTTTGGTTCTCAGAACTTCAACACCTGTCGGTGTATCCGCCGATCAGGTTACCCCCGATCTTCTTCATCAGGGGGAACAGCAGATGTGGCACCCCTCCCCACAATTGCTCAGCTTGGCGGCATGGTGCCTGAGTTCAAGTCTTTAGAACATCTTAACATGCGTATTATCCAGGCAGCCAGGAAACCCTCGACTAGATCCCAATACAGAAGTAAATGGCTCAGGTTCTGTCATTGGTGTTTGGAAAAATAGTTGGACCCAAGGGGGGCTACGATTGACACGGTGCTGTCCTTCGTATCCTTCCTAGCAGAGTCGGGTGTTCACGTTCTGTCATGCAGAACTTACCCGTCAGCGGTCTCTGCTTATCTTTCTACGGACCAATGTTCTTACTCTCTGTGTAATCCGGTGGTTAAGAGGCATTTTGCAGGCTTGACATGCCTCTACTCTCCAGTTCGTAGTCCGCACCCGCCGTGGGATCTAAATGTAGTCCTGACGACTTTGTGCCATAAGCCGTTACGTCAGCGAGGCGGGCGAGTGAACTCCAGGCCTCGTCAGTGGAGCTCCCCGTTTTGGTCTTTCACAAGGATATGGTAGTCCTACGGACGAATCCTGCTTTCCTGCCGAAGGTGGTAACTGAATTACATCTGAATCAGTCGATCGCCCTGCCGGTCTTTTTTCTGAACCCTACCTCAGAGGCAGAAAGGGTTCTGCATTGTCTCGATGTCAGAAGGGCTCTTAAGTTCTATCTGAACAGAACTTCCGAGCTCAGGAGTTCGCAACTGTTTGTGACCTTTGGTAACCCTCAGGGTAAGCAGGCGTCTAAGGTGACTATTTCTCGGTGGTTCGCCGCCTGCATTAGAGTCTTTCACCGTGCAAGGGCTGAAACCTCTTAAGGGTATTCATGCACACCTAGTGCAGGGCAAGGCAGCCGCGGTTGCTTTTCAGAAATATGTCCCCTAGGAGTCCATCGCTAGGGCAGCTACTTGGGCCTCCCCATCTGCTTTTTGTAAGCATTATTGTCTTGACATGAGCTCAAGAGCTGATGCTCAGTTTGGTCATGCTGTGCTGAAGAACCTTTTTCAGTAAGGGGTAATTCCATCCACCTGTAGTTCCTGTAAGGAGTGCTTGGGAATCTCCCATAAGTATGGAGGAAAGGGGACGGGACGTAGGAATATAATCAGGTTACTCACCGTAGTGACACCTTACTCCTATTCCATAGTCCCCTTTCCGACATACCCCCACCCGCCGTCCCCTCTAATAAGGTTCCTCTGTTATTGCTAATAGGTCTCTGACCTGGTGATAGAAAAGGACTGATGGGTGATGCGTGGGGCGGAGCCACGGTGGGTGGGGTTACGGCCGCGTGCCGGGCCCTGCGCAAGAAAGAGAGGAAGGACACATTTTAAAAAATAAAAAAAAAAGAAAATTTGGATGCATTTTACAAAGTGCTCTGGTCCCATCCCACAGGACGGAGAGATGTCCCATAAGTATGGAGGAAAGGAGACTATGGACTATGTAGTAAGGTGGTCACTGCGGTGAGTAACCTGGTTATACTTTCATATTTCAATCTTGCCAGTACACAGGAAATATCTAAGGTTCATAATCCAGGACAGGCATTACCAGTTCAAGGTACTCCCCTTCGGCATCGCCTCGGCACCAAGGGTGTTTACCAAAGTCCTGGCAGTGGCAGCAGCACACCTGCACAGACTATCAGTCCCAGTTTACCCTTACCTTGACGACTGGCTCATCACAGGGACTCGTTCGACGCTTGTTTTTCGAACACCCAAAAAACAGTAGATCTCTTCTTCAGCCTGGGTTTCTCAATCAACGAAAAAGAAATCCAGTTTAGTCCCCAGCCAAGTAAAACAATTTCTGGGAGCTCTGATTCGGACGGAAGACGGTCTTGTCTTCCCCTCCAACAAAAGGGTTCAGAATATGCTTTCTTAGATCCCCCCAATATGTAGCCAGTCGGGAGGTGACGGTATGCAAAGCCATGAATTTGCTAGGGATGATGGCGTCATGCATATACTTGGTGCCCCACGTGCGGCTGCGCATGGGTCCCATGCAAGAGTTGCTCAACAGCCAGTGGTGTCAGGCCAGCGGACAATGGGAAGATCTGGT
Source organism: Ambystoma mexicanum (assembly GCF_040938575.1). Lineage (NCBI taxonomy): Eukaryota > Metazoa > Chordata > Amphibia > Caudata > Ambystomatidae > Ambystoma > Ambystoma mexicanum. Next base: position 197,253,593 of record NC_090937.1, on the reverse strand, counting down.
AGTTGTCTCGCCAGCCCTCGTTCTCTCTCTTCAGTGGTGGTCAAGAGAAAACCTCTTGAAGGGGGAAGACCTTCACCACCCCTGGAGTGGAAGACACTCTCACGTCAGATGCATCTCTCACAGGATGGGGAGCTCATCTGCTTCAGCAGACAGCACACGGAGTTTGGTCTCCTCAAGTAGCGTCCAACCATATAAACTTACTGGAGCTGTTAGCTGTGTTCAAGGCTTTGAAAGCCTTTCAGGTGCAACTGCAAGGGAAGACAGTGCTGATTATAACGGACAGCAGTACAGCTATGTACTACCTGAACAAACAGGGGGCACTCACTCTCCAGGGCTATCCAAGCTGCCCCAGAACATTTGTATATGGGCTCTCAGACACAAGATGTTTCTGTTGTCCCAACATGTTACAGGAGAACTCAATCTTCTAGCAGACGTACTCAGCAGAGATTTCCCTCTGCCCGAAGAATACGAATGGCGACTGCACGAAGACATTGTGGCCAACGTCTCTCCAGAATGGGGTTTCCCAGCGATCGACCTGTTCGCTACTCAGGAGATCGCCCAATGCCAAGACTACGCCTCCAGGTTCCCCCAGAACCGATCCAAGGGGAACGGTCTCTGGATAACATGGTCGGGGAAATTTGTCTACGCTCCCCAAAGCCCCTCCCCCCGACTCCCCTTCTCAACAAGATAGTGCTCAAGATGCACCAGGAACCAGTTACAATGATATTTGTGGCCCCCATGTGGGCCCGCCAACCCTGGTTCCCTCACCTGATGGAAATGTCTCTCTCCCCACCAGTCAAGCTACCCTGCCCGTACAACATGTTGTCTCAGGACAGAGGGGAGACCCTACACCCATGCCCACAAACTCTGAATTTAGCAGCCTGGCTCCTTAGATCATAGAGTTTGGACACCTGCAACTCCCTCAGAGGTGCATGGATATACTCAGGGAAGCGAGAAAACCTAATACATGTTATTGCTATGCCAGCAAATGGAAACGTTTTGCCATCTCGTGCAATTCCAAGGGCATCAATCCCATCAATTGCTCACCCTCACACATTGTGCTGTATCTAACCCACCTGTTCGACACTGGGTTAGTCTTCAATTCCCTAAAGGTTCATCTGGCTGCTCTGTCAGCCTACACCACATCACAACGAAAGGTATCATGGTGGAAAATACTGGTGATTAAAGCTTTTATGGAAGGGGTTCAGAGGATTTCTCCTCCCATCTCTCACCCAGCCCCTGGATGGGATCTGAATGTGGTTTTGACCAGGCTCATGGGAGTCCCTTTGAGCCTATGCATAAAGCAAGTCTGAAGGACCTGATTTATAAAACAGCCTTCCTAGTGGCTATCACTTCTATCAGAAGGGTTAGCGAACTACAGGCTCTTTCTGTTCTAGACCCCTTTGTTACAGTCCACAAAGATAAGGTAGTACTGCGCACACATCCCAGGTTTGTGCCTAAATTCATTTCAAAGTTTCATGTGAACCAATCAATCGAACTACCCACTTTCTTCCAGAACCCTACTAACATGTCCGAAAGAAGCCTTCACACACTAGATGTGCGTAGGGCAGTCATGTTTTACCTGGAAAGAACTAAACCACTAAGGAAGACTAAACAATTATTTGTTTCAGTGGCAGCTGGTAGAGAAGGGGATCCTGTCTCTAAATCTGCTATCTCAAGGTGGATTGTCAAATGCATCACACTGTTACACTCTTGCTAAGAGAGAACTGCCCTTCAAGCCTAGAACACACTCTACTCGAGGCACTGGGGCATCCATAGCATTCATTGCAACTGTTCCTCTTGAGTCCATTTGCAAAGCTGCAACCTGGAGTTCTGTACACACCTTTACAAAACACTATTGCCTAGACCTTCATTCTAGGTCTGATTCTCAGGTGGAACAAGCAGTACTAAGACATCTTTTCTCTACTGTTCCTTCTCACAACCCACCTCCAACTCCGGGTACTGCTCGCTAGTCTATGCACAGCATGTGATTCTAAGCAGATTAACAAGCATCAGAAGACATGCATTACTTACCATAAAAGAATTTCTGATGATTGTATCTGCTTAGATTCACATGCACCCTCCCTACCTCCCCGCTCGGGGTGAAAGGAACATAGACATCTTACTACTTTCTCTCTTTATGTACTCACTCACTATAGCCTTGGGCTCCCTCATGGCAGAAAAAATACAATCGGAGGGACCTCGGCGCGTGAGGGATTTTGGGTACACCACACGTCACGATAGGTATAGTGTTACAGACACGCCTATGCCGACGTCCCCTTTCGGTCCCTGAAAGACAAGATGCAATACTCCGCGGTTACCACTGGATGTCGGACCATATGCACAGCATGTGAATCTAAGCAGATACAATCATCAGAAATGCTATTACGGTAAGTAATGCATGTCTTCCCCGAAGGGGAAGAACAAGACGGTTTTTTAAACATTGTCAAGGATGGGAAAGATGTGATGTTCAAATCCCTGCAGACTGGTCTTGACTCTGCGGACAGTATCAGCAGAGCAATGGCGGCTAGCACTGTATCACGCAGATTTGTCTGATTGAGAGAGTCTGGATTTCCTCCAGATGTACAGTCTAGACTTCTTCACATGCCCTTTTACGGCACTCATTTATTTGGCAGCAAGGCTGACAAGAGCCTGGAGAAGCTGTAGCACTCCAAAGCTGCAGCCAAATCCCTTTACGCAGCAGTCCGACAGCCACCTACTTGCCCCACTGGTACACCTTGGAGGGGCAGTTCCTTTCCCCATTACTCCTCAGTTGGGAGAGGACTGTCAAATCAATTAGGTCAGAAAAGATTCCCCCGTGGTGGATGGGGGAAGAGGTGTTAAGACCACCCAAGCAGGAGCCCGTTCACCATCAGCCTCTGCATCAGCTGCCTCTAAACCTCCCCGGTGGGAGGCAGACTCTCACAGCATCTGAAAGAATGGCAGGGTATTACTTAACAGTGGCCCAGGGTTACTGCCTTCCCTTTCTACAAAGGTCTTGGGATCATCCACAGGAGAACTACCATTTCATTGTAGCCTGCAGAAACAATGCTCATCCTTGAACTGCCAACCTGTCACACATACACTCATAGTGAATAATACACACCATCCGCTAGGTTCAACCTCTGCCCCCTTACAGATACAACTGCACTCTCCTGCACATACTGCAGAGGAATAGGAGACCTCGCTCCCGTCTTTTTCGACTTACCCCTACTACCACACCCCCTACATTTGCCAAGAGAAATTCCACACTACGCACACATCCCATAACTCCAGCCTCCCAGCCCATCTCATCCATGCTTGAGACAGCCCCTCTGGAAAAGATTTTAAGCACAACTCCTCTCACCCTTACTAACAGAGTCCACAACACTCTAGCCACAAAAATTACCCTGCATATAACACCCAATTGCAGAAACTGACACACACATCCCCAACAACATTACGTACTCAGCAAGCAACTCTGCCCTCTAAAACCACCTGCACCCCCATAGTGGACCAGCCCATCACATACCCAGTCATATCACCACAGAATACAGCACCACTCACACACCCATAGCAAATCCAGCCCATCATCTAACACTTCCAATCCTCCCACAACACCTGTACTCAGCCAGCACACCCAACCACAACCTAACCACAGCTCACCCCTATAGACCACTACACCCACACACATCACAAGCCCTGGCCCCCTCTCATGTAGCATAGTCACTTGCCCTCTACTAACCTGTGCCATCAATGCCCGCTCACTGCCAGTACATGCTCTCGACATACACAACCTCATTACAAAACATAACCTCAACACCCTAGCTATCACAGAAACCTGGCTTCATGACGCATGCGGACCAGCACACTCCTTAGCCATACCCACAGGTTACACCATTTTCAGGAACAGGCCTACCTCTAGAGGAGGCAGTGTCGCATTGAGAGCCAAAGACACACTTCCCCTAAAACAGTGCAACACAACCTTCGAAGGTAACCCTGACCTCTTAACTCTCAAATTCACACCAACACCCACCTGCACCATCACTATCCACCTCTTATACCGCCACACACGCAACTTCCAGCCAAACCTACTCCACATTCCCCAGGACAAGCTGGAATCCTCCTAAAAAATCATCCTACTACGGGACCTCAATTTAGGACTGTCTAACCCGAACAACCCACTAGCCACATCCAATATGGCCACCCTGTTATGCCCTAGCTCTACCTGACTGCCCAAGACCTCAGCACCCGCCCGTGGCGCCGTATTTGCACTCAACACTGTTTCCTGCACCAACCAGAATGCCGGCAGGCATGAGCCGGCTCCCGGACAAAGGCGCTGGACAAAGGCGCCTCTTCTCGAGCCTGTCCAGTGCATTCCTGAGGCCAGGGCCTGTTCCCCTGTTCGTCGTCCTACAGCATTAACTTTACCCCAATAGTCACCCCTCTACTTCAAGTACGTGTATCTGCCATTGCTTACATCTCCGGAAAGCGAAATGTAGTAAGCCTCGTTACCTGTCACTGCGCCATTACTACATGCTTTGTCCCGAACGCCGTTGTACTGCCCGACCTGTTGTGGATTGAATCTGCTACACCACACTAAAACTGCACTGTGTTCTGTGTTGTACGTCCCACATGTATCTTCTGCAATTGTAGCCATAAATGCCTTGCCTAAGCAATAGCGCCTCCCCTCCCATTTGCACAAGACCTATGTCCATGGCACGCTTTGTTGCTTAATGCTCCTATTTCCTTGCCTATATGACTGCCACCTTGCCTCTGTCTCCTCGCGCAGGCGTGGTACCTCGTTGTCAGCCTTGTTAGAGAATGTTACTGTCGCTCGCCACCTGAATGTACTCTCATTAGCACGCTAACTTTATGACTTCAGCGTAGTCACACATGTGTCTTCTACTCCCAAACGTGCCGCTTGTAAACCAATGTTAGTATGATGCAATACTCAATGTTTTATTTGGTATGGCCACTAATGTATTTGTGATTCCAGCCATTCCTTAGTCGTATTAGTACCATCACTGTTACCTCACGACACAACATGCACAAACCTGTTCAATTTCGCTGCCACACCACACCACATCATTGCCATACTGATCCTGTCTCTCATACTGTGTGCCAGCATCCTATCACTTCACTTCACCACGGCAAAACATATTAACCAAACTATGGTAGATACTACTAGCCACCCTAGACTCACGCTGCTCGCTCAGCCCCCCCCACTGCTGGCCCTTAAACCTGCAGCAGAGCAGTAACACCACAATTACATACACCTCACCACATACTAATTCTTACCTGAATGATCTTGCCCTATGGCTTCAACACTTCGCAGCCAAACCCACTCCTAATCAACCTTGCGCCTTTCACATTCGTAACGCCAGACTAGGGTCTAGAACTGCTCGCGCCACTCGGCAACCACTCCACATTACATAAACAACCATCCACCCCCATGACACCCAATCACATTACTACCTCGGCTGATCCACACAGTACCACTCACAAGCTCCCAACCTCAAGAACCACCCACAACCCCATAGACACTACCATCAAAGGCACCCTCATCAATGTTAGGTCGCTTACTGCCCATGCCCTTGATATTGCAGACCTCATATCTACACAGGATCTAGACTATCTCGCTATTACAGAGACCTGGTTGCATGCAGCTTCAGGCCCCCTTCTATCGTTGGCCATCCCCAGCGATTACACCATCATAAGATGTGACCGTACCTCGAACCAATCTAAAGGCGGCGGTGTAGCCTTCATCCATAAAAAATCCTTAAACATGAGAATGATACCTAATCAACAAATCCCATCAGCTGAACTGTCAGTCAAACTCGCCTTATCAAATAACCAAACTGCCACTCTGCACCTCATTTACAGACCACCAGGGCCCGACACCACCTTTGCTGATCATATTATCTCTCTAACATCTGACAAAACTAAGACTAACTCACAAATCATTTTACTAGGAGATTTTAACCTAGGCGTATCTGACCCCAATGATTCTAATGCCTCAAAATGCGAACTCCGTTTCCAACTTGGGCTTCACTCACCGCATCCTCAAACCTACCCATGAAAAGGGAAGAACTCTTGACTGGTTAGCTGATTTAAACTGCACTCTTACCTCAATAGTCAACTCATCCTGTCCATGTTCGGATCACCACATTACATTTAGTATCGTAGCTATCCACGACCTAGTCCAAACCTTGCACCCTCCACCTGTACCAGAAACAAAAGAGAAATAACTAGAGAAAGCCTTCTCCCGCACATCCTACCTTCTCTCAACAATGCACTTCTATCTTGCGCTGACCCAACTGTCCTAGTCGACACCTACAATAAGACCTTCCTCAAATCTCTGGATGCCACAGTTCCCAACAAAATTAGGAAATCCAAACCACGTGCGCACCTCAACTCGTGGTTCACCCCACATCTGTGGACCCGGAGCAAAGAAAAAAAACTCTGAAGCCCGATGGAAAAGCCACCCTTCTGAGGCAAACAAGGACAGCCTTGCTATTGCCTCTCTTAATTATAAGGAGGCTATTCTCTCAGCCAAGGAGACTTGCAACAAACGTATCCTGTGAGCTAAATCTAATACAAAAGAGCTCTTCAAGATTCTTAGAGAACTCAAAACTCCTTCTCCGCCGCCTGATGACTGTAGCAAAGATAGCACATGGTGCTCAAACATACAGAAGGCACTCCTCGACAAAATCTCAACACTCCATTCTAAAATCAATACCAAAAAAAGCAGTCTCCAGTCCAATACCTTGCTGAACTCCCTCCTTAACAAAACTAACCTCACGCCTCCTACTATCGAACCTTTCAGCTTCTCACCTTTAACAATCCTAGAGGTAGAAAATATCATCAACAATCTTAAGCTGTCCAATTGCCAGGGCGACACTTGCCCAGCGCCCATTATAAAGGAAGCATCCCATGAACTAGCACCCTTCATCACTTCTCTAATAAACTCATCCTTTAACTCTGCTACTGTACCCGACAATCTGAAGGATGCGTGGGTCATCCCCCTCAAAAAAAAATCTTTTTTTTTTTTTTTTTTTTTTATTGTGATATAACCTCATTTGGGTTTTTTTCACATTCAAAAGACAGTACATATATCCACATATATAAAAAAAAAAACAACATCATATTCATAAAATATATCTAGATCACATTCCCAAATTACTTTGTCACAAATTTATAAAATTAGCATATTAAAATTCATCACATCTGTGACTAGTTTACCTATAAAAAGCAGTTTTCCCCTTATTTTATCAATAGATCAACAGTATTCTGACGATATAACACCTGTCTTTTGCAAGACCCTAAGGACATTTAATGTCAATTTTATTTCATGACCCGCAATCATTCTTTCCCAAAAAATATCAGAGGATAGTCTATCCAAAGACCCAACTAAATTCCCTAAATATTCCACTCTAATTTTCCAGGTGCCTTCACAAAATCTTAGCAGATGCTCTAGCGTTTGTTTACTTAGATCTGTGCATTCCGTGCATAGACTACGGGCCCCTTCAGTGACTCCCCATTTAGTTAACACTGATCCAGTTTTAATCAAATTTAACCGTACCCTCATAAAATTTTGTCTTCCTTTTGGGTTAGGGAACTTCATCAAGTATCTTGGTACTACACCTTGTTTTTTCCCGTACTTAAAAAACCCTTCGCGAACAGAGGTTGATCTCAACATATCCCCTGTTGTAATCCAATCTCTCAAAGATAAGGACTTTTTAACTTTCAGTGGGTTTAAACTCAGTGTTAATTTATCTGTTTCACAGTAAGTTGGCAGGCTTTCTGCTATCTTTTGGAGTTCTGTCAAAGTGAATGAGGAATTTAAGTTAATATTTTCTAGGAGATTTTCATATAATGTGTTAGTCATTGGCACAGTAATAGACCTATACAAAGACAAGAGTTTCCAATCAACTGCGTATTTTAGAGATTTTAATCCAAGTTCGTATCTGAGAGTTATCGTATGTAGTCCTTTAGGCAATCCTAATACCTGTTTCCAAATGTAACCTTCTATTATCTGCCAGTCTATTGACCACAATAAAAAAATCTCTCGTCCCTCGTATACCTCCTAACTACAGGCCTATCACAACTGTACCATTTCTGTTAAGAATTCTAGACCGAGCTGCCTACTTACAGATCCAGGATTATTTGGAACGTAACAACCTTCTCGGCCTTAGGAAATCGGGCTTCCGCCCTAAGCATGGTACCGAAAAAGCCCTATTAGATTTAAAAACACAAATGGATGACTTAAAAGATAATGGCAAGATCGCCCTTCTTCTATTACTGGACCTCTCAGCCGCCTTCGACCTGGTCATCCACCAAATCTTGTGTCGACATCTTGAAATGGCAGCGCACTTCTCGGACAAAGCCACGATCTGGATCAGATCCTTCCTGGCCAATCGCTCCATGAGGGTCTTCTCCCCCTCTGCATCCGCAGTACCCTCACCAGTACTGTGCGGAGTACCACAAGTTTCTTGTGTTTCACCCACAATCTACAACGTGTTCTGTTCACAAAACCACTCTTTGATATCTTTGACTATCTGGGTGTCACCTACATTAATTTTGCAGATATGACACCCAGATACTCATCCCCATCACTTTCAACGACGCTGCTGACACTAAAGCGCTAAACGAGATATACTTAGTAATCCAGGCTTGGATGGCACAGCATGAGCTCTGTCTTTAATGATGACAAGATGTAGCTCCTCCTCCTGGGCTCGACTAACAGGCTTAACAAACTTGACAGCTCCTTTAAATCATTTGTCATTGACGGTAACATCATTAAGGTTACGAATGACACCAAAACTCTAGGCATTTACCTGGACTCTGTCCTCACGAGACAAACTAATGCTGTTGCCTCAGCTTCAGCATACACATGCAAACCTATCACGGCATGTCGCCCATTTATTAATAAAGCCAATTGCATTCTCCTGGCCAGAATGCTAATCATGTCTAAGCTGGATTATTGCAACGCCCTCTATCTAGGGACCAGTCACCGTAACCTCAGTAAGCTCCAGGTTACCCAAAACAACGCCATTGGGGCCGCCCTGAGCTTCCCTAGAAACCAACATGTATCGGACAACCGCCGTAACTTGCGCTGGCTATCTGTTTCCCAAAGAGTCAGCCTCAAATCCTTGGCCCTCATTCACAAATGTCTGACTGATAATGCACCGCCCTACTTAGCCATTAGATCCTCGAGACATACTTCCAACCGACCACAAAGAACAGCCCAAATTCATTGCCTCGCCATCCACAGATTCAAACTACAGAAATCTGGCGGGGCCAGCTTCCCTGTACTGGCATCGAAGCTCTGGAATTCGATGCCCACCTTTCTTAGGCTTGAACCTGCCTTTAGCTTAATGAAATGCAAAGCTAAAGCATGGCTTTTTGACCAAGATGGAAACCACCTAGCAACCTTGCCTTAATAACCTTCACATTACATCCCAGATATGTCATTTTTTCCAGTACATATTGTAAAATGTTATCTTGATCGTAATGTCATATTTGTTAATGCTAAATCTTATTTGCTAAACCGGTTACTCTAGGTTTATCTGTAACACCTGCTGTCAACCTTTGTGCCTTCATAAATGACTATGTATGCTTAACTATGTATGCTTAACTTGCACTATAGATTTACCTGTAAATAACTATTTTCAAACTTGTTGTGCCTTTTATACCTAAACATGCTTGTATGACCCTTGTGTAATCTAAGACATGTGCCCAGATGCCTTAGGGCCAGGCGCGCTATATAAATAAAGAAATACAATACATCCCTAGGCTTTATCCAGAGGACCACTATGCCTACCCACTGCAAAGGATGCACACTTGACTAGATCGCAGATCATGATTGCCACATCACCACCAGTACAACCACTCCTTGTCCATGGTCGGATCACTTCATCATCCATTTTGCCATCGCACAGCCCACCAAACTCACAAACTCTCCTAATCTGCTACCACCAGACATGACAAGAAGTTCAAGGAAACTCACAAGAGAAAACATCCTGCCATTACTAAACACTCCTGCCCTCAAGCCACCATTTGAACCTAATCCCAACTCTATAGTGGATACATACGGGCCACCATAGGGGGCAACAGCTTCCCAGTAAAAGCTGCTTTGTTGTGGAATTCCTTGCCTCCAAACCTTAGAATTGACATGCCCTACCAGAATTTCCACTCACTGGTAGTCTCATGGTTGAAACTTGAGACCCACTAAGACTATGAAGTGCCCAGCGCCACCTGCACAAACTGTAACCGCGTGTGCCTTCCTGCTTACCTGCTTGTGGGCCTTCCTGTTCACCTGTATATAATGGCCTGCAGGCCTACTACTGATTTGCATTTAACTTTGGTGTATTTTAGTCTTGTATTATGTATATTCATTGTACTGTAACCAAGTTTAGAAAACTCTTGTAAAGGCTGCGCTCTGATACCCCCGGCTACGCTTGCGCATTATAAATAATAAAAACAAACAAACCTCATACTCTCTAAGGCAGTTAACACCATAGCCCCCCTAGCCTACCACAAAGCCAAAAAAGTCTGACGCTCCAACTCCTGGTTTACACCTAATCTACTCAAACTGCACTCCCAGAAGCGACAAGCCCAGCATACATGGCCGAAGGACCCAACTGACGCTTACAAAAATGAGTTCACCACAATTGCCAAACTCTACAAATCTGACACCATTGCTACGAAATCCAACTCCTTTTAACACTCGAATCAGCAGTGCTAACTCTGACTTAAAAAGAAATCTTCAATATTTACAGAACTTGAGGCACCAGCCCCACCTCCCACCACTCTAACCAAAGACGCATTGTGGTGTTCCGACGTCCAGGCTACATTACTAGGCAAATTCAATATCTTGAATACTAAAATTATCACTCAACAAGCCTTATTCAGCACCCAACCCTGTCCTACCATCACCGATTGCTCCCCCCTCACATCTATCACACAAACATGCACACAGTTCCACTTCAGACAGCTCTCTAAAACGGAAGTTCTCAACCTCATAAAAATCCTAAAGCCCACTAACTGCAAAGGTCCCATCTGCTCTGCTACTCTCATTAAAGAGTGTGCTGATATACTAGCACAGTCATAAATGCATAAATAAATGCGTCATTCGATAAGAGTATCATCCCAGTCAGCCTTAAAGAAGCCTGGGTCCTGCCTCTCCTAAGAAAGAAAAAAAGAAAACGCATTCAAACAAACTATTGTCACAGTCCCCTTCTTACTAAAAAATCCTAGGCCGCACAGCCTATCTGCAAATCCAACATTTCAAAATCCTAGGGATGCGCCAATCAGGTTTCCGCCCAGGCCATGAAACAGAATCCACCCTTCTCGATTTAAAAAAAAAAAAAAAAAAAAAAGTGACGAAATTGGAGACAAAGGTAATCCTGCACTGCTACTTCTTAGACCTGTCCGCAGCTTTCGACTTGGTTAACCACAAAATCCTTTGTAAACACCTCACCACCCACGCCAACTTCTCCACACCTGCCACTGCTTGGATTGCATCCTTTCTGGAAGGAAGGGTCATGAGGGTCTTTTCGAACACTGCACATTCCTCAACCTCGCCAATCATTTGCTGCATACCACAAGGGTCCTGCTCTGCTCCAACTCTATACAATATTTTCACAGGGCCTTTTTTCAACATCCTTGATTCATTAGGTATAGCCTACACAAACTATGTCGATGATACACAAATCTTGTTCCCCCTATCAGGCAACTAAACAGCCGACTCCACCCCCCTCAACAATATCTACTCGACCATACAAGCATGGATGGCAGCCAACCACTTCTGTCTTAAGTGATAAGACGGAAATTCTAGTTGTAGGTTTTCCAAATGCCCTGAAGTCCCTGGACAAACCGTACTCTGCCTTTAAGATGGATAACTGCACACTTTCCGTCTCACCAACAGTGAAGACCTTAGTCTACCTTGATGCCTCTCAACATGTCAAGGCAAGTAAGCGCCATTACCTCTTCAGCCGCCTACTCCACCAAGGTCCTGAGCGCAGCCAGACCCTTTCTGACCAAAGAAAACTGTCTTACTATTGCCCATACAATCATTGGCTCCAGGATTGACTACTATAATGTCCTATTCACAGGTACATCAGCAAATAATATACAAAGACTACAAGTGGTACATTGCAATGCCTTGAGAGTGCCTCTCCACATCCCTAAAGAGATCACATTTCTCAAGCTAGAAGAGAAGCACACTGGCTCCTCATACAGGAGCGCATCAAATTTAAAACTCTCTCAATCACCCACAAATGCTTATCCAACACAGCTCCCCCTACCTCACCTACAGAATCTCCCAAGGCACCTACCACCAGACCTACAAGGGACCCTTACACTGACCGCCTTGTTGTGTCCAAAGTCAAGAGATGTAAAGCAGGAGGTTCAAGCTTCCCATGCATTGCTGCAAAACTGTGTAACGACCTCCCTCCCTCCCTTGGAGCTGAGAAATCTTACTGGCTATTCCGCAAAGCACTCAAAACACAGCTCTTCGCATAATAAAGAACTGTATCTGTTGACCTCCTTCAGGTTCCAAGCAGAGTAGCACAAAATCTTCTGAGGTGGAACTACCAAGAAAACATTCCGAAAGGAGAACCTTTTTGGCAACCATAGCCAGAGATAACAGTAGTGACAGATGCCTCACTCACTGGGTGCGGAGCCCACACCAACAATATGACAATCAGCTGTCGTTGGTCTCCATTTGAATCCAAACTACACCAGTCTGTTGGAGCCGAGGGCATCAGATTAGCACTGGAGTCCTTTATGCCCTCTGTACGGGGAAAGAATATCCTGATAATGATAGACAACACATTGGCCATGTACTACCTCAACAAGAGAGGTGGTGCAGGGTCACTAACACTGTGCAGAGAAGCAATGCAGCTCTGGTTCTGGGCAATTCAAGAAGGAATCTCTCTATCAGCAGTTGACCAAGCCGGAGAGGAGAACACAGCGGCAGACGCGATGAGGAGGCAGAGCAGTGTCTCCCACGAGTGGGAGCTAGCTCAGGAAGTCCTTGGAGATCTTAGCCCTTTGGGGAACCCTTCAAGTTGATCTGTTTGCAACCAGTCTCAACCGGAAGTGCGAACTGTACTGCTCCAGGGAATTTCTCCCAAGAGGAGCTCCCGGGGACGCGTTCGTAATAGATTGGGAGTTTCCACTCCTGTACGCGTTTCCTCCAGTCTGTCATTCCTCACGTGATCAGGAGGTTAAAGTTCAGGAAGACCATGATCGTAATTGCTCTGAATTGCGCCAGGAGGATGTGGTACCTGGACCTTCTCCGCATGTCCATCTGCCCTCCAATACGTCTTCCACAATGAGAGGACCTTCTCTCGCGAGAGGAGGTTGGGTTCTTCATCCACTTGACCTTCACGCATGGTTTCTTAGAAATTGAGATATAAGGATTGGGACCTCTCGGACAATGTAATGGAGATTTTGCTTTTGGCCAAAAGGCCAGCAACGAAGCCTTTGTACCACTGCTGTTGGGACAAGTTCTGCAGCTGGTGCAGGGATAAGAGTGTAGAACCTTTCACATGCAGTACACCAATGGTGTTATCGTTCTTGCTACACATGGCTTATCTGGGGCTGCTCCAGGTTGGACAATTAAAGGGTCTCTGGCAGCGCTACCTATTTTCAAGCGCTCTTCTGAGGAGGTATCTTTCTTCAAGATTCCACTGGTCATATAATACTTGAAAGGATTGACAAATGCCTTTCCTCCGGTCCTTTTTCAAGTCCCGGTTTGGGATCTCAATCTAGTTCTAAAATTCCTAATGTGTGCTCCATTCAAGCCTATCCACTCTTGTCCATTAAGATTGCTGACTTTAAAGACCATTCTTTTAGTGGCCCTTATATCAGCCCGTAGGTTCAGTGAACTGCCAGCCTTGTCCTGCACGCCTCCTTTACACAGTGGTCCTCAAAGTTAAACCTACCTTTCTACCACTAATTGTGTCTTGAGTTTCATTTAAGTCAGATAATCATTCTACCTTCTTTGAATCCCCCACCTCATCCTGGAAAGGAACAAGAGAGGCTACACAGGCTTCACCCAAAACCTGCTCTTCTATATTTCCAGAATGTCTAAATTAAGACAGGACAATCAACTTTTTATTGGATATAGGGGCCATAAATTGGGTATGGCGGTGTGAAAACAAACCTTGTCTAGGTGGATTATCCTTGCAATCTCTGAATGCTACATGTTATGTGGAAACTATCCTCCTGAGGGTCTTGGGGCACATTCAACCAGGTGCATGGCTAGTTCCTCTACCTTACAGAGGGGAAGTCCGTATGCAGGATATGTGTGTGACAGCCACGGTTCCTATTTTTAACTATTCCCGATCCCTCTAACCCCTTACCTGCCCCCCACCCCTGAATTTCGATGAATTTTCCGAAATCATGTCCACGTAAAAAAGGCAGTCATAAAAATGCCTGTTGATGAAACAATGGCATACCAGTGGCCACATAGTCCTCAGTCCACACATTCACCAAGCACTATAGTCTGGAGTCTTCCTCAGGCCGGGATGGTGGTTTGGGAAGGCAGTGTTAACATTCTGTACACACAGGCTAATAGTAACTCCCAAATTCTAATTTGAAACTGAAAATTCGGACCCCCTCCAATACAAACACTGCTCTGGGAGTCTATTGTTAGGAAAGATTTCATCTGTGTGTAATTTTCTCTCCGTTTGTGCTGCCCACCCACCCCCCAAAACCTTTTGCTTTTGTTTGCCTATCCTATCCTGAGTTTTACCAGTAGAGCCTTCAGCTGCGTTCAACTGGGTTTTTGCTCACTTGTTATGCGGATACTGACACGTCCTTCAGACTGTCAGTACTGAGAAACTGTTTCCCTTAGTCTTCGACTATGTTGCCATTTCTTGGTAACTTTTTAACAGTGCACAATGTACCTTCCAGTACCCTGCGCTGGGGTCCTTCTTGTTTTATGGCCCTAGAGACCCTCAAAGGATTTTTTAGTGCTTGTACCAGTGTGCCTGGTATGAACTGGTGGCAGCAGTTACTTTTTGTAAGTGTTTTACTTCTTTTTACAGAATCACCTCACTTTTACCGCATTAGGTCGAAGACTGTGGCCAGGCCCGGAAATGACTGAGCCACAAAGTCTTTTGTTCTGTCCCATGGCCACTTTGTCCCTTGCCTTCACCCAGGTAGAGTAACCTGGGTTTTCCTTATTTGGGCATGCAGCCTCCTGCGAAAACAGATCTCTTTAGCGGGCTTCTGCCTGTAACGTGTGTGTGCCTAAGAAGCTAGTTGGGACTGTCTGGTCCCAATCCACACTACTGGTGCCAGAATGTCTGGAGTGCCTGAATGACTGGGACCACCGTGGACCGTGAATGGTCCATGACTGGGATGCCTGCATAAGAGTAGATTTTCGATTGGAAGTCCTCGATTTTGGCGTGAAGCTGGTCTTGGATAAGAGAAGGGGCTCTACATCCATTCCAGGTCGATCACCTGAGTTCTCCCGAACTACAGAAGGAGACCAGTATCCTGTGCGAAGAAACAGACTTGTGGAACCGCCGGAGACGCACTAAAAGGTTTTGGCACCCTTCGCCCTATACTGTCCAGTCGAACCCTGTTTTCTTCATCGATCAAGAAGGCCTGCCAGGGCGCTACGCCCCCCTTGGAGTAGTGAGAATAACTACTCTTAGTGCCCCTTGCTTACCCGCTGAATGAGCTCCTTTGGAAGTGTTCTTGGGCCATCCAGTGTACTGTCTACCCCGGAGTATCCTGCAGAATTGCTGCTTTCTAGTTGAAATCCGAGACTTGGGGCATTGTTTGCTTGTGGTTCTATGCCTCTCCTGACACATTTTGCAGGCTTAACCCCTCTAGGTCCCGAATTGGGAAAGTGCGTAACGTTGCACATATCTGTGATTACCACGTCACTACCTGTTGGTGACATTGCTTTAGGTGTCTTGCTGACCTGCTCTCCTATGCCCTGATGCCTGCTGCACCAGAATGTTCTTTGTATGGCCTTCAGAAGCGGAGAAAAGGCAACTGTCCAGTCACAGACGATGGTTCTATCACGCAGCCGCTGAGAGCCGGAGCGCTGTGAAACTGCAGGACTAGAACCTACTAACGGCCTCGGTTAAACTGACAAAGTTTACTCCGGACTGTGCCGAGGGTCAGTGAGTGCTTGCATCACTTACCGTTGGCCCCCTGGCACAACCAATCGTGAGTAAAAAAAGAAGAATATCCCTAAAAAGATATTCACTTTTGGCTGGGTTAGCCGGCGCTCCCTAGCTATTCTCACCTTTTGAAAACTGCTCTGCCGCCAAAGGCAAACACTAGTCGAATAGTGGGAACCAATTTTTCATCGCCTCAAGCCCATTCCCGACTTGCTACAGCTCTCCCAAGAAGACACGCTTTTTGTTCTGCCTGCGCATTTGTGCGTTTTTGCGCACAACTGAAATCTAGACCACAAGGCTCCCCACTTCTTAGGGCAGGACTCGAAAGTTAGGGAACGACTTCGAAGAATTGTCTAATGCTTCTAGTGTGTTAACTGACCCCTCTCTTTACAGGTTGTGGCTGTGTTTTGCGACTTTGTCACATTGGGAAACTTATTTCATATAGATTATTTAGTATAGTATTTTGTTTGGTAACTGTTTTATATAACTCAAGTTTACTTGTGTCAACGGTCCGGCCGACAATAAATGCATAGATATTTTTCAAATACACTTGTCTAAGAGTATTTTTTGGTTCGTTACTGTGTGTGCTCATTGTGGATTTCCGATCACTCTCCTCTCCTGACACTGTCTTAACCGCCTGCCAAGCTACCTAGATTGCTCTGGTTTGTCCAGAATGTTCCCCTGTTTCACTAAACCGAGGGTGGCCTCCTAAACTTAGAAATCCATCTTAACATCTGTCATAAGATTAGGAATACGTGGGAGAACACAATCCATTTGAAGAACAAGTTACTTACCCATGGTAACGTTTCAATTCGATCTTCCTCCCACATATTAGTCATCGCCCCTACCAGCCTACCCCGCAGTTGAATTTCCATGTTATTACAGTTTACACTCTTTCAGAGTGATTAGTTGTCCTGCATAGAATGAAAATCGGAACTGCAGCCAACGGTCGCTGCGCACTCTATATACCATTGATGATGTAGACACCGAGGCAGAGGCCCTCGAGGGACATCGAATCGACACGCAGCGCCCTCTACTGGAAAAACTGTTCTGAAGCAGCTAAAGCTGGATATGCAGATATCATAAGATGAGGAATACGTGGGAGGAACATCCAGTTAAAAGAACGTTACCACGGGTAAGTTACTTGTTCAATTTTCTAATCTCCCTTGGGGACTTCCCAACTCAATCCAACTCTGTGTTCTAATAGGGTTTTGGATAGTGCCTTGCACTTACTCTGGTTTGACTCGGTGTATCCTTGCAGGTCCACTCTCACTTCTCCTTCTACTCTGATTTCTTCCCGCACACTCCTCCCTCCTTTCTCCTGTCCCTTTAAAGTTTCACTCCTCCTGATCTTGCCTCCACTCTTTGTTACTACTTCTACTCAACTTCATTACTCTTTCTCTCCACTAATTCTGTCGAAGATGGACCCAGGCCTGTTTCTGGTCTGCGATTGCCTGGCTGCAGAAGACCACCACATAGTTCCTAACTCTTGCCTTTACTACCTGTGGAACTCGCCACCACGTTGCCTTGTTCTTTCCCTGAATCATGACCCGAATTAAATAAACTGCTTGGTTTCCTTTGTATCAACGCATGTGTGGCAGTTTCATGTAAAGAATGTGGGAATGCTTGTCCACAGCCTACAATAGTCATTTATAAATGCTACAAATAGCCCCACCAAGCCTTGTTCAGGCTGAGCTGCTTCCTCCTCTGTGTTCAATTTCTGAACTGGCTACTGTTAAGCCTCTTGCTCTGCCATTGTATGTAGCACAACCTTCGTCTCCCTCTGAATAAGGAATTTGCTCCACCTAAGAACCTCACATCACGCGCACACTATTCGATAAGAGCTGCGTCTGACAGTGTACCAAACCACCCCTCATGTTTTCAATCCAGAACCACGATCCACAAAGTGCCAGAGCCTTTTTTCTTGCATGGACATACCCCAGGCAGAAGACAACTCTTGGCACTCAATGCCGCCGCGTTGCGCTGCCGCACACCTTTGTGGCATCTCCAGGGGTGGGCTGGGAACCAAAAGGGGCCCTGAAAAAAGTTTTCAAAGTGGTCCCCTATTATACATTTTCAGCAAGCCCAACCCTTTTCCTATGAACATTTGAAAATAAAATAGATTAGCGCACAAGAGTTCCGGGGTGTAGAGGCCTACGGGTATTCTCCAGAGTTCCCTATAGGCTAGGCCTCCCCTGGGCATCTCCCGTCCTCTTACCTTCGCCTATGCCAAACATACAGTGAGTGCCTGTAGTTGGAGCTGCGCCAAATGGGAGCAGTAACAAGAGGGCTTCCTGGATACACTCAACATAACGGACTGCATGGTCTAGGGTTCATTGGAGGGACATGGACAACCGTAAAATGGCGTTCCCGGAGTAGAAAGATGCCGGCCTGAATTCTGCCACTCACTGAGCAATGTCATGAGTCCTGAAATTGCTTTTTTTCCTGTTTGAGAAAAGGTGACTGATTACTTAAGTTCATCACTAAATTATAAGTCACTCATTGTAGTGACTAGCGTACTCTTAGTCCATAGTCCCCTTTCCTCCATACTGTATGGGTGTCCCTTCCAAGGGACGCCAGACGGAACCTTTTTCACCAGAAAAAAACATCTTCCCCTTTAAATTTGGGGGCGCGGCACAGGGAGCATGCACTGCCCTGACTCCACCCTCGGGCGTCACACCTCAGTCCCCATTGAGGCGTCGACAATAGATTAACATTGCCTAATGACACCAGTATTATTAGTGGGGGTTGGTGGGACGTATGGAGGAAAGGGGACTGCGGACTAAGAGTTAGTCACTACGGTGATTGACTTATAATTACTCTTACGTCCCGTCCCCTTTCCTCCATACTGTATGGGTGATTACAACTGATGGTAGCCCCAGGGTGGAGAGGAGACTCTCCTTAAGCAAATAGGTACCTGAGAACCCCCTGTCCGAAATCGGCATCAGATCGAGACCGGCGTCCAAACAGTAATGCTTGCAGAAAGCCGAGGGAGGGGCCCAAGTGGCCGCCCTGCTTATGACTTGTCAAGGGACATGGCGTTGGAATGCGATGGCCGTTGCCTTGGCCCTGACTGCGTGGGCATGCATGTTGGCCGGGAGCGGCTTGTGCTGGCCCTCATACGCTTCTTTGATGGCAGAGACCATCCAGCGGGAGATGGAGGCCTTCGAGGCCTGATAGCCTGGCCTCGAGCCGCCGAACGTGACGAACAGGGGGTCCGACTTGCGGAAGCCCTTGGTCCTGTCCAAGTAAAATTTTAGGCCACGCCTGATATCCAGGCAGTGCGACACTCTCTGTGCTTCATCCTTGGGATCGGGAAAGAACGTGGGAATGACTATTTCCTTGTTTGAGTGAAATGCAGATGGAACCTTGGGCCGAAATGCCGGGTGCGTCTGCATGACTACCTTGTCCTTGTGACCTCGTCTTTGTGAAAGGTGGTATATGGTTCAGAGGCGACCAGTGCCTGAATCTCGCTGACTCTGCAAGCCGAGGTAAGACCGACTAATAAGGCTGTCTTGATGTTGACCAGCCTAATGTCCACAGACGCCATTGGCACGAATGGTTTGTGCGCCAGGGCGCCCAAGACACCATTAAGGTCCCACACAAGGTGCAGTCTTTTGACGGGCGGGTAGAGCCTAGCGAGACCCGTCAGATGTTTCTTGATGATGGGGTTGGAGGAGGAAAACAATGCCTTCCCCTGAGTTCCTGTAAGCCCCAATGGCTGCAAGGTATGTTCGGCAGTTGTCGACCTGTACTCCTGAATGAGCAAGGTGCGCCAAAAAGCAGAGCACGTCGTCCAAATTGCAGGCCAAGGGGTCAATTCCCTTGGAGTCGGCCCACTGGCAGAACCTGGTCCATTTGCTCTTGTACTGGGCCCTGGTGGCTTTGCTCCTTGCGCCCCGTATGATCTCCTGATTGGCCTGTGAGAGGCTTAGGTGCCGGAGTGTTACCTGCTCAGGTACCACGCTGTGAGGGCTAGTTTCCCTGGCACGAGTAGGATGTTTCTGCCACCCTGCTGTGCCAGAAAATGTGCTGGGCCCATCGGTGTATAGGTGGCACCTCCGAGAGGCTGAGGAGCTCCGAAAACCATGGCCTGGCCGGCCACCATGTAGCCATCAGAATGATGAGTCGGTGAGACTCCGTGATCTTGCAAATTACTCTATGTATCAGAGGAGTGGGCGGAAAGGCGTAGGCTTTCATGTCGGTCCACTGTAGGTGAAATGCGTCGCGAACGAGCCAGGGCCCTGCCCTTGCCACGATGTGAACTGGGGGCACTTCTTGTTGTGCCAGGTGGTAAAGAGATCCACGTGGGGATGACCCCACCTGTTGAAGATCTCCTGAGTAACGAGGTTGTTTGGCTGCCACTCGTAATTGCCCGCTCCCAGCCTGCTGAGCCTGTCCGCTTCCGGGTTGGATTCCCCCCGGGTGGTGGACTGCCGATAGGTACATTTCGTTTTCCAAGGCCCATTCCAACATGCTGATCGCCAGTCTGCACAGAGGAGGGGGATCTGGTGTCTCCCTGCTTGTTGACGTAGTACATGCTGGTCGAGTTGTCTGTCTGGATGAGAACAACCTTGCCCTTGAGAAGTGGGAGGAATGCTCCGAGCGCTAGCCAGATGGCGTTCAGGTCCAACCAATTGATATGGTATTCCTGCTCCTGTCGAGTCCAGGTGCTGTGGACCGAGAGATCATCCAGGGTGGCTCCCCAGCCCTTGAGCGAGGAGTCTATGGTGATGGTGGCCTGCAGAGAGGGCGGCCGAAAGGGCTTGCCCGTCCATAGGTTGCAGTCCATGGACCACCACGTTGGGTCCGGGTGGAGAGATGGAGGAACGTTGATCATCTCGGATTGCGAATCCCGCTCCTGATTCCATGAGGCCGCTAAGTGCAGCTGAATCCTTCTCTACCTTAGTCTTGTGTGCAGCACGGCTAACAGAACTGCCGCTAGTAGACCAAGGAGATGTTGGTACCACCATGCTGAGGTCACTTCTCTGCTCAGGAAGTGGGCGGTGGCCCTCTTGATGGCCGAGCTCTTGTCTTCCGATGGGAAAACCCTCTTGGGGCACGTGTCCCAAATGAGTTCCAGGAATGTCAGTCTGCGTAGGGAGCAGCTGTGACTTCTTGAGGTTGAGCGAGAAGCCCAGGTCGTGCAGTGTGTTCATAAAGGGCATGGGACGAGTGGTGAACCGCCTCAGGAGATGTCGCCCTGACAAGTCAGTCGTCGAGGTATGGGTAGATGTCGAGGCCCTTTCGCTCTGAGGAGGGCCGCTACAGCGTTCATGAGCCTGGTAAAGACCCTGGGGGCCGAGTTGAGGCCAAACGGAAGGAATTTGTATTGGAAACGGTAGACCATGATTCTGAACCGTAGGAAAGAATGATGGGGCTGCCAAATTGGGACGTGTAGGTACACGTCTGTCAGGTCTAGGGAGCACATCCAGTCTCCCTTGTCCAATGTGTCTGCTATTGAATTTTTGCAGGGGTAAGGAGAGGTTGAGGGTGGAAAGGTCCAGCACAACTCTCAGGCCCGCCTGGTGGTTCTTCTGAATGGCGAAAATCCTGGTGTAGAAGCCAAAGCCTCTCTGGGAGGCTGGAACTTCCTCCACTGCCTGGCTTTCTACGAGCGACCGGATCTCCACCAAAAGAGTTGCTTTACCAACCTGTGGGAGTGGAGTGGAGGCTGGGATGGGTAGGCGGTACCCCGTGGATACTACAGAGAGGATCCAGGGGTCCGCAAAATTCTGGCACCAGAAATGTGCATGGAGAGCAAGCCTGCCCCCGACCGGAGACACGTGGACCCGAAGGGACGTGTGATGCCTTCTTTTTCTCTGAGGCTGAGGCGGGGGACTGGAAAAAGCCCTTACTCTCCTCCCCTCCCCCTTTTTGTTTACGTCGTTTCTGAGATGGCGAGCAGTCCGGCTGCCCGGATCTGCGTTCCTGGAAGCCGCGGAACCCTCCATATGTACGACCCTTCTCTGAGCGCTGCTGAGATTGGGTGTGAGATTTGGGCATGGTCTTTGTAAGAATGGACAAGGACTTTGCCGTTTGTGAGCTGTTCTCCTTTTTTGTCCAGCTCTTCGTCCGTAGAAGAGGCCCCCCCCCCTCGAACGGTAGATCTAGGATGCACTCCTGGACATCCGGGTTGAATTCCGTCGCCCGGAGCCAGGCTACGCGCCTCATGTCTGTGGCAATGCAGATGGCACTGCCCGAGGTATCGATATGTGCCCCTGTGGATTCCATGAGGTCATGCGCCACGAGCTTGGCCTTCGCTAGCCCCACCTTAAAGCGTGATTTGCATTGGAAGGGGAATTCCGGTAGTTGCGGCATCCAACATGGCATCTGTGTTGGCCTGACACAGGTCCAAGGAGGCGTTGGAGTAGATATTCTTGCCGTAAACCTCCAAGATCATCTCCTCCTTGCCTAGCAGCGCCGTAGAGGAGGAGGCTGAGGACGACTGTGGCTTGGAGTAAAGTGATGCCACAGCGATCACTGAGGAGTGTGGCTGAGGATGAGTCGAGAGCAAGAGTGTGTCCCCCTCCATCTGCCTGCACTTGGCTTCCAGGCGTCGGTTGACCGGCTGGACTGAGTAGGGCTTGAGCCAACCCTTCTTGGCCAGGGAGACTACATCGGTTTGCAGTGGAATCCCCGTGTTGGTAGAGGGGCGTCTTGTGAAGACTTCAGCCAGAAACCCCTCTGCCGGCTGTTCAACCTCAGGCTGAGGGAGGCCTAGGTACTCGGCCAGGCCAGCAAGACGTTCATGGAAGGCCCTGGCTGAGGATGGCGTGTCGGGATCCTCCTCGTCCGTGGCCTGCCGATCGGGAGGATCTTGTGGAGTAGGAGGGGTAGATGGATCCAGAGGCTAGGGTACAGAGACTGCAGCCGGTGGCTGAGGAGGTTGTGGATTTGGCTGTGGAGCCGGAGGAGGCGGCTGCACCGGGGTCAGAGATCCCGATGGAGGCGCCTGTGGCGCCGTTAGCATGGCGGGGAGGACTTCCCTGACTGCGTCCTTGATTATAACCCCCCATCTGAGGAGACCTCATGAGGCCGAGTAATTTGTTGAAGAGCGCCTCCTCACTGGCCGAAGAGGTGGCAGGGGGTACCGACAGGGTAGCGGGGGACTGCTGGAGCCGCTGCGTACCCATTCCGTATGGATGCAAGGGAAAGTTGCCCTGCGCATATGAAGGGTAGACTTTAGGCCACGTTCCTGGTTGAGGCCAGTCCCACCTCGACACTCGTTCGTCGCCAAATTCGTAGAATGGCATCGGACGGGTGCTCCTGTCTGGCATGGCGTCCATCTTGTCGAGTTGCCTGCCACGTGCCTGCGACGTGTTGCCCAGCCCGCTGGGTTCAGCCTGGTTCAAGACTCTCGCGTGTGGATCACGAGGCCTACCCTGCTCCACGAGCCTCGGCCCGGTAGGTGTGACACCCTCGAACCTGGGGTTGGTAGAGCTGCGTTTAGGCGCCCCCTCAGACGTATTGCTGGTGTCGGGGTGTAGACCCGGTACAAGAACCTTCTGGTCCCTCGAGATTCCATCTGGGAGGATCCGAGGACCCCTCGACCCGAAGGCCGGTAGCTGTAGCAACCTCAGTGTACGTGACGTTGGAAGGACCTGGTCGGTCCCTCCCGCTCAGGAGAGTCCCTGGGAAGGAGTCTCCCTTGTGAGGTGCGTTCAAAAATATTGGCCCTACCTTGGACCTGGGCCGATGCTTCACGAAGTTCTTGAGATCCTCTGGAGGTGACTTCTGGAAGAGCTCCCTCCACCTGGCTAGTCTGTTCTTCAGCGCCTTCGAGGACAGCGAGTCACACGCCGAACATGATTGCCAACCATGGTCTGGGCCAAGGCAACATGGGCAGAGGGCGTGGGGGGGGGGGGTCTGAAGTTGGGAAGGGCCCATTGCAGGATGGACACCTGCTGAACCCTGTAGGAGTTGCCATGCGCCGGGAGGAGCGTGGCTCCTGAGGACCGAGTACCTGAATGATAAAAAGACAAAGAGGAGAAGTATCTGCGCGTGGAATTTCATGGCCGAAGCCAAACCCAGGAGCGCTGGTGAATTCGGTCCGTTCCCGTTGATGTGCAAAAGGGGACTGGGGTGTGGCGCAGGAGGGCGTATTTAGGGCATTGCATGCTCCCTGGGCCGCGCCCCGCGTGCCTCTAAGTTTAAAGGGGAAGACGTTTTTTTCTGGTGAAAAAGGTTCCGTCTCCTGTCCCTTGGAAGGGATGCCCATACAGTATGGAGGAAAAGGGACAGGACTAAGGTCTGCAATTCAGGCCGCTAGAGGGCTGCTGTCTTTTTCAACACAGAAAAATGAAATATTGTAGGTCTATAGAGCCTTCCTTCATTACAAGTAGTGCATTTTTAACGTTTGGTTTTATGCTTCACTTTTCACCCTGCAGTCGTACTAAAGCTAGATAAGAACATCTTTGTATACAAATGTTTATGAATATAGGAGCTGTCTAGAATAATGTACTTTGCCGAACGATAAGTAAATTGCTTCCTGGATGCCACTCTGTTTCAACCCTCTTAATAGGTAATTTCATTTCGCGTGGGTGCGTTTGCGCATAAACAAGTCATTTCTTTGCTGCAAAAGATGGGCATTGAAAATTACCCTATTTCTCATGTTTTTGCAGGCTTTCTTAGAAATGGCTTCGGAAGAAGCTGCTGTTACCATGGTGAATTACTACACTCCCGTCACTCCTCATCTCCGCAGCCAGCCTGTCTACATTCAGTATTCTAATCACAGGGAACTTAAGACCGACAATTTGCCTAATCAGGGTGTAAGTATGCTTGCAAACTCCATTTTGTCAAAGGAATCATGACCTTAAAATAATGTTAAACATTTTTGCATGTGTCATCTGGGCTTTTGTTGTGGACTTCTGGTGAATCTAAAAAAAATATATATCATATAGGATAAAGCCCATGTAGAGTTTTGCACGTTTTGTAAATACCAATGTTTAACGGCTCATTTGAGAGCATCAGCACTGTAATAAATGGCTTTGTATTCTGCAGTCGTAAATCTTTGAAAGATTTTGCATGTGCAAAACATTACATGAATGGATTTTTGAACCTGGTCTCAGGAGGGTAATAAGTTATACGTTTGGGACCATATTATGCAAGGAGCACAGCCCCTGTGTTCTGCCGGCACATGGCATAGCCCCATTGCACCACCTTGCATAGAGAACACATACTCGTGGAGAGTACACCTGCCTTTGTCCAGTGTCTGCTGTACACTGGCAGAGGGACTGTCAACCACCCACTACTATAGTGTGTCAGTCTAAGCAACTCGTCTGTATTTGGGGACATGGAGGATGAGGTCCTGCTGGAGCGAAGTTTATCCTTGATATAAGAATCCTCCGTAAAATTTGTAGCCTAATTTGCAAAGGTCAGTACTTTAAATATGGAAATGTTCTTATGTAAATGCCACTGCAACAGATGTCTGACAGTGCATTTCATGTTTTAAAAGGGGTTGTATGGCCCCTTCGATAATATAAAAGCATGTTGGGCATACAGAAAAACATAGTAAAAATTGGTATGTGGTTTGTTTCCAGTGCACTTTACATACAGCCCGGGTCATTGGACTGAACCAATTAAATCCTTTTGTTGCATAGATTCTTCCATGGTTGATCTGATGTGTGCCAGTGTGTCTGTCCCCTGCATGGGTCGTTTGTGTGTTATACTGGTCTGTGGGTTGAGAAGCTCTGGAAAACCTTTGATGAAGGAAGTTTCCAGGAAAATAAATACATCTCCAAGCTGTGAAACTGTAGTCCTGAATTGCAGAAAAAAGCAATGGCAAATGAGTGTTGATTTGATTAGAGCTTTGTGTAGTTTCCTGTCATGCAATACACCTTTCATGCGCTGCAAAGCTGCAGGCTGGTGATGCCGGTTATCAATCCACCCTGTAACCTACCCAACCTTTTTACACTGTGCCTATCAATGTCACTTACCAATGTTCTGCGAAAGCAGACTTTGTTTGTGGAACTGTTTTATCTTATGGGCCGTGGTGGAACTGTAAAAAGATGTGTAGAGCTGTGACCTGACCGAGATGGGGGTTGTGGGGGGGATTTGTAGTGGGGCAGGTAGATAGATGACCAAGTGAGTGGGATGAACCAAATCAAATGAGTTTTACCTGGATTGCTTTACAATTTTGTTCTCATCAGTTAAAGATTTCAGTTTAGATGCAACTTTGATGGCTTTTTGAGGTTTTCCTCATGCACAGTCTGGACATTCTAGAAATGCACTGGAGGTGTGACAGTTTCGTTTTTTCTTGAATTATCAACCCAAGCATTTTATTGTACAACAGTCACAAATGCCTTCAATATGTAATAGTTAATGCGTAAAGAAAACTATTGGTACAGTTGCCTCTGCTAAAAAAAAAAGTAAATTCAGTGGGGGGGTGGGAGGAATCCTCACTTTTAATGTGACATAATAATTTCGTCAATTGTGCCAGTTTACTGGCTCCAGGAGATGCTGAATGAGACGTTACTTGTTAAGGAATAGTTGTGCTCAATGTGAGCTATAAATGTATCCACCTTTAATTCACCATTATATTAGTTATGTAATGTCCAACACTCGTGAAAGAGTATTAGTTTGCTGGGTCCTATATATATATATATCTATCTATATCTATATCTATCTGGGTCATTACCCACTTTGGGATAGGCTTATGGTTGACCTCTAATCAGGTTCTGATATTAGCCTTGACTATATTACTGGAAATCATTTTTGCCGAGCTGGAAAAGATTGTGCACTAGGGGGAGCGAGACTGGCGTGAAATTTGGGGCAGTGCTTGAAACTAAGGTGTAATTGGATATAACTTCTGTAAGCTTGTCTCGTTTGAGAAGTCTATGTAAACGTATGTTCCATTAGGTAAACACTTGATTTCTCTGTGGTTCTGTTTCTGTTTTTAATGTACATCTTGTTCCTTTTAATGTATGAGTTTGAAACATGGTGTGAAAGTTTTAATTGTAAACTGGTAAACACTTGATTTTAAATTTTAAAAGAATTGAAAGGGAAAACACAATATTCCGCTTTGGGCAGAGCAAGCGCCCCCTGAACATCCCTCAACAATCACAGGTGCTAGAAAGCAGCTCATAAGAGGGACTCATACATTTGTTTGCCGTTTAGTAGCTCAACAGGAGCTCAAGGTAAGTAATTGGCATTAAAGAGTCTGTGACAATGGTTGCAAAAGATGGAACTTTCAAAAGTTTTTTTAAAAAGTAGTGCTTTTCAGTTCCCTTTAGTACTCTTACGTCCTGTCCCCATTCCTCCATACTGCATGGGCGTCCCTTCCAAGGGATGGGAGACGGAGCCTTTTTCACCAGAAAAAATCTTCTTCCCCTTTAAATTTAGAGGCGCGCAGGGGTGCGGCCCAGTGAGCATGCGCTGCCCTGACTCCGCCCTCCGGCGCCACACCTTGGTCCCCTTTTCCGCGCCAACGGGGCGAATTCACCATTGTTCCTGGGTTTGGCTTCGGCCATGTAATTCCATGCGCGGATACTTCTTCTTTGTCTTTTTTTGTCTTTTTATCATTCAGGTACTCGGTCCTCAGGCGCCACGCTGCTCCCCGGCGCATGTCGAATTACACAGGATTCAGCAGGTGTCCATCCTGCAACAGGCTCTTCCCAACTTCAGACCCCCAAGCCCTCTGCCTATGTTGCCTTGGCCCAGACCACGGTTGGCAACCTTGTTCAGCTTGTGGCTCGCTGTCGTCGAAAGCATTAAAGAACAGACTAGCCAGGTAGCGGGAGCGTTTCCAGACGTCGCCTCCAGAGGACCTCAAGAACTTCATGAAACAGCGAGCCAGGCCCATGTAAGGGCCAATATTTTCCATCACACCCCGCAAAGGAGACTCCTTCCCAAGGACTCTCCTGCGTGGGAGGGACCGTTCAGGTCCTTGTACCAGCACGTGCACAGAGGCTGCTTCAGCTACCGGCCCTCAAGCCGAGGGATCCTCCCGGTGGTAGTGTTGAGGGACCGGAAGGTTCTTGTACCGGATTGTCATCCAAGGGGCTCTGCCCTTGTACCGGTAATACGGCTGAGGGGTTACGCCCTAGTACCGGCAATGTGTACGAGGGGGTGCCTAAATGCAGATCTACCGACCCCCGGGTCGAGGGTGTCGCACCTACCGGGCCTGGGCCCGAGGACCAGGGTAGGCCTTGTGATCCACATACAAGAGTCCAGGAGGAGGCTGGGCCCAGCGAGCCAAGCAACACATCGCAGTCACGTGGCAGGCAGCTCGACTAGATGGCCGCCGCGCCACACAGAGGCACCCGTCCGATGCTATTCCAGGAGTTCGGCGAAGAACGAGTGTCGAGGTGGGACTGGCCTCAACCAGGTACGTGGCCGACAGCCTTTCCTTCTTATGTGCAGGACAGCTTCGCACTACGTCCTTACAGGCAGGATAAACAGCGGCTCCAGCAGCTCTCGACTACCCCATCAGTACCCTCTAACCCCCCTCAGAACAGTGAAGAGGGGTTCTTCAAGAGGTTCCTCAGGCTCACAGTCACCTCGGATGGGGGTTATCCTCAAGGACGCCATCAGGGAAGTCCTCCCGACTATTCTAGCAGCACCACAAGCGCCTCCGCCGACACCCCCGGCCCCGGTGCAGCCACTGGTCCCGGCTCCCCAGCTGACTCCTCGGGCGGTTCCGTACCAGCCTCTGCTGCCTCCTCAATCCCCAGCTGCGGTCCCTGTGCCCCAGCCTCTGGCTCCAACTACTACTCCACCTCTGCAGCATCCTCCTGATCCGCAGGACATGGATGATGATGAGGAGGATCCGGACACACCATCCTCAGCCAGTGCCTTCCACGAACGTCTCGCTGGGCTGGCGGAATACCTGGGCCTCCCCCAGCCTGAGCTTGAGCAGCCGGCAGAGGGGGTTCTGGCTGAAGTCCTCACGCGACGGCCCTCTGCCAAAACAAGGATTCCTCTGCAGACCGATGTCTCCCTGGCCAAGAAGGGTTGTCTTAAGCCGCACTCGGCCCAGCCGGTCATTCGATGCCTGGACGCCAAGTACAGGCAGATGGAAAGGGATACACTCTTGCTCTCGGCCCATACTCGGCCACACTGCTCGGTAATCGCTGTGGTATCACTATACTCCAAGCCTCAGTTGTCCTCAGCTTCCTCCTCTGCGGCTCTACTAAGCAAGGAGGATATGATCTTGGAGGCGTACGGAAAGAAATTCTATTCCAATTCGGCACTGCACCTTCGTCAAGCAGATGCTGATGCCATGCTGGCTGCCGCTAACCAGAGGTTATGGCGGGAAATTGCAGACTTCCTGCCGTAACTCGCTACGCAGAGTCAATCACGTTTTAAGGCGGGGCTGGTAGAGGCCAAGCTCGTGAAGCACCGTGGCCCATATCGATACCTCTGGCTGTGCCATCTGTATCGCCACGGACATGAGAAGGACGGCCTGGCTCTGGGCCACGGAATTTAACCCAGACGTCCAGGAACGCATATTGGATCAACCGTTCGAGGGAGGAGGCCTCTTCCACTCCACCACGGACGAGGAGCTGAAAAAAAGAAAAACCGCTCACAAACGGCCAAGTCTTTATCCATCTTGACAAAGACCACGCCAAAGTCGAACACCCAGTCACAGCAGCACTCCCACAGGGTGCGTACGTGTGGAGGGTTCCGCGGCTTCCAGGAAAGGAGATCCAAGCAGCCGGACAACTCGCCGTCTCAGAACCTGCGCAAGCAACAAAAAGGGGGTGGCACGGGGTAGTAAGGGCTTTTTCCAGTCCCTCTCCTCCGCAAGATCTTCAGAGGGAAAGAAGGCATGAAACTCCCCTTCGGGTCCATGTGTCTCCAGTGGGGAGAAGGCTTGCTCTCCATGCACATTTCTAGCGCCAGTGTTTGACGGACCCCTGGATCCTCTCTGTAGTATCCACAGGGTACCGCCTACCCATCCCAGCCTCTCCTTCCTCCAATCCCTCAAGTTTATATTTTCTATTTGTATTATTACATTTTTATATATAGCGCTTTACGCCAAAGCGATTAACAAGAGGACAATAGAGAATACAATAAGCATTGAAAAACAACATGTGAATCAAGTAACAGAAAGCAATACATGCAACTATTTACAACAGATTACTTGAATGCAGTGGTGTAACATGAGTGGTGGAGGACTGTAGTGAGAGAAGCAACAAGGAGTAAGGATCAGTAGTAGGATAGAAACGAGAAAAGTTGGGGCAGCAACTCTTCTGGCGGAGATCTGGTCGCTCATAAAGAGCCAGGCAGTGGAGGAAGTCCCAGCCTCCCAGCGAGGCTTGGACTTTCATTCCAGGATTTTCGCCATTCAGAAGAAGAACCAGGCGGGCCTGAGTGTTGTGCTGGACCTTACCACCCGCAACCTCTCCTTACCCATACAAAAATTGAAGATGGTAACGCCAGCTTTTATAGCGGAGACATTGTGCAAGGGAGATTAGATGTGCTCCCTGGATCTGAAGGATGCGTACTTACACGTCTCAATTTGGCAGCCCCATCATTCTTTCCTACGGTTCAGGATCATGGGCTACCATTTTCAATACAAGGTCCTTCCTTTTGGCCTCAACTCGGCCCCCAAGGTCTTTACCAGGCTCATGAATATGGTGGCTGCCCTCCTCTGAGCACAGGGCCTCCACATCTACCCATACCTCGGTGACTGGCTTGTCAGGGCTACATCTCAAGAAGCAGTTCACCACTCTTCCCATGCCATTATGAACACACTGCATGATCTAGGCTTCTCGCTCAATCTCAAGAAGTCGCAGCTGCACCCCACGCAGACTCTGAAATTCTTGGACCTCATCTGGGACACGTGCTCCGAGAAGGTATTTACGTTAGAGGACAAGATCTCAGCCATCAAGAGGGCCACCACCCACTTTCTCTGCAGAGAGGTGACCTCGGCATGGTGGTACCATCGTCTCCTTGGTCTCTTGGTCCTATTAGCCGTCTCACCCATGAGATTGAGAAGGATTCAGCTGCACTTCGCGGTCTCATGGAACCAATCCGAGATGATCAACGTTCCTCCATCTCTCCACCCGGACCTAACATGGTGGTCCAGGGACTGCAACCTACGGACGGGCAAGCCCTTTTGGCCGCCCACCTTGCAGGCCACCATCACCAGAGACTCCTCGCTCCAGGGCTGGGGAGCGACCCTGGACGGTCTCTTGGTCCACGGCACTTGGACTCGACAGGAGCTGGAATACCACATCAATTGGTTGGAGCTGAACGCCATCTGGCTAGTGCTCAGAGCATTCCTACCACTTCTCAGGGGCAAGGGTGTACTCCTCCAGACGGACAACTCGACCAGCATGTACTACGTCAACAAGCAGGGGGGCACCAGAGCCCCTCCTCTGTGCATACTGGCAATCAGCATGTGGGAGTGGGCCCTGGAAAACGACATCTACCTCACGGCAGTCCACCTCCCGGGGGAATCCAACCTGGAGGCAGACAGGCTCAACCGGTTGGGAGCGGACAATTAAGAGTGGCAGCTAAACGACCTAGTTATTCAGGAGATCTTCAGCAGGTGGATCTCTTTGCCACCTGGTAATACAAGAAGTGTCCTCAGTTTGCCTCCTGGCAGGGGCAGGGCCCTGGCTCCCTGGGCGACACATTTCGGCTTCAGTGGAACGGCATGACAGCTTATGCCTTTCTGCCCACACCGCTGATTCACAGAGTGATTTGCAAGATCAAGGAGTCTCAGCAACTCAGCATCCTTCTAATAGCTCCATGTTGGCCTGCTAGGCCATGATTTTCGGAGCTGCTCAGCCTCTCTGAGAAGCCTTCGATTCACCTCCCGAAGGGCCCAGCACATCTTCTGCCGCAGCAGTGGGGGCAGGGTTATCCACCCCGTGCCACAGAAACTAGCCCTCACAGCGTGGTACCTGAGCAGGTAACGCAGCACCTCCGCCTCTCTCAGGCTAATCTGGAAATCATTCAGGGCGCAAGGAGCAAGGCTACCAGGGCCCAGTATAAAAGTAAATGGACCAGATGCTGCCATAGGGCAGACAAAAAGGAAATGGACCACCTGGCATGTACATTGGACGACATGCTCTCGTTCTCGCCGCACCTCGCCCACTCTGGTGTGTAGGTGGATACCTGCCGTACCTACCTTGCAGCCATCAGGGCTTACAGGAACTCTGAGGAGGGGATCTTCTCCTCCAATCCTATCGTCAAACATTTGATGGGGCTTGCAAAGGCAATACCTGCCCGTCAAGAGGCTGCACCCCGTGAGGGACCTCAACATAGTCTTGGGCGCCTTTGCGCACAAACCCTTTGAGCCAGTGGCGTCCGCGGACATCAGGCTTTTCACCATCAAGACGGCCTTACTAGTCCGCCTCACCTCGGTTTGTAGAGTCAGCGAAATCTAGGCGCTGGTCGCCTCGAAACCATATACTACCTTTCACAGAGACAAAGTAGTCCTGCGGACACACCCAGCATTTCTGCCCAAGTAGCCGTCTGCTTTCCACTTGAACGAGGAAATAGTCCTTCCTACGTTCTTCGCTGATCCTAAGGACTAAGCACAGAGTGCTGCGCTGCCTGGATGTCGGGCGTGTCCTGAAATTCTACTTGGACAGGAGCAAGGGTTTCCACAAATTGGACGCCCTGTTTGTCACTTTCGGAGGCTCAAGACCAGGCTATCAGGCCTCCAAGGCCTCCATATCCCGCTGGATGGTTTCAGCCATCAAAGAAGCGTACGAGGGCTAGCACAAGCTGCTGTCGGCCAACATGCACGCCCAGGCAATCTGGGCCAAGGCAACAACCATCGCATTCCAGCGCCATGTCCCTTGGTAAATCATAAGCAGGGTGGCCACTTGGGCCACTCCCTCTGCTTTCTGCAAGCATTACTGTTTGGATGTCGGCTTTAGATCTGATGCGGCTTTCGGACAGATTGTTCTCAGGAAACTATTTGCATAAGGAGGGTCTCCGCCACCCTGGGGCTACATTCAGTTGTAATGGCCCATGCAGTATGGAGGAACGGGGACGGGTTGTAAGAGTAATTATAAGTTACTCACCGTGGTGACTGACATACTATTAGTCCATAGTCCCCTTTCCTCTATACATGCCACCAACCTCCCCCCCTAATAATACTGGTGTCATTAGGTAATGTTAAATCTATTGTCGAAGTGTCAATGGGGACTGAGGTGTGGCGCCGGAGGGTGGAGTCAGGGCAGTGCATGCTCCCTGGACCGCACCCGTGCGTGCCTCTAAATTTAAAGGGGAAGAAGATTTTTCTCCAGCATGGGGTCTGGCATGGATTCACATGCTCATGAATATTCCCCGTCGTCAGGCTGGGAATCCTCGGTAAAGAAAAAAGTATCAGTTTCGTTTCTGATCTGTCTTTCTTAGTAGTAACCAATCACTGGTCTCTGGGTCATACTGCCCCCAGCCAATGACTGCCCTCTCCCTAAGCCCTGCCCCTGGCAGCCATCCTCAGATTTTTACAGCACGTTCAAGTGTTGGGAGTCCTTGTGCTCTAGCTCTCGAGCTTTTACTGCGTTTTGCGCTTTTTGAAAGAGATTTCTCATTTTTTCGGTTAATCGAGCCTCAAGCTTCACTGTTTCTACTTCTGTTCAACTGGGACCCGTTTCAGATTTTTCTACGCCCCTCAAGGGTGAAGTTACACTTCTTGGAGGATTCCAGAACTTTTCTGAGGCCTACCTCGTGGACGAGAGGAACATGGCCCAGGAGAAGGAAAGTTCGACTCCCGGCAAACTGTTCAGGATCTGCCCTGGATGCAATCTACAGAATGTGTTCAAGGACGACGAGCATTCGAAATGCCTTTACTGCCTCCACAAGGACAAAACGCACATGGATAAGGACTGTGCATTTTGCATGAGCATGTCGGATCGGACTATGAGGGATCGTCGGACCCGTCTCTGCAACTGGCTGGAAGGCAAGAGCCCAGCAGGTGAGAAGAAGTCCGAGCGGTCTTCTAAGTCCTGTGAGGACGCCTCGGCAATGGGGGCCCAACAGAAGGCAAAGAACCACGAGTCTGCGGGCACCGGGAGCGCCGAACGGTCGGGCTCCTCGGCTGCCAGGCCGGGCGCACCTTTGCCGACTCCATCAAAGGTGAGCCAACGCTCTGGCTCGGGGAAGAGAAAATCCGAGAACCCGGCTAAGCTTCTGGAGAGGTCCCGGTCGATCTCGAAGAAACTGGCCGAAGGGGTGTGAGGCGGTGACCCTCCCCCGAAGGTGAAGGCCTCAAGCACGCCCAAGGTGGTAAAGGCCTTGATCCCTGCCAAGGCCTCGATTGAGGGAGTTGCTGCGGCACTGGTGAAGCCTGTGGAGGCTACCCCAGTGGAGGCGACCTCGGGGCCCTGAGTTTCCCTGCCTCCTCGGAGGGAATCCTCTTTTAAGCCCATCGAGAAGACCCCCGTGAAGACCCCGGTGGAAAGAGAGGGGGGGGGCGGTGGCCGTTACAGACACAACCTCAGAGGAGGAACTGACCGAGAATTTGGGAGAGGCCTGGTCCCACGGGAGGAATCCCGATGAGGGGGACGACGAGATCGAAGCTGGCGACAAGGTTCCCGTGGAGGGGGAGCAACTGTCACGCCCATCGCAGCCCAAGCCGCAAGACAACTCAGCGGCCATTTTGACGGCAATCCAAGCCTTATGCACGGAGATAAGGACGAGAAGCCCTCCAAACAAGAGGAGAATTCATCCAGTGCCCTTTCAGCCCTCACGGCCTTCTCAGCCTTTGTCATCTTCCCCGGTCCCGAGGGATGACACGGGAACAGACATGGCCACGACGGGGACGGATGACGACAGCGGTGACTACGGGACTTGCCTCCCGTCTCCGATTCCTCGGGCGTTCCCGCTCGACGAAATTGGCTCCTTCCACGCCATGATTGCCAGGGCGTCCAAGCTTTTTCAGCTCTGCCCCGAAGAGAAGGAAGGAAGGCTTCCTCTACCAACGGCACGAGGCCAAGAGGAAGACTGTCCTCGTGGTGCTGTTGCTGGATGACATCAGGGACGCCGCCCCGTTGTGCCATAGGGCACAGCGACCCTGGATTCGGACGTCTCAGCAGCGGCCAAGAAGAAAGCGGGGGTGGGGGGGGGCCCATCGGCTTCATCTTAAACTTCCCCACCGGACGGCGAGGGAAAAACTGGACGCCATGGGACAACGAGTCATCTCGTCGGCGGCGGCGACGACGATAAAGGCGGCCAGCGCCCTAGCGATTGTGGCTCGCTATGACAGGGAATTGTGGCACAAAATCGCCCTCCTGTTGGACTTCCTACTGGACGACAAGAGGGCAGAGGCCCTGGTGATCCTACAGGAAGGTGAGGTGGCGTCGGACCATGCCATAACTGTAGCCACGGACATTGCCGACACTGGTTTCCGCCAGTTGGCAACGGCGTTTGCCTTAGACGGCGAGGGTGGCTCAAGGTGACGGATTTCCGCCAAGACGTGCAAGCCAAGGTTTTGGACATGCCCTTTGACGGGAACAATCTGTTTGGAAAGACAGTGGATGAGTCACTGTAGGCCATCAAGACCGACACAGACGGCTCGGGCCTTGGGAGTTCTGCAGCAATGGCGGCCACCCTTTCGGAACTCCGGAGGCAAGCAAGGTGCCTCCAAAGGATTCGGCAGCGGCTCCTCGACGTACCGTCAAGCAGCTGGCTCCTCGTCGCAAGAAGCTTACAGGAGACGAGGCAAGTCAGGTGGATCTCGCCGTCATCGCCAGGGAGGCCAAGGCGGCAAGGCTGCTTCCAAGCAAGACTGAATCGGCCGTTGCGTCGGGCCCCCACCGAAGCACCCCGGTGGGAGGCTGGCTGGCTAAGTTCGTCAGAGTGTGGGAGTCCATCTCCACTTCTAAAGAAGTGCACCCGAATTCCTCCCGTGGCCAGGAAGGAAAACCACGTCCCTCAACTGCTGTTGGAGGTAAGGGCGATGAGCAAGAAAGGAGACATCAAGCTCGTCCCAAAGAGGCTCTGGGGCTCCGGAGTATACTCAAGATAATTCCTCGTCAGAAAGAAGACAGGAGGATGGCATCCCATCCTGGACCTGCGTCGACTAAACAGATACATCAAGGCACAGAAGTTCCAGATGGTCACCCTCCAGCACGTGCTGGGCCAGCTGGAGGAAGGCGACTTCCTATCGTTGTTGGATTTGGAGGATGCATACTTTCACATCCCTATACTAAAAGGACAACGAATGTTTCTCAGGGTCGTGGTCCAGGGACGGCACTACCAGTTCAAGGCCCTCACATTTGGATTGAAGTCGGCGCCCAGGATATTCACCAAGTGCCTAGTGCCAGGGGCGGCGCGGCTGCGCCTGCAGGGGATCCACGTCTACCCCTACCTAGACGGTTGGCTCATCCAAGCAAGAACAAGGGAACTTGCCCTTGAACACACAGCGAAGACCCTCCGGCTGATCACAGACCTGGGATTCTCCATCAACTTCCCCAAATCCGACCTGGCTCTGTCGCAGGTCACACTGTTTCTGGGAGCCAGGCTCGA
The DNA here is from genome assembly GCF_040938575.1 of Ambystoma mexicanum. Taxonomy (NCBI): domain Eukaryota; kingdom Metazoa; phylum Chordata; class Amphibia; order Caudata; family Ambystomatidae; genus Ambystoma; species Ambystoma mexicanum. Next base: position 197,217,024 of record NC_090937.1, on the reverse strand, counting down.
TACAGTAGCGCGATTGGCCTCGCCGTTGGAGGAGAGGACGAAGGCCATCCTGGGCAAGGTGCAGCGTCTGCTGGCCACAGACATGGCCAGGGTGAGGTCCATCAAGTCCCTTCTCGGGATGATGTCCTCATTCATCTACCTGGTACGCCTGTGCAGGCTTCGGATGCGTCCTCTACAGGAGTTCCTCGACGCCCGTTGGATGCAAGCGACGGGCAGCTTTGAGGACAAGATCTCGCTCAACGAGGTATTCCGCCAAGCAATTCGGTGGTGGGGCACCCATGCGCATCTCGCGGCGGGCACAGACTTTCAGACCCCATCACACCAGGTGACGGTGACGACAGATGCCTCCCTGGAGGGATGGGGAGCGCACACCGGAGATCTTCACGCGAGAGGCCTCTGGCTCCCGGAGGAGAGGACGCTCCACATCAACATACTGGAATTCCGAGCAGTGTTCTGGGCCCTCAGGTCGTTTCTCCCGTCCCTCAAGGGCAAGGTGGTGAGGATCTTCACCGACAACACATCCGGAAGCAGGGAAGAACAAGATCCCAGCCCCGTCCAAAGAAGCCCGGGATCTGTGTCACTGGGCCGTTGCCCAGGGGATGTTTCTGGTACCCTTTCATCTGGCAGGGACAAACAACACAATCGCCGACTCGCTCAGCAGGGAGCTGCGCTCGTGCCACGAGTGGGAACTGTGTCCGGATCAAGTGGATCGACTCTTTCAACGATAGGGCAAACCCCAGATCGACCTGTTCACAATGGCGACGAACTCCAAGTGCCAGAGGTTCGCCAGCTGGTTTCCCCAGCCGAGGAGCATGGACGATGCTTTCTCGTTCCCCTGGGACGGCCTGTTCCTGTATGCGTTATCTCCGTTGCCGTTAGGCTCATCAACCAACACGAGGTCCTGGTACAGGATGATCCTCGTCGCACCGGCGTGGCCGAGGCAGATCTGGTTCCCAGACCTTCTGGACTTGTCAGCGTCCCCACCAATCAAACTGTCGACGGACGGAGATCTTCTCTCCAGAGAAGGAGGCGCCATCCTTCATCACGACCCGGAGTCGCTGAACTTGCAGGTCTGGCTCCTGCAGCACTAGAGTTTGGAGGGTACGATATCCCGGCAGACTGCACAGTGGTTCTTGCAAAGGCCAGGGCGTCTTCAACTCTGAAGTGCTACGGACACAAGTGGAAGAGGTTCTCTGTCTGGTGCCGTGTACAGAAGATTAACCCTCTAAGGATTACGGCCCCTCAAGTGCTACCGTACTTACTATCGCTGGCCAAAGCTGGACTAGCTCATGCTTCCATCAAGATACATCTGGCAGCGATTTCCCGATACACCAGAACTGCAGGAGGGTCATCCCTGTGGTCTCATCGGCTGGTGAAGGAATTTATGAAAGGACTGTTCTGATCGTTCCCACCAGTGAAGGCTCCAGCCGCGGCGTGGGAGCTCAACGTGGTGCTGACCAGGCTCATGGGCCTGCCATTCGAGCCTTTGCATTCGGCTCAGTTGAAGTTCCTGTCGTGGAAGACAGCCTTTCTTGTGGCCATCACCTCTGTACGACGCGTGGGAGAGATTCAGGCCCTATCCTGCAAGCCCCCATACTTGACTTTTCACTAGACGAGGGTGGTGCTGAGGACGCACCCCTCCTTCATGCCCAAGGTGCCGTCAGACTTCTATCTCAACGAGCCCTTGGCAGTTTTCTTCCCGTTGCCAGCCGAGAGGACTTTGCACTCGCTGGATGTAGCTAGAGCGCTGAAGTTCTACGTGGACCGTACGAAGAGTTCTCGGAAGACATCACAGCTGTTTGGGAACTTTGGACCTGTGAACCAAGGGAAGGTTCTCTCGAAGGCTTCCATTTCCAGATGACTCTCCGGCTGCATCATGCATTGTCACTGGTTGGCAAACCGACTGTTGCCCGGCTGTCCGAGAGCCCATTAGACCAGAGCGATCGCTGCTACCACGGCGTTCTTGTCTGGTGTACTCCTGCTGGACATCCGCAGGGCTGCTATGTGGAGGTCGACGCACACCTTCACGATATTCTACTGCGTCGACCGGGATTCCAAGGAGGAGTCCAGAGTCGGCCAGGCAGTGCTGCGCAACCTGTTCGCCTGAAGGTGGGTCTGGTGAGGAGGTAAGAGTTGCTTAATGTTGAGCCTTTGCCACCTCCCGTGGTTGTGCATGTGTGTACTGCTATGTATTCTTATATTCATGAGCATTTGAATCCATGCCAGACCCCATGCTGGAGAAGGAACAAGTTACTTACCTGTAACTGTTGTTCTCCAGCATGGGTCTGGCATGGATTCACAAGCGACCCCTCCCTCCTACCCCTCTGCGGCTCTTCACTTGGTCATACTGCCACTTAACGTGCTACCAAATCTGAGGATGGCTGCCAGGGGTGGGGCTTAGGGAGAGGGCAGTCATTGGCTGGGGGCAGTATGACCCAGAGACCAGTGATTGGTTACTACTAAGAAAGACAGATCAGAAACGAAACTGATACTGATTTTTTTTCTTTACCGAGGATTCCCAGCCTGACGACTGGGAATATTCATGAGCATGTGAATCCATGCCAGACCCATGCTGGAGAACAACAGTTACAAGTAAGCAACTTGTTCCTTTTCTGGTGAAAAAGGTTCTGTCTCCTGTCCCTTGGAAGGGACGCCCATGCAGTATGGAGGAAAGGGGACTATGGACTATAAGAGTATGTCAGTCACTACAGTGAGTAACTTATAATTTCCTGCTTATTCACACCTCTGCCGTTGGTAAGCGTACATATGCATAGAATTGAGTACAGGCAAAAACTAGACCCCACAAAGATATAGTGGAGTGGTTTTTCAAATTCTTATGCAAGAAAAAGGAAATATTGGGGAACAGATATGTACATTTTGCAACATTTATGTGTAATTGAAATCGTTACAGGTAGCTACTAAACCTACACAACTCGGAGTTTCTAATATCCTTTTTGTGTTTCAGGGTTGAAAACACTCTCTCAAAAAATAGTTATTCATATAAGTAATGGCTCTGGATATCAGAAACCGACATGGATTAATAAATAAGGCTAATTATAATAGCGTTTTGGTCAAATGGATTGTATGCCCTTTTTAGCATCATTTCAGAAATGTTGTAGCACATTTAAAAATGACACCATTTGCACTTTTCTTGCAGTTGCAAAATATCTAGATTGCTATAAACTAGATGGTCTAACTCGTGTCTCAGCCAGAAGCATCTAACTTTATGCAAGTTACTTATTGTATGAAAATGTGTCGATGCAAGCATTTATCATGTGGACAGGGTCTAGAATTTTAATTGGGTACATCTAATCAACGATAATGTGGGTTAAACTGGCATATGTTGATGGGAAGGCCTAATGATGGTGTTTGGTCACAAGGAGCATGAAAATGTGGATATGCTTGCATATATTTGGCTTGTGTGACGAATCTAGGGAATTGGTCCCTTCTCCCCAGTGGGGCACCTCCCCCTTTGAGGCTAGGTAGAGGAGCCCACTTTGCACTTTGTCTGGGCAAGTGAGAACTCACTGGGAGGGATTCCCCTTTAGGGGGGACAAGGATGCCAGTTTCGGTGAGGAACTCTGTCATTCACCATGATGGCATGCATAGGACTATCTGATATGCCAAACAGTATCAAATCCCGAAACGTGATTGAAAAGAAAGCTAACTCATGCTGCTATAAGCATGAAGAGAATCCATCTCTTTAAAGAAAAACATCCAATTGACTGCAACAAGGAGATAGAAGAAAGGAGTACACTCCAAACCAAGGCGAGACAGAGGAATGCATACGCAGGCAGGGGAGGCCCCTGGAAGCGTACGACCTGAAGGAGGCAGAGCAGAAGAGAGCTGCGGAGTCTGTGACGTTCAGAACTGTTCTGAACGCGAGAAGCAAATGCTGAAGACACCACTGCTGCAGGCAGTGAGAACATGAGGGGAGCACAGAACTCTGTGGTGTCATGACCATCAGGAGACTGTGTTGGGCAGGCTGCCCGTTCAATGACGCAGACACCACCGCGCTCAGGAATCAGCAAATGGTCAGTTTATCCGCAGAGATAATGAGATGCCAAGCAAAAGAGAGAGAGCTGCCAGAAGTGGACGCTGGCAAAAACGAGCTGACAGAGAAAAGGAACATGAGAGATGGTCCTAATCAACCTCAGGCCCCGGAGACGCTCCCATGTAATATTCGAGGTAATGGGGAGAAGGGAAGCCGTCAGACTCGTTATGCAAGCAGAAACACTTGTCACAGTACAAATGACGATACCTTGAAAGCAAAGTTGATGAACCTAGACTGTGAGAAAGAGAATCACAAATGATCTTGAGAGGGAGAGCAGTAAATCCTGGGTAACAGTACCCTGGTAAGGTGGGGGAAATACCCAGTTGTTCATGAAGCACAGAGTGGAATACATCCGAGAGAGAAAGTTATAAAGGGAAGGCGTGGGAAGGCCCATAGGTTAAAGATACACAAGAGATACCACTCCAGAAATCCAGAAAAGGCTGAATTGCAATTACCCAAAACGCCAATGGCACACAGGAAAATGTACTTTGCAATTTTACCCAGAACCCATTAACCTGAATCAAAGGGGGATCAAAGAGGCGGGAGAAGCCAAAAGCCTTAGGATAGTTACAAGAACTGATACAGAAGATGACACGAGACTATCTAAAAATTGCCTATTAACTGTAAGAAAAGTGCAAGAAGCTTCCATCGGGAGAAAGAAGGTATTATCCTAACCTTTGTTAGAATAGTGGTAAGGTCAGTTAGAATTAGTTTTGAACAGCAGACTTGTTCATTTGGACATTTCCTGACCGCTACCTGAGTTGTTTACATAGTGTATAGAGTCCTGTGGTATACTGCAGGAGGGTCATCTGGGTGGAGAACACACCCGGTGAGGTGGGGGGGGTGGGGGAAAGAGTATCGCAGGATGAGACATGGTATGATTTCTTGGAAGATAACCTAATCCTTCCCAAGGAAATTATAGCCTGTTGTCATTCACATGAATGCCCAACCTAGGAAAATGTCTGACATTCTAGAGCCATTCTTTTGCACCCCTAAAGCTCCATGTCTGCTCCAATATCGAAGATATTGCAATAGGAACAATAACCATGTGACCTTTTCTGACCTTTTGGGCTTTGAAAGGATTAAAACCTATAATTCTTCTCTTAATAAAACCTGGGAAAGAAAAACCAATTTCACATCCTTTCAAGATGTAGAGAAATCGAAATGTTCCAAATTAAACTAAAAGTCCCACAATCTAACAGGGACTGTGAAGATCAGGAGGGCTCAAGAGGCAGGCTCAAGAGGCAGGCAGGGGTCCAGGTCAGGCAGGCAAGCATAATGACTTTACACAAGGTTCTGCAATTACGCCTAAGGGCTTGCACCTGAATCTAATTAGCCCACCTGAGAGGCATAAAAGGCTGCCTGAGAGAGAAGCAGCAGAAAGAAGCTGGAGCATGAACTGGAAGTTCAGAAGTCTTAGAATCAGAGGAAGCAGAGCACTTAGCCAGCAGAACATGAGGAAGTGTGACCACAACAGGGACCCCAGAGTAGAGGGGCACATTCCAATTGCAAACTGAGCTGGTCCTGTGCTCACAAACCCGGAAGAGTTGTGGCAGCACTGGAGAGAAAGGAAAGCAGCAGGCACTCTTTCCAGGTGCAGCTTATTGCTTTGTATGCAGAGCTGAAGTTGGAGTCATTCCGAAGACCCTTGTGCAGTGCAAGCCAAGGGAAACTGGACAGTGGGAACCTCTCTCCTAATGAGGCTGGATCACAGACACTCGTGCAGTGGAGGGGTGTGGATCCCAGCAGTGCCTGTATTAGTAGCAGGAGAAGCAGCAAAGTCGAGAAGCTGCCGCAGCCTACAATCTATATAATTGGGAGTCGGAAAAGGAAGCTCTATACTCCTAAGAAGCTGAAGTTTGTTGCCGGTAACTGTAGCCAGCTTTCTGTTGTACCTGCGTTGAGTAATGAGTGAGTGAGAATTGATGGTAGAAATGGGAAGTCTTTTCGTAATGGGAAAGTAGCACGCTCTTACCTGAAATGCTCGAGTGTGAGGATAAGCCTTTCTTTCCCGAAGAACAGTAATACTTTGTTACAGAGCGGTCACATCTCTGATTTAGCACAGAGAACACTGCCGGTATCCGAAGCAAAGTGAAACTGACTTTCCTGAAAAGTTGCAAGTATTGTTAAAGGGACTGCGCGCATGAGACCATGTTTCCCTGCACCTTGGAGGCTGAGTGCTGACCGAAAGGTGGCAACAAGTCTTTATTTGAATTGGCAGTTCGATACTAAAACACAATACTGTTCGCCTAATTTTGGTTTCCATTGTGAACACTTGCCTTGCAACACATCAAAGGTAGAAGCAGCAGAAGAAGAAAGTAGTAGAAGTCGAAGAACAAGCAATTCTGAATCCTATAGAGAGATCTCTATGAAAGCCAAATCACATGCCTATAAGAATGGTACACTGGTGGTTTTTAAGTTGATGAAAGTGTTGATACCCAAAAGTATACCTCCAAAGTTGGGAGAGTGCCACAACCACTTTGCGGTAACTACTGAAGACCAGATGCACATGAAGCTGGGGAAGGGAGCCGGGTGCTTGTTCACCAAAGTGATGCATAATCGATGGTAGCTGCAAGACAGGTAAAGAGGCTGCACTTTCTGAAGATCAAGAAAGAAGTGCTTTGCCAGCCTGTGGAGGTAGAAGATGTCTTGTAGTAATGCCTACTTTGAAGTTGCCATTGTAGCAGCATATTGAGAAGCATGTAGAAGTTATAGTAGCAGTAACAAGACTCTGGCTGTCAACGTTGAAATTTTGGGGCCATGGGAGCTGTTCTCACAGTTGCATTGTAGAAGGAAGTAGGTTAACAGAAGAGTTAATCGCCAGCAAGAACATCCTGACAGTAGTACAAAAGACAGTAAAAAAAAAAGTTTTCCCTGATGGGGGGGGATTCCCGTCCCTTGCACACTTTCAAAAATATGAAAAGATCAGACAAAAAATGTGTGCGCAGTGTGTTATGCGCATGGCCGTTCAACTATGAACAAGGTGGCTACCATTGCATTATACCAATGATATTAATGGAAATGTATCATTTTCAAGTAACAATTAGACATAAAGTTGATGAAATTCAAATGACAATTTTCTTATTAAAACAAGAAGTAGAAATGTATTGTGGTGTTGGTGCAACGCATTTCGTTTCGAGTTACTACTCTTCATCAGGGGCAAAATAATTTTCTTTAGCTCTAGAAAAATAATAAAACAACCTGATTAAGGTACATGTAAAACATTTTCACAAATGTATACAAAGTATAAACAATTTCAAACTATAAACAAATGACCTTTTTGTTATCTTATGATATCCATGTCAATAGGTAGGGTTACAATCACTCAGAAATTTGATTGATCTGTGGTTGGCTACCAACATATATTGACAGTTAAGGTAGATCTGTCTCATGATCAATGTATTCTAGTAGGGAAGTGTCTGGGTGGTGCAGGTGGTATTTGAGCGAATCCGATGCATTAGTAAGTGTTTTCACGTATGTGAAGAGTAGGTGGGGTGATTTGAACTACTGGAGTACCGCCATGGTGGGTAAAATACAAATTAAGATAACTGGAATAAGAAAACACTGCTAACCTTGTGATAGCTTTTTTTCAAGTTCATGGTGCTTCGAGGTTGTAGGACAAAATTCCTATCTTCCCGCAGAGAATCTGCTTAACATTCTAGTCACTTTAAACAAACTATACATATTGCCAATGCAAGTGTAATGGCAGTGGCTTGTGATAGCCCAGAGAGGAAGGTGGGCATAGGTTAATGAGACTTATCAAGAAACAACTCTTGCAGTATATATCGCAAGTCCAAAGGTGGGTTTGCTGGAATTTGTTGTGGATAAGTGCCCAATTTGCATAAGTCTTCTAATAAATACTTCTTCGTGTCTAGGGTTACTGCCAAAAACTTCATTTTTCGTCAAGTATCTGAGGAAACAAGGCGAGTTTCGTCAGACTTCTGGCTCAAGGTTTAAAAGAATCGTAGGGTTAAGAGTAAGGCAGTCCTAGTCTGAAACTTACTTGAAGTGCTTGCAAATCCGGATGAGTGTGGGGGACCTCCTAGTGTAGGAAACGCCCAGGAGCGACTACTACAGCAACCGGTTACAGTCACTGTTTATATACGGTACAACTGATGACGTCACTCTGTGCATGCGTGAGTGACTTGAAAGATCGAGTCAAAAGTAAGGAATTTAGTAAATATATTTCGAAGGGATTGTGTCCTCCGACGTATTCCTCATCTTAGATATCTCCTTCCAGCTCTGCTGGCCTCGGAAAATGTTTTCTCTCTAGAGGGCGCTGCGCGTCAACGTCCTTCGAGTCGATGTCCCTCGACAGCCGCCGTATCGACGCCGACGTCATCCTGGCTATAAAGGCCGCGCGCAGCGCCCGTTGCTCAGTTCCGTTTTTCTGCGCATACTCAGTGCCTCGGAATACCGTTGCTCAGTTTTGTCAGTTAAACCTATTTACCTCGAGTTATTCAATACCGTACTCGATGGCTTCTTCGTCGGAACTGACAACTCCTCGATCCGGCTTCAAAAAATGCTGAGATTGTGGGAAAAAGATGTCGCTGACTGACCCTCACAGAGTTTGTCTGTGGTGTTTGGGAGCTGAACACCATTGTTCGGAGTGCGAGGACTGTATGTCCATGACAGCTAAGGCCCTGAAGGAGCGTAGGGGGAAGCTGGAGAAAGGTAAGACTTTTAAAGCTGCTTCTTCGTCGACAAAGTCGAGACATTCGTCTCCTCGTCACCATTCGCGCTCCAGATCTCGGAGTGGGTCTCATCACTCCTCGAGATCTAAACAGTCGAAGAGGAGACGTCGAAGATCCCCTTCTCCGTCTTCCTCTTCCTCTGTTTCGCCAAAGAGAATACCGTGCCCCACGAAACATAGTTCCCGGGCTGAATGGGAGGAATTCCGCAAAAATATGATGAGCGTCTTCGAGAAAGTGGGCTCGACCCCCTTGAAGACTGCCGAGAGCGATGCTCTGGTCGAAAGACCCGAAGGTCAAAAACGCTGCGAGTCGCAGTACCCGGCGAAGGAAACCTCTCGAGCGCGTCACAAACCCTCGAGCAGGACTATGACCTCCAAACCTTCCTCGAAGGTTCCGTCGACGCTGTCGACGAAAGTTCCGTCGAGGTCGATGTCTTCGACGCCATTGTCGAAGGGACCTTCGACACACGAGTCTGTCGACTCGACGCCAGCGTCGACGCCAAGAAAAGTCACGGTTACGACACACCCAGCGTCTATCCCCAGGTCCTCGACGTCGATGGCTTCGAGATCGTCAAGTAGAATCCCAATTCTGTCGAGGTCTTCGAGGCCTCCGCCTTTGTTTTCGACGCCACGCTCGAAGCCTTCGGCGTCGTCGACATCGACGTTTTCGAGGCCGATTATGACAAGTTCGGCACCCTCAGCCTTGGAAATGGGGTTTACACCCTTTATGAGTTCAGAACAATTGAGAACTATGTCCTCAATATTGGAAGAGGGTGAATTGTCTGAACAGGAAGACACATTTGAGCTGCAGGGTCCTGTAACCCCAATTAGAGAGGAATTTTCCTCTGAAGAACGCAGGTTAAAGGATCTTCATGATTCCTTACATGAGGCAAGTGGGTTAGACACCTCCCCTGAGGTGGAGTTTGCTAGGCCAGACCCAGGGGAACATGCTGAAACCCCCTATAGAGCCTTAATGGCCAGGATCGCAGAGTTTATGGGGTGGTCTGCACCTTCACAATCTTTCCAACAAGATGACCTCACAGATATTCTTGACAAAGGCCCACAGGAGGATCCTGTGGTGCCTTTTCATAAAGGTCTTCAGAGGAAGATCATGACAAACTGGGAAACCCCAGATGTCGTACCAGCAGTAAATAAAAAACTGTCTACAAAGTACAGGGTATCCTCTAGAGACCCGGAGTTTTTGTCTAAACACCCATCCCCAGAAAGTCTGTTGGTACAGGCAGCCTCCTCTACCGATGTCTAGACGGCTTATCCTACCGTCCCACAGGACAGGGACGATAAAAAATATGATGCTATGGCAAAGAAAGTCTTTTCAGCATGTAGCATGGTGTTAAAATCTGTTAATGCTACTTGCACCCTTGCTAGGGTCAGCCATACACTTTGGGAGTGTGCTTCTACAGCGGCTGACTGCATCCCGGAGGGAGAAGAAAGGGATGCGTTCCTGAATATTATACAGGACGGTAAAGACGCTATGTGCGAATCCCTCCAGACGGGCATTGATTCGGCTGACAGTATCAGCAGAGCAATGGCGGTAAATACATCAACCAGGAGATTCGCTTGGCTGAGAAAGTCTGGTTTTGCCCCAGATGTGCAAGCCAGGCTCTTGAACATGCCATTCGATGGCTCTTCTTTGTTCGGGTAAAAGGCGGATGACAGTTTAGAGAAACTGCAAACTTCAAAAGCAGCAGCAAAATACCTAGGCGCTGCAATCCGTCAGACACCTTTTTGTCCCACAGGAACCTCTGCGAGGGGTAAGTCCTTTCGCTTCTACTCCGCATTCGGAAGAGGTAGAGGACGACCGGCTCAGAGGGGACAAAGAAGAACTACCCGAGGTGGACGGGGTAGATATTCAAAAGCCGCAGCAACAGCAGGTGCCTCTTTACCATCGGCATCTGCATCAGCCGCCCCAAAACCACTCTGAGGACTTCCCTCACAGGACACCTGTAGGAGGCAGGTTGACTCAATATCTGGCGGTATGGCAGGCTATCACGTCAGATGCTTGGGCATTGGAAACAGTTGCCCAAGGTTACTGCCTGCCTTTCCTACGCATACCTCAGAGTCATCCACCGGGGATCAGCTCTCAGAAAGCTCCAGATCCGCCCCTCTTGCAGGAAATTTTGGACCTGCTAGAGAAAGGTGCCATAGAACCGGTACCTGTAGCGGAGAGGAACAAGGGCTGGTACTCCCCTTATTTTCTCATTCCGAAGAAAGACGGAGGACTGAGACCCATCTTGGACTTGCGAGAATTGAACAAATTCCTCAGGAAAGACAAATTCAAGATGGTCACTCTTTCTCAGATCCTCCAGGCCCTTCAGTTCCAGGACTGGTTGGTATCTCTGGACCTTCAGGACGCTTATTTCCATGTGCCTATCCATCTCAAACACAGGAAATACATGAGGTTCGCAATTGGCAACTCTCAATATCAATTTCGAGTGCTGCCATTTGGGCTGACCTCCGCCCCGAGGGTCTTCACCAAGTTAATGTCGGTAGTGGCGGCAAGTCTAAGGAGGGAAGGGATTCACGTCTACCCCTACCTGGACGATTGGTTGATCAGGGCTGTTTCTTCGGAACAAGCTCAGATCCAGCTAAATCACGTGTGCCACTTCCTTCACAGACTGGGCTTCTCCCTCAATTTAAAGAAATCACAAATGATACCATCGCAGAGACTCCAGTTCATAGGAGCGATCCTGGACACTTCCCTGGGACAAGCCTCGCCACCAGAGGTGAGGGCTCAAGATATTCTACAGATGGTTACCAAGTTCCAACATGCCCAACTTCTCCCAGCCTTTGACATTTTGAGGTTGCTAGGCCTCATGGCATCCTGCATTTTTCTAGTGCCAGAGGCTCGCCTGAGAATGAGATCCCTCCAGTGGACACTGAGGACTCAGTGGTCACAATTCTCAGGGAGAATGACCGATCTTCTTCAGGTTCCCGACAGAGTAGCTTGAGACATTCAGTGGTGGGCCTGTCAGGAGAACATTCTGAAAGGAGAACAGTTTTGGCAACCCTGGCCGGAGATAACCGTAGTCACGGATGCCTCACTCACGGGGTGGGGAGCCCACGCCAACGATTTGGCCATCAGCGGTCGTTGGTCTCCATCGGAGTCCAGACTACACATCAACCTATTAGAGCTGAGAGCGTTCAGACTAGCGCTGAAAGCATTCCTGCCATCAGTACAGGGGAGAAATGTCCTGATAATGACGGACAACACGGTGGCCATGCATTACCTCAACAAAAGAGGAGGCGTAGGATCACTGCCACTGCGCAGAGAGGCGATGCAGCTCTGGTTTTGGGCAATCCGAGAAGGAGTCTCTCTATCGGCAGTCCACCTAGCCGAAGAGAAGAACTTGACAGCGGACGCTCTGAGCAGGCAGAGCACAGTCTCCCACGAGTGGGAGCTAGCTCAGGAAGTCCTTCAAGAGATCTTCGCCCTTTGGGGAACCCCTCAGGTGGATCTGTTCACCACAAGCACCAACAGGAAGTGCGATCTGTTCTGTTCAAGGGAATTTACCCCGAGAGGAGCTCTAGGAGATGCGTTCGTAGTAGACTGGGAGTTTCCACTCCTTTACGCGTTCCCACCAGTCCCTGTTATTCCTCAAATGATCAGGAGGTTGAGAAGATTCCGGAAGACCATGATCCTAATTGCCCCGGATTGGGCCAGGAGAACGTGGTACCCGTACCTTCTAGAAATGTCCATCTGTCCTCCAATCCGTCTTCCACTCAAAGAAAATCTTCTCTCGCAGAAGGGAGGTCAGTTTCTCCAGGCAGACACCAGAACCCTCAACCTTCACGCTTGGCTTCTGAAAGGGTGAGGTACAAGGATTGGGATCTCCCTGATGACGTCATGGAGGTGTTGCTTTCGGCCAAAAGACCGGCAACAAAGTCTTTATACCGCTGCCGTTGGAACAAATTTTGCAGCTGGTGTAGGGAAGAGAATATCAACCCTTTTTCATGTGGTACACCAACGGTGTTATCGTTTCTACTCTACTTGGCAAACTCGGGGCTTCAAGTGGGCACTGTAAAAGGCTATCTCGCAGCGCTTTCCATCTTCAAGCGCACTGCGGAGGAACCATCGTATTTCAAACTTCCTCTAGTGGTAAAATTTCTCAAGGGACTAACTAATGTTTACCCTCCAAAACCATTCCAGGTTCCCTTATGGGACTTAAATTTAGTCTTAAACTTCCTAATGGGCACTCCATTCGAACCACTTCACTCTTGCGTGCTGAGATTTCTCACGCTTAAAACTGTCCTATTGGTAGCACTACAAAACGGAACTGAGCAACGGACGCAGTGTGTGGCTATTTATGGGCTTGGTGATGTCGGCGCCGATACGGTGGCCGTCGAAGGACATCGACTCGGCGGACGTCGACGCGCAGCGCCCTCTACAGAAAAAATTTCCGAGGCCAGCCAGCTGGAAACGTATTATTAAAGATAAGGAATATGTCGGAGGAACATCCCGTCGAAAGAACGTTACCAGGTAAGTAACTTGTTCATCCATAAGAAGGTTCAGTGGAATTCAAGCTCTGTCAGTGCAGGATCCTTTCTTTACTGTTCATAAGGATAGACTGGTTCTACGAACACACCCTAGGTTCTCATGTAAGTTAATTTCTAAATTCCACGTTAACCAGTCCATTGAGTTTCCGGCCTTCTTCCAAGAACCCAAAAGCTCTTGTGTGGTGAAACTACACTCTCTAGATGTGCAAAGAGTGGTACTCTACTATGTAGACGAGACAAGGCAGCTAAGAAAAATAGACCAACTGTTTGTCTCCGTATCTACAGGCAGAGAAGGAGATGCCATCTCCAAGTGAATAGTCCATTGTATCCAGCTATGTTACTCCCTTTCTGAAAAGACTCTGCCTTTTACGCCAAGAGCCCACTCTACAAGAGGCATTGGGGCCACTCTGGCTTTCATTGCAAATGTACCCCTTGACACCATTTGCAAAGCAGCTACATGGAGCTATATTCACACTTTTACTCAGCACTACTGCATTGACACTCATTCCAAGACAGATACTCAAGTGGGACAAGCGGTTCTAAGACATTTATTTGCTCATGACCCTTCTCACATCCCACCTCCTTCTTCTAATACTGCTTGCTAATCTATGCACAGCATGTGATCTAAGAAGATTCCACAAGCCTCAGAAGGGATACATTACTCACTGTAATCGTATTTCTGAGGCTTGTATCTGCTTAGATTCACATGTGCCCGCCCTACTTCCCCTCTGAGAGAAGGCGCATGGATGCTTGTAGTCTTACCTTTCTATCTATCTGCTTGGATAATCTGTACTCACGCTACTCCTCATGCTACCTCATGTCAGAAAAAATACAATCTGAGGGTCCTACACGCGTGAGGGATCATGGGTACAGTGGGCGTCACACTAGGGATAGTATTACTGGCACGCCCTGTGTCGACGCCCATTTTCGAGTTTCGAAAAACAAACTGTAAAACTCTGCAGCTTCCACTAGATGTTGGCCTATGCACAGCATGTGAATCTAAGCAGATACAAGCATCAGAAATACGATTACGTTGAGTAATGTATCCCGTACACTAACATGTCTTTATACTCCTAATCGGATGGTCTCAGTTGCATTGTATTTACGGAAAATAGTAATGATGTGACTTCATGCAGTGCATACGTCAGTCCTCCATGGATTGAGAAAATGTATGTAATATTGTCTGTGGCCCGTCAATAACGTTAGCAATCCTGTAATATGCCCTCATGTAGTGGTCCGACAAAGGGAGCAAAAAAAAGGGAGATTATTGGGTATTCTAACGTCATCTAGTGCATGCGCCGATTATGCGAATAACAAGTAGTAAACTGTCATGATCCCAGCACAGAAATAAAGATCCCATTCACAAATACATGAGCGGCAGGGAACATCATTTCTATCAGTGGGTGAACAGTGGCTTCAAGCATGGCGCATGAGGCATTTGCCTCACTCTTAGCATTGTACCCATAAACTCATTACACTTACATTATCTTCCCTATCTTCAACATGGTGGCCGCTAATCCCATAAGGTAACTCACAGGGCATTTTACACCTGTAGCAGAGGGAGCTACTTAAGCTCCGCCTCTGCCGAAGCTCTCGCTTTGCATCTTCTCCGCTGGCAGCGGGTAACTCTTCCAGACATCTCCTGACAGAACCGGTCAACAGAAGAAAACGAGTCAAAAATATTAGTTTCATAGCAAAATCAACAGAATAGTAGAAATAATGGAAAGACTTACCGAACCAAAGGTTTCCAGCAGTTTTCCGCAGTAATATTCGAAGTCTCTGCATCTCTTGTCAGAAGCTCCTTCGCAGCTGCAGCATTTCTTCTCTCAGCAGCCTTTGTCCGCGGTTACAGCGTGTTCTTTCAAAAGTTTCCACAGCAGTTCCCCGCATCGTCCGAAGGTATTTTCTTCCACAGTTTCTCCAAAGACCAGCAAAACAAAGGTATTTAATGAATTAACTTGTTAAAAGAAAAGAAAGAAGTTATTTCATACGTGCTTACCTGAAGCATCAGCAAAGCTTTTATTCGCTTATTTTTACCGCGCTGGTTTCTGAAGGCAGCTATTACTCAGTTTCTTTTTGTCGAACTGATGTAATTTAATATTCCCTTAAAAACAAGTATAGCTGGAGCCTTACCACAGCATAAGCCCTTGTTAGGGAACCACGAACCTGCAAAGGATAAAAAGGAATTCGAGCAAAAGAGATCTCTCCAACATAAGGACCATTTCTCATTTGATGCACTGTAAACAATTATTATTCTTACCAAGAGACTTTCCCTTATTACTAAAAAGTTTTGGATGCTATACAGATTAAAGGCTGACGCCATGACCCCCTCAGAATAAGTCACTTACCTAATGTGCCCCTGTAGAATTCAGGATGGAGAGCTCCACAACACAAAAGCACAGGTGAGAAGGGAGGGTCATTTTCAAAGTACACTGCATCACAGTTATCAGTTTGTGAATGGGAATTACAATAGTGGTTTTGTTATAATAGTTTCCACAGAACTAGTGCCTAGACCACAGGTCCTCAGCCGAAAAGGGACTTAAGTTAAGCGTTACATAAACAAATCCCTGATGAGAATATATGCATTCCATTTAAAAAAAGGATGTGTTTGTTGCACCAGGTATATAGCAACTATTTAACCTGTGCCGACTTGTGTTTGTACTACTGTGAATGGTCTAGCCTGTACTAAATGGCAATTATCACGTATCGTCATTAGGCGAGTGACAGATGTCTTAATAGTTCCTAGTGAAGTCTTAGTGTGTGGTCACCTGACTGTATGTTTTTGCTCATGCGCAAATGTAAGCTCATTAAAAATGTATGTAGAAATGTACCTAAAGGGTGGCGGTGTGTTTTCTTTTTTTTTGAGGTAGTATACCTTTAAAATTCTAGACAAAGCTGCCCATAATCAAATCCAATACAACCTCGAATCAAATGCTGTCCTAGGCAAAAGACAATCAGGCTTCCGCAAAGGCCATGGCAGGGGCTATCTGGCTGTCCCACAAGAGTTACCCCTTGTTGGGTTCACATTCTGTTGCGCTATAGATGAAATTATGAGTAGGGACTCCCAGGGGTCAGTGTTCGGTTGGTGCTAATATATAGTGGCACCTAATCTTTTGTAACTTTATGTAGAAAGAACAACCGATTTGCCAGCAGAGTTCGATAATGTCATATTTGTTCAGCAATTTGGCTGAAAAAAATGAAAATGGTACTCGGTAGGGTATGTAATATATCTGGTTAACCCACACACGCTATCCCTTGTTGGTTTCATGTTCTGATGTGCTTTAGATTCTAGGCATGAGATTGTCAGTGGGGACACAGTTCCCAGGAGTCAATGATATGTTGGTGCTAAAATGTTATTGCACTTAATCTCTCATAATTTATAGAATGGAACCCAGATAGTATTCCTCGTTGATGCCTAAGAGAGTCATTGCATCCAAATGGGGGATCCAAAATAACTCTTTCGGATAGAATTTTGGCCAAATCTCCCCCACTTGAGAGTGGGTGTACTACTTCCAGTATAACTACTCTCATTTGTGAGATGTTATGGTGGTGGTCTCTAAAATGTCTGTATACCGGTGACTTGTTTTTTGTCCTGATATTTGACTTGCTCAGTCCATCTTTCTTTAGCTCTTCTTGACGTTTTACCCACGTAGTATTTTCCGCACGGGCAACGTAGTGCGTAAATTACATTCTTGGACTCACAGGTAGCGTAATGTTTCAATGGTATCTTATTACCCGTGTTTTGGTGGCGTATGTGGTCTCCTTTTATCACACTTGAGCAGTGTTTGGCAGTTCAAACAAGCAAAGGTGCAGTTTTTTCATCTACCAAGACAGGTTTGGGTTTGTTTAGGTTTCACTGCTTTTGAGTTTTTCCCTAAAATTGCTTCCCCTTTTGTAAGCAAGCATAGGCGCCTCTGGGAAGAGTTGGTTCAGATTAGGGTCAGATCTAATGAGGTCCCAATTTTTGTGTATAATGCGCTTAATTTGAAGCCTTGACTGGAGTATCTTAATGTGTGTATGAGGTTAGTATTCTCCTTTCTCACTTTTGGCCCTAGGAGTTCTTCTCTTTTGTGCCTCTGTTCTCCATATTGTCTTGTTTAGTAGTTCTTCGGGGAAGCCCCTGGCTGTAAATCTTGATTTATTTACTTCATATTCCTTTTGTAATTTCTCAGCATCTGAAGTAATTCTTTCCAATCTCAATAGTTGGCTAGAAGGTAAATTCTCTGTGAGATGTTTTGGGTGAAAACTCTGGTAATGAAGAGAACTATTAACATCTGTGGGTTTTCTGTAGATTTTGGTGTTGAAACCAGATTCCGTTCAATTGTAACGTCCAAAAAATTGATTGCCGATTTACCAATTTTGATTGTGAATTTGATCCTCTTGTTACACCTGTTGAAGTATTCCCAGAAGAGTAAAAGTTAATCCTCTGTGTCTATCCAAATTCCGAAGATCTCATCAATGTATCTTAGCCAGCTTTTCATTTTGTGTTTCCAGAGTGGGTTTTTCAGGACGTGGGTCTTTTCAAAGCAGTCCCCGATGTCTGTAGATAGTACCAGCCGTTAAACCAGAAGTAGTTGTTGTAGAGAATGTTTGTAAGTTCAATAGAAAATGTTTTATGGATGTTGATCTCCTCGTGTTTCAGTAAAAACCATTCAAGAGCTTCAATTTCTTGGTCGTGTGGGATAGAAGTGTATAAGCTGCTGAAATCCATTCTGAACAGTAGTAAGTTGCGTAGGTCATGTTCAGCAACTTAATAGTTTGTAAAAAGTGGGTTGTGTCTTTCAGGTAAGTCTGAGTCTTTTGTAGCAGAGGTTGTAACGCTGTGTCTAGGTATACAGATAGTGGTTGGAATTGTCTCTACCGGCCACAATTGGCCTGAAAGGTGGATCTGTTTGATCTTTATGAATTGTCAGTAAGCCGTAAAAGACAGGGGTGACCAGATGTGTTTTTTTTTTAAATCAAAAATTGACTAGTTATTTTATGGTTTCTTTTATAGAAGAAATTGGGTCATTGTCTAGTGTCAGGTAAGTACTGCGGTCTGTAAGTAATTTAAGGCAACCTTCGTTGTATAAAGAGGTGTCCATAAGGACCAGGGCTCCGCCTTTGTCTGCCTGTTTGATGGTTTGTTTGTTTTATTTCTAATGCGTTCCAGACCCATAGGTAGAAGGGCGCAGCAGGTAGGATAATGCGAAGCTTACATCGTTACAGATTATACAGGATACAGTAATAGTATACAAATATACAGGACCATCGTCATGCAGGTCGATAAGTTCCATAGAGGATGGTACGCATAATGTCGTTAAACTATTGTCATCTGCTAGCTCCTTGATTACTTTCAGTTGATGCTTTGATATTCTGTGTACGTGGTGTTTCGTATTTTAGACATCTCAGTGATTTTGTGGTTTTAAATTTATAGGGGTTAAAGGGGTTGACCAAAGGGTGATTGACTTGTGGATGAAAATTGCTTTTACTCCTAATCTCTAAAAGCCAGGAGTTTCTTTGTCATAGTTATCCTCTTTAAGATTTTCAAAGAAGACTTCTAGTTCCATTTTGTGAACTAATTTGAATAGATTCACCTCTTCTTCAAACAGACTGGTTGTGTTTGTGGGTATGAAAGATATACCCAGATTTAAAGTGTCCATTTGTGTTTTAGAAAGATGTTTCGACGAGATGTTGATTTCGATGGGTTCTTTTATTGTTTTGTTTTTCTGTCGTGGTTTTCTTTTTGCCTCATCTGGCTTTCCTTCTTCTAAAAAAGGTTGTGATGAGGGTATGATTGTGTTTACTGTTTTTACTCCTACGTCCCGTACCCTTTCCTCCATACTTATGGGACATCTCTCTGTCCTGTGGGACGGGACCGGAGCGCTTTGTAAAAAGCATCCACAATTTAGCAAAAATGTGTCCTTCCTCTCTTTCTTGCGCGGGGCACGGCACGCGGCCGTAACCCTGCCCACCTTGGCTCCGCATCGCCCATCATTCCTTTTCTCCGCTCGTTCGGGACTAGACGCACTTGCATCTGCAGAAGATTTTCTTCCCTTTTTTCCTCTCTGGCTCTCACTAGCGATCGTGTACTAGTCTGTCTGTGTCGTTCAAACTAGACTTTCCTGTTTGTTCATCGTGTCACCGACGCTTCGTGAAGGCGGATCCCAATTCTCTTTGTTTAGAGTGTTTGGGTTCGCATCACCGTTGGGACTCCTGTTTTTACTGTTATTACCTTTCGGTCTGGGCACTTCAACGTTGGTTGGAGCGGTGGGAGGAGGTGTTTCGACTAACTCCTCCTTCGCATTTTCAAGCGTTCATCGACGAAAAGAAGAGACGCCCGGTAAGTATTTTACTTTTCAGAGCACCCCGGCCAGGAGATACCTTTCCGGATTCCTCCCGGGTGGGGAGGGGCGTTGATCGCTCTGTCACCGGGGTTTGCCCTGAGGTGCCCGTTGGGCCTAATAATTATACAGGAGTTTTCTCCAGGGGCTCCATAAGGGGCCTGTAGATACCCGAGTGCACTCCAAGGCCCGTCCTGTGGGGGCTGCTTGCAGACCCAGTTCTACTGAGTTGTGTGGTACCGGAGCTTGCTCTGACGCCCCTCCATCGGCTTCGCTCAAGAATAAGACCGGGGTTCGCCCCGAGGCCTCAGCGTGGCTTGGTTTTACCGAATGGATGTTTGAGGCCTGCGCTAGTAAGGCTGTTACCGGACCTGGGTCCGAGGTCCCTCGTACAGAGGCTAAAGTTACCAACATTTCTGAGAGGCTTGGCAAGGCCTTATCAGTGAAGGTTGTTTCTCACCGTTCCCGCTCTTGTGGCGACGCCAGGTCTGTTGAGGGGGCAAAGAAGGAAAGTTCTTCTTTTACCGGCAGTGCTGAGTTCCTTCCTGGGAAGGCTAATTTGGCATTCGGTATGTCGCAGAAACATTCCAGGCCACATAGTACTGGCTCAGCCGAGGTTCCTTATGTTAAGGGTAAAGTTAAGACCCCTTATCCACCAACCGGGACTCCTGCCTCACTTCCTGACGTGCCGCAGTTCCCCTCAGGTGAGGACAAAATGGCCGTTCCTGCCACAACCACAGCGGCCATTTTGGGCGCTACCCCTACGACTATGCCATCGGCCTCCGGTGTAGGGCTTGGTTCTGTGGGTGAACAATAGAGTTCCTTGTGCGCATCCCTTTTGGCCAGTCTATGACTGGAACGCTCAGATGCCCGTTCTGCACAATGTTTTGTTGCCTGCGGGGTCGGCACCTTTGATTTATGTGGATACGTCAGTGGATGGGCCGGTGTGTCACCCTTCCCCGTTATGTCCCTGGAATTTTCCTCCTCATGAGAGGCCCCCTCTGGTTCCAAAACAGTCCCCGGAGGATGCCTTTTTTGGCAAATTTCAGACGCTCATGCGTACCGACCCAATGAGGGAAGTTTTCAAAGGGGTTTTTAGGGAGATATGGCCCGTTCCTCCGGTGGTTCCGCCGGTGCCTTCCCCGACTCTTCCGCCTTTCCCCCATTGTCCCCCGTGGACAAGGCAGCGCCTGACACGGCTCAGCAGGATCCTGACCTGTCGGATGACGCGCAGGGCGATCAGGACAACGAGGACATGCCCCGCTTTATTAGAGCTTTTCATGACCGGCTACTGGACATGATATGCTTTTTGGATGTTCACCCTGTCTCCTTTGGAGCGTAACGGTCCGCAGGGTCAGGGAAAAGCCACACTCTGGACTTAACGTCAATATAAAAATTGACGCGCCATACAGGCTGCATTCTTCGGAAGAGGTGGCCCTGTCTTGTCCACCCCCCCTCCTCCACGGTACTGGCTGTGGCCACTTTACAGTCCAGGCCTGCAGCATCCTCTTCTACGATGGCTACTCAGGTTCTGGGAAAGGAGAATAAGCTCCTTGACTCCCTTGGGAGGAAGATTTTCACCAACTCGGCCTTTCAGCTCCGGCAGGCCAGTGCCGAACTGGTTTTAGCAATGGGGTAATATGCGGATGTGGAAAGGTCTTTCGAAGTTTGAGGAGTTCATCCCGGTCGACAAGCTGGAAGACTTTAAAGCAGGATTATCCGACGTCAGTGTCTTGGCCCAGGATCTCCTGGAAGCTGCGCTTCATCACGTAGACACCTCGGCTCTGGGCCTTATGCTGGGGGTTAATGCCTCACGACAGGCATGGCTGCGTGCCACCAAATTTTCAAAGGAAGTAGAGGACAAGGTGTTGGACCTTCCGTTTGATGGTAAGGAGCTTTTTCATTCTACAACAGATGTAGAGGTGACCAAGATGAAGTCCTTGTCGGTCCCTGTTAAAACTCCATTTAAAACCCAGAGGCCGTTGTCGCAAAGTCGGCCCTCCTCTGGTTTTAGGGGCTTCCTAGACAGGAAATCTCGCAGAGTGGATACCCCTTCGGGGAATAACCGCCAGAGGCAACAACGGACTCGGTTTTCTCCCACTCCTCAGCCTCCTCCTCAGGTTCAGGTAGCAACACCACTGAAAAACCTACAAAATGAGGGATCTCCGCGCTCGCCCAAGACCCGATGAGAGGACGCATTGCGTCTCATTGGGAGGCGTGGCAGACCATCACTGAAGGCAGATGGGTCTAGTCAGACGTTCGGGCGGGCTTCCGCTTACCCCTATCCCCTACCTCGCCTCACCCTACAACCCTCCTTTTCAGCTGTCAGGATCGCCCTCCCTGAAAGCCGAGGCTCAGAAACTTCTGGACCTCAGCTATAGAACCCGTTCCCCTCGGGGAGCGAGGGGAGGGCTTCTACTCCCGGCTGTTTACGGTGCCCAAACCCAACCAGGCTGGCCTGCGCACCATCCTAGACCTTTCCCAGTTCAATCTTTTCCTACCCCAAGAGAAATTCAAGTTGATCACGCCCAAACAGATATGGTCTTCTTTGCAGATGGGCGATTGGCTCAGCGTGGTGGATCTTCAGGATGCGTACATGCATATTCTGATTTGGAACCCACACAGGAGATATTTCTGTTTCTCTTTGAGAAACTTCCAGTTTCGAGTGCTTCCTTTTGGCCGCAGCTCTGCGCCCCGTGTCTTCACGAAGATGATGTCGGTGATTGCGGCCTATTTTCATCTGCAGGGTATCCATGTGTATCCGTATTTGGACGACTGGCTCTTACGCAGTGCTTGCCCGTTGAAAGCCGCATGCAATCTTCAGTCTCTCCTTCAGCTCCTGTTCCATCTTGGGCTGTCGGTGAACTGGCGGAAATCTTCCATGACAGTCTTGCAGGACTTGATTTTCCTGGGTTTTCGCTGGAACACAATCGACTGCAGAGTGTACCTGACCGGGGACAGAATGGCAGATCTGTTGGCCACGTGTCAGATGTTTGCGCAGTCGGAGAGCATGTCGGCCTGGTGGTTCCAGAGGCATCTGGGCCTCATGGCCTTGTGCGTGTTGGCTCTTCCTCTTGCTCGTCTCAAGATGAGGCGGACCCAGCTGGCTCTTTGGAGTTCTTGGCGTCAGGCTGTGGACCCAGATTCCAAGTTGATAATGATTCTGGCTTCCATGAGAGTGCACCTGGAGTGGTGGTCATCTCTCAGCAACCTGTTGGTGGGTGCGGGGTTCCAGGACCCAGCCCCTGTGGTTACGATCACGACACTCCTCCCTTCTGGGGTGGGGTGCGACGTTGGATCTTCTTCAGGTCTCGGATCTATGGTCGCCTCAGGACAAGCTCCTTCACATAAATCATCTAGAGCTTCTGGCGATCTTCCTAGCGCTCAGGGCGTTCAGACCGATCATTGCCAACAAAGTGGTCCGCATACGCACGGACAATGTGGTGTCGATGTATTACATCAACAAACAAGGGGGAGCCAGATCTCCCCCTCTCGTCGACCTGTCCATCCAGATTTGGGAGTGGGCTGTACTTGATGGTGTTTGGCTGCTTGCAGTGCACATCACGGGCCAGCTGAATGTCACAGCGGATGCCCTCAGCTGACGGACAGTGGTCAGCTACGAGTAGGAGTTGAAGGCGGAGGTCCTCTCATGGATTTTCCAGCGTTGGGGCACACCGGAAGTGGACCTCTTCGCTGCGGCGGTAAACAAGAAGCTTCCTCAGTATGCCTCAAGAGGGGGACTGGGAGCCTGCTCTCTGGGGAATGCTCCTGAGATTCCATGGCACTACATGAGAGCTTATGCCTTCCCGCCTCTGCCTCTAGTTCACCGAGCAGTTTCCAAGTTGAAGAACTCTGTGAACTTTTCCCTTCTACTCATAGCCCCGTGGTGGCCGGCCAGGTTTTGGTTCTCAGAACTCCAACACCTGTCTGTGTTTCCGCCGATCAGGTTTTCGGTGGCCCCCGATCTTCTTCATCCGGGAAAACAGCAGCTGTGGCACCCCTCCCCACAATCGCTCAGCTTGGCGGCATGGTGCCTGAGTTCAAGTCTTTAGAACATCTTAATGTCATGAAATACAGAACACGTCCCTTTTTGACTTCCTGGTCCTTGTCACAACGGGGCTTGCACTCCATAATACTCCCAACATGGTCGTCCAGCGTGAAACCCCTTTCTCTAGATCCACGCGCTAGACGTAACGTATTCTATTAATAGACCACACCTTCCGCGGCTCCGTGCGTCTGAATGCTATTGCAAGTTAGCAATCCGACGTGTGTCCCGTAGCTCGCGGTATTGTTTCCTTGTACCTGTCTTATCTACCCGTTCCTTGCCCCTTCCTTTCCTGGTATTTCCTGAACTCGTGTGCTTGTTGCACCTTTCCTAGTTTCCCCAGATTCCTGGATCCGCGTCCCGGAAACTGAACGCACTCTGGAGTCGGAAGAGACTCGTGCAGCCTTGTTCAAAACCAGGTCCGTCCGCAAGAAGGCAGCGACCAAGGACTCCAGCAAAGAACAGACACAGGTGAGAAGGGGGGGGGGACTCCTTGACACTTAACTTGTCTGCGGATAACATGCGTATTATCCAGGCAGCCAGGAAACCCTCGACTAGATCCCAGTACAGAAGCAAATGGCTCAGGTTCTGTCATTGGTGTTTAAGCAAGCAGTTGGACCCAAGGAGGGCCACAAATGACACGGTGCTGTCCTTTGTATCCTTCCTAGCAGAGTTGGGGGGGGGGGGGGTCCACGTTCTGTCATGCAGAACTTACCTTTCAGCGGTTTCCGCTTACCTTTCTACGGACCAGTGCTCTTACACTCTGTGTAACCCAGTGGTTAAGAGGCATTTTGCAGGCTTGACATGCCTCTATCCTCTAATTCGTAGTCCGCACCTGTCGTGGGATCTAAATGTAGTCCTGACGGCGCTGTGCCATAAGCCTTTCGAACCAATGGCCACAGTGGTCCTGAAGTACCTATCCTGCAAAGTGTCCTTTTTGGTCGCTGTTACGTCAGCAAGGCGGGTGAGTGAGCTCCAGGCCTTGTGGTGGAGCACCACTTTTTGGTCTTTCACAAGGATAAGGTAGTCCTACGGACAAATCCTGCTTTCCTGCCGAAGGTGGTATCTGAATTCCATCTGAATCAGTCGATCTCTCTGCCGGTCTTTTTTCCGAACCCTACCTCAGAGGCGGAAAGTGTTCTGCGTTGTCTCGATGTCAGAAGGGCTCTTAAGTTCTATCTGGACTGAACATCCGAGCTTTGGAGTTCTTCTCAACTGTTTGTGACTTTCGGTAACCCTCAGGGTAAGCAGGTATCTAAGGCGACTATTTCTTGGTGGATCGCCGCCTGCATTACGGAGTCTTTCACCGTCCAAGGGCTGAAGCCTCCTAAGGGTATTCATGCTCACCTGGTGCGGGGCAAGGCACCCGCGGTTGCTTTTCAGAAATATGTCCCCTGGGTGTCCATCGCTAGGGCAGCTACTTGGGCCTCCCCATCTGCTTTTTGTAAGCATTATTGTCTTGACATGAGCTCAAGAGCTGATGCTCAGTTTGGTCAGGCTGTGCTGAAGAACCTGTTTCAGTAAGGGGTATTTCCATCCACCCGTAGTTCCTGTAAGGAGTGCTTGGGAATCTCACATAAGTATGGAGGAAAGGGGACGTGACGCAGGAGTATAATCAGGTTACTCACCGTAGTGACCACCTTACTGCTAGTCCATAGTCCCCTTTCCTCCATACGCCGCCGTCCCCTCTAATAAGGTTCCTCTGTTATTGCTAATGGGTCTTAGACCTGGCGATAGAAAAGGACTGATGGGCGATACGTGGGGCGGAGCCAAGGTGGGTGGGGTTACGGCCGCGTACCGGGCCCCGCGCAAGAGAGGGGAAGGACACATTTTTGCAAAATGTTGATGCTTTTTACAAAGTGCTCCGGTCCCGTCCCACAGGACAGAGAGATGTCCCATAAGTATGTAGGAAAGGGGACTATGGACTAGGAGTAAGGTGGTCACTACGGTGAGTAACCTCATTAATTTCCAACCTAGATGCCAAGGTTGTGACCATCTCCCCCGCACCTTGAACCCTTCAGAGTTTCAACTTCATAATAGTTTATTACTAGACTGAAATATACTTAGAATACAACATATAAAGAGGAGTGCACAGTTTTCCTTCACTTGTTCAGTAGTACAAATACATAAAAACAGCATTCTCCAGCATGGGGTCTGGCATGGATTCACATGCTCATGAATATTCCCCGTTGTCAGGCTGGCAATCCTCGGTAAAGAAAAATCAGTATCAGTTTTGTTTCTGATCTGTCTTTCGTAGTAGTAACCAATCACTGATCTCTGCGTCATACTGACCACAGCCAATGACTGCCATCTCCCTAAGCCCCGCCTCTGGCAGCCATCTTCAGATTTTTACCGCACGTTCAAGTGTTGGGATCCTCGTGCTATTGCTCTCGAGCTTTAGTGCTTTTTTTCGCGCTTTTTTCTAGGAAAATGTTCTCCTTTTCAGTCAAAAGAGCCTCAAGCTCCACCGTTTCTTTATCCGATCAACGGTGACCCGTGTCGGATTCTTCTACGCCCCTCAAGGGTGAAGATTTTGTCGAGCCACGCTTTTGAAGGACTCCAGAAGTTTCTCAGGCCCATCTCGATCATGGCCCAGGAGAAGGGAAGCTCGACACCCAGAAAGCTGTTCAGGGTCTGCCCTGGATGCCAGCTTCAGAATGTCTTTAAGGAGGACGAACACTCCCTTTGCCTCTACTGCCTGCATGAGGACAAGACGCACGTGGAGAAGGTCTGTGCGTTTTGCGGCAATATGTCGGAGCGGACCATGAAGGACCGCCATCTGCATCTCGCCAAATGGCTGGAGGGGAAGAGCCCGTCAGGCGAGAAGAAGAAGAAAAAGAAGTCTGAGCGGTCTTCTAAGACCTTTCAGGGCGCCCTGGCGACGGGGGTCCAACAGAAGGCCAATCACCGCGAGTCCGCTGGCACCGGGAGCGCCGAAAGGTCGGGCTCTACGGGCGCCAGGCAAGGCACATTCTCCCCGGCGCCATCAACCACGAGCCAACGCTCTGGCTCGGGTAAGAGGAAGGCCGAGCACCCGGCGAAGCTCCTGGAGAGACCCCGGTCGAGCTTGAAGGCCCATCGCAGGGGGAGCGAGGCGGTGACCCTCCCCCCAAGGAGAAGGCGGTGAGCGCACCTAAGGTGGTGAAAGCCTTAAACCACCCGGCCAAGGCCTCTATCGAGACAGTCGCGGCGGCCCTGGCTCAGCCTTTGGAGGCTACACCAGTGGTGGCGACCTCAGGGCCCAGAGTCTCCCTGCAACCGCGGAGGGAGTCCTCTTTCATGCCCATCGACAGGACCCCCGTGAAACCTCCGACAGAGAAGAAAAAGGGGGGGCAGGAGGTTGTTGTGAATTCGGCCTCAACCTCTGAGGAGGAGCTGATGGAAGTCTTAAGCCACGG
Organism: Ambystoma mexicanum; assembly: GCF_040938575.1. NCBI lineage: Eukaryota > Metazoa > Chordata > Amphibia > Caudata > Ambystomatidae > Ambystoma > Ambystoma mexicanum. Next base: position 197,189,996 of record NC_090937.1, on the reverse strand, counting down.
CGTTGGCGTGGAAGAAGACCAGCCCATCGGGAGGGACCCCGACGTAGGAGACGACGAGAACGTCGAGGGTGCCGACGGGGCTCCTGACCGCCATTCTGACTCCCCTCAACCAGTGCCGCAAGACAACTCGGCGGCCATTTTGTTGGCTATACAGTCCTTCTGCTCGGAGATAAGGACGAGATTGCCGTTACCACCAACGGAGGAACCTCTCCCGATGGGGGACCCGGAGCTAGGCCCTTCTGGGAGCCCTCCTCCTAAGAGAAGGATTCATCCTCCACCTCCTTTTCAACCATCGCGCCCTGCTCAGCCCGCCTCCCTGTCCACGACCCGTGGGGATGATACGGGGACTGACACGGCCGCGACGGGCACAGACGATGAGGTTTACGACGAGGATCTCCGGTCCTCACCTCCTCCCCGGGCTTCCCCGCCCGACGAGCCATGATCGCCAGGGCATCCAAGCTTTTCCAGCTCTGCCCAGAAGAGAATAAGGAAGGTTTCCTTTATCAACAGCGCGAGACCAAGAGGAAGACGGTCCTCGCTGTACCTCTACTGGACGATATCTGGGAATGAGGGTCTTGCCCTCCTCAAGAACCCATCCACGACGCCTGCGAGGAGAGATCGGTACGAGAAGAAGTACCGGGTCCCGGACGCGGCCCCCTTGTGCCTTCGGGCACAGCCGACCCCGGACTCGGTCGTCTCCGTGGCGGCCAGGAAGAAAGCGGGGGTGGGGGGCCTTGGCCTCTACGTCAACCTCCCCGCCGGACGGCGAGGGAAAGAAATTGGACATGATGGGACGCAGAGTCATCTCATCGGCAGCGACGACGATTAAGGCTGCCAACGCCTTGGCAATCGTAGCCCGCTACGACAGGGAGTTGTGGTACAAAATCGCCCCCCTGCTGGACTTCTTACCAGACAACAAGAGGGCGGAGGCCCTAGAGATCTTGCAGGAAGGAGAAGTGGCGTCGGACCACGCCATTACGATAGCGACGGACATCGCCGACACTGGATTTCGCCAGTTGGGCAACGGCGTGTGTCTTAGACGGGGTGGATGGCTCAAGGCAACTGACTTCCGTCAGGACGTGCAGACCAGAGTCTTGGACATGCCGTTCGACGGGAGCAACCTGTTTGGGAAAACAGTGGATGATTCCCTACAAGCCATCAAGACGGACACAGAGACGGCCCGGGCTCTTGGTGTTCTCCAACGACGACGGCCGCCCTTTTGGAGCGGCGGAGGCAAGCAGGGTGCCTCCAAAGGTTCCGGCGGCGGATTTTCCACCTATCGTCAAGCGGCCCGTTCGTCGTCACAGGAAGCCTAGAGGGGACGAGGCAAGTCGGGCGGACCCCGCCGTCGTCACCAAGGAGGACAAGGCGGCAAAGCCTCATCGAAGCAGGACTGAACCGGCCGTGGGGTCGGGCCCCCACCGAAGCACCCCGGTGGGAGGCCGGCTGGCGAGCTTCGTCAGCGTGTGGGAGTCCATCTCCACTGATAGTTTGGTGCTGGACGCCATGGCCCAGGGTCACACGCTCTAGTTTCTAAAGAAGTGCCCGCGCGTCCCCCCCGTGGTCAGGAAGGAACATCACGTCCCTCAACTTCTCTTGGAGGTAAAGGCGATGCTCAAGAAAGGCGCCATCAAGCTCGTCCCAAAGAGGCTTCGGGGCTCCGGAGTTTACTCAAGATACTTCCTCATGAAGAAGAAGACTGGAGGATGGCGTCCCATCCTGGACCTACGACGACTGAACAAATTCATCAAGGCACAGAAGTTCCGGATGGTCACCCTCCAGCACATCCTGGGTCAACTGGAGGAGGGCGATTTCCTGTCGTTGTTGGATTTGGAGGATGCTTACTTCCATATCCCCATCCTAAAGGGACACCGAAAGTTTCTCAGATTCGTGGTCCAAGGGCGTCACTACCAATTCAGAGCCCTTCCCTTCGGATTGAGGTCGGCACCCAGGGTGTTCACCAAGTGCCTCGCACCGGTGGCGGCGCGACTGCGCCTGGAGGGGATCCACGTCTACCCCTACCTGGACGACTGGCTCATCCGAGCAAAGACAAAGGAGCTTGCCGCGGAGCACACGGCGAGGACCGTCCAACTACTCACGGACCTGGGATTCTCCATAAACTACGCCAAGTCCCACCTGGTGCCCGCGCAAGACGCACTGTTCCTGGGAGCGAAGCTCGACACAGTGGCGCTTCTGGCCTCTCCGTCGGAGGAAAGGACGAGGGCCATCTTGGGCAAGGTGCAGCGGATGCTGGTTGCGGACGCGGCCAGGGTGAGGTCCATCAAGTCCCTTCTCGGAATGATGTCTTCTTGCATTTATCTCATCCGCCTGTGCAGGCTTCGGATGCGCCCGTTACAGGAGTTCCTGGACGCTCGCTGGATCCAGACGACGGGCAGCTTCGAGGACAGGATCACACTCGACGAGAGCTTCCGACGAGCGATCCGGTGGTGGGGCACCCGCGCGCATCTGACGGCGGGCATGGACTTCCAGACCCCGGGCCACCAGAAGACAGTGACCACGGATGCTTCCCTGGAAGGGTGGGGAGCGCACACTGAAATTCTGCACGCGAGGGGCCTTTGGCTGCCGACGGAGAAGTCCCTCCATAGCAACGTCCTGGAACTCTGTGCAGTGTTTTGGGCCCTCAGGTCCTTTCTTCCGTCCCTCAAGGGCAAGGTGGTGAGGATCTTCACCGACAACACCACCACCATGTTCTACATCAGGAAGCAGCGCGGTACCAGATCCCCAGCCCTGTCCAAGGAGGCGCAGGATCTGTGGCTTTGGGCCGTCGCCCAAGGGATGTTTCTGGTGCTGTTTCATCTGGCAGGAATAAAAAACACCATCGCCGACTCGCTCAGCAGAGAGCTGCGCTCGTGCCACGAGTGGGAACTACGACAGGATCTAGTGGACCGCCTCTTCCGACGGTGGGGCACACCCCAGATCGATCTGTTCGCGACGGCGACGAACTCCAAGTGCCAGAGGTTCGCCAGCAGGTTTCCCCAGCCGAGGAGCATGGGCGATGCTTTCTCGTTCCCCTGGGAGGGCCTGTTCCGATATGCGTTCCCCCCGCTTGCCGCTGCTTATCCGGCTCATCAACCAGCTCAAGAGGTCACGGTGCAGGATGATCCTCGTCGCACCTGCGTGGCCGAGGCAGATATGGTTCCTGGACCTTCTGGACTTGTCAGCGTCCCCGTCAATCAATCTGCCTGTGGACACGGATCTTCTCTCCAGGGAAGGAGGCGCCATCCTCCATCACGACCCGAAGTCGCTGAACTTGCAGGCCTGGCTCCTGCAGCGTTAGAGTTTGGAGGTTACGACATACCGGCCGACTGCAGAGACGTTCTTGCAAAGGCCAGGGCGTCCTCAACTCTTAAATGCTACGGACACAAATGGAAGAGGTTCTCTGTCTGGTGCCACGCACAGAAGATTAACCCTCTACGGATTACGGCTCCTCAAGTACTACCGTACCTGCTGACGCTGGCCAAGGCTGGACTGGAGATTCATCTTGCTGCGATCTCCCGATACACCAGAACCACGGGACGGACGTCTTTGTGGTCTCATCGTCTGGTGAAAGAATTCATGAAGGGACTGTTCAGATCGTTCCCGCCGGTGAAGGCCCCGGCCCCGGCGTGGGAGCTCAACGTGGTGCTGACAAAGCTCATGGGACCTCCGTTCGAGCCTCTGCACTCAGCTCCGTTGAAGTTCTTGTCGAGGAAAACCGTGTTTCTTGTGGCCATCACCTCTGCATGACGGGTGGGAGAGATCCAGGCCCTTTCCTGCAAGCCCCCGTACTTGACTTTTCACGACACGAGGGTCGTGCTCAGGACGCACCCCTCCTTCATGCCCAAGGTGCCGTCGGACTTCCACCTCAACGAACCCTTGGTGTTGCCTGTTTTCTTCCCGTCGCCTTCGTCGCCGGCTGAAAGGACTTTGCACTCGCTGGATGTGGCTAGATCGCTGAAGTTCTACGTGGACCGCACAAAGAGTTTTCGGAAGACGTCACAACTTTTTGTAAACTTTGGACCTGTCAATCAGTGGAAGGCTCTCTCGAAGGCTTCCATTTCCAGATGGCTCTCCGGCTGTATCATGTACTGTCATCGGTTGGCAAACTGACCGCTGCCTGGCCGTCCGAGAGCCCATTCCACCAGAGCGATTGCAGCTACCACGGCGTTCCTATCTGGTGTGCTCTTGCTGGACATCTGCAGGGCTGCTACGTGGAGGTCGACGCACACCTTCACGAAATTCTACTGCGTCGATCGGGATTCCAGGGAGGAGTCCAGGGTCGGCCAAGCAGTGCTGCGCAACCTGTTCGCCTAAGGTGAGCGTGGTGAGGAGGTAAGAGATGCTTGATGTTGAGCCTGTTGCCACCTCCCGTGGTTGTGCATGTGTGTACTGCTATGTATTTTTTTATTCATGAGCATGTGAATCCATGCCAGACCCCATGCTGGAGAAGGAACACGTTACCTACCTGTAACTGTTGTTCTCCAGCATGGATTCACATGCGAACCCTCCCGCCTAACCCTCTGCGGCTCTTCACTTGGTCATACTGCCACTTCACGTGCCTACAAATATCTGAAGATGGCTGCCAGAGGCGGGGCTTAGGGAGATGGCAGTCGTTGGCTGTGGTCAGTATGACGCAGAGATCAGTGATTGGTTACTACTACGAAAGACAGATCAGAAACTAAACTGATACTGATTTTTCTTTACCAAGGATTCCCAGCCTGACGACGGGGAATATTCATGAGCATGTGAATCCATGACAGACCCATGCTGGAGAACAACAGTTACAGGTAAGTAACTTGTTCCATATACCACATGGGAGACCGATAGTTTCGGGGCGTGGGTCCATTCTGGAACCAGTATGCAAATGTATTGATTACTTCCTCAAACCCTTATGCCAAGACTCCTTCATACCTCAGGGACACCATGGCCACCACTTCCATATTCGAACATCAGCCCTTCGATGCAGCAGACAATCAGCTAGTAACCATGGACATTAAAAGCTTATATACTAGCATACCTCAGTACAAAGCAGTAAGAGTGCATTAGACACCACCTCACCCAACATATGACCCAGAGGAGGGTGCCGGTCAACTTCATAGTTAAGCTACTCGAGTTAGCCCTGACAAATAACTACTTCTCCTTTAATGATACTTTTTACTTGCAGACTTGTGGAAAGGCCATGGGGGCTGCCTTTGCCCCGAGTATCGCCATAATTTTTATGGCTGAATATGAACAAAGTTATGTACTCTACACAGACAATCCATTTCGGGCGAACATCTGGCTGTGGCACAGATACATTGATGAAATCATTTTCATTTGGAAGGGCCTCGCATAAGATCTACATAGCTTCAACTGTATCAATGGCCGTACCCAGGAAATTCAATTCACTATCAATAATAGCAATGTAAACATCAATTTCCTGGATATCGATGTCAAGAACAACCAGCTAGAATGCTCCATTTTCGAAAAGAAAACCGACGGGAACACGACGGTCATCACTCTTAAAATTTACAAGATAATCTTCCCTACGGACAGTTCCTACGAATCCGTAGGAACTGCACAGAAACCAAAGAATTCAAGATACATGCCACTGATCTACAACGTAAATAGTTAAACAGGGCCTATCCGAAAAAACTATCGAAAAACACTAAAAAGAGAGCCCTGTATTCGCCGAGAGAAACGCTATTGACCCCTAAACCACACGACCCTGCTAATGAAAACATTATGGCCTGTGTTTCTACCTTCGGTGCTAAAACATCCAAACTGAAGCCTATGATCAAAAAATTCTGGCCTATAATGCAACTTAGCTTGCCGGCAGAACCCCTACCAAGAATGGCACTCCGGAGAGCCAAAAACCTCAAAGACCTCCTTACCCACGCAAGATCCAGACGTAAAAATGCTAGATCTAACATCTGGCACATGCGCAAAATTTAGGGACACCACCCATGTGACAGTTGTGCGGTTTGTAGTCAAACCAGTTCAACCAACTCTGAGAGAAGAGACAAATCCCTCTACCTAACTCCATACCTCTCTGAGAACTGCACACCAGACCGAACCAACGCAACCCCAGAAGCAGCAACATTAAACAACCTAACAAAATCACGAAGAAGGATGAACACCACCAGAAACAACAAACACACGACCGAAGTGATAACACCTTACATCACCAAAGCTAGAAGTATCTCCAATCGGCAACCGCAACCACTGGAAGACCAACCCGATGAAAACAAAAAGCCAAGACAAAACCTAGAAGAACTATTAGAGGACGCCGACAACCCGAAACCTACACATAAACAAGATCAGAAGACGACCCTAACAAAAAAAGCCAAACTAAACTACACCTCCAAACTCCACTGCAATCTAAGAAACGCAAGATCCATGTCAATACACTCTACAGAGATCTTTGACCTACTCAATGACAATGATATTGACATTTCATCACAGAAACTTGGCTGCATCACAACTACAAAATCACACTCCAAAGCTGCCTTCCAGCAAACTTCAAATGCCTTCAAATAAACAGGAAAAACAAAAGAGGAGGAGGCATCGCAATATCATTAAAAGAACACCTAAAAATAGGAACAGACGAACCACTCAACATCCTCATCTGCGAATCCATGGTCGTACACCTAACAGCGAGCCCAAAAACCAATATCACATTCATCCTGGTGTACAGACCTCCAATTTATGATGCATCCTTCGTCGACAACGTCATTGAAGCCATCACCAACATAGCCATCATCCTGGGGGACTTCAACATCTGGTTCGAAGACAATCACGCCAACTCCCAAAACTCACTGACTGAACAACTCACCAACATTAAACTATGACAACTAGTAAAAGGGGCAACACACTTGGCAGGACGCACTCTGGACGCAATTTTCACCAAGAAAAAACTCATCACCACGGCACCGCCGATACAAATACTGTGGAGCGACCATCTCATCATCTCATTCGTAACCACTCTGCCTATGCAAGTTTGCATCCAACCCCCTAAACTCACAACCACCACAAAAAGAAACTGGAAAGATGTCAAAGAAAGCAACCTATTCGAACAACTGGAGTTAACCAAGCCCTCAACAACAGAACTAGAGCTAGCTGACCTAGACGGGAAAGCAGAGATATTACACAAATGGATTGCAGATACAATTGACAAGATAGTCCAAGAAAAACCATTTACACCATCAAAAGAGAGCAATGGAAAAATGGTTTACCCCACTATTAAGCACCATGAAAAAGGAAAACAAAAAGATGGAACTAGAAAGGAGGAAAGATTACAACAAAGACAAAAAAAACTGTTGCAGAAGCAAATCCGTGCATACAAGCGGGACATTCAAAAGGCTAAGAGAAGGCATTATGATGACAGAATCACAAATGCCACCAACACACAAAAAGAAATGTTTCACATCATTCAAGAAATGAGAAACCCACCAGGCTGTGACAACACCCCAACCGCCTCGGAGAAACTCTGCAATGACCTGGCAGACCACTTAAAAAAAAAAAGAAAAAAATCAATGACATCCGACAAACCATCCAACAGAGGCCAACCAACAGCAACATACAACCAAACGAACCTATCTCAGAACCGCAGCACAAACTCCATAACTTTCCTGAAATATCAGCAGAGGCATTCGCAATGCTGGTAAAACACAGCAAGAAAGCGGGTTCACCGATGGATCCCTGTCCCCCAGACATCTACAAATCAATCCTCGCACAAGGAACGCCAGCAGAATACGACATAAACCTTCTAAATCTATCACTAGCAACAGGAACCGTACCAAGGATCTTCAAATCAACTTACATCAAACCACTTCTGAAAAACACAAGCGGAGACGTAGATGACCTCCAACTGCAGACCAATCTCTAACATCCCCTACTCGGCAAAACTCCTCGAAACCTACGTATACAAACTAACCCAAGAAAACACCACCTGCTAGACCAAGCTCAAGTCGGCTTCAGACCCACAAGAGGCACAGAAACAGCACTGCTATCCATCTGGGACAACCTAAAAACAAACAGACTCCAAAACAACATCAGCCCTTATTCTGCTCGACCTCTCCGCAGCCTTCGACACAGTTAGCCATGACACTGTAACCAAAAGACTAGAAGACATAGGCATAACAGACACAGCACTACGCTGGACTAAATCATTCCTAGCAGACAGAACAGAAACCATTTGGATTAAACCCTTCAAATCTACCCCACGAGTTAACGACAATGGAGTGCCACAAGGATCCTCACCATCACCACTGCACTAGTTATCAGAATCTTCAAGAAACACATCGCATGCTCGAACTACGCAGACGATACTCAAATCATCTACAAAATCAAAGACACCAAAGCCGATAATTCAAACCTAACCGACTGTCTAAAAGAAATCTTCAACTGGATGAATGCCAACAACCTGAAAATCAACCTAGGAAAAACAGAAATCATGATCATATCCAAAGACCAAGAGAAGGAAACCGCCATCCTGTGGCCAACGGAAATGGGAACCGCACCATCACTGTCTAAGGTAGTAAAAAATCTAGGTGTCCTGATGAACAACACCCTAACCTTAGAACCACAAATAAACGCAAGTCAAATGCTTCTTCTTCCTCCTCCACACGGCAAGGAAAGTACTACTTTCCTCTCCTTCACACACAAAACACTCACTATCGTCGCCCTCATCATGTCAAGAATCAACTATGCAAACAGCCTCTACCTCGGAATACCTACTGAAGAAGCTAGAACAAATCCAAAACACAGCAGCCAGACTACTCCTCAAACTATCCAGAAGAGACCACATCACCCCTGCCCTAAAAACACTACACTGGGTCCCAGTAAAACACTGTATCACCTTCAAAACAATGTGCATAACGCACAGGGCAATCTGCGGACAAGGAGCAGAATTCCTACAAATGAAAATAACAATCTACAAGCCAAGGAGAGCCCTCAGGTCAAGCAACGAAATCTGCCTGGAACTAAAACCATACATCAAGAAAAAACTCGGAGGAACCGCCTTCTACCACTTAGCCGCAAAAACCTGGAACAACATCCCAAAAGAAATAAGAAACACCAAAGATCACCTAAAATTCTGAAAATGATTAAAAACCTGGCTCTTCAATACCAGAGACTAAAACTGAAACAGTAAGATAAAATGACTAAACGGGAAAGGACATTGACAAGCTCCCAGAACCGACTGAGAAGCACCCACGGCACCTGGACGGGCGACGCCGGACAGAGTGGTTCACTTGCGAGACCCATGGAGACGAAGGCAACAACCCCAGCCAATCCTAACCAACATCCCCAACCGCCCGTTTAGCTGCTACTAGGTACCACTGGATTGTGGAACTGTTGAGATACTACCAATCACCACAGTGAGGTGTGGACACTGGCAGGTGCACTCGCCATATAAGTGGGAGTGAGGAACATAGAGGGTTGTTGACGGAGCAGGCAGAGGAGGAAGCGAGATGTTCAAGGGGCCTCAAATGCAAAACGGCACAGACCTTCCAGAGGCACAGGGTACCCGAGCACCCCATCGGGTGAGATTACGCAAGCCCAACTCCTCAATTCAGGATAGAGATGCCAACTAACCAATACCACTAACAGTTTCCTTCCCTGCATACACCTCTCAAACTCCAAACCAAACACAAACCTCTAGCACAACAAACCGCACAAACTTCACTGCACTGCAACAACAAAACAAAAAACACGCATAGACTTGCACATCAGTACACGACGACTACCGGCCACAAACAGCTCAGGCCCAGCCGAATGAGCAACCGGGCTGAGGCTGCCAACAGCACATCACTGCACTCCTGCACTTTTCCAGCCTCCTCCCACTAACTCACACTCCCTCCCTCTTTCAGAGCCGCCAGAGCGCCAGGGGACCACTCGGGTGGTGATAGTGCGCGGTACAAATGTCCTTTAACATTAACTGTAAAACGTCTAATGTAATTTATCTTATTGAATGTCCCTGCGGATGTCAGGCAAACATCTAGACCTGTGCATAAAAGGATAGGAGAGCACAGGTCTAGGATCAGGTGCAAAGCTCACGCAGCACCACTTGTATCCCGTTTCATGGAATTCCAACATGGTCAAGATTCTTTCACATGGTGGGTGATTGACAAAATACTGGAGACATCCAATATCAACAATGCATTTAACTTCAAAGAGGCCTGGTGGATTTTTAAACTACAAGCAGCCAGTGGCCTCAATGAAGCATCCCCCCAGGGGTACCATCAGTAAGAAATATACGCCTAAATTGACTCCGGCTTCAGGCACTCATGCCTTCCCATTTACTTTCTGCACAGGCCTTTTAGACACCAGCTAGGGGTGCCCCCTTTTTCAACTGACTTCTGTGCACCCAGAAAATACATCACTCTTATCTAGACTGGCCTGGTCCAGTGCATATCACACTGAGGCAACTGAGGCATCTGTAAGCGGTGCCCTCTTCACTACTGACATTCTGAGCACATCACTCTTAGCATGATTGGCCCTGACCAGTGCTCTCCACGCTCTTACAACATGTTAGTATACAGACCGGTGTATTGGGCTCTGCATCCGTAGGACAGGCTTGCCACCCTGATAACGCTTTAATTTTTTACATGTACACCACGTCCTAGCTCCATGCGTCACAGGCTTGGCACCCGCTTGCCGGCTTGCCAGTCTGTCATTGGCCACTCTGGCCTCCACTAGAGCGGCTTGCCGCTTTTGAGGGATGACCCTCTATACAGTAGGAACTGTCCACCTTTGTTTCCTGCCGCATCTCATATAGGCCTCCCTCACCCATGGAGACCAGCCAGCTGTTTGTTACAACGGCTCCCATGGTCCCGAGATGCCAACACCAGAGCGTATGTGCGTCATCTGTGGCACTTACTGCCACACCTGCTCAGCATGCCTTGTCAACTAAACAGGCAGCCTTCCCAGTTTATTAACCCCACTACCGCCAAACTCCCTTTTTATTGACTCCCCGTTGATAGGTGAATCAACACATTACGCTTCAGTGTGGTTACCATGTCAACTTTTTGCCCTCTCCAGCGTGCATGCGCCATTTCACACAGCTACTATTCTCCTACGCATGTGCTTTCCGGATGCAAATACAGCTCCTTCTCCTTCCGATGCGGTATGAGCAAAGACGCCACCGCAGCGCCTGCAGGTGACGACGACTACTACTAGAGAGGTAGGTTTAGCCCTTACATTCATTAGGCACCCACAGCCACTCCATGCTCCGGGCGCTACTCCTGAAATTTACTGTCTTTTTTATATTCCCTGTCCACAAGCACGCAGCATTCGGAATCCATTTTCCGGACTTACTCTACATGGGGTTTAAGAACCATGCACACAGTTCCCTGATGGCAAGGTAACTACTCTGTCCACTTGCCGCAACAAGCCTCTGATTGTTTGGGTATTCATATACACCCAGGCCACATCTGCTCTTAACCATCTGTTTCCATCGGGAACTTCTCCTTAGGCTGCACTAGTCTGCCTGAACCGCCATTTTTGAGAGAGGAGCCCGTTCCAGACATGAACATCAACATTTGTCTTCCACTTTCCCAAAAAATTCCTTTGAGCCCAACTAACTGCAGCTCAGTCTAAGGTCAGTCCTTAAGATACGGGGGCAGATGCCTCTCGCTTGCTTTTATCCTTATCTAAGGTTTTTCAACCTCTTTTAATCCTACCTAGGCACGCTCCATTTACATGCCTAACACTGTGTATGTATATGTTTCCACCCCCAGAGAGACCTACTTACACTTGGTCCTAGAAGAAGGCTTATACCCAGACAAGCCGAAACGTCAGTGGTTACCGCGCTCCCCGCTGGGGCCGCCTTGGACATGGGCCACATGAACTTTTTATACCAACACCTAGACGTCGACCAGCTTCTTGGTCATCCCTCATTGCCAGGCTTTGGTAGACCCCACTTAAAGGTCACAGTTCCACCCCTAGTGGATCGACACACCAGATTCCTGCAACTTGGTACCCTGTCACAAGGACAGTAATTCAAAACCATTTTCCTTGGTTTCTGTGGCATGTGTGGTATTCCACTTGGAGCACACCATGTTTCTAATGTGCATCAGCTTGAAATATATGCATTCTCTACGCACACTGTTTTACCTATTATATACAAAATGTTGTATTTGAAACACTGGATGGAATGTGTATATTTTGCAGATAGTAACCAATGAATTCTTAATTATTTCATCTGTTTGACTACTGTGAAGCAATATGGTACTATGGGTACTAGACTGTGCAGATGAGGAAAAAATATATATTTTTTGACTGTAATGATTACATATTTGTTCTCACATACTGCCTTAGCACTTTTTTCTTTCTATACAAAAAATACATGAATTTACATCTATAGCCAAATAAAACAGGCAGAGGTAGAAAATCTTTGTGTATGGATGGATTTCTCCCAGTGATATAAACTTTAGTTAAGTTCCACTGGGGTTTCTTCGAAGGTTTGAATAATTGTTGCAAGAATTGACTGCAATTACATTTTAGAGGTCAGGACAAACCCCTTGTGTACAAAGTAGTACAAAAGACACTGCAGACTCTAGAAGGGAATTCGTTGTTGGCAAGTTCATCTGGTCTTTCTTTGAAGGAAATCATCCAAGAAACTCCATTGGTGCTGTTAATTCTTTGATGAACAGTAGAGGGCGGTTTTTCAACACACAAAGAAGAGACATTGACCAGTGGAATTTATGCGTGTGAACCCTTTGTTTCTTGAGAACTTTTCAAGATTTTTGTTGAGACTTTTTTGTTACTTGGAGAAAATTGACTTTGGACATTCTTGGGGGAGCAAGATCTTCCGAAGACCACGAGAAGTCAACCAAGACACTGTGCTTGGTAACCTTTTATTTATGTTGTATTTGTTATTTGAATGTTGATATTGTTTATGGTGAGGGCTAGTTTTGTGAATGCTAGGCGGTTTTCCCTTAGATCTAAGAATAGCTGGAAAATCCCCTGGTAGAGTAGGTTTAGTTAGGATTTTTGTTATTATTTTGTACATAATAAAATGGCACATCCTGAGAACTTGATGCAGTCGTGAGTCTCACATTACTGACCCCTCACAATAGGCAAGGATCCCCCACATAGCGGTAGGGAAAGATAGCTTTTATTCTTATTATTTAATACATACATTTTGCAAATGTCATCACTTTGTCTGCATCCTCTTTCTGATCCGCTGTAATGAACTCAGAATGTTCTTGTTTTACGCCTAGTTTAGATGATCTAACAACCAGACCTAAGTGCACTAGATGTGAATAAAGACTGATTTTTACTTCCACTGTGTTTATACTCTTCTATATTGGCCTAAATGTGTATTTGAAATGTTCCTACATAGAATCCTTTCAAATCTTGGCCCATTTTATCCCAAAGGAATGTAGGCGGTGCTCCTAATTTCATGACCCTGCCTTGGTGTTGCACCTTTACAAATTGTTGAGAGCTGCCAGTGCAGTAGCCTTAGCTATTTTACTCCTCCTGGGGTCTTCTAAGGGTATCCTAACCTGCAATCCCGGTGCCTTTCAACCCCCGTCTCACCTGATCTTTGTCCTTGCAGGCTCTATAATGCCTTGCCCTGAAGTTCTGTTCTTCCTTTCCCTTTCTCCTACTCTCCTCCCGTTTTTTCTGTCTTCCTCTGTCCCTTCCATGTTACTTCGCCTTATGCCTACTTCTAATCTCCTGCTACTCTATCTTGCCTCCTACCACATAACTGCTGTCTGCTCCTTTACATTCTACTACTCTCCGCTCCTGTCACAGTACTACTCTGCCCTCCTACTACTCTCCACTACTCCCTGCTCTCAATATTCTGTTCTCCTCCCACTCCATCCTTCCTTTAACAGACACCCTCCATTCACTCTCCCACCCACCTCAGCCAAACTCCCCCATGCCTCTATTACTTGGTTTTGCTTACTCACCTTACACGCATCTAAGCAACACTTTATCTCGCCAACCAATACGCCACCTTGCACACACTTTCTTCAATCCTCCTCCATGCTCTGCTGCGCAGTCCTTCCTCCACCCGAGTAACCCACTTAGCCTTGACCTTCCCTCCTCCCCTCCCCGCCCCCTTCAATGGGCTCTCTGGGCCAGTTGCTGACTTCCTTTCCCTAAAGGGCCATTTTACAGATCTTCTAAACCATGTAGCCCCTTCCCTTTTGTAACACGAGTCGGACTGCGGTCTGCAATAGCTGGCCACTCTATTCAAACTCATTTATACACTTTGTGGATTGTATGGCGTGTCTGGATTGCCATTGCGACGTTAGGCTGCCTCTGTTGGTCGCATTCTCTCTTACTGGTGAGCTGTATGATTGGGTCTTCATCGCAAGGAATCCTGGTACCAGTATTCTTATTGGACAAGAGAAAAAACACTGGCCAGCATGTTGCACAGCAGTTATGGGGCAATCAAAAGTGGTACTTTTGTTCTTTTAAGCAGGCACATGCATGTTTGTTTTGGAAGACACAACTGTAGCTAGTGGACACCTGAAGAATCTTTCGATTTGCACAAACCATTTTCCGGTGCTGTTCAGACTTGGAAATCCATTTTCATTTGCAGGGACTCCGCGAAAATTTCCAAAGTTCCCTTTTTATTTATTTGTATTGATCGATTTATGAATTTGTAGAGTGCTTTGGGAGGTAATCGAGCACTGTAAGGAAGTACACAAATAGGGACACGACCAACATATACCAAATGCAGTAGAAACAGGCAAATATAAAACCAAACCAGATAAGAACAATAAATCACTAAAATAAAATGCAATAAGAACGCAATAACATGATAAAACAGTAAACGCAGACTAAGACTGACAATAAGAACAAGTGTCTAAGTCCAATAAGAGCAAACACATTCATATAAAGAAAAAGGTATTCAGCTTTTTCTTGAATCCTTCAAAAGAGCTCTCAAGTCGTAGTGTCAGGTAAACCATTCCAGAGCTCGGGGGCAAGATAATCGAAGGAACGCTTACCTGCTCGATCAAGCTTTGTCCGTGGCACCACTAACTGATTGCTGTTGCTTGATCAAAGAACCCGTCTATTCTGTTTGATGCACAATCTTTGTTTCAAGTACACAGGGTTCCTGCCAAAATGACACTTGTGTGTAATAGTCTGCAGTCTAAATTTATGGCGTTCAATGCAAAGAGTGCCTGGTTGCCGTCACAGAATCCCTCCGATTAATACCACAGTGCGTGATTCCGAGTTACTTAGAGCCAGGAAAGGTTGCAATCCGAAGTTACCAAAAGGCTCCCACAATAATCAATTCTTGTTCTTATCATGGCCCTTTCTAGAGTGGCACTATTTTTTTTTTCGGAAATAAGAGGCCGGATCTTGCCAAGTGATCTTAAATATTATGTTGAGGAGGAAACTGCAAAGTTAACATGGTCCTTCATATATGAAGTAGAATCAAAGTAAACCCTGTGAGAACCAAAGGGTGTCTCACTTACTAATGCCCGGGGGATGTCTCTCTCTCAGGTGGCCATGGCACAGCCATCGCCTTTGGAACCAGACCCTGGGGTGGACCAGTGCGGGAGGATCACCTGGTTGAGGGATCTTCGGGGAGTGAATGGGGCAACCGATAGTGAGACACAGTATCCCCCCTCCCCTTTCCCCGTGCCCATACCCCATCCTATTTTATGATTCTCCAACATCCCCACTCCCACCCTCCCCTACCCCCCTTTCTACACAAACACTGGGCCGAGGAAGAGGGCGACTGAGAGTAAAGAGGCTAACACTTACATATCTCATTGGACATGTCCTGTTAATCTGGTCAGGGCCTTGATCTTAATCACATACATCTGATATCCATGTGGGGAAAGCTAATGGGTAACAGACAGATCATGGAGACATACTCTGTGCAATGTGAGGCACGAGAAGGAGCAGATCTTCCAGGGTTAAGGCAAACCCACTGGAGCAGGACAACTGATCGAGGGATGAGAGCGAAGGGCAGAGAAACCCTGAAGTTCCCTGCAGGTGGTCGTTGCCTCTGGGAAGCTGTGAAGGATACGTGGAGAAAGCCAAATCCCAGACAAGAAGAGACCTGCATTGTGTTTCAAGGTTGCCAGTGACCCTCCTGTGTGAAAAGAGTTGGGGAGGCAAGGTCAAGCCTGTGATATCGACCTTGACTCATGAATCAAAGCTGCAGAGACAAAGGAATACATACAACCGGTAAGTTAGTGAAAGACCTGAAAGGCCAGTTTTTGTCAAGGAAAGATTGAAGCTGCAACAGTGTATCTCACTATTGAAGGTTGCGCACATGCTGATGAGACACAGTGATAACTTTTAAGTTGCCGATAACTGTGAAGCCAGTGATGCAGAGTAGCAGAGTGGTCGGGCAAAAGTAAATAGTCCACTTGAAAGTCTCTGCAAAATGTTTGATGACTTGTTATAAACTGGCAAAGTGAACGAACTCTGAAATGCGCAATGGTCAGGATTAACCCTGACGAGGGGGGGGGGAGTTAAAAGATGATTGAAGGGGAAGATTTCTTTGAACTTTTCTAATTATGGTACGGGACTACCAGTACCAAGAGACATTGGGGCAAATAACATTAAGGGCGAGCTGAAGTGGAAGTGGTCCTGCAGAGAGGTCCGACATCAGTGAAAGGTCCAAGCCTGACTGAGGGAGACCTAGAACAGGAAATAAGTTGGGGGGGGGGGGGAACACCTAATGAATGTGAATGAAGCTTGGAGAAGGGAACCCCTGCAAGTGCTGTGATTACGAGGTCTGATTCCGGCTGAGGGAGATTTACGGTGAATCAGGTACTTTTGTGGTTGAAAGGTCCGAGCCTGACTGAGGGGGACCTACGTGGACTTTGGTTGAACTGTGAAAGAACTTTTGGAAAGCTGAAATAAGTGACTTAGATGTGGAAGGCCAAGCGGGCCTCGACCCCCGTTTTGAACTGGCTTTTATTGATAACTTGAGCCAGAGCCGGTCATCCTGTTTATGGGGGCTGCCTTACTCTGTGTTGTCCAACGTGTGAAGGAGAGCTGACTCCGCTACCTTGATCCTTTGTTATAACACTGACTTTCCTTTGCATACACATTCCCCTTTACACACTTTTTGTATAAGAGATAGGGCAGGCATTTGGTTTTGTTAGAATAGGCCATTCTCTTTTGACATCGACTGACTAGGACTGTTTTCTTTATTATTTGATGGTAGAGACTACTCCCATCCTAGCTACAGGGCAACGTAGGAGTTTTTCCAAACCCCAAGAATTTAATAAAGGTTTTGAAACACTTTTGTGTCAGTGTCATATTTGTGATACCATGCCTCCCTTACAACCCCTAGAGTTTTAACTTTGGTTAGAACCTCTATGTCATAGCATGCTATATTAAACTGTTTGCATGACTCTGAATCTTTATTCAGTCTGTATTGAGAGCCAACCAATAACTCAGTCTTGGATTCATTAAGAGCAAGGCTATCCATCTCTGGATTAAATCGAAGACAGTGCTAATCCTGGCCACATCATCATAATTGCCAGACAATCTAAATAGTACTTGTGCATCATCGGTGTAATTGGCATACCTGACAACTTCTTTATCCAGTAAATCAAACCTTTAAGAACGGTGAGGCAGAGGCACGGCCCCTGAGGGACACCTCACTGGAGAGGAATGGGATCAGCAGACACATCGTCATTAAACATTCTTGCTTATCTATCAAATAAAAAAGATAAGATCCAAGAGGCTGCAGACTCGATAAAAAAAGCCTTGGAATGAATTCTATTAAAAAGTACATTAAAATCCACCAGATCGATTGCAGATGACACATCTAACAGGAGCATCAGGGACATATGTCACTGATCCATATTTGACATCAGATTGGCTTTCAGGTCCAGGAGAGCAGAATCCGTAGTATAAGAGGCCCACATGCCATACTTCTTAGAGCCCAACAGGTTATGAGCTTCAAAATGAGCTTGAATTTGCAAATAAACTACCCAATGTAACATTTTTAAAAGTAGCGGGACATTAGTGATGGGTTTAAAATGTGTTAGGTTTGTGAGAAACCTGAAGGTTTCTCACCCGCTAGTCCCTGGGTATCTGTCATCCATGAGGCCAGGACACGGCCATCGCTATTGGAACCAGTCCTGGGGGTGGACCAGTGCGGGAGGATCATCTGAATGAGGAATCTTCAGGAGTGTAAGTGGGACAGCGGAGGATGTATCCCCTTCCGAATAAAACCTTTCCCCCATCCTACCAGGTAGGATACCTAGGAACTCCATCCCCCCAATCCCCTTTTCCGACACAAACACTTTCTCGCAGACAGTTCACTGTAAGCGACAACGGACTAACACCAGAGCCGTATACCTGACATGTCCCAACACAAGGATCAGGCATAGTCAGCCAATCACTTAAGAAATGTGCCCCGAGCCGCGGGCCATTACCGAGTCAGGTAATGCCCTGGGGCCCATTACTGAGTCAAGTAATGCCCGGGGCCCATAGTTACATAGGTAAGGCCCTGGGGCATTACCTGACTCAGTAATGGCCCCACGGCGAGGGCCATATTGCTACTAGTACCCCGGCCCACAAAACCGGGTTAATAAAAGCAATCTTTTTCTGTCCTGAAATGCTTTGGCATTTCGGAACAGAAAATAAAAGAAATTGTCTGCCGGGGAAGGGAAAACGGAGTCACTTTTCCCTTTCCGTGGTGGCCAACGGGAGCGGATGTGCTGGGAACAGAAGCCGGCGCGTTTGCTCCCGAAAAAGGACAGATAAGAAGGTAAGTGTGGTTGGGAGGGTGGGAACGGGATTGGGTGTGGGGGGGCTGCGGAAGGTGGAGGGAAAAAACATAGCTGAATCCCAGGTGGGGGAGAATGTCGGTCTACAGCTACGTGGAGGCTCGGAGCGGGGTTGGCTGAGGGGATGCCACGCCACCCGCAGGGCACAAAGGAATGGAATCCCAGAGGATGGATTCCCGGTGAGGTATGGACCTGGCGAGGGCCAATCAGAATGTTTGTTTCATTTTGGTTGACCCTCGATGGGTACTAATGATAATTACGCACACCTGACTTCACTTCCCCACTCGGATAACAGCAGAGCTCGAAAGCACACTCTGAGCAAGGCAATAATAACACATGAGGAAGCAACAATTCCGAGATGGTTGTTTAAACCAGGGAGAAATGCAGTGAGACCAGAGCGGGCTGCACAGAGGCAACTACCCTGACCTTTTCGGAGACGAACCACGACTTTCTAGAAGCCTCGAGGAAAAGAAACATAAGACCGGGAATTACAGCTTTTGAATGGTGCCATGTGTGCCTTAAGTACACAGGGCCCACCCGCATTGATAACCAAGGCGGGGAGTAGTGATTGCTGCCATGGTACTGTCCTTGGCTCTGACAAAGCAGTCAGCGAATTCAGTACAGCCGGTGAGTCGGAGAGACTCATAGCGATCGGACTGTGTTGCGATCAAATTTGAAAGCGGCAACATTGTATGAGGAAAAGATGACTCGTATGTGATGGAACTTTATGAAACCGAAATAGGTACGTATACAGAGAGGCCCGGCACCACGTTGGTGCTCACTCGAAAGTTTCTGTTAGGTGCCCAACTGACAGTGCAAAATTGTGAACTGGATCATCGAAGTGGCCCTGCAAAGGGTCAAGTCAAACCCTGCGCACATTCAAAAGTCTTAGCTAATACAAACTGTAATTGGTCCGAGGCCGGCCGAGGGAGGCTAATTGCATAAAAAGGATCTGAGCCCGGAAGAGGGGGATCCAGAGTGAACAGTGAATCGCTCTACTTGAATACTTGGAAAGGAACTTTTTGTTTGTTTGATTCATCAGGCCCTCTGAGGCAATTGACTTTTGATAACTTGAGAGACTTGGGCGTAGAAGGCCCTGATGTTTGTAATGGAACTGTCGCCTTGTGCCGAAGAAGCCCAAGTGTGTTGTGCTATGCTCCTAAAAACGTGGGAATGGGAGGCCAATGGGTTGCACATCCTGGCTTAACATTTTTTGAACACTTCTTTCTTTTTCATGAACATTACCCTACACTACTTGTATCTTAACTGTAGGCATTGGCAATAGGTTTTTTATTATGGGCCCTTTTTATTTTGACGAGACTCCACTAGGACTGCTTATTATTATTTGATGGTCGTAGCTCGCTCCCATCTTTGATATAGGTGTTTACCACACCTTTGATAAAGTTCAATAAACACCCTTGAACTGTGGTCACTTGTCTGTCTTACTTTGATACTATGCCTGCATTACAGGATCCAATGAGTAATCCGTGCCTTTTTAATGGAGGCTGGGATCTGAGCAGTTAAAAAGGAAGAGTTAACAAAGACTGAGATAGCCGGTGCAGGGCATGGGGCACACGTCTGCTTTACGCTGAAGGGACACGGATTCCCAGGACAACTCGTAGGTTTAAGACGTTTAATAATTTCACCTTCTGTCACCCCTTTAAACTTGAAAGGAGGTGGTAAGGTAGTAATAGGAAAAGTAAAGGTTTCAATAATAGGTAGCATAGATGCCTTTTTTGTGCTTTATCCTTAGCCACAAGACCAGCTGGAGAAATGTCTGGCTTATCAAATTCTTTTATAATCTTGAAAATGTCCTTAGAATTGGAAGACGCAATACGAAATCAAGGTGATCCTTTTTAGCTGACAAACCGCTTTCTTATATATGGCGGAAGATGTGCTATATTCATCTTTTCAATGACAAGATGTGCTTACTGTCAGTGTCTACAGAATTTATTCATTTTGTTCCAAAAGTCTTTCAAGTTTTGTGTAAACCAAGCCTGCTGTCTCGAGGATCCAGTTGTGACTTTGCAAGTCTTGGTCAGGGCAATATCATCAACTGCTGCATTAAGACAATCCGAGTAACAGGTAACTAATGCATCAGGTGCACAAAACACGATAGGGCATTTAGTGGTTCAATAAAGGGGGCCACTATGGTTGGGGTCAATTTATGTATACTGCGTTTAACTATTGTAAATCTGTCCGGATAAATTTGGCGTGTGAATTTGGGAAAGTTAAAAAATATAATGTGGTCTGACCATGGACAAGCTGCGATCTTAGGTTGCTCCACTGTAATATAAGTGGTGCACAGCCAGTCCCAGGGTATGACCACTGTGAAAAACCTGACGGTATCCTCACACCTACTCCCCTTGGATCCTGTTCTCAGGTGCCCAGGGAAAGATAATCGCTTTTGGATCCTGACCCTGGGGGTGGAGAAGCGAGGGAGGATCACCTGGGTGGTGGGTCCTTGGAGAAGCGAGGGAGGGTCACCTGGGTGGTGGGTCTTTGGGGATTGGGGAGAGGATATCCACAGACAAGACATGGTCTCCCCCTTTCCCTTTATGAAGACCAACCCAACCCTCCCCCGGCCTTTATGGGCTATTGTAACACATCTCCCCACATTTCCCATCATTCATCCCACTATGGTACTGGGATGAGAAGGAGGCAACTAAGAGAAGTGAGCACTAATAAGTCATTTCACCACTCTAGTACTGAGACGAGAAAGAAACCTGTGGAGTATTGTAAAGGTCAGGCATGTCCCAACTTTACTTATTACCACAAGGCAATTCCAATTTGGAACTCACAGGTGCAACCTGTCAAGTTGTTGCAGGTGTATAAGAAGGGAGGAGACCTATAGCAAAAAGATCAGCAGGGAATCCTGAATGCAAGGAAGCAGCCGTGCTGTGTCCTGCATGCGAGGTAGCACGCTGGCTGACAACACCATGGAACTCTAGAGGTCATGGCCAGGCGGGCTGCGAGTAGGACACGAGGGGGAGCCTCGATGGTTGTAGTGGTGCAGTAGGAGCTGCTGACATAGAGAGAATCCAAAACACCCATCCGCATCCGCAGAGAGAAAGCAGAGCCGCATGGGCTAGAGTTGTTAAGCAGAAGCGGCAAAGAGAAGCCAAAGGACCGACGGCATCGCAGAAAGGAAGAGGAGCTGCCGGTGGGATATTGAGAGAGGCCGAAGTGCGAACGGGGCTTGTGGCTGCAGAAAGACATGCAGGCGGAGCCGACACAAGAAGCGCAGCTACCCGGAGATGACGCCAAGGTCCAGTGATTGAGGAGGGAGAATCCCTCAAGCCGGGGCGTTCCTAGAGGCTGTGGGGGAACTAAGTGAATGCTGAGTGAATGGAAAAGTATGTGCATGATGAAGCGAACCCGAAGCCATGGGTTGGCAGGAATTTGAGGACAATATGTCTAAGCTGCAAAGTGCAAGATGGCATATATTGAATAAAGAGTCAAATGATAGCTTTTACCAGAGTGTTATGCTCACCTGGTACCCACAGGGGCGTCGATCGGACCCGGACAGCTGCGGTCTCCACCAACGTGATGCGTAGTGAAGAGATGACAGTCTGGACTGGCCTGCCTAATCTTGTCTGCTGGACTCGTAGAAGTATTCTCCTGCAAGTGGAGAAAGGGATTTAGCCACCCATGGACTTTAGTGATGGCCCCCCAACATTTCTCGTTCTCCCCACTAATCACCTCGGATATTCCATTTTGGTAACCTCACCTTATGTTTTTAAATGATGAGCTCTCCATCCTGCATGGCATGCAGGGGCGCGTAGATACCAGTTACTTCACTGGGTTGAAGGTACTGGAGGAGTTCCGGAGGAATATTGACTCCAGTGTCTATAAAATTCAAAGAGTTCAATATGTCCGATGTTCACTCTTGTTCCATTCCCTCGTTAGGTTGCAGCTGGGTCCAAAAGAATTTTGCCTGGAGGCAGCTGATGGCGTTCAGGTAAGAGTGTATTACCAAACACTGTCCGGTAAAAGTTGCATGAGTTTAACTTGCTGTTTTCTCTCCCTTGATAGGTGTGGCATTCAAAGATGCAGCGAATTAAAGGATAATACCTCCGGTGGTAAAGCAGGTAAGCCTATGGTGGCAAAGAGATTGTCCTTGTTGGTTTTCTCGGCTCACCTTGTTATTGCTTTTGTTTTCCCCCCAGGTGCTGGGTTTCGACAAAGAAAATGATGGAGACAGCATCGAGTCGAAAGATGCGGTGGACTGGCGAGTATAACGCGGCGCTGCTGCTGGCGAAGCGACGCGTGCTGAAATAATGTCCTTTCCAGGCTCGGCGATGTGCTGGGTCCGGAATCAGGTAAGGAATCTAATAATGCCTGTGATCTAACCTCTTCTCCTTTCTTTGCCTTTTGTCTAGGAGCTCCGGATTCGAGGCGGGCATGGCAGAAGACTGGATGCTGACTTGCAGACACGGTGAGCGTCACGCTGCTGGATGCAGAATAACGCAAAGCATGGGCTGCTGTTCGGGCGTGGTTCAAATAGCCTGCAAAGTAGTTCCAGGTAAGAAGTTCCCCAGAACCACACCCGAGTGTAAAATAGTCCCTGTAATAAAATAGTCCCATCCAGGCCTCACGTTGGCTTGGACTCATTTGCAGCATGGTCTGCATAAGGTAAGTAAAGTCTATGAGCCTGGGGCCTATGGCGCCAGGACTGATTTCTATGATGAACCTGGCGCCTAAGGCGCCAGGACTGAATCCAAACAGCCCCCAGCTGGGGCTGTTGGGGTTTTAATGAGTATCTGGATGCCTGCTCCCGGGGCTGATGGACTCGATCCGGATGCCTGGGGCTAGGCATATTGACACAGAGGCATGATCTGATGACAAGAATATGTGAACTTCAGATATTGATTATTGTGAATGCAAAGCAAGAGCCATATGAAATACAGAACTCTAAGTATTGTGAGACACCTGAAGGTCTCACTCGCTAGTCCCCGCAGAGCTGTCATCCAGTTGGCCAGGACACCGCCATCACTATTGGATCCAGTTCCTGCGGGAGGATCACCTGGGTGAGCGGCTCTTCGGGGAATGGATATGGGACACCGAAGGGTGAGACGCAATACTCCCTTCCTTATGACACCTTTTCCCCATCCTACCCCGTAGGATAGGAGATCTAAAAACTCCTGCCCCCCCAACCCTCCTTCTGGACACAAACACTTTCTCACACACTGATTACCATAAAAGACGACGGACTAACAAAGCCCTATACCTAACATGTCCCAACACAAGGGTCGGGCAATTGCTGAGAATTACACACACACACCTGACTTCCCTTCCCTTTCCCCATAGGGATAAAAGGCGGGGCACAAAAGCACACTCTGAGCAAGGCCAAGCGCATAAAGAAGCAGCTATTCCAGGACGGCAGTTCAAACAGAGGAGAAAGGCGACGAGACCTGAAAGAACGACGAGAAAGTTGCTCTTGCCCTTTTTGACCCAGACCAGCAGAGCCTCAGAATGGAAACTTAAGACCAGTAATTGCAGCTGGTGAATGGTGCAAAGGATGTCAATGGTTCATGGAACCCTCCTGCACTGATATCCAGGGTGGGGAGAAGTGGTTGCCATCATGGTACCATCCTTGACTCCAAAGGCAGGAGACACCAATAGAGTTTGGCACAGCTGTTGAGTCGGAAAAAGCTGTTAACAGATTGGACTGTGTTGGGCTCAAGGTTGTGAAGAGCAACATTGTATGAAGAAAGAAGACTAAAACAAAAAGGGGTTTTGTGAGCAAAATAGGTATCAATTAAAGTGGTCTGGCGCCACATGGGTGCTCAATCGAAGGACTTGAACTGATGCCCTGCTCCTGACCAAGGAGAATGTGTTGAACTAAGAAAGTGCAGTGGTCATATGAGGGTCAAGCCAAACCCCTTGTACAGTCAAATGTCTTTGGCACGTTGTGGAAAAACTAAGTGAACTAAATTGTGGTGACAAACGTGAACCCGACTGAGGGATGTCTACAGTGAGTGGTTGGTATTTGCATGACTGAGGGAGGCGAACGTTGAGAGAAGGATCGGAGCCCGGCTGAGGGGGATCCAAGGGTGATGAGAAATCGCCCAGCGTGAAGATCAATAGAAGGAACTTTTGATGGTAGCATGGCGGCCTTCACCACGTGCATGTCCTCAATTAAACAATACACCTATTTACCTGCCTTCTTTGTAGGCAGTATCGGATCATTCCAGTGGCTGTGGGTCGGCACAGCGATGCCCTGTTGGAGAAGGGATTCTATCACAGGATGGATGCCTTCTTCCACCAGTCAGAAAATAGGATACTGTTGTACACATCGCAAGGTTCTGGCAAGATTCAGTGTGATCTTAACTGGTCCAGAGTTTACCATATACCCAGTATCATTTGCATGGGTTGACCATAAGCAGGCTGGCACATGGTCCAACAGCCCATGTTGCGGAAAGAGGGTGTTACCCCGGCCTTCAGGGTTCGAGTGGGCTGCTTCTTGTAACACTGCCAGCACGTCCTGCTATCTGAGCGAGGATATCCAAATACACAGAATCCAGGGAACAATGAATGGTACAACTCCATTTACACAACCAATATAATCCAAACAAATTCACAGGAGAACAGGGTCTTAACAAAAATGCATGCTGTTCGTAAATGGGACATATCATGACCATAAGGGGGTGTACAATGTTGAGGTATCGGCACAGGGGAAACGTGCATGCTGTTAGGGTGGAGCATGATGCTGCATATCTACTAAACATGAAACCTTTTGACCAGCAACATTACATTCACCATAAGGGGCAGCAGGATCAATCGTTAAAAGCGGCACAACACGCTTGGGGTCCCGTTGGCCTTCTTATAAATCGGTCATAAGTAACGACTGCGAAGGCGGATCTTGTGCCACCCCACCTGAGGCAATTAGCTGTCCTCCTCGACTGTTGTGCTGAGGTAGATTCTGGCACTCAGCTTTCCAGTGCCCAAACTCCTTGCAGTAGTTGCACTAATTAATGTTCGTGTTTGAATAATACCTTTCGGCAGGTTTCTCAGTCTATACCAATTGCCCTTCAAAATTGTCCTCTGCTGAGTCGAGAAATTCGTCTCCTCACCATCGAAAGAAACCTTCCCGATCGAGATCTCGAAGCGGTTCCCACCACTCTTTGAGATCGAGACACTCTAAGAAGAGGTGTCATAGATCTCCCTCCTCTTCATCCTCAAATTCCCGAGAAAGGGTCACCTGCCCCACTAAACACAGCTCTCCAGCTAAGTGGGAGGAATTTCGCAAGAAAATCCTTAGTGTCTTCGAGAATGCGGCCTTGACCCCCCTCGGAGATGCCTAGAGGTGCTACCCCGGGTGAAAGACCCGAAAAACAAAAACGCTGTGAGTTGTTGAACCCGGTGAACAAAAACCCTCGAGTGTCATGAACCCTTGAATAAAGGCAAAAATTCACTGTATAAAACTGCCATCAACGCCATCGTCGAAGGTACCTTCAGCGCACAAGTCTGTGTCATCGCCGTCATCGACCCCGATGAAGGATAGGTCCTCGAAGCCTCAAACCTCAACTGCGCCACCGGCACCAGAGGGGTCGAAAGTCCCGCCCAAGGTGTCGAAAGTGGCGTCGACAATATCGACAACACCGAGTAGGATTCCGGTTCTCTCAAATATATTGAGGCTCTTTTCGAGTTTTTCGATGCCATTTGCGGTCGAGACCTATAACGTCTGCATCGACGACCACAACTTTTTCCCAAGCACTATCCACCAATTTGGCTCCTTCTTCTCTGGAAATGGGTTTTACCCCTTATCCAAGATCTGACTATTTCAGAGCATTATCCTATATATATATATATATATATATATATATATATATATATATATATATATATATATATTTGGGTTACAAACAACAAGAGTACCCATTCCAGAGGAGCTCATTTCTGAGGAGAATAGATTGAGAGATCTACAAGAATCTTTACCAGATGCCAGTGGCATAGATACCTCTCCATACGCAGAATCTGCCAGACCAGAACCTGGAGAACATGCAGAAATGCCTTACAGAGCCCTTATGGCAAGAATTATGCAATTTATGGGGTGGACAGCACCTGCACCCTCTTTCCAGCAAGTTGATCTTACAGGTATCTTAGATAAAGGGCCTCAAGAAGACCCTATAGTCCCTTTTCATGCTGCATTGCAGAGAGAAAAAAAGCTGCAAATTGTCAAACACCTGAAGTTATCCCTGCAGTAAATAAAAATCTCTCTGCAAAGTACAGGGTGTCCGCCTCAGACCCTGAAGATTTAAGTAAGCACCCAACTCCAGAGAGTTTAGTAGTGCAGGCAGCGACGTCGGCATACCCCGCTATACCACAAGACAGACGACAAAAGATTTGATGCCATGTCTAAAAAGGTATTTTCAGCATGCAGTATGGCACTTAAGTCTATTAACGCCACTTGCACGTAGCTAGATTCAGCCACACCCTTTGGGAGTGCGCTTCATCAGTGGCTGACTGTCTCCCAGAAGGGAAGGAACGAGACGCATTCTTGAACATCACCAAGGATGGGAAGGATGTGATGTGCGAGTCCCTCCAAACAGGCATTGACTCTGCTAACAGCATCAGCAGAGCCATGGTGGTGAGTACCACAATCCGCAACCACGCAAATCTGCGGAAGTCTGGTTTTGCTCCTGATGTACAAGCCAGGCTTCTGAATATGCCCTTTGACGACACCTCTCTATTTGGCAAAAAAGCTGATGACAGCCTGGAGATATTGCAAACCTCAAAGGCGGCAGCAAAATTACTTGGGGCTGCAATCCGTCAAACGCCAAATCATGGCCGGAGACCACGGTAGTCACAGACTCTTCACTCACAGGGTGGGGAGCCCATGCCAACAACTTGACCATCAGCTGTCGTTGGTCTCCATCGGAGTCCAGACTACACATCAACCTATTAGAGCTGAGAGCGATCAGACTAGCGCTGGAGGCTTTCCTGCCATCAGTACAGGGAAAGAAGGTCCTGATAATGACGGACAACACAGTGGCCATGCATTACCTCAACAAAAGAGGAGGCGTAGGGTCACTTCCACTGTGCATAGAGGCGATGCAGTTCTGGTTCTGGGCAATTCAAGAAAGAATCTCTCTATCGGTAGTTCACCTAGCCGGAGAGAGGAACTTAGCGGCGGACGCTCTGAGCAGGCAGAACAGTCTCCCACAAGTGGGAACTAGCTCAAGAAGTCCTTCAAGAGATCTTCGCCCTTTGGGGAACCCCTCAAGTGGATCTGTTCACCACCAGTATCGACCGGAGGTCTGATCAGTATTGCTCAAGGGAATTTCCCCCGAGAAGAGGTCTAGGGGACGCATTCGCGGTGGACTGGGAGTTTCCACTTCTGTACAAGTTTCCTCCAGTCCCCGCCATTCCTCAAATGATCAGGAGGTTGAGGAGATTCTGGAAACCATGATCCTAATTGCCCTGGATTGGGCAAGGAAAATGTGGTACCCGGATCTTCTAGACATGTCCATCTGTCCTCCGATTCGTCTTCCGCAAAGAGAGGATCTTCTCTCACAGAAGGGAGGTTGGGTTCTCCATCCGGATCCTCAACCTTCACGCCTGGTTTCTGACAGGTTGAGATACAAGGATTAGGACCTCCCGGATGACCTAATGGAGGTGTTGCTTTCAGCCAGAAGGCCAGCAACAAAATCGTTATACCGCTGCCCTTGGAACAAATGTTGCAGCTGGTGTAGAGAAAAGGATATTGAACCTTTTTCATGTAATACACTGATGGTGTTATCTTTTTTGCTATACGTTGGTTACCGCGTAGCGCTGTCAATCTTTAAGCGCACTGCGGAGGAGCCTTCATACTTCAAATTGCCCATAGTCATTCAATTTCTGAAAGGGTTAACTAATGTCTTTCCCCCAACCTCTTTTCGAGTTCCACTGTGGTACCTAAACCTAGTCTTGAAATTTCTAATGGGTACTCCATTCAAACCCCTTCATTCCTGTTCATTAAGGTTTCTCACTCTTAATACAGTCTTTCTAGTGGCTTTAACTTCTGCCAGAAGAGTGAGCGAATTACAAGCTTTGTCTTGCAAACCTCCACATACAATCTTTCACAAAGATAAGGTAGTTCTTCAAGTGAAGCCGAATTTTCTCCCAAAGGTGGTCTCAGAATTCCACATCACACAAAAAATAATCTTCCCCTCATTTTACCTTCCTCCCCATCCAGGGAAAGTGGAAGAGAGATTGCACAGGCTGGATCCAAGGCGTGCCTTGAGTTTTTACATTAGCAGACTTGCGAGGATTAGGCAAGCAGACCAATTGTTTGTGGGGTATGCAGGGCATAAGTTAAGTTTACCCATTACGAAACAGACCATTTCAAGATGGATTATATTAACTATTATATAGTGCTATAAATTGGCAGGAAAATAGTCCCCTCAACACCTCAGGGCTCATTCAACCAGGGGTATCTCAGCCTCTTCAGCTCCCCAAAGAGGAGTTCCAATTAAAGACATATGTGCGGCTGCCGCATGGTCGTCCGCACATACTTTCACCAAATTCTACAGGCTTGATTCCTCCTCTAGCCAGGAGACGAGATTTGGAAAAGCTGTGTTGCACTCTGTGCATCTTTTAAAGGGAAACATTTCGTTTTACTCCCGTCTCCTCTAGACATTACTGCTTTGGGCGTCTATTAAAGATGAGGAATACCTAGGAGGACACAATCCATTCGAAGAAAAAGTTACTGACCAGCTGTAACGTTCTTTCGACTGGATGTTCCTCCCACGTGTTCCTTATCGCCCCTCCCATCCTTCCCCGCAGTAAAACTTCCCTTGTAGTTGCAGACTACTCTCCTTCAAGGGTATTAACCATGTCATGCAAGGCAAAAGCAGCCCCTCAAAACAGAACTGAGCAAGGGACGCTGCGCAAGACTATTTATACCTATGGTGACATCCGTGCCGATATGGAGGCCTTCGAGGGACGTCAACGCGCAGCGCCCTCTACTGTGAAATTTTTTCCGAGGCCAGCATGCTGGAAGTGAATTTATAAAAGATAAGGAATACGTGGGAGCAACATCCAGTCGAAAGAACGTTACAGTTGGTAAGTAACTTGTTCTTCTGGTGGATAAATACATAAGAGAACCCTAGGCGGAGCATCTCTTAGTGAATAAAACCATTTGGTTTGGGAACTTCATGCAAAGAATCCTTAAAAGGGCTGAATGGTGTGGGACATATTGTTTATGCAGACACTTTGAGTCAGGTGTACGTAACTAAGGAAGTGGTTGCTGGAAAGAGACATGTTTGCCATCCTTTAGAAGTACGTTAGTGCTTTCTGGCATGATTAACATTTAGGTGTGCTTTCCAATTTCTTATTGATCTGTAAATCTGGCCATTTCCAGGGTGCTCATTGTTATTGTCTGCATTGCCACCTGGTGTGATTCTACTGTTGCATATAGTGCCTCTGACCCGCTGCCCTGCTATCTTCTATTCCCCCCCACCTGTCTGCCCCTATGGTACTCTATCTACCCTATCTTTTCTAACTGCTTCTGCATCATCTATCCTCCCTCTCTCGCGAAGTCTGGAAGAAAGAAACTTAAAAAGGCACTCCTCAGTACCAACTCTGGTCTACCCATTGCAGACACCTACATCAATGCTTCCTCCAGACCGACGATCACTGACATTCTCTTTGCTGTCTTATGGACTACCCATATGGTCTCTGTCCTTTCCCCTTTCTCCTCCTCACCCAATGGTGGCGGCACCAGACAGGAAGTGCCCTTGGCTCACTTAGCTTCTTCCAAATGCACTATTAATGTCTATCACAATGGATCTATCATGGCTCAGCGCTATCAGCCCAACCTCCTTCTTCTGGACAGGCGTCTTCCATGTCCCTTCAACTCCCCCCCCCCCCCCTTCTCATTCCCCTCCTTACAGCTCTCATCCCCTCTCTGCCCCCCCGTACCCCCAGTTGTGCCATCCCACCCCTGTGCCCCCTCGCAAAGCTTTTAAAGGCGGCCACCAGCTTCACTTAGCTACCCTCAATTATCGCTCTATCAAACACTCCTGACATCTGTCACCTCCTTGAAGACCTTGACGTCCTTGCTCTCACCGAGACGTGGTTCAATGCCAGCTCTGTCGCTGCTTTTGACACTCTTCTCCCCGAGCGTTACAAGATCCTTTCCAATCCCAGGCCCTCCCAGCCTGATGGTGGAGTGGCACTGATCTCCCCCGAGTGGGTTTCTGCCTCCATCATCCCCATTCAAACCTAATCATCCTTTGAAAGCGTAGTCTGCAGGATTGCTGTCTTGCCTACCTTCTCTCTCTCTCGCTCTCCCTTCCCTCGATAGGCCCCTTGGACCGACCTCACTCTTCCTTTCCGAATGGGTCTGCCTGTCCTCTTTTCTTGCTTCCTCCGCCAAACGTATGTTCCTTGGGGACTTTAACATCCATTTCGACTCTCCCGATGTGGCTGCTGTTCTTTCGCGACCTCTGCAACATTCTTTCCCTCACTATCCTTCCCTCTGGCCCCAACCCACTCTGCCGGGCACACCTTCGATGCTTTCATCTCAACAGACATCTCCCTCTCCAACCCTCTTATTACCCTCTCTCCTGGCCTGATTACTCTCTACTCTCTTCCCACCTCCCCTGTCCCTGATGATGCCTCCGCCTGCACTGCCAGTCTCCTGCTCTGTCATTCGACCGATTAACCATGTGTCAGTCGCTGCATTTGCCTCTTCCTTTGACTCTCCTTCAGACTCTGTTCTAGATAACCTTCACTTTCTATCTCTAACACCCTGGATATCTTTGCCCCGTCATGAGGATCCGCATGAAGCCTGCCTCCAAATGCAACTCTTGGTATGACTCTAACTTGGCCGCTTTGAAACTCAAGTGCAAAGATGCAGAGCGGAAGGGGCCGACATCTAGCTCATCCACTAACAAACTCGCCTGCCGCCTACTCCAAAGGTAATATCGTCTCTCCATCCGCTCGAAGAAGAGGGCTCATATCCAAGCCTACATCTCTGGAGCCACCAATAACACAGCTGAACTCTTTAAAATCTGCAAGGAACTTGCCAATCCTACTGCAGTCTCCTCGTCCCTCCCGACACTCTGCTCTCCACTGGCCGCCCACTTTTCCTCCAAAACTCTGGACATCCTGTCCTTCCATCATCTGCTCACCCCTCCACCTCCTTTCTCTTGCCTTCTTTGGCCGCACTCTCTCCTCTCCCTCCTCCATACTATTCCAGAACCATCAAAAACCCCATCACCTCTCTCGCCCCTGCCTTGGCTGACCTCTGCAACCACTCATTCGCCACTGGCTCCTTCCATGAACCCTTTAAGCACGCTCTTGTGCACCCTTTCCTAAAAGAATAGCCTTATCTCTCACCCGTTTTCTGGTCAAACTCAAGGGGAAGTGGATCATCCCGCAACTGACCCTCCATAACTAAGTGGCTAGCTGCCTCCATGACCGCCAGTGTGGTTTCAGGACAGCCAGCAGCACGGAAACTGCCCTCCTGAACACCCGTGAAGACCTACTCTCTAACCTGGACTCTGTTCTGATCCTCCTTGATCATTCCTCTGCCTTTGACACAGTCAAACACTCCATCCTCATAAACAGTCTCCATGATACCCTAGGCATCATGGACAGGGCACTGGTGTGGCTCACCTCCTTCCTTTCAAACAGAGCTTCCCAAGTGCAAATGGGTCCTTGTCTCCTCCACCACACTATCTTCCTGTGACTGCCCTCAGGGCTCTATCCGATCGCCATGGCTCTTCAACATCTGCATAGCCCTCTGGCCCACCTGATCTCCACTTTCTCCCCTCATCTCCGGTGTTGTGCAGACAACACACAGCTCTCATTCAAGCTGCCATCCTGTACCACCTTCTCCTCCTCTCTCATACCTGACTGCCTGACTGTTATTAAGGCACGGTGCTCTGCCAGTGATCTCTGCCTTAATGCCATTAAGACAGAGATCTTTCTGATTGGAATGCATGCTCCCTGTTTCCTCCCCACTCTCTGGCCAGACTCTTTGGGTCCTCCCCCCTCACCCACCTGTGAGGCAAACAATCGTGGGATCATCTTTGCCTCCTCTATCCCTTTCTCACCACACATCACCGACCTTGCCCAGAGATCCAACTATCAGCCCCACCTTCTCAGGGCAATTCTACCTTTCCTCACCTTTCCCCAGGTGCTCAACGTCTCCAGAGCCCTGGTTCTCTCTAGACTACTGCATGTAGGATTGTCATAAGGCCAATATAACCGTTTTCTGTTTTACTTAGTCATTCCCATGTCCCCCCCACCCCCCACCATCTTGTCTTGTGACGCCTGGAAACACTTGTGTATAGGCACCATACATATGTCCAATAAATAAGTGGATGCTTTAAAGATACACTTTTGCTATCTTACCTGATACATCCAGGGAAAGGGATTCACCCTTTGAATCCAAGAATTATTTGGTTGAATTTATGTATTTGATTTTCAACACTTTTTCCCAAACCAGCAACGGAGACATTTCCTTTCACCCTTAGTTATTCAATTTAGGGTGAGGGTTAGATTAGTATGTTTTGTACACAAGGACAGTGAATGTAATTTTGACGATGAAACACAGGCTGATCATTGGCTTTAGTTTCCTAGGTAGGGAAACCTTCTTTAGGATGGGGACAGAGAGGCTTTTATCCAACCTTTTTATTTTAATAAGGTTGTCTTATGTTGAAAACACTATCACTTTGTGTCTGCCTTTCATTTCTAACTCCTCATAGTAGCTAAGGGTCAAAGACAAGAGACAAAATCGATACATAATCAGTGGAAATGCAGCCTGTTACAGATCCTGTGAAAGTATAAAGGAAGAGTGTGAAATAAAAAGCAGGGTCGCAACTTGGGTTGCACATGGAGGGTTTCAAATAAGGTACTCTGGGTTGAGACAAGACGATCACATGTCTCTCATCCAAAAAAATGTCTTTGCACTCCAATTATATTCCTCCTTGTCCCTACACTACTCTGACCTGCACAGCGGTCTCATGTATTCTTAATTCTGTATAGAGCATTGATGCGCTGCTTTAAAACTGCGGGGGCCAACAGTTTTACTTTTCAATGGATTGCTTCAGCTGCTCTGAAAAATCTTTGACATGGGGCGTAGTGAACCTCGACTCGGCCGTCAATCCCTTTTTACTCGGTGCTCTATCAGCGGCCCCGGACGTGACGTCAGGCATCATGTATATACTGCGTCACTACGCCCAGTACCTCAGTTCCTTTTTTCCGCACAATCTGCATGCTGCTCTTGAGGAATGCTTGCCATCTTCGAATTTCACTTGACATTTTTGAATACATTCTGTCATTGCGAGCTGCCATATCCACGCCTCGGATTACAGACTACAAGTGCAGCTCCGATTGTGGCTCCAAGATGTGTGTGACTGACCCGCATTAACATTGCTGGTATTTAAATTGCATTGTGCAACCTAGGCCTTTTCCCCACTATACAGGACTTTCAGACTTGGGTGTGATTTTTCTCCGGTATTTAAATTGCATTGTGAAAGTAGTGCCGTCCTGTGGTTTTTGCCTCCTAGCTAAGCATTAATCGAGCAAACTTTATACCAGTATCTAAGCTCCTGTCGTTTTGTCCAATTGTCTATTTGTCTCGCCAGTTTGCGCTCCTCCCTGTGTCCTTCCCCGGCGTTCCCCCCGCCCCTTACCCCTCCCTTTGTCTTCTTTCCTCTCCCTACCTACTCTATGGTGTTCTGTCTCTCCCATCTTTTCTAACTGCTTCTCTATTGACTAATCTTCTCCCCCCTACTAATTCTGGTAGGAAGAAGTTTAAAATGGACATCTTGGTCTCCAACCCAGGCCTCCATATCGCTGATACCTATACCAGTGCCTCCTCCACGCAAACCCTCACCGACATCCTTTGTCGTTCCCTCGCCAGACCTATGGACTCAACATATGGTCCCTTTATGCTCTCCTTTCTCCTCTTCTCCCATTTAACGGTGGCACCCGGTGGGAGGCCTTCCTGGCTTCCTTCCACTACATTAATGTTTACTTAAATGGTACCCTCTTGGTCCAAGACCCCCAAGCCAACCTTCTCCTCTTTGATAGACGCTTCCTGCGCCTCATCAATTTCCTTTCTCCTCCTGCTGTCCCCTCTCCCCCCCCTCCTCCCCCTCCTTTCACGGCTTTCTCCTCCTTCCTCTTCTGCCCCACCTCGGGCTGCTTCTACACCTCCGCAGGGTGTTCCTCTGATTTTGTACCGCTCCCCGGAAGTCTTTCAAGGATGGCAGCCTTCTCTACATTGCCACTCTAAACTCTCGCTCAGCTGTCAAAAACTCCTGACTTCTACCACCTCCTGAAGGAACTTGAACTCAAAGTCCTCGGTCTCACCGAGACAGGGTTCACGGTCAGCTCTGTCACAAGCTTTGACACTCTTCTCCCTGATTGCTACAAGATTCTCTCTGCACCCAGATCCTACAGTTCCGGAGGGGGTGTAGCCCTGATCTTCCCTGAGTGGATTCCTGCCTCTGTCATTCCTACGCAGACCTACTCATCTTTCGAATGCCTTGTCTGCAGGCTCTCTCTCGCCTGGCCATTCCCTTACTGTGGCTACCATATACCGGCAACCTGGTCATATCTCCCCCTTACTCTCTGAGTGGGCGGACCTCTCCTCTTCCCTCCTGGTCTCGAATACTCAACTCTTCCTTCTTGGAGACCTCAACATCCACCTGGATGCTTCCTGTCCTTCCTTTGGACTCTTTGGCGACCTCTGCGACTCTCACACTCTCTATTCTCCCCTCTGTCCCAACTCACTCTGCAGGGCACACCCTGGATGTTCTGATCTCTCCAGACCTTCCCCTTTCAATCTCGCCCACCACTCCTCTCTCCTGGAGTGATCACTTTCTCCTCTCCTCCCAGCTCACCCTCTCTACCCCTCAGGCCAAGCCAACTCCAGCACTGCCACCTACCTTCTCGGTTATCCGACCAATGAAATGTGTCACTTGAGGCTTTCTCTCCCTACCCCCGACCCTCCGTCCCCTCCTTCCTCCTTTGGTGACTCACACCCTCACACAGCCTTTTCCATGCTCCACTCTGCTATATCTGATACTCTCGATGCTCTTGCCTCTGTCATGAGGATCCGCTTGAAGCCCAAAGATAAGTGCAACTCTTGGTATGACTCTGACTTTGTCACCCTTAAATGCAAGTGCAATGTGGCTGAGAGGAAATGGCATGCTGCCGGTACATCCTCTGACAAACTGGCCTGCCGCCTGCTCCAAAGGCAATACCGGCTCTCTGTCTGCACCAAGAAGAGAGCCCACATCCAAGCCCGCTTCTCTGCGACATCTAACAACTTGGCCGAACTCTTTAAAATCTGAAAGGAGCTGACCAATCCTGCTGCAGTCTCTACAACTCCTGTCCCCTCCCAAGGCCTCTGCACGGCCCTGGCTTCTCATTTCATCTCTAAAACTCAGGACACCTGTCCTCTCTCTCTTCTCCCCCTCCTCCCTCTACTCCCAGCTCCCCCCATGCCCTTCTTCAGCCACCTCGCCTCCCTCCTTCTCTGCCTTTCCCTGTTCTCCCCAGATGCAGTTTCTAGACAAGTCTGATCTATGAAAGTCTTGTCAAAACATGTTCACCCCTGCTCCTCCAAAACCATCAAGGACCACATTGACACCCTGGCTCCTGCTCTGGCTGACCTCTGCAACCACTCCATCGCCACTAGAGTCTTCCCTTCCTTCTCCCTGAAGCACTCCTTTGGGCACCCTCTTCTTAAAATAAACCTCTTCCGACTGTTCCTGCCCGGCTATCGCCCAATCCGCATCACTCCTTTCCTGGCCAAACACCTGGAAAAACTGGCCATCTCCCATCTTAATCTTCAAACTGACTCTGTTGGTTGTCTCCATGACCATCTGTCTGGCATGGAAACTGCTCTCCTGAACATCCGTGAAGACCTGCTCTCCAACCTTGATTCCGACACCACCTGTGTCCTCATCTTACTTGAACTCTCTTCTGACTTTCACATGGTCAACCATGCCATGCTGCTCAACCTTCTCCGTGATAACCTGAGTATTATCGATCAGGCCCTGGCTTGGCTGACTTCTTTCCTCTCTGACCGACGCTCGCAAGTCCAACATAGGTCCTTCGTCTCCTCTATCTCTACTTGTGATGTTCCCCAGGGGTCTAACCTCTCTCCCTGTCTGTTCAACCACTACCTGGCACTCCTTGCCCACCACATTGCAGCTCACTGCACCAACTTTCAGTGCTCGGATGACACCCAACTCATTTTCAGGCTCCCTGCCGCCACTTCTCCTTCTCTCATCTCTGACTGACTGTCTTTCTGCTATCCAGGGGTGGTGTGCCGTCAATGATCTCTGCCTTAATGCCAGTAAGACAGAGATTATCCTCATCAGCACACATGCTACCTCCTTTCCTGTCACGCTCTGGCTGGCCTCTCTTGGCCCTCCTCCTGCTCCCACCTGTGAGGCTAAAAGCCTTGGGTTCATCTTCGACTCCACACACTCCTTCTCTCCTCACATCTCTGACTTCTCTAAGAAGTCACAATATTAGCTTTACCTCCTTAGAGGTATTCTTCCTTTCCTCTCCTTCCGCCAGAAGCTCACTGTCTCCACAGCTCTGGTTCTCTCTATGCTGGACTACTGCAATAACCTCTTTCTAAATCTACCTGCCTCTACTATGCGCCAACTGCAACTCATCCAAAACAGGACTGCAAGACTTGTCCTTGGCCTCAAACCCAGGGATCGCATCTCTCCAGGGCTTGAATCCCTGCACTGGCTCCCAGTGGCGGCGAGGATTAAGTTCAAAACCTTCTGCATTGTCTAAAAGGCCTTCTGGGGCCTCAATACCTTAAACTCTTTCTTCCCAAATATCTTCCTGCTCGAGCTCTTCGCTCATCTGCCACCAACTCCCTTGGGGTCGGTCGCCTCTCCAAGCAATGAGTTGGTGGTAGATCTCCCTCTGCTGGGGCCTTCCTCTGGAACAGCCTCCCTGCCTCTCTGAAAGTTGAGGAGAACCATCTCTGGTTGCGGAAGCACTCGGGTCCTTCCTCTTTGCTTCTGCTTTCTCTCCTCCTCTCCCCTGCTGATCTCCTGGCTACCCTCTGTATCTCGGGCCAAGGTCCCCTCCCTGCCATTTGCACATTTGTACTGCCCCCCTGCAACCCCTGCACTCTGGGACTGTTTATGTATCCCTACAGCCCTGTACCGGCACATGACAACTGATGTCTGCACTTACCCTTGCACTTGCCACCAGATGTCTGCACTTGTTATTTGTCTTTTTCTTTTACTTTATCCTATGTACTGCACTGTCCCCTCCCTTTTCCCCGCCTCCAATTCCCCCCTCCCCCCCTTGTGCGATCTCAAAGTCAACTGGCCTAGTGTTACGCTCTGCGGGGATGTTGGGACACGGTTGCAACCCTCCCTTGAAGCGGATTCCCCTTGTCGGGTTTCTTCCCCTGCTTGTGTGCTATGGACTGCGCTGGTTGTTGGCACTCCCCCTGCGAGGATATGAGAGAGCGTGAGAATGCTGCGATATGATTGCTGTCTCTCTCGAACCCTTCTTCCCAGTATGTGGTGAGCATGCGCTGACCCATATAGTCTCACGCGTTTGTTGATAATGGCAAGCTCTCCGTCCTGCTTCTCACTGCAGGGGCGCGTTTGATGGACAGAGTTCTTTCACTGGCCCATGTGCGTGGCAGCCCAGACCGGCTGTGGGTGAACCACTCTTAAGGTAAGTGTCTTTTGGCTTTTAGATATTGTAGTATTGATTCTTAATTGTCTGTATCCGTTTGATAATGTCTTTCCTTCGCTTTCTCCCAATAGGTGATATGCAGCCCAGCGGTAGTTGCGGTGCATGAAGCGGGGCCCAATGAGAAGAGATTGGAGTTTGCAATCCTCCTACGGAAGGTGAGTGTTGATTTGAGGTCTAGCGCAAGGATTTGTCAAAGCGCGACCTTAAACGTAATGTCTTTTGCAAATTCTAACCTGTCTTTATCGCTTTCTCATGCAGGTTCCGTCTTCCGATGGAATGCTCGTGGTAGAATGATGTCTGCGTGAACGCTGCGTTCCGGAGGTCTCCAAGCGGGTGAAGAATGCCTCCAATGGTCTACAATGATGCTGGCTGTAAACTGACAACAGATAAGGATGCGCTCAGGCTGCGGTAGCTTGAAGCAGGTAAGGATGCGCTCAGGCGGTGGTGAGCGTTACGCTGCCATAAGGAACAAGTTACTTACCTCTAACTGTTGTTCTCCAGCATGGGTCTGGCTTGGATTCACATGCTCATGAATATTCCCCGTCATCAGGCTGGGAATCCTCGGTAAAGAAAAAAAAAATCAGTCATTTTTCGTTTCTCAACTGTCTTTCGACTAATAACCAATCACTGGTCTCTGGGTAATACTGCCCCCAGCTAATGACTTCCCTCTAACTAAGCCCCTCCTCTGGCAGCCATCTTCAGATTTGGTAGCATGTAAAGTGGCAGTAGGACCAAGAGAAGAGCCGCAGAGGGGTAGGAGCGAGGGTTCGCATGTGAATCCATGACAGACCCATGCTGGAGAACAACAGTTACAGGTAAGTAATTTGTTCCTTCTCCAGCATGGGGTCTGGCATGGATTCACATGCTCATGAATACAAGAATACATAGCAGTACACATATGCACAACCACGGGAGGTGGCAAGGCTCAACATTAAGCATTTCAACATTAAGCATCTCTTACCTCCTCACCAGGCTCACCTTCAAGCAAACAAGTTGTGCAGCACTGCTTGGCCGACTCTGGACTCCTCCCTGGAATCCCAGTCGATGCAGTAGAATCTTGTGAAGGTGTGCATTGACCTCCACGTAGCAACCCTGCAGATGTCCAGCAGGGGCACACCAGGCCAGAACCCTGTGGTAGCAGCAATCGCTCTGGTTGAATGGGCTCTCGGACGGCCTGGCAACCGTCGGTTTGCCAACCGGTGACAGTGCATGATGCAGCCGGAGAGACATCTGGAAATGGAAGCCTTCAAGAGGGCCTTCCCTTGGTTCACAGGTCCAAAGTTCACAAACAGCTGTGAAGTCCTCCGAAAACTATTCATGCAGTCCACGTATAACTTCAGCACTCTAGCCACATCCAGCGAGTGCAAAGTCCTCTCAGCCGGCGACGGGAAGAAAACGGGCTCGTTGAGATGGAAGTCCGACGGCACCTTGGGCATGAAGGAGGGGTGCGTCCTCAGCACTACCCTCGTCTCGTGGAATGTCAGGTATGGAGGTTTACAGGAGAGGGCCTGGATCTTTCCCCTTCGTCGTGCGGAGGTGATGGCCACGAGAAACGCTGTCTTCCACGATGAGAACTTCAGCGGTGCCGAATGCAAGGGTTTCGAATGGGGGATTCATGAGCTTGGTCAGCACCATGTTGAGCTCCAACGTTGAGCTCCCACGCCGGGGCCGGAGCCTTCACCGGTGGGAACGAGCGGAACAGTCCTTTCATGAACTCCTTCACCAGGCGATGAGACGACTGCCCCGGAGTTCTGGTGTAGTGGGAGATAGCTGCCAGATGGATTTTGATGGCGGCGTGAGCCAGCCCCGCCTTGGCCAGCGACAAGTACGGCAGCACTTGAGGGGCCGTAATCCGCAGAGGGTTGATCTTCTGTGCACGGCACCAGACAGAGAACCTCTTCCACTTGTGTCCATAGCACTTGAGAGTCGATGACGCCCCGGCCTTTGCAAGCACCTCTTTGCAGTCCGCCGGGATATCTTACCCTCCAAACTCTAGTGCTGCAGGAGCCAGGGCTGCAAGTTCAGCGATCCCGGGTTGTGATGTAGGATGACGCCTCCTTCCCTGGCGAGAAGATCCGTGTCCGTCGGCAGTTTGACTGGGGTTGGTGGGGGCGCCGACATGTCCAGAAGGTCCAGGAACCAGAACTGCCTCGGCCACGCCAGTGCAACGAGGATCATCCTGTACCGGGACCGTCTGAGTTGACTGAGTCGCAGCAGCAACAGTGGGAACGCATACAAGAACAGGCCGTCCCAGGGTAACGAGAATGCATCGGCCATGCTCCCCGGCTGGGGAAACCTGCTGGCGAACCTCCGGCACTTGGTCTTCGTCGCCATCGCGAATAGATCGATTTGGGGATTGCCCCACCGTCTGAATAGGAGATCCACTTGATCCTGCCGAAGCTCCCACTCGTGGCAAGAGCGCAGCTCCCTGCTGAGCGAGTCGGCGATGGTTTCCTTTATTCCTGCCAGATGGAAGGGTACCAGGAACATCCCCTGTGACACTGCCCAGTGCCACAGATCCTGCGCTTCCTTGGATAGGGCTGGGGATCTGGTGGCCCCTTGCTTCTGGATGTATAACATCGTGGTGGTGTTGTCGGTGAAGATCCTCACCACCTTGCCCTTGAGGGATGGGGGGAAAGACCTGAGGGTCCAGAACACGGCTCGGAGCTCCAGTACCTTGATGTGTAGTGACCTCTCCTCCGGGAGCCAAAGGCCTCTTGCGTAGAGATCTCCGGTGTGCGCTGCCCATCCTTCCAGGGAGGCGTCCGTCGTCACCGTTTCCTGATGTTCCGGGGTCTGGAAGTCCATGCCTGCCGCTAGATGCACGCGGTTGCCCCACCACTGGATCGCTTGGCGGAAAATCTTGTTGAGGGAGATCTTATCTTTGAAGCTGCCCGCCGCGTGCTTCAACGGATGTCGAACTCCTGTAGTGGCCGCATCCGCAATCTGCACAGACGCACAAGGTAGATGCACAATGACATCATGCCGAGCAGGGACTTGATGGACCTCACCCTGGCCACTTCCATGGTCAACAGTCGTTGTACCTTGCCCAGGATGGTCTTCATCCTCTCCTCCGACGGTGAAGCCAACCGTGCCACTGTGTCGAGTCTGGCTCCCAGGAACAGGGCGTTCTGTGACGGTACCAAATGGGACTTTACGAAGTTGATCGAGAATCCCAGTTCCGTGAGCAGGAGGACGTTCTTTGCTGTGTGAACGACGGAGAGTTCTCTTGACTTTACTCGGATGTGGCAATCATCCAGATAGGGATATACATGGATCCCTTGCAGGCGCAGCCGCGCTGCCACCGGGTCCAGGCACTTGATGAAGACCCTTGGCGCTGACTTCAACCCGCAGGGCAGGGCCTTGAACTGGTAGTGCCGCTCTTTGACCACAAACCGTAGGATCTTTTGATGTCCTTTGCGTATGGGGATGTGGAAGTAAGCATCCTCAAAGTCCAGTGACGACAGTAAGTCGCCCTCCTCCAGCTGTCTCAGCACGTGCTGAAGGGTAACCATCCGGAACTTCTGGGACTTGATGCATTTGTTGAGGCAGCGAAGGTCCGGGATGGGTCGCCAACCGCCAGTCTTCTTTCGGACGAGGAAGTGCTGCGAGTATACTCCGGAGCCCCGGAGCCTCTTCGGGGCGATTTCTATCACGCCCTTTTTTAGCATTGCTCGTACCTCCAGAAGTAGCTCTGGCACGTGGTTTTCCCTCCTGGCCATGGGTGGTAGACGGGGAACTTTCTTGGGAATTCCAGAGTGTGACCGTTGGCCAGAGCATCCAGCACCCAACGGTTGTTGGAGATGGACCCCCATGCGCTGACGAAATTCACCAGCCGGCCTCCCACCGGGGTGCTCGGGTGGGGGCCCGACATCGCGGCCGGTTCAATCTTGCTTCGCCGAGGCCTTGCCGCCTTGGCCTCCTTGACGACGACTATGTCGTCTGGCCTTGCTGCGACCTCTGTAGGCCGCCTGCGATGGGGGTCCAAAAGGACGGCCGGCGTTGATGGAGAGAACCCCAGGCCCGCGCCGTCTCGGTGTCCGCCTTGATGGCCTGTAGTGACTTGTCTACTGCCTTGCCAAACAGGTTGTTCCTGTCGAAGGGCATGTCCATTACCCTGGTCTGAACGTCCTGACGGAAGTCGGTGGCCTTGAGCCATCCGTGCCGGCGGAGGCAAACGCCGTTTCCCATCTGGCGAAAACCGGTGTTGGCGATGTCCGTGGCCACCGTGATGGCATGGTCCGACGCACATCGCCGCCTTCTAGGATTTCAAGGGCCTCCACCCTCTTGTCGTCTGGCAGGAAATCCAGGAGGGGCGTGATCTTGAACCACAGCTCCCTGTCGTAGCGTGCCTCGATTGTGAGGGCATTGGCCGCCTTGATGGTCGCCGCTGCCGACGAGATAACTTGTCCCATGACGTCAACCTTCTTCCCCCCCGCCGTCTGGTGGGGAAGTGGAAGTTGATGCCGTCGCCCCTGCAGATTTCTTTTTGGCCGCCGCGGAGACCACTGAACCTGGGGACGGCTGAGCTCTGAGGCACATCGGGGCGGAATCTGGGATCCGGTACTTCTTCTCATACCGGTCCCTCTTCGCAGGAGCCGTGGACGGGTTCTTGAGCAGCGATAGTCCCTCGTCCCAGATGTCGTCTAGTAACGGGACTGAGAGGACGGTCTTCCTCTTGGCCTCCCGTCGTTGGGGCGTGGGATACTCTGTCTCCTCAACAGCCCGCGGCACCTTGTTGGCTCCACCATTGCTCTCTACCTCCGCCTCGTCGGGATCCTTCCTGTAGGACCGGACTTCCTCAAACTTCTTGTCCAGGATCTTTCTGACGCCAACCAGCTCATCTTCGGAGGTGGTTTCTGTGTCTGTTATGGCTACCTTGCCCCCCAAACTCCCCCTCTTTCTCATCCTGGGGTTTCACAGGGGGTCTTCTTGATAGGTTGAAAAGATGATTCCCTCCTGGGTGGCAGGGAAACTCGAGGCCCAGGAGTCGGTTCCACTGGGATAGCCTCCACAGGCTTCGCCAGTGCCTCCACGACTCCTTCAATCAAGGCCTTTACTGGATGAATCCGGGTCCTCACAACCTTGCCACCTTGCCTGTGTCTGGGGCCTTCACCTTAGGGGGAGGGTCACCGCCTCGCCCCCCCACCCCTGGCTTTCTCCGTCTGGATCGACCGGGGCTTCTCAGACTTTCTTTTCCCCGAGCCAGAGTGTTGGCTCGTGGTTGATGGCGTCGGGGCCCGCGGACTCGCAGTGCTTTGCCTTTTGTTGGGGCCCCCGTCGCTGGAGCGCCCTCAAAGGTCTTAGAAGACAGCTCAGACTTCTTCTTCTCACCTGTTGCTGGGCTCTTCGCCTCCAGCCAGTCAGCGAGTCGTTTACGACTGCCCTTCATGGTCCGGACGGACATGTTCTTGCAGAATGCACAGTCCTCCTCCACATGCGATTTGTTGGCTTGAAGGCAGTAGATACACCGGGAGTGCTCATCCTCCTCAAAGACATTCTGCAATCCACATCCCGGGCATTTCCTAAACAGCTTGGATCCAGAAGGCGTTGTCTCCTTTGTCCTGGGCCATGTGCACGCGGGGTAGGCCTCAAAGATCTTCCAGAATCCTCCAAGAAGAGAAACTCAATGAAAATTCGGCCTTGAAGGGCGTATAAAAATTCCGAACGGGTCACCGTTGATCGGAAGAAGAATCGGTAGAGCTTGGGGCTCTAATTGCCCGAAAAAATAAGAGAAAACTCTTAGAAAAAAGGCAAAACGCAATAAAAGCTCGAGAGCTATAGCATGAGGACTCCCAAAACATGAACGTGCTGTATAAATCTGAAGATGGCTGCCAGAGGAGGGGCTTAGGTAGTGGGAGTCATTGGCTGAGGGCAGTATGACCCAGAGACCAGTGATTGGTTATTTGTAGAAAAACGAAACTGAAACTGATTTTTTTTTTCTTTACTGAGGATTCCCAGCTTGACAACAGGGAATATTCATGAGTATGTGAATCCATGCCAGACCCCATGCTGGAGAAGCAGATTAACGCGAAGCGCTTGCCTGTGGGCGGGGCAGGCTTAATTAGCCTTGTCC
This sequence comes from Ambystoma mexicanum, assembly GCF_040938575.1. Lineage (NCBI taxonomy): Eukaryota > Metazoa > Chordata > Amphibia > Caudata > Ambystomatidae > Ambystoma > Ambystoma mexicanum. The sequence continues at coordinate 197,145,518 of NC_090937.1, read as the reverse complement.
GGCCACGCCTCTTAGTTCTGACTCATGGCCCCACCCTGCCCCTCCTAAAGAATGCTGCAGGTGCAGCCAAGCTCCTCCTCAAGGCCACGCCTGAACTGGATGCACGTGGAGGGCCCTGCAGGGGAGATAAGTACCTTGCACAAAAATAAGTGTGCAATGCCCACTTATTCATGAGCCTGGCGCCAAAGGCGCTAGGACTGGGTCCAACTGGACCCTCTATGTTGTGGGGGTCTGTGGTTCCTGGCCAGTGGCCATGACACCTAGTAAGATCGTTGTCTGTCTTCCCTCTGTTCCCCCTCCCTTACCTCGTCGCACCTTGAAACACTAGTGCATAGGCACGTTATAAATGCCATATCATATCTACGTATGGTGCCTCGGCATGGGTCACGACACTGAGGGGTGCGCAGTCAGCAGCAAAATTAACCCGAAGTCCCTTCGGGAGAGGGTAGCAAAGCTCACATTGGGCTGACCGCCGTCCAAGTCACTGGCGTGGTCGACCCTTTGGTCTTTGGAGGCCGAAACGGAGGGTCCCACACCTGAAAAAGAGGATGGGCACTGCTGCAAGGCCAAGAATAGATTGCACTGTCTTAGCCACTGGTGGTTGTAGTCCTTGCATAAACCGAAGAGGCGCGACCGACACAACTCAGAGTCCTCGTCGTAACTCGGTAAGTCATCGGCGGACCGGCGTCCAGGCAGGAATGGGAGGACTTTAAGTTCCAGACGTTGCCCACCTTTTAGAAGGCGGCTCTGGGTGCAGACGAGCCCCTGAAACGGCAGGTCCTGGTAGCTCCAGTGGCGTCTGATTCCAGCCCCAGGGTAGCACCGATTCTGTTGATGTCAGGGGAGCCTTTGGGCTTGACGCTGAGCAAATCGGGCTGGTCTACGACGCCGGAACCTTCCAGCACACCTCAGACCCCGGAACATTGTGGGCACCGATAACTGTTGCTTTGACATTGACGGGTAAACCTTCGCTGACCTTCGACGATCGGTCTTACGCACCGTTCTCGATTGACTTCTTCGGGTCAATGGCGTTAATTTTCGGCTCTGGCGATAGAGACCCGGGCGATGTCAACCCCATTTATTCGGGCTGTTGGCGGGGCAGACTATTTTACCGACCAGGCAGACCTCATTGTCTTGGCAGAGGGAATTCATGACTTTAGTGGGCTGGACACTTCTCCAGATATCGAATTACCGCAGGCCCACCCGTATGCCCATGTTCATCCAAAGTTTAGGGCCTTCATGGACAGGGTAGTTGCCACCTTGGGGCAGAGTACTCCTGCTGCCCCTGTCCAGGGCTATGAGGTTATGGACATTCTTGACGAGGGTCCCACCACGGGGAGACATATGCCATTCAATCTGGCTATTGCCGACCCAGTAATCTTTGTGGCAATGGGCCAGCTCCATTGCCCCAGTTAATTCTAACCTGACGAGCAAGTATAGGCCGGCCAGAGGAGGTCCTCATTTTCTTTCCTCTCACCCGACACCAGAGCGTTTGGTTGTTCAGGCGGCCACAGTGTCCACCAGGGCAGCTTCTTCTACGTCCAATTTGCCTACTGACACGGAGGGCAAGAAAGTGGATGCACTAGTAAAGAAAGTCTTCTCTTCTGGGAGCAAGGCTTTAAAAGCTACCAATGTCTCCTGTGGCTTTGTGAAATATTCATTTGGACTGTGGAAAGCCGTTGAGCATGCAGCTCAGTACGTCCCTGAAGGGGAGTTGCGGGACGGTTTCTTGAAACTGGTGGATGGCGGGAAGGAGGTGACCAGACAGTCCTTGCAAACTTGCCTGGATGTGGCAGACTGTGTTGGTTGGGCGATGCGTTCCGCTATGGTGCTTAGGAGGTAGGTATATCTGAGCTACACACGGTTCTCTCCCAATGTCCAGAGTAAATTGTTGGACATGGCTTTTGATGGAGAGAATCTCTACTGCCCGAAGACCAATGACTCCCTGGAGAAATTCAAAATGTCTAAGCTTGCCGCAAAGTTGTTAAGCTTAGCTGCGCAACAGCTGGCCCATCCTGCTTCCAGATTTGTTTAGACGGGAAGAGGCTACAGGTGCTACATCAGGAAGTCTCAGCTCCCACAAGCCAGGCAAGGGCAGAAGCGTTTCTTGCACTATGGAGGGGGGCCTCTAGAGGTCAGTAGACAACAGCAGCAGCGGCTCCGTCCTAAAAGCCGTTTTGATTTCCCCTCCCAAAACTCACTCACAAAACTCGCCTGTTGGAGGAAGGCTGTCCAAACATTGGATCTAGTGATAGTAGATTACCTCAGACACCTGGGTCCTGCAACTCATGCAGTGGGGTTGTCTGCCCTATTAAGAAAACCTCCGAACAGACCCCCCCATCACCTCCTTTCCAGCCAGAACAGGAGCTCCAGGAATAACTGCGAGCACTGTTGTTGAAGGGTGCTGTGGAAGAGGTACCACCTGAGCTGTGCTGTGAGGGTTGGGCTGGTATTCCAGAAGGGAGGAGGTCTCCGGCCCATATTGGACCTCATGGCAAGTTCTGAGGAAAGACAAATTGTGGAGGTGACATTGAGCGGTATTCTCAACGCTCTTGAGTTACAGGACTGGCTGGTGTCTTTAGATCTTCAGGACACCTATTTTCATGTGCCGATACATCAAAAGCAGAGGAGGTTCCTCTTAGGGGACAAGCACTACCAATTCAAAGTGCTTCCCTTTGGGTTCACCTCCGCTACGCCCACTGTCGAAAATTGTTCTGAGCAACTGTAGCTGGAAGGGGATATCTATCTGGTGAGGAATCTGCAGGAGAAGAATCCATGAAAGAACATTACGGTAAGTAATTTCTCCTTCAGATAAACAGTTTTGTTAGGCAGGTTTTCCCTCTCCTTTTGCTCTGGACAGATTCTATACTTCCCATCCAGATACGGATGTTTGGACCAGTTTCAGACAACACAATACATGGCATCACAATAAATTGATGCATTTGTGTTCACAAACCCACTATTTTTCGATTGACACTTGCTTACATGTCTGCTCTCTCTCCTCCCCGTATCTCCGGGCGCTCCGACCAGTTCGCCCCTCTGGTGAAATTGTCCTTTCTGCGCCCAAGGGGATCGCTGGGCAATGGCCCCAGCGGCCCCAGGTCTTGCCAAAAAGCAGCAGGAATCCAAAATCTAAGGCACCAGATTGTGGTGGAAGAAATGACCACTCATGGTTCGGGTGGATTAATTAACACTTTTTATTAGCAAAGCAGTAGCAGACAAATAATCAAGAGCAACACAAGACTTTGGCGAAAGTGAACCCCTTTCTCTTCTTTGTCCAGGTCTCTTATACCCATATGATTACATGAGTTTCAATGTCGGGGTGGGGATTGTCTCAGCCTGGCAAAGTCACACCTTGCAACTTTATTGCTGGCATAAAACAAATCCTCATTAAACAGCTTTTTGATGCCAGTTGCACTCTGCCATGCTCCTTAGTGTTATCAGTGAAGACCCCATATCTTAATACATTTCTCCAAGGTGAATATACTTCTTAAGCTTTGAATCCGCTCCAAGGCAGGCGAGAGTACTTGTAATATCTTGACTTCCGCCAGCTAAAGCCGCCTTTTAGTAGGCAAGCGAGAGCAAAGAACACGCGTGGCTATGCCAAAAAGGATAATTACAAGAAGTGTGAACAGTGAAGGGGAGCATTCTTTCGTGGTGAGAAAAGCGCTTTTCTTACTGTCACATGCACACTACAGCCTATCATCTCGCCTTGTGCAAGCTAGAGACAGTGGTTTAAACCTTTGCGAGTGGCAAACAAAATATGGTATACAGTGACTTTATTTATTGTTCACTTGTTAGGTGCTTAGACAGAAAGCAAATACTGTTTCAAAGCGCCCACAGGGCAACAGGAAGGGGACAGAGGATGATAGTCTATGAAATTACAATATTAAATACAATAGAAAATGGGGAGGGGAAGACAAACCTACTATGCCTTGCACGTGTTCAGAACGTGCAAGTGCAGAGGGGAGAAGTGTATGGAATAGGTGCTGTTGCGCTCATGGAGAGCAGCAGAGGAAGCGATATGAAGAAAGAAAGGTAAGTGCGACCTCCAGTGGTGGAGGGTGAGCCGAGGCCAGTGCAGAAGATGGACAGCAGCAGGGAAGATAAGATGTGGGAGGTCAGGGCCCTGAGGATGCAGAAGGGCCTTGCACACCATCAATCTTCTTTGAGATTAGCAGGGGAGAGAGGAAGGGAAGGAAGAGGTCACTAGGAAGGTCTTGGGATCTTTTCCGGAACTTAAGGCGGGCCTGCTGAAGATGAAGAGCGAGGGGGAGGCTGTTCTAAAGAAGGAAGCCCGCTGAGGAAAGTGATCTATCCCCTCCTCTCTGTTTAGCAAACAACTTTACACACAAGGATTTGGTGACAGAATGTTTAGTCAGAAAGAGTTGCAGATAGTGTGGTCTCCGGCCCCAGACAGCCTTGTGGATGATGCAGAGGGATTTGAATTTAATCTGTGCTGTGATAGAGAGCCAGTGAAGACTTTGTAGGGCAGGAGAGATGCAGTCTCAGGGCTTCAGGCCTAGGATACGTCTCACTGCCCGATTCTGGATTAGCTGAGTGGACTACGGGAGACTAAGGCGAAGTCTATTGCAGTAGTCAGGCCTAGAGAGAACCAGAGCCAGGGTAACATTGAGTGAGTGAGAGAGAGTGACTCTCTCCGAAGATGACTCTGAAGGTTTCTTGCTTCTGTAGACGGAGCAGGGGGAGAGCACAGGGAAGAAGACAGAGCCAAGTAGGCAAGAATTTGCCCAATATGATTTTGGAAGAGCTGTCAGTTAGGAAGGAGGTAAGTCAGTCCAATGCCCGCTCCGAGATACCAAGGGTGTCGTGGAGTGGTTCTGTGTCAAATCCAGAAGAGAGATCAAGGAGGATGAGGACAGCAGGGCAGTTGGAATCGAGGGTTGCAAGCAGTTCTTCACAGGTGTTCAGAAGAGCCTTTTCCGTGCCTCTGGATGCTCTGAATCCAGATTGATTGTTTTGAAGACCCCAACAAGTTCAGTGTGGGTGTTAAGTTGAGGCAGGGCCAGCTTCTCAAGTAGTTTCCCCAGGAAATGGTTGATGGAGATAGGGCGATAGTTGGCTCGGCAGGGAGCGGGTGCACAAGGGAGTGCATGAGGGAGGGTGGAAAAGAAATACAGTAGTAAAGGAGTGTTTACAAAGATCAGCGAGAGCAGGGGCGAGAGAGGAAATGTCCTTGATGGTTCTGCGTGAGCAAGGGGCAACCTGTTTGGAAGAGACCTTCATGGGGTTGACAACTCTGGTGACTTCTTCCGTAGAGACAGAAGCGAAGGAGGAGGGTGAGTGGTTAGGGGAGGTAAGGTGGGAGGGATGGGTTGGAAGAATGCGTGCCAAGGCTGTTCAGTATGTCCTAGGTTTTGGTGGTGAAGTGAGTGGCGAGTGTATTACAAAGGGCCTGGGAAGGAATAGGGGCAGAGGATTCCACGTACGGATTGGCAAGTTACCGGTAGATTTTGAAGCATTCAGCCGTGTTGTTGGACGCGACATGACATTATGACAGGGGGTACATAAATGAGTATGTCTTGTTACATATTGTTACTCCACGTTTTGTTTTTGGAATGGTCCAAGGTTGACACATTGTGATCTGCATCCTTTTATTCTCTGACTTATGGGTGTGTTGTGTTTCTTTCAGAGAGCTCAGGCTGCCCTGCATGCAGTGAGTGCTGTTCAGTCAGGAGGTTTGGCACTTGCAGGTGGTCCTGCTGGTGAGGGAATGCTACTTCCCGGCCAGTCTCCTGTCATCCGAATCATTGTAGAAAACCTCTTCTACCCTGTAACTCTGGAAGTACTTCATCAGGTAAGGCCATTTACACATGACCCATATGCCTTTCATTTATTATGGACTGAATCTCTTGTCTGTTTCTGGCCATTGTGCTGAGTTTTTATAGTGTGAACCTCGCTGAGAATCAACAGAGCCTGTAAAACCAAGAGGCACAGTAATAGGTGGTACACAAATAATATGGATGGAATTAGAAAGGTAGAATTTTAATGATCATAATAAACTTTGAAGTATGTGATAATAGGGTAAACAGGTTAGGAAGGGGATGTCATACTGAGTCTTCATTAATTTGTTTGTTGATCTGCAAATGTGCTCCCATCGTAGCTATATTATTGTTGGGTCTCCATCCTCAAAACCCTCCACTGCCCTTCTGCTATTAGAGAGGAAGAAAACGGTGTTCCCTTTTATTCTACCCCATAAGACTTCAAATGCGAAGTCATTAAGCAGCTCCTCCCACATTTTTCCTGTCTTTTTCCATGCCATGTTTACCAGCTCTAGAAAGCAACTCTGAATGTAATGTTTCTGTTGTTCAGACTTCAATTTCACACTTGTGATTATAGTCACTTCGATTTTAAATACATTTTAGTTGGGTATAATTAGAAGGCAAATATTCACCATGCAAAGAAGCACTGTGTTGGAGAGCCTTCTGCATAAATAAATAGGTACCACATTCTGATAAAAAATGGCAAATGGCCGCCTGGCCGGACTACTTAAAACTGAGCAAAAAAGTATTTGCAGGTGTGGGGAAGGCAACGGGTGTAAAGGCGACTAATTTCATAGGGGGCTGGTGGTGAACTCTTGGGAGTTCTAGACTGGGATAGAAAAGGGAGCAGGTACCCCATATCTCAGGATAGGTTCCAACCACATCCGCATAGGTTTCACAGTAGTATTTCTATGTAACAAACACAGCTGAAAACACAGGCAGAATTACCCACGCCTGTCAACGACCAGAACATAAAGACCGGATACAGGCCCCAACAGCTGTGTTTGAATGCAGCAATCGCTGTTGAAAATTTAAAGAGAGGTGAAGTTGCTCACTCCAGACAAGTCGCACAGCATAGCCCCGAGATTGGGATAATTCCCAACATCTGCACCAGTCCATTGGTTTTAAAATGGGGATTGTCATAGATAGCTCAAGAATCACTCCACACCTTTGAGACGCTTTAAGGCTTTTCATTTTCATTTTTGTCAGGGACGTAGGGCCGTACCTCCCTCCCTGTCTCTTGTCTAATGTAGCATCTCCTCCCTAGCGTCCCCAATCACAGGTTAGTATGTAAAGAAGGCTGACCTGTACTGTCTGGGTCTACCTTGTACTAGAGGTGAAGAACTAAAGCCAGATTCCCTTCTCTAGCTAAGCTTCCTCAGGAACTTCCAAACTGTCCCTACGCTATCCAGATGTTAGTATTCTATTTGGAACTGTGCCTTACAGATGCCCTGTTGGTGTCAATATTCCCTATAACACGCTCACTCTCTGCTCTCCCTCTCCTCTCCCTTCTGCTCCTCTTTCTCACCTCTACCCTCTTCTCCTTACTCCTTCCCACAATCTTCTGTCCCTCCAATGTCACTTACTCTTTCTACGGCTCGTCTCCACCCAGTCATGGTACTGCTCTCTCGTCCACACTACTTCTCCCTCTGCCACACAACTACTGCCTCCTCCCCACCATTACTCCCCCCCGCCAGTACTCCCCCTCCCCTCCCCTCCCCCCTCCCTGCCACTGCTGACCCTCCCGGCCACTGCCTCCTCCCCTCTCCTGCCTCCACCTGCCACTACTGCCCCCTCTCCACCACTACTGACCCTTCCCTACCTGCCACTGCCTCCTCCCCACCACTACTGCCTCCTGTCTCCTAGTACTGCCTCCTCCCCACTACTGCCTCCTCCCTGCTACTACTGTCTCTACCCCGCTACTGCTGCCTTCAACACACTACTCGAACACCCTCCTTTCACTCTGTACCATACACTTCACATCACTCCCTACACTGATAACTCTAACCACACTTAACACACTATCACGCACACTCAATCTGCAGTACCACTCCCACTCACTAGCCAAATACCTCACCTGCTTTTGGAAATGGCTCCACGCTCTGCTGCTCTTTCTTTGCTGACCTCTTTGTGTTCCTCCTCCTCTAACCTCACATGAAAAACCCACACTTCCGATTTCCTGATGTGCCTTCTCCTCCCATTGGACATATCTCCCTGTCCAATTCAGCCCTTTTTTCCCACCTGGCCAGTGTTTTTGGCAAAAAAATGTATAAACATCAATTTAAGTCCCTGCCCCTCTCTTCGCGTGGGTTTGCTGTGGATAGTCAATGGCGGTCAGGGAAGCAGACTGTCACAATTCGGGTTAGGGGGCATTGTCCCTGAACCCCTAAGGGAAGTCGTTCTTCAGGGTATGTGCCCATTGTCTTAGTCCCTGGTGGTGTATGGGTTTCACCACTGCCGGGGCAGCTTGACTCGCTGCCGCTTGAAAGCTCTGTGCGGTCTGTTCTGCGGGTGCATAGCGGTGTGTTGGTTGTCCCTCCCTATCTGGTGCACTGAGCTCTATGTAGCACAGGATGCTGGAGGGTTATCTGTACCCGGTTGGATGCCTGCTTCAGGGATCATGCTGCAGCAAGCGTGTGGCACTGGAGGGTACCTTTCTCCTGATCTTGGTGACTCCTGTCTTATAACAGCTTTGTTGACTTTAGGCATAAAACGTCTGGTGGGCACGTTCTGCAAGAGAACCATGGGGTGAGAAAAAGGTGTACTGCAAAATGTACATGCTGGCACCAGTGGGATAGGAATTGTGCTCCTCTAAATTGCTGCCGTCCTCCTGAAGAGTGGAAACTGATTTGTTTTGTTCCTCGGCGGTCTCCCTCTCCCGGTGAAAGGGGTTCCTATCCGCACTTGACAAAGTCAGGGTATAGGATTGACTCAGATGAGGCGCCTAACTCACCAGCAGCATAATGCGTAGCAATGACACCCATGAAAGGGACTTTAGGATACCCTTAATTAAAATCCACCTGACCCTCACATCCATCTCTGTTCATTCCCTGTAGGGAAAGTGTTCTCCCTGATCACCAACTAAATTATTGCCATTGTTGCACGGAAAGTATTGGTTTTATGGAGTAAATAGAGTTGAAAACAGTGACTACAAGGCACAGACGTATGTGGGTACAGAATGAAGTTGCCAACTTCACATTGACAGATTTAGTAGGACATCGTAATTATAAAAGTTGCAAACATTGCATGACTAGAATTCAATACCTCATGGCTTGCTATAGGGAAGCTAAGCATTGCATGCGGGTTAAGAGAGTGGTAGTGAAGGTCTATGTGTACGGTTCGACTATCTCTGTCCTGCTCTCTCTCTTTGTCGTTAGTTTTATTTTTTTCTCTTTCTACATTGTACTTATATCTCCCAAGAAAAATATATTTTACACTTAGTGGTACAAGGATCACAGACTGTGTGGTGATGGTGCAGGTGGCTCCTGCTAACTCCCTTTGTTTTTGTAAGAGCCATGCTCTGGTTCCATCGAGGCAAGGACCTTTAAAATGACAGAAATGACTCCTAGGGATATCAAAACCACAAGTGTCCGTTTTGACTTTTTGCGCCTTATGCCTCACTTTGCACATGTGCTGTGCCTGTGGGGCCTCCTTGATCATTGCCCCTCAGGTCATTCAGAACTTTGTGACTTCTGGAAATGACTGGATGTCTTTCAACTAAGAAAGCCTTCAAGTGACGGACCTTCATCTGAAATGCACCTTATGAGAAGAGACAGCCCCAGTCCCTCTACTGTGAACTGCAGTTTGGCGGGCACTCTTTTCTTTCTTTGCCTCTTGCTAAAATATCATTACACATAATGAATTGCGATGGGCAGTTTGATTCTGTTCCGTCTTTTGACCTCATAGCCCTGTGTTTTGAACATTGCTATTGGTGGAATGAAAGAATATTTCAATGAACAAGCGTTCTTGTATCGATTATCAGGAAGAGAATCCACTGTGCTATTTTGTTAATGAAGCTGCATGCATGTATGCATAATTCCAATTGAAGAGAACCATATTATATGCTAGCACTAATGGGTGTCTCTAAAATATTAGCCTTATCGGTATCTGAGCTCATTTATTTGTATTTCTAACTCTTCTTTTCTCTAGGCTGCGATAAATGTCAATGCGGGTTCACAAGGATTCCTTTTTCGATCTGTTTTAATATTTTAAGTGCCCTTTGAATCAGCATATTTGGTGATGACCAGTGGCACAGATTTAAGTTATTTGGAAGACCAGACTTAACGGAAGGATGTCTAAAGTAGGGAGAGCAGGTTATTTTCTGGTGGGGGTTTAGGTTTAGCAAAGCAACATGATTTTCCATTAAAGGAAAAGAAAGCTTGCTTCAAAATATCCAGTGGAAAATTAAGGGGTGAAATGAGAGTGCAGAATATCTAACATATGTCAACTAAATAGTAACACATGTTTTGGGTTGCAAAGAGTTGTAGGAGGTTAGGGTAAGGAGGGGATAATTTTTTTCTTTTTTTTTATTGTAATAAACCATTTTACCAAAGAGCTTAATTACATCACTTCACAATTCCTTTTGTTAAAATTAGAATATACATCAATCCTTCTCACCCCCAACCATCACTTAAAAAACCTCTGTCGACTGAGTAATCAGTCAAGATTGCATCCATGTAATTGATTACTGCACATGTCAATTTAAAGTTATTACCCGCAAGCCGCAAGATCCCACCAGTCCTCCATATTTTCATTTCTGGGGGCAAACTACCACAAATGTAAACTGCCTTGCGGTGATAGCTCACGACATTCCACCACAAGATGTTTTAACGATTCCACTGCACTATCAAAGAATCTACAAAGGTTGTTTGATGTCCCTTTATCACGCCCCAGCAATAACATCTCTTTAATTGGTATAGGTTCAAACGCAATCTTAGAAATTGGTCTCTATGATAGCGAGATGGAAATTTAATCAAGTAACTAAGCGTTTGGTCGATGCCATGTACTGCTGGTCCGTTGTCAAGAGCCTTTACCAATTTGTCTTTTTTCTGTATTTATTATCCAATTCCACTGCCTTCATTTTTTCTTTGCTGCTTGCAGATTTAACAGGACGTTTTTCATTTACACATCTATTCCTTTAATTTTCGTCTTCCAGATTGTTAGCAGACTGTTGTTCACTTGCAAATTTGTTTGGTGCAGAATCTCATACGGTATTGACACAAGAGTTAAATTCATTTTTCGCAGGGCCGCCACAGATTTCCATAAAACAGTCCCATATAGTGAGTCAATACATAATTCGTAACGAATTGCGGTCATTGAAACGTTTGATGGCAATTTAAGTATCTTTAGCAAAATCAGCCTTCTAATTTAGTCAGACATTTTAGCTGATATTCCAACCAGCTTCACATCCAAAGGTTATAGTTGGGACTACTTTCTGTAAATAGAATGCTAGAATTGATTTGAGAGTGAATTTGCCATAGCCACCATGTAGTTTAGCTCCTTGTAGTGCAAACAATGACATCCAAACTAGCAGATCCTGTACCCAACACCATTCTCTGATCAACTTGTTAAAAAGCACTCCCAGATAATCATCTCAGTGGATTGATGATTCTCGCCTGCTACTGACCATTTGAAGAGTTTATCGAGTTTTTTTAGCTTTTGGACGAAATGTCACACTTTTGGATTTTTTGACATTTATTTGTAACTTGTTTGCCTGGAAGTAGCTTTGAAGAGAGGACAGGAGCTGTTGTAGCCCAATTTGGGTAAGTCCATTAGCACAATATCATCAGCATAGATGATCCAGCTGATTTGGTGACTATTTATATTTGGTGGAAAGGACTTTTTCGAAGGGATTGTGTCCTCCGACGTATTCCTTATCTTAGATAGATATCTCTTTCCAGCTTTGCTGGCCTCGTAAAAAATTTCTCTAGAGGGCGCTGCGCGTCAACGTCCGCCGAGTCGAGGTCCCTCGACAGCCACCGTATCGACGTCGACGTCATCCTGCCTATAAAGGCCGCGCGCAGCGTCCGTTGCTCAGTTCCGTTTTTCCACGCTTACTCAGTGCCTCGGAATATCGTTGCTCAGTTTTCGTAGAGAATTAATCCAATTTCCTCGAGATATTCGATCCATACTCGATGGCTTCCTCGTCGGGACCGACGACCCCTCGGTCCGGCTTTAAAAAATGCCGAGACTGTGGGAAAAAGATGTTGCTGACTGATCCTCACAGAGTTTGTCTGTGGTGTTTGGGAGCTGAACACCATTGTTCGGAGTGCGAGGACTGTATGTCCATGACAGCTAAGGCCCTGAAGGAGTGTAGGGGGAAGCTGGAAAAAGGTAAGACTTCAAAAGCTTCTTCTTCCTCGACAAAGTCGAGCCATTCGTCTCCTCGTCACCATTCGCGCTCCAGGTCTCGAAGCGGGTCCCATCACTTCTCGAGATTGAAGCACTCGAAGAGGAGACGTCGAAGATCCCCTTCTTCGTCCTCCTCTTCCTCTGTTTCACCTAGGAGAATCCCTTGCCCCACGAAACATAGTTCCCGGGCTGAATGGGAGGAATTCCGCAAAAATATGATGAGCGTCTTCGAGAAAGCGGCCTCGACCCCCTCGAAGACTGCCGAGAGCGATGCTCTGGTCGAAAGACCCGAAGGTCTAAAACGCCACGAGTCGCAGTACCCGGCGAAGGAAGCTTCTCGAGTGCGTGACGAACCCTCGAGTAAAGCTATGACCTCGAACCCTTCTTCGAAGGTTCCGTCAACGCCGAGGTCGGTGTCTTTGACACAGTTGTCGAAGGGACCTTCGACACACGGGTCTATCGACTCGACGCCATCTTCGACACCGGCGTCGACGCCAAGGAAAGTCACGGTTGCGGCGCACCCAGTGGCTATCCCTAGGTCTTCAATGGCGTGGAGGTTGTCGACATCCTCAAGCAGAATCCCAATTCTATCGAGGACCTCGAGGCCTCCGCCTTTCTTTTCGACGCCACGTTCGAAGCCTTCGACGTCGACGACATCGACGTTTTCGAGGCCGATTACAACAGGTTTGGCACCCTCTGCCTTGGAGATGGGTTTCACACCCTTTGTGAGTTCAGATTAATTGAGAACTATGTCCTCAATTATGGAAGAGGGAGAACTCTCTGACCAAGAAGAGACATTTGAGTTGCAGGGATCTGCAACCCCAGTTCAAGAGGAGTTATCCTCAGAGGAACGCAGATTAAAGGAACTCTATGATTCATTACATGAGGCAAGTGGGTTAGACACTTCCCCTGAGATGGAGTTCGCTAGGCCAGACCCGGGGGAGCATGCTGAAACCCCCTATAGAGCCTTAATGGCCAGGATCACAGAATTTATGGGGTGGTCAACACCTTCACAGGCTTTCCAACAAGATGACCTCACGGATATTCTTGATAAAGGTCCACAGGATGATCCTGTAGTGCCTTTTCATAAAGCTCTTCAAAGGAAAATCATGACAAACTGGGAAGTGAAACTGGGAAAACCAGTCCCGGCAGTAAATAAAAAAACTGTCTACTAAATACAGGGTATCTTCTGCAGATCCGGAGTTTTTTCCAAACACCCATCCCCAGAAAGTCTGGTGGTACAGGCAGCATCTTCTACTGACATCAAGACTGCTTACCCTACCGTCCCACAGGACAGGGACGATAAAAAATATGATGCTATGGCAAAGAAAGTTTTTTCGGCATGTAGCATGGCGTTAAAATCTATTAATGCTACTTGCACCCTTGCTAGATTCAGCCATACACTGTGGGAGTGTGCTTCTACAGCGGCTGACTGCATCCCGGAGGGAGAAGAAAGGGAGGCGTTCCTAAATATCATACAGGACGGTAAAGACGCTATGTGCGAATCCCTCCAGACGGGCATTGATTCGACTGACAGTATCAGCAGAGCAATGGCGGCAAGTACTACAACCAGGAGATTTGCTTGGTTGAGAGTCTGGTTTTGCCCCAGATGTGCAAGCCAGGCTCTTGAACATGCCATTCGATGGCTCTTCTTTGTTTGGGAAAAAGGCGGATGACAGTTTAGAAAAACTGCAAACCTCAAAGGCAGCAGCAAAATCCCTAGGCACTGCAATACGTCAGACACCTTTTCGTTCCACAGGACCCTCTGCGAGAGGCAAGTCCTTTCGCTTCTACTCTGCATTCGGAAGAGGTAGAGGACGACCGGCTCAAAGGAGACAAAGAAGAACTACCCGAGGTGGACGGGGTAGATATTCAAAAGCCGCAGCAACAGCAGGTGCCTCTTTACTATCGGCATCTGCATCAGCCGCCCCAAAACCACTCTGAGGACTTCCCTCACAAGACACCTGTAGGAGGCAGGTTAACTCAACATCTGGCGGAATGGCAGGCTATCACGTCAGATGCTTGGGCATTGGAGACAGTTGCACAAGGTTACTGCCTGCCTCTCCTACGCATACCTCAGAGTAATCCACTGGGGATCAGCTCTCAAAAAGCTCCAGATCCGCTCCTCTTGCAGGAAATTTTAGACCTGCTAGAGAAAGGTGCCATAGAACCGGTACCTGTAGCGGAGAGGAACAAGGGCTGGTACTCCCCTTACTTTCTCATTCCAAAGAAAGACGGAGGACTGAGACCCATCTTGGACTTGCGAGAATTGAACAAATTCCTCAGGAAAAACAAATTAAAGATGGTAACTCTTTCTCAGATCCTTCAGGCCCTCCAGTTCCAGGACTGGTTGGTATCTCTGGACCTTCAGGACGCTTATTTCCATGTGCCTATCCATCTCAAACACAGGAAATACCTGAGGTTCGCAATTGGCAACTCTCATTATCAATTTCGAGTGCTGCCATTTGGGCTGACCTCCGCCCCGAGGGTCTTCACCAAGTTAATGTTGGTAGTGGCTGCAAGTCTAAGGAGGGAAGGGATTCACGTCTACCCCTACCTGGACGATTGGTTGATCAGGGCTGTATCTTCGGAACAAGCTCAGATCCAGCTAAATCACTTTTGCCACTCCCTTCACAGCCTGGGCTTCTCCCTCAATTTAAAGAAGTCACAAATGATACCATCGCAGAGACTCCAGTTCATCGGAGCGATCCTGGACACTTCCCTGGGAAAAGCCTCGCCACCAGAGGTGAGGGCTCAAGATATTCTACAGATGGTTACCAAGTTCCAAAATGCCCAACGTCTCCCAGCCTTTGACTTTTTGAGGTTGCTAGGCCTCATGGCATCCTGCATTTTCCTAGTGCCAGAGGCTCGCCTGAGAATGAGATCCCTCCAGTGGGCACTGAGAACTCAGTGGTCACAATTCTCAGGGAGAATGACAGATCTTCTTCAGGTTCCCGACAGGGTGGCTCGAGACCTTCAGTGGTGGGCCTGTCAGGAGAACATTCTGAAAGGAAAACAGTTTTGGCAACCCTGGCCAGAGATGACCGTAGTCACGGATGCCTCACTCACGGGGTGGGGAGCCCACGCCAACGACTTGACCATCAGCGGTCGTTGGTCTCCATCGGAGTCCAGACTACATATCAACCTGTTAGAGCTGAGGGCCATCAGACTTCCGCTGAAGGCGTTCCTGCCATCTGTACAAGGAAAGAATGTCCTTATAATGACGGACAACACAGTGGCCGTGCATTACCTCAACAAAAGAGGAGGCGTAAAATCACTACCTCTGTGCAGAGAGGCGATGCAGCTCTGGTTTTGGGCAATCCAAGACTAGCCGAGAGAAGAACTTGACAGCCGACGCTCTGAGCAGGCAGAGCACAGTCTCCCACGAGTGGGAACTAGCTCAGGAAGTCCTTCAAGAGATCTTCGCCCTTTGGGGAACCCCTCAGGTGGATCTGTTCGCCACCAGTGTCAACAGGAATTGCGATCTGTTCTGTTCAAGGGAATTTCCCCCGAGAGGACCTCTGGGAGACGCGTTCATAGTGGACTGGGAGTTTCCGCTTCTGTACGCGTTCCCACCGGTCCCTGTCATTCCTCAAATGATCAGGTGGTTGAGAAGATTCCGGAAAACCATGATCCTAATTGCCCCAGATTGGGCCAGGAGAACGTGGTACCCGGACCTTCTAGACTTGTCCATCTGCCCTCCAATTTGACTTCCACTCAAGGAGAATCTTTTCTCGCAGAAGGAAGGTCAGGTTCTCCATCCAGACACCAGAACCCTCAACCTTCACGCTTCGCTTCTGAAAGGGTGAGGTACAAGGATTGGGATCTCCCGGATGACGTCATGGAGGTGTTGCTCTCGGCAAAAAGGCCAGCAACAAAATCTTTTATACCGCTGCCGTTGGAACAGATTTTGCAGCTGGTGTAGGGAAATGAATATCGATCCCTTTTCATGTGGTACACCAATGGTTTTGTCCTTCCTATTTAGCTAATTCAGGCCTTCAAGTTGGCACCATCAAGGGCTATCTTGCAGCGCTATCCATCTTTAAGCGCACTGCGGAAGAATCATCCTATTTCAAGTTACCCTTGGTAATACAGTTTCTAAAGGGGTTAACTAACGTCTATACCCCCAAGACCATTCCAGGTTCCCCTATGGGATTTAAACTTAGTCCTAACTTTCCTGATGGGCACACCTTTCGAACCACTCCACTCTTGTTCGTTAAGTTTTCTTACCCATAAGACTGTTTTATTAATAGTGTCAAGTTGGGAAGCACGAGAGGGCTGCGTATCTGGTTTCTTGGTCTTTGATCTTGCCGGGGTCGCCAGTCTGTATCCAGTTGATACACGAGAGACCAGCCTCTCCACAACCCAAAAACTGATACTGGGTGGAGGATGGGCCGATTCCCAATGTCACGGAAGGCACTTTCCTGATTAACGTGACGAAGGGACTGTGCAAGCACAGGCAGGAGAGGCAGCGGTCTTGTAACAGATTACGGGCCGGGATGGAGTCCGTAGGAATAAAGTCCAAAGTACGTGAACTGAAGCGTAGGTCTTAGATTCCGGTGAGGCAGGTATCTTCTTGGTCCACAGGAATGAATGAAGAAGTAAGGCTGGACAGGAAAGGAACTCTAGGGCAGCAAACGCTGGGGACCCTGGTTAGAGGATGCGGGCAGACCTAGGATGGTCCAGGTAAAAGTATGCCGGCAGAACCTGAGTATTTGGTAAATACTGACAGAGCCTGGGGAACCCAGATATGGAAAGCTGGCAAACCCAGGGAGAGCCCAGGTAAGGTAGCTGGATGGCCCAGGGAGGAACACTGGAAAAGTATGCTGCAGGCCCAGGAAGGGACTCAGGTAAGGTATCAAACAGTCAAACAGGCCCAGGGATGAACTTCTGGAAAGGTAGCAGGCAGCCCAGAGCGGGCTCAGGTGAGTACAGGCGGCCCAGGTAGGAAGCTCGCAGAACGAAGCGAACCGCGTTGAGACGCAGCTTGCCTCGAACTGCGACCTCCCTTTATGGGTCGCCGGCGCCCGTGAGGCTTGGAACGCAAGCCGCTTCACCTCCGGGCGCCGGCGTACCCAAAGCGAGTCCTGGAAGGCAAGCCCTTCCGAGGGCTCGAGCCCAGTCCACGGCGCATGCGCGGAACCCAGACAGAGGTCTTCCGCGCATGCGCCGTAACCCTCCGGCTCCGACACCCAGCGCTCTCCCCCTGGCGAGCCCCCAAGTGCGGAAGTGTGGGTAGACTTGCCAGGAGGTGAAGGGACGTGCGGGCGCGGCGGACCCCGGTCTCCAATGTGGCGTGACAAATAGCACTTACATCTGCTAGAAGGGTGAGCGAGTTACAAGCTCTTTCTTGTAAACCCCCTCATACAATCTTTCACAAAGACAAAGTTGTTCTGCAAGTGAAGCCTAATTTCCTCCCAAAGGTGGTTTCTGAATTTCATATCACTCAGAAGATTACCCTTCCATCTTTCTATCCGCCTCCTCATCCGGGGAAAGAGGAAGAGAGGTTACACAGGCTATACCCAAGAAGGGCTTTAAGTTTTTACATCAGTAGACTGGCTAGGATAAGACAAGCAGACCAGCTGTTTGTAGGCTACGCAGGTCACAAGCTGGGGTTACCGATAACTAAGCAGACCATTTCCAGATGGATCATTCTAGCCATTTTGGAATGTTATAAACTGGCAGGAAAAGAGCCCCCTCAAAATCTTAGGGCTCATTCGACCAGAGGTATCGCAGCTTCATCGGCCCTCAAAAGAGGAGTGCCGGTTAGAGACATATGTGCGGCTGCCACATGGTCGTCCGTCCATACCTTTACACGGTTTTACAACTTGGATTCCTCCTCCAGTCAAGAGACTAGGTTTGGAAGGGCAGTATTGCACTCTATTCATCAATAAAAGGAAGCATGAAGTCAGTACTCCCACCTCCAATAACAGAATACTGCTATGGGAGCCTATCTAAGATAAGGAATACGTCGGAGGACACAATCCCTTCGAAGAACAAGTTACTTCTTACCTTGTAACGTTCTTTCGATGGGATGTTCCTCCGACGTATTCCTTATCGACCCTCCCATCCATCCCCTCAGTACTACTTCCCTTGTTGTTGCAGCTTACGCTCCTTCAGGGTGATTAGTCTAGTCCAGAAAGAATTATTGTGGGCTACAAAACGGAACTGAGCAACGGACGCTGCGCTCGGCCTTTATAGGCAGGATGACGTCAACGTCGATACAGCGGCTGTCGAGGGACATGGACTCGGCGGACGTCGACGCGCAGCGCCCTCTAGAGACATTTTTTTCTGAGGCCAGCAAAGCTGGAAAGAGATATCTATCTAAGATAAGGAATACGTCGGAGGAACATCCCATCGAAAGAACGTTACAAGGTAATAAGTAACTTGTTCACCTCTTTAATTGCCTTTGGTAAGTCTGCGATGAAGAGTTTAAAAAGTAAAGCCGCTAATGGACAACCTTTCTTCACCCCTTTTTTTGTTTGGATTTCATCAGTTACTTCGCCTTGGGCATTAAATGACACTCTAATTGAGGTGTTAGAATATAGCGACATCAGCGGCTGAAGTAGATCAATCGGACATGACCATTTAAAAGGTTTTTCCCATAATAGTTGCCGATTTATGCTGTCGAACGCTTGCTTTAAATCAATAAAGGTGAGGAATATTTTTTTACCTCCCCTCAGTGATTCCAGCTTAAGTATGTACAGCAGGAGTAGATTCAACTCTGTGCCAACTCCTTTCGTAAAACCGGTTTGGTGTTAGTCAAAAATGTTTACGTTTGAAGCCCATAGTGCCAGTTTTTCCTGCAGGAATGTTGCAAATATTTTTCCTATCATGTCAAGAAGGGCTATCGGACGATAGTTTGTTGGGTCATCACGATTTCCCTTCTTGAACACTGGAAAAATCACAGCTGTTCTCAATGAATCTGGAAGTTCTCATGCTTTTGCGATTCTTTGGAACAGAGCCTTTATAGACCGTGCCCATGACAGTTTATTTGCTTTCAACATATTTGTTATGCCATCTGGCCCGCGGCTCTGGAGTTTTTAGTTTTTGAATTGCAGTTTGGATATCATCTAATGATTTGCTTACATTCCACTTCACCTGGTTCATTATTTGAAATCGTATTGGATCTGCACTCTCGGCGTTAAATACTTTGGTGAAGTGCTTTGGTGAAGTGATTTACCCAGTCCAATGTGTTTACACCATTTGATTTTGTATATATTTGGTTTGTACTTTCTTCGTTTAGTATTTCCCAAATCTGCCTGCTGTCATTTTTAGTGATCAAATGTAATATATGGTCCGCTCTTTCTTGATCACGTAACATCTTAAACGATTTCCGCCAGTTAAGATATTGTTGGCGTCTTCTTCGGATAGCCTCCTCTTTATTTACTGCTTGTGATTTTTGACCATCTCTTTTGCCACCACTTTGGTTAGCTTTGAACTGCAGTAATAGAGGTGCATAATTTACTTGTTGATCGCCGTCGTCTTGTAAAAACAATTTAGATGTCAAGGCCACAATTTGATTGGAACTGATCTGCAACTTGTTTGCATTATTGATGGCCAACTTTGCCTGATATCTGTTTGAGACATCGCCTCTATTCAGTGTCAAGGTTATATTTAGTATACTGTGATCGCTCTTTGTAGTTCTTGTCGTTAATTGATTTTTTTTTACTTATCAGATTTTGTGACGCCAAAATGTAATCCAGAGTTTTATTGCATTCGTTTCTATGCCAGGTAAACACTGGAGGGATGTCACCCCTGGTACATCCATTTAACATGGAGCAATCTTTGTTTGATAGTTCTCGTTTAGAGGTCACCAACTTGATGAAATGCCTCGTCGATATCATTGCAGGGTTCCAATATGTGTTTAGAAGTAATAATTGCTTTCTTTCTGATGACTCACTGTGTCGTCACCTTGCAAGGTTGTAGCCTGCACGCATAGATTGGGATTTACCGCCTGGATCACTTTCCATCTTGTGGTGTTCTTTACCATTGTTATTAGCCCCACAAAAGGCCGGCCTGTTTGATTTTTTTTTTTCAGCGGCGTTCATATATATTGAATATCCGTCTCCTACTGGAGCCTCCCGAAGCCAAGTTTCTTGTAGACAAATTAAAAATGTGTTCATTATGAAACTTGAAT
This sequence comes from Ambystoma mexicanum, assembly GCF_040938575.1. NCBI lineage: Eukaryota > Metazoa > Chordata > Amphibia > Caudata > Ambystomatidae > Ambystoma > Ambystoma mexicanum. The sequence goes on along the minus strand of NC_090937.1, from coordinate 197,125,244 downwards.
GATAGAACAAATGCCTAAATCCTCTGATGTTCCATGATATCAGCGTGCAGGTTGACTCATCCTTCTGTCGGTTCTGGTAATGTTTTATTGATGGTTGGTGCCTTAGTTTTGATCTACGTGGCATTTCCATTCTCTGCATCCTAAGATTCAGTTGAGTTAGATTTTATTTCAGCCCACAGTGTTTCCCTTCTTTGGTCATTGGATGAATGCTTATCTGAAGCTTTTCTAGAACTTTTTCTTACTTAGACTTCTTTTCATCATGCCATAGCAATTCGAAACCAAAGAATAGGAGTCCTTCTTTTGCATCTTTTATGGTTTCTGCAATAAGTTTAGATTTGAAATGTAATATCACGCAATCAGAGCGACTTTCAGAAGCATATTCAACAATTGCAATGTCTTCAGAGTTAATTATTCGTAATGAAGGAATACTGTGTAATAATTTCATCACATTGCATCTGTTCAGATTCACTTAATTTATTTTCCTTTACAATATTTTCTAACTGTAGCTTCCACAAGTTTAGAGCTGGAACAGAAGATCACCTGCATTCGTGGTCTTTTGACCTTTGTTCTTGTTTTATCATTTGTGCCTTGGTTAGCTTTGTGTTTAGATTCACCCACAGTTTTCCTTCATTTTTTCCCTTTGCTGGTCAACAAAGGCTTCTTTGCGGTTTTTTTTCATCATGGGAAGGATGTTTTTCCTTTGGCTTTGGGCTCCAAGAGCCTGTATGTTGTTCATCATCCGTTTCTGCTCTTGATTTCCGTTTTTTACTTCCTGCATGGGCACTCTTATCACTTAGGTCAGCATTTCTGCTTCTTTCTCTTGCCACTACTTCTTCTACATTGTCCTAGTCATCAACTGAATAAGTTGAAAATTCACATGTGCCAATTGAGGACACTGAGTCTTCGTCGTCGCTACCTTCAGGGTCTTTTGGTCTTTTGTTAGGATTTGCGATTTCTGGGGCGGTATACTTTTCCACTTGTATCACTCTAGATGGATGTTCTTGTCTCACATCTTTTCTTTGTCGTTCAAATATCCCAATCCGAGGTGGTGGTGTTAAGTTTCTTACAAATTGTTTTGCCATATTTGAGCATGACTTTTGGCCACCAATTGATTTCTTTTCTTGTTCAGTTGGTTGTGTGCTGGTCTTTACTTGTAATGTATTTGCCTTTGCAATAAAGATCCCAAAGGATAGTCTCGGGGTATTGTCATCTGCAATTATTTTGCAACCCTAATTGGGCTTCAGTGGAGGCTACAGCATGGGCCAACACTGGGGTTTTCTTTGTAGTATTTTCACCTTTTTGAATGTCCTGAGATCTTGCTTTGTCATTATTTGTATTAACACCCTCAGAATTGTTGTTTATGGGAGAATTCTGTTGGCTGATTTGAGCCTCTCCCACCCCAACTGTTTCTTATGCAACTGGTACCTCATTGCACATTGGTTTCGCCACACTGATACTTGCGGAGGATTCTTGGCCTGGCGTTCCAGGCAGGTTTGCCTTTATTTATGTTCCAGTCCTCCGACGGTTGTCGGCTAGCTCCAAAGAGCTACTTTCCCTGCCAACTCCCCTACAACCTTGGCAGGGCTCCTCTATGGCTCTCTGTGCATTGTGTCTAATCCATTTTGTACATTCTATTACCGCGTCAATTTAATTCTGATTTTTCTCCGCTGTAGTTTCTGGCAAGATCACTTCATCTATTTTGCCATTTGTTTGAGGTTTCCACTTCAAAATCAAGCCTTTGGTTCAAATGGGCTGTACGTTTTTCCAAGGCTTGTAATTTGGTGGTTAACGTCCCTAAAATAGGTCCTTGATACTTTAAGGGATTCATAAAGCTACATAAACGGCAGTAACACAATTGACGTTGCCGCTAGTACATTGTTGTGTATTTGTATTCCCGCTGCCATTGATAGATTTCCTCGGCTACTTGTTTCACTATCGGTATCGGAGTGAGTTGTCGGTACTTGAATGTCTGAAGTTAGTTTTTCATTTTACAGCTCCTGTTGCCGATTTTCACTCTGCTGCGGACTTGGCTTGTTATGTGTTGATCTTATTAATTCAGATTTTCCTCCAGACTGTTTCTCCGTTGCTAAACTTGTTGGTGTGCTTGTCCTTTTTTAAATGTAGGTTTTTGTCATAATTATTACTTTTCTTTTATTTAAATCAATTTTTATTGGTATTTAAAGGTAACAGAGAGCTTTTGGGCAGGTGCCCATCATAACACCACAAACAAGCCATAAATACCTGATGTTTTCACCCACTCTCCCCCCCCCCCCCCGAACCCATTGTCACGGGATGCAAAAACAGCTTGTCCCTAGTAACTCTCCTGGGGTATTCCGACCGGGCTAACAGCCGTCAGTGGTTGACCGACTCCCCCAAGTTTAATCTTGTGGATAAACCCCCTCTCCCGCCTCTTTTAACCAGCTCAGGACTTCTGACCAGAAAGCTTAAACCTTCTAGTATGACCACCACATGTGCCAATAGTTGGCTTTTTCCCCGCATCCGTACCAGCACACCGGGTCAACGTCAGGGAACATCTTAGAGTGAATGATCAGGTCGTACTGTCACCTATGAAGAGGTTTGACGGCATGTGTCTTAGATTGCCAGGAGATGGATGTCTTGAATGCCCTAGTACAGATAAGTCCCCAGAGACCATCCCCTATTCCACAGCCCAGGTCCCTCTCCCATTTCCTTTTAAGACTTTTGGTTGTTCCCTCTGGGGGGGATCATAAGAGCTCCGTAAAGGGGGTAGACGAGTCCTTTCATTTCTACATGGGAGTCTAGAATTTTTTCGACCGGGTGAGCTTTCTTTGTATACAGGGCTTTAGTTTTGGCTTCATTAGGACGCCCTTGAGTCATAAATATAGGAGCGGGAAGAGGCTACCAATTCCCAAAGCCTCCTCAAGCTCCCGAATGGTTATGAAGGTGTCCTCCCTCACCAACTGAGCGACTCTGGCTAGTCCAGCATCGAACCAGGACTGGTAAAGTTCATGGCCTGGGATTTCTTCTAGGACTGGCGTGGACCTAATGTGGCTCAGTGGGGCGGGCCAAGTGGTCACCTTCTCTCTAGTTCCCTTCCCTGCCAATGCTTTCCACATTGTTCCAAGTATGGGGTGGTCCCTAATTCTTTTTGGTAGCTTCTTCAATGGAACCCATAGCCATTCACCTACTGTGATTGGGTGCAGGTAAAAGTTTTCTAGATAGACCCATTGTTTGTTGGGGTCCTCCCTGAGATGTGGGGCCAACGCCCTTAAAGCTGGCCGCTCTATGATATGTTCGCAAGTCTCGGAGGGCTACTCCCCCTCTTTCCTTGGGGAGGGTGAGAGTCTCATCCTATTCTAGGTCTCTGGCCCTGCCATATGAATTTGGTTATTCGTTTTTTGGCTTCACTGAGGTAGTACTCCGGGGTCTCCAACGGAATCATCTGGAAAACGTATAACACCCTGGGGAGGAGGTTCATCTTTATGGCATTTATTCTTCACATCCATGAAATTTGCCCCTTCGCCCAACCCTCCATGTCCCTGAAGAGTTTATCAAACGGGGGGGGGGGGGGTAGTTTGCCTGGCTCATGTCTTCGTTTGGTCTTACAATATTATTCGCCAAATATTTTATACCCTTGGTGCAGATTTGGAGACCCAGGGGGATAAATTCGGTTAAGTTCCTTTCCATATCTGCAGCGAAAGGAAAGATCATAGACTTGCTTATGTTTACCCTGAAGCCTGAAAAGCGACCAAACTGTTTGATGACCTGCAAGGCGGCCGGGACCGATCTAATGGGCTCCCCTCAGGTGTAGCAGAATATCGTCTGCGTAGAGGCCTAGTTTGAAGGTACTGTTGCCTATGTCGATATCCCGAACCATCTGGGAACCTCTGAGGTATTCTGCCAGGATCTCCCATGGTCATGGCGAACAGGAGAGGGGGCAGCCCTGCCTCGTCCCTCTTTGGAGGGCAAATATGCGTGACAGGTGACCGTGACTCTAGCAGAAGGGGCTGCGTACAGGGCTTTAATGGCTTTTCTGATCCCCACCCCAAAACCCAGCTTCTCAAGTACCCCATGCAAAAATCCCCAGTCCACCCGGTCGAACGCCTTTTCAGCATCGATGGACACCAGGACCGAGTTATCCCCCTTCGGTGCCGCATCCCTCATGACATGCAGGGTCTTACGAAGGGTGTCCGCCCCCTGCCTCCCCTGTATAAAGCCCACCTGGTCAGAGTGGATTAACCCCGACATATAGCAATCGATCCTCGTAGCGATAATCCTGGTGAATAGTTTTGCATCCACATTCAGGAGAAAGATCGGTCTATAGGAACGACAGTCTGCCGGGTCCTTCCTCTCCTTCGGAATCACAGTAATTAATGCTTTACCAAATGATGGGGTGCCCTTCCTGTGGTCATGATTTTAGAGAATAGACTTGCCAGGCATCCTGCTAGGTGGCCCGAGAAGTTCTTGTAAAAGCCTGCAGTGTACCCATCTTCTCCCGGGGTCCTTCCCAGCTTCAGGCCTGATATTATATTGCCTTTAGTACCTTCTCCTCTGTTATCGGGGCGTCCAGGGCGGCTGCTTCTGGGATTCGAAGGGTGGGGAGGGTGACCCCACTGAGGTATGCATCGAGTGTTTCCTTCTCTGCGCCCCCCGTCCCTCCCATATAGGGTTTCGTAGAAGCCAGCAAACTTCTCAGCTATGCCTTCAGGATCTGATCTTTCCCCCTCTTCCCCGCTTACAATTCTTGTCAGCCATCTCTCAGCCCGTTGACCTCGGAGTTTAGCTGCCAACATGGCGTCCGCCTTGTCACCTTTTTCATAACTTTGGCATAGGTGTTGGAGTCCAGCTACAATTTTGCCCATCTCTAGTTCCCTCAATTATTGCCTCTTCCCTCTTGCAATGCTCAGATCCCTCTCTGCCTCCCCCTTCCGACCTCTCCAGTGTGAGAATCTCAGACCTCAGCCTGTGAGCCAGGAGAGTCCTCTCCCTCTTTTTGGAAGCCCCTTCGCTAATCAACCTACTTCTCCAGGTTGCCTTCGCCGCCTCCCATACTATCTCCTGGTTGACTTCTCCAGTATTGTTTAGTTCGAAATATTCTCTGATCGCTGTTATCATCTCCTCTTTAAAGACTGCATCCCTAAGAAGGAAGTCGTTACATTTCCATAGGGATTCCCTGGGTTTTAGGCCCGATATGCTAATGTCAGACCAGACCAGGTCGTGGTCCGACCAACTGACTGGGCGGATCTCGGAGGCCTCTATTCTGCTCATGTGCTGGTGCCCCGTAAATAGTCTATTCTAGTCCTCGTACCGTGCACTGCGGAGTAGGTGTATCCCCTCCCCATTGGATGGAGCTCCCACCATATGTCCACCCGTCCCTGCTCCCACATTAGGTCCCGAAACCCTCCACATGGTCGTCCCCCTCTACTGCCTGGTGGGATGGCCTTACCACTATAGTCCAACTCCCGATCCGCCCATATATTGAAATCACCCCCCAGGAGGAGGAGCCCTTCCGCTCTGGTCAACACTTCCGCAAGGACTTGTTGGATAAATCCCATCTGACCCACATTAGGGCAGTATATGGAAGCTAAGGTAATTCTGGAGTTATGTAAATTGCCTGATACTACCATGGCTCTCCCGTCCTCCCTTCCCCATCAGGTTACCTGGGTCAGTTTATGGTTCCTGTGCAGTATGATTCTGACACCCCCTCTCTTAGTGTGGCCGGATGCCCAGATGGTCTGACCCACATGGAATCCCGGGATCACCCTCTCCTCCCCCTTGTGTGTCCTAGTTTCTTGTACGAAGAGGATATCAACTCTCGCATTTTTCATTTCCCTCCCCAAAAGAGAGCGCTTTGTTGGGGAGTTAAGCCCCTTAACATTGAGGGAGCCTATTCTAAGGGTCTCGGCCCGGCCCTTCCTCTCATTGTCTGTCAACGGTTCTTTGCCTTGTGTTCATATTTTCACCGGTCCTGTGGAAGTTGCCCTGTTCCCTTTGGGAGCTGGATTGGGGCTGAGCCCGAGAACCTCTATCCCAACCAACCAACCCCCTCTCTCCCCTCCCCCCTCCCTTCCCCGTTCGGGGCTCCTGCCAACAGGCAAGCCACCAGGATGAGTGTGTATCAGTACACCGCAGGTCTCTCAGTGACCTCTGTGTCCTCGGCCGGGATTGCCAAACTGGTGTCCTTGCATTCCCTGATGGGAAGTCTTTATTCGCCTAGTCCGCCCCAGCCTCCGACGTGGGGGTGTTTGGTTTCCTGAATTTTCTTCTGCCCTTTGTCGTCTTCTTTGTGGACCAGGGGCCCTCAGGTTGTCTTCTGGGTTCTGGACATGCTTGTGTACTGTTAGGTTTGTGTTTTACTTCCTGTTAGATTGGTCTGTATGCCTGAGTCCCTGACAGGATGTTGGTGTGGAATGTTTTGAGTGAAGTGTGCCTGTATGTTCCACAAAGTCAGTTGGGGCCTGAACTTAAAAGATGAGGGGGCCTGTGGATGTCTCTCCCTGTTTATTTACTTAACCTATTTCCTTCATATGTACACAGCTTCTGTGTCAACTTAGTAAATAAGTTAACCCAAGCTGAACGACTCACTGCACTCATTGAACTCAAGCACTAAACTTAACATTGGCGACGAGGATCTTGGGGGGACTTTGAGATCGTGTGCTAAAGAAACAGGAGAAAAGAAGGAAGCAGTAAAGCAAAACGGAAAAAAAAATACTTGAATCCCATCCTCGTCGCCAATGTTAAGTTTAGTGCTTGGGTTCATTGAGTGTAGTGAGTCGTTCAGCTTGGGTTAACTTATTTACTAAGTTGACACAGAAGGTGAGTACTTGTTTCCCTCCTCCGGTTCGTCGCCCTTGAGCACTTGGAGACCTTGCGTGGCTTCTTTGCCGCTAGTCACCCTGTAATCTACACCAGTTCGTTCAAAGGAGAGGACAAATGGGAACGACCATCTGTATCTTATGTCCTGGCTGGTGAGCCACTGGGTGAGTGGGCGACACTCCTTTCTGCGGGTGAGCGTGAGGGTGAACAGGTCTTGGTAGATTCTAATTGTGTCGCCTTCAAAGATGAAGCTCTCAAGCCTGTTTGCCTTCTCCAGGACCTCCATTTTCTCTCTATACCGGAGGAAAGCACCACAATGGACCTTGGGCCCCCTCCTCCACCCCGTCCACCTTGATGTGCTCTTTCAAGCTGGACTTCCTTGCCCCCTTCTAATGTAAAGAGTTGGTTGATCAGACGTTGAACCTTCCTCCCCACATCGGCCGCCGTCTCCCCTCTTTGCTGGGTCACGCCCATTATGCGTAGGTTATTTCAGCGTTCCCTATTTTCCAGGTCATCCATCTTCAAAGTTATGTCCTTCTCTCTCATTTCAAGGTCTGTTAGCCTCGCCTCGTATTTCATGTCCAAAAGGTCTGTCTGGAGGTGGTTATTTTCCATTCCTTCCATTTTTTCCTCCAAGGTGTCCACTCTTCCTCTGAGGTGCGGAGGGGGGGGGGTCACTGCCTGAGGGCATGGTGGCTCAGTGGGCCTCACTCGGAGCTGTTTGTGAGCGGCAAAAGAGTTGGAGGGAAACGCTTGCCCCTGTGGCTGGAGGCCGCTCCAGGATGTTGCTCTTTTGGTGCCTCTTGGTGTGGTGCCTCCAACCGGGCGGACCCGTGGGAATCTCGGAGTTCGGCGGGGCAGCCCCAGCCCCTCTATGTTGTCAGGCTGCCGAGTATCTGGCTGTAGGCCTTGATATTGTGTCGGCGGACCTGCGGGGCTTCCAAGGATTGAGGTTGTGACCTGCTTGGTATTGTAGGCCTCTGCTGTATAGGCAGGGGGAGATGGGGCGCCGCTGGTGGGGTGAAAGCTGCCTTGTCCCTTTTTTTGGGGGGAGCTGGAGAAAGGGTTGTAGCCCAGGTGGGGGCTGCAGGGGGTTGAGGGGGGGGCACCCCCAGCACTGCTTCCCCAATGATCCACTTTCCCCCTCTGTCTCCTCACCTCCTTTCTGTGCTATCCTTGGGGCAGGCCGACACTCCAGGCCCGGGCTCCTACTCTCACCGGCGTCACCGTGTATGGATGGCCCCGCAGGCCACCTCGCTTGGGATGGGGGGCTCCTCAGGTCCTACTGGGTGCCCTCCTAGGTCCTACTGGGTGCCCTCCTCAGCTCGTGGGTCCCAGCTTGTTGAGTGCGGGCGAGGGGCCTGGGCTGTGTCGTGTGCAGAGGCCCCAGCGCTCAATCCCCCAAAGTGTTCTGGGGGGGTGGTAGCGCGGCAATGCAGGACCAAGGCGCCGGTGTCCCTGTGGATCTCCGGTAGGGGCCGCTCAGCTCTGGGCACAAGATGGGGGGGCTCCCTCTCCGCTCAGGTGGGCCGTTCTTGTGGTCGTTGGTGGTGTTGGCCTCCACTCGCCTGCTCTTGTGTATAGCCTATGAGTGGGGGGCTCGGATGGTGCGTCACTCCGCCGCTGGGCACCCGCGGATCTTCGTTTCGGCGAGGCTGGCTCACCACGCCACTCGTCTGGGGCTGTGGGCGCGGGAGCATCGCCACCCGCGCTGGGCCTCCAGATGGGTTTTGTGGGTGTGGGGGGGGTCCCCCAACACTTCGGGTCTCACCCCGGACCCCAGGGGGGCGATGGCGCAGCTAGGTGTACCACACCCGGGTCCCAGGCGCGGGCGACCCGCAGTCTTTGGCGTCCCTCAGGGAACCTTCCCCTGGCACCTTGGCCCAGGGCTGCGCTGGGCTTGGTCCCCTGGTCAGCGGCCTCGGTGGGGCTGACCGCCCAGGGCGCAGGTCCTCTCAGGCTTCAATGAATAATCCTGGCCGGGGATTGGAACGGCACGCTAGGCCCTGCGGGACAGGAGGAGCGCGAGCCTTACAAGACTGGCATGCTCTGCGCCCCCTGGTGGTCTCATTATTACTTTTCAAATATTTTTCTGCTTCCTATGTGTTCCGCAGTTTCATTTTGTCAGGATTATTAGAGCCTCTCTCGATGTAACTGGTAGAATCTGCAGGAAGTATGATTTTAAGCGTTCAGTTAAACGGGCCTCTCTTGCAGCCTCCTCAGAAAATGAGGTACCACTTGTGTGCTTTTCAATGCTGAAGTGCTTGGGGGCATTTCACTTTTCTCCATGTTTACGCCCTTAGGCGAATCGTGGGTCATTTCACATGATTTTGGTTCTTCTGCTTTTTCAAAGCCGTTCACAGCCTCCCTTTGGATTGACTGCACACCAGACTCCTCTGATCGCATTGCATTAATATCAACATTTAAAGTTGTATCAGTGTTTGATTCCATGTCAGATTTATTTTGAGAGTGCGTCTCAATTGTGTTTTTCTGGGGCTCATGTTTGCGGGAGACTGCACATGGGGCCGCCGGCATTTCTAGCCGCGATGGGAACAAAAATACTGCTGGTTTACATGATGGGGTAGTGGTGATGTTCAAAATCCCGTTCCCCCTTCCCGTATCACATTTTTCCAAATGGCTTTCAGCAGGTAAATGCATTTCTAGTAAGTCCAAGACAGTTATTTCAAAAGGGGACTCAGTGAATTCTACATGTACCGTTTTTAAAGTTACTGCGGGAATTACTTGCGTCTCTCCCACTGACCTTGCTTGAGAGTTAGAGCAATGAATTTCCGTTCGCCAGTACACGACCAAGGTTCCTTAGCCGCAGCATTCTTCCCGGACAGTTTTGTAGTTGCAAGCGTCTTTAATGTTAGGACCTGAAAAACTGGCGTTGCAAGAATAGGACCTAGGTCCACAGTACTTTTGCTCACCTCTACATGCAGGTCACGCTACGTGTCGGAGTATTGCCGCCGCCGCCGCCGTTGCTGCAATGATTTGTGACGTGTTAGTGGTCCTTGGTCGATTTGAGTCGCCACCATTGTTGCTTCTTTGTTTCCTTTGGCAGACTGAGCCAGACTGGACTCTGCGCCAGACTCTGTGCCACGATCTAAGTCTAGGTTAAGTAGGCAGTCCTCGAAATTAAAGTGACAACAGCACTTTTTCACCAATATGTTGCTGCAGCTCCTCTCACACCAAATTCACAGCACAGACTGAGGCAGACTGGACACTGCACGGACTCTCGATAATAGCCAGCCTTAAGCAATTGGGCTGTCCCTGCCCGGCCCCTTTAATGCTGCCCCTACAGAGCTGTTTGTTGGAGGTACATGTTATATAGAAAATAAGTAAAATGAATGAATCTTCGTTGTTGGCACCAGGTGCAATTATTTTAACAATATAGTCAACATTTTGACTTTATCTTAATACTGATATCATAACGTCTAAACTTTACTTTGGTCCATAACATTCCGAACACTGCACCCTCTTCTTTTGGATGAAACGGATTATGCAGTTTAAAATCCGTGTGCATTTGGGTGCAAGAGTTGCCGGTTTCATACCTGTATATTAGGATTCCTGTGCTGCATCATGTCCTGAAGTTGAGCTGCTGCGAGTAGTTTTAGAGGCGAAACTAGAGCTTACCCCTTGTTCAAGAGTTACCGGCAGAATGTTCTTCATGACAAAACTGCATGCATAAGTGGCTCTGCCTACACTGCAGTGGTGGCTCCACTACTGCTACATCTGTGTTTGAAGGAGACATTGTCTAACAAAAAATCATTCCCCACCGTTTAGACCTTGTAATGCCAGTCTTCTACCGTAGATTTCTAGGAGACTCTCCAGTTATAGAGATTTAGCGAAAACGGGCGTTTGTGCGAAGAAACCTGCAACAAACATCCGATTTTGCAAAAACAGTTAAACAAGGGGCCAAGTCCTCCAAACTATTTTTTTCGGCACAATTAATAAAATGTGCTAGCACATCATTTGTGAGCACATTTTTTTAATATAATTTAGCATTTATATAAAAAAAGCAGCCAAATCAAAAAACAAACATCTGAATTAGGCGCATCTTATATTTGCCTATTCAGATGGCCCTTTCCACCTCTTTGCGCATTTGTGCAAACCGGGGAGCATTTTGCGTGTTCAAAAGCACATCCCAAATTTACAAACAGGATGCGCATGTAAATATGCAGAAAACTGAGGCAACCCCACCTATCTGCTTTGAATTGGTGCAATGTACATTTAAAAAAAAGTTTAAAAATAGTCACAAAATGTGGGGGAGAGGGAAGGGAAGTGATGGGCCAGATGGGGAGAGGTAGGCAAGGAAGCAGAGGCATAGCAGTGGGTGAGAGTGGTAAGTGGTGGACCAGAAATCAGAGAGGTAGCATGAGCTACAGGGCGAGTGGGGAGCTACAAGGGGAGTGATGGATCAGAAAGCAGAGAGAGAGTGGTTGGCTGGAAATAAGCGTGGAGTTGTAGATTCGAGGAACGGATGAGGGAAGTGTGTTATAGAATGTGAGAAAATGAAAGATGCTGAAGTAGCAAGAAAGAATGATGGACTGTGGACTGCGGGATGAATTGGGGAGCGTAAGGTGTGATTTCGGAGTATGGTTTGGAGTGTGGCAGAGACTGGGGGAGTGAGAGTTGTGACTCGGTAATTTGATGGAGCATGTGAGTGTGCACATGAGTGAGATTTGGGAGTGTAAATTGTGATGAGGAATTGCTGAGTGTTGAGGGGTGTTTGTGGGAGACGTCCATGGATTTTTGTGGGATTGGATAACATATAAGGGAATATGTTCACCTTTACCACGTATAATTATCAATCATGTTAATAATCTTAAATAGGCATGCACATTAAACCAAGAATGTAGATCAAAACTGTTCTTTCTAGCCAGGGACATCTATGATTCTTCCTATTAAATGTATCCAACGGGTACAAATAATGACAACCTGGCTCCCTCATGGCCTCACACATTACCTCTGTCCTGCAATGTCACTCTGTCACACCCTCAAGTCATTAAAAAATGTGCCGCAAGAATGCCACAATAAGTACAATTCTGTGTGGCAAATTTTCCTTTTTTGTGCCGCAATATCATGGAGGGTCTGTAGGCCAGATTCCAGGCCAGAGCCGAAATGGTCAGCTTGATTTTGGCATGGTTACCCACCTTTAGACTTCAAAGGCTCACAGCAGTATCCTTTAACTGTGGCTCAGAAAGATGGGTGAAAGATGACCACTTCTTAGGCGGAAAAGAGATCCTCTAATGAAGACCCAGAGCTCCCAAGTTTCCCAATTCCATCCGTGAGCAAGTCATCAGATCGTTTTTTCTTAGTGTACTGGGCCTTGGATGTTTTCAATATATTTTAGATTACGAATTCCAGAATGATTCTAGCCCGCATAATTTTTCTGACTCATGGACTTGAAACGTGAGTGATCTAATGGGCTTGAGTAAGAAACTAAGATAGTGCTGCTCTGCGTTTTTTTTTCTCTCGCATCCAGCCTTGAATGCTTTTTTGTGGAGCGCTGTTTGTAAGAATGGATTTTTGTAGCGTTTCTGCATTGTGTTTTTCAGCGCAATTAGGGGTTCTTAATTTTACATATGGAAGGCTTGTGCATTTATCTAATAGTAGATGAGTCATTGTTTAATGACTGCTGTCTGTTCGCATCTATTTCCCTGGGTATGCACTGTTTGTACTCTAGAAGTGCCGTCTTGTTTCTGACACTTATTTCTAATGACGAAATTAGCTGCAGACGCGTGGAAATTGGAGCAAAAACATTAAATTCACTCTTGTTTTTCCTTCAAGGTTAAAATACATTTTTTAACACAAGTGGTGGGATTTTTGTTTTGTTTTTGCTCACAATTTAACAAGGTGAAAATGGATAGTATGCATGCTCCATGTCAACATTAATAAAGTTAAAATGACGATTTACTTTAAGTCCGCTGTTACCCGAGACTTGACTTGCCATGGCACGTATCCTATTTAAACTAATAGTTGTTTTTTTATTTTAGTAAACTGAGGCACACTTGTCGCATGGATGTGATATAAAACTGTATTCTGGAGGTCATTTGTTTTCTTAGAAGATGGCAATTGCTTCGTCTATTTCCTTGTGTTGGACAGAAGTTCAGGCTTTGGATGCCATAATTGACTGCTCGTTTTTGTTCTTATTGATGCAGCTGAGTCACCGATAGGTTGCCTACTTAAGTGCCTGCAGCGGTATGTTTTGAATGCAAATAGCATTCTGCACATCAAAAACGTACTTAAATATGTCCACCGCGCAGTATGCTGCCAACATTACTTACACCTCTTGGATTTCGGCACTACCACCTGAGTCTCGACAGGTCTATTGCATACATGAATTGTTGTCAGTGCTTTAAGTGGGATAAGAAATTGAGGGGGGGGCCTCATTTGGGGATTGGCTTGCCTGATGGGCGTGGCCTAAAACTTGAAGGCGTGGCCTAACGAAAAGCATGTAAAAATGAACAGAGGTGGCCTTGTCTACACAACTAAGCGCATACTGCAACGCTGCTGGTACAACCAAATCGTATGGTCCTGGGCAAATCATTTAATTGCACTGTTGAGGGTGAGGCTTTTTAAAAAGAGAGAAAGTTGACTGCTTAAAATACAAGCAGTTATTGTATTCGGGGAGGTTTCTTTAAGTGTGGCGCATGCTAACATTCATAATCTTGTCTGGGTGTGGTGAGACGTTTGCATCAGGGAATCGTTGTAGATTCAACACATGAACGGATTTGCAAAATGGGCAGGGCTGGCAGAAGGACAACCTGTTGAGTTTTGTTAGTTTGAGTGCTAACACAGGTGCAAGTATAGTCAGAGCCAAGAGAAACCACGTTTCGTCATTGGGACAATTAGCAATGCAGAGGCAATCACCCAATTTCTCGTTTTAGTGGCAACGAGAAGTTAGGTATTGTGGTGGTGCTTACAAAAGTGCAAAAACGGACTCTGACCCAATGAGAAACACAACTGCTGAGCAAGGACCAGGGGAGGGTCAACCACGGCAATGGCTGCATCCTTAACTGCGTGAAACGCTGTCCAATTTAAAAATGCATAATTATGTCAAAAGGGCGAATTACCGGCGAGGCCACTCAACACTGCCTGAAGCAAGCTTCACTCACCTCCAGCCGCGATATCAGTGAGCTCCTCCTCTGCCCCCCACCCCTTCCCGTCATGGGGTTAATGGGTCAAACATTAACACCCTTTTGTCTCCACTCCTGTTGTGCCTGTTACTCAGAGCACAGGGAGTGGAGACAAAGGGGTGTTAATGGTGGATGGGGACCCTGAGCTGTGACTAAAACAAGTGTCAGCCAGCCCCAGCTTCGCGCAAATTTGAGCGAAACTGTGACTGCCCTGCACTTGTGTCGGTCACAGCTGCCTGACTTTTTGACGGCGCGCTCATCTCCCGTCGCGGCTGCGGCCGTTTCGGGACAATGACCCGCCGTCAAGTGGCGGGACCGGAGGGCCCCGGCAGGGCCCCGGCTCAGCCTCACTTTTTGGAGACTGCCGGGGCCCGGCCCCGGCAGGCCCCGGCCCACTTTAAGCACGGATTGTTCTGTACAGATAGAATAGTTGGGGTAAAGGGATTACCCTTCAAGTTTAGTACGGAGTCCGGGTTCCGTTTACAATTACATTTGTCGATTCTTAATTTCATTTTATCGTCCACAAGGTGTTGGAAGATAAGTTGCATGAAAACATTCTCTATATTTTTTTATTTATTCATATAACTCGTAATTGCACATATTGACAGCTCATGTTTTGCAGATTAAGAGCAGGCATGTACATTGCAGGGTCTGGTGAATGACCTAGAATTTGAAAGTTAATTATTTTTTCATATGAATGTTACTTTTTCCACTTTAGCGCAGAAGACTACTTCAGTGTAGAAATTGAGTATTATATCAGCAATTGATGATTAACAAGAATAAGAGTGATTATTAGTGTTTGTGAATTTGACTTAAGCACTAGATTATTTCATGCCATTCAGGATGCTCATTTAACAGAAAACCTAAGCAGCCTCTTTGCATACAGAACAAATTCCTTTTTCATTAAACTAAGGTGTTTGTCGGTTCTTCACTGGAGTCTGAACGGTGTCTAAGATACCTTCATGCTGTGACGGGTCCAGGGCCAATGAACCTGTCGGGGAGGAATGGGGGACCCCAGTCCCTGAGACTCACTCACGGGTCTGTGTTGCTTCTGCAAGCTTCCCCAGTATGTTCTGCTGCTTCTCTTCGGTCGCTCTGGCTCCACAGAACCGCTTCCATGACAGTCTCAGTGTTGTTAATGGACCACCTCTTGGAAGTCAATAGACCAGGCAGAGGAAGGACAGAGGAGTGGAATGCTGAGGAGTTTGTGTCAAAATTGGAGCCGAGTGCAGGTGAGGTATTTGTGAGAGAGGAGTGATATCAGTTGGTGAGAGTGAAGAAGGGAAAGAGTGTTGGTGAGTGTTGTGGCGGAAGTGTGGGAGATAGGAGTAGGGGAATTAGGATAATAGGGAGAGGGAGTGGATGTTGTGAGAAAGTAAGGATACTAGAGGTGTGCAGGAGAGAAGTGAGTGTGTGAGAATAGTGAGATTGCGTGTATTGAAAGGCTAGCAGATGTGGCGAGGTGGAGTGAGGCAGAAAAGAGGATGGCATTTTGGCTTTAGACTTTTATTATCAGGAAGGGGGGGCAATCTTTCCCTATTTCTATAAGGTTATCCCCACCTAAACAAATAGCTAGGGTGCTTGTCGTCAGGATTTATGTCAAAACCAAAACACTGTCCTCTGTCCAACCCAACTACTCTATCCCTGCCACAAGTAAGCAAAAGGATTCAAAATGCTCTTGACAAAGATACAAGGAGAATGATTCCCTTCTCCTGGTCTACCTGGAGGATTCTTGAAGGCTGTTCCGTTAGTCTTTTACACAAGTCTCCTGACTTCCTCCCAGGGGTTCTTATGGCTGTGCCTCGAAATTGATCGTTTGGGGAGCTTTCTCCCAGACAGTTCTTGATTTAATAGAGATGTTTTCCATGCTTATTAAGTTCACCACTGTGACGCGGGAGATCACTTCCTTTGCTTTCTGTACTTTGGCTGCTTTGTAGATTGCTATGCTTTGACAAGGGAGTTCTCTCCTGAGGAAAGCTTGACTCTTGTACCTCCCCGATCCCACCCGGCTTGCCAACAACTCCTGTTACCTTCACCTTGACTGTGGAATGTGACCTGTTCTTTCTGGGGTCTCGGGTCTGTGTTGCTTCTGCATGCTTCCCCAGTATGTTCTGCTGCTTTTCGCTCGCTCTGGCTCCACAGAACCGCTTCCATGACAGTCTCAGCATTGTTAATGGACCACCTCTTGGAAGTCATGCCACCACCCACCGGGTTCTTCCTGCTTCAACAGCCACCAGCGTCCCACCGGCTCGCATAGCTTCTCTCTGCTTCTTGCCCAAGGACTGACTGTCTTTCGGGACTTTGAATGCCACAGGTTTGAATTTCCCAGGCTGCGCAGGATGGACGCTGGCTTACCTCGCAGCTATTCTTGCTTCCCCAGAACCTTGGTCCTTCCTCAGTCTTTACGTTCTATAGATGGGCCGGCCCCCCCGCGTAACATCAACGTCTTTCTTTAGTATTCTTGATGCAATCTTCATGCCTCATTGAGGCCACTTCATCACAGTCTCTTGGTAATGAAGTCTGTGGTTACTCTGCATGTTTCCTTGGCTATTACTCGTCTCAGTCAAAGCAGATCGTAAAGGTGAGATAGGAGATACTTTACAACAACAAACAGAAGCACTGTCAGGTTGGATTTTAGATGGCTTTACCAGGGTCATGGCTTCTGGGGAAACTGGTTTAGGGAGGTCCTTCACGGTATAGGAGTCCTTATCCCCGGAGGGGGGGGGTCTCTCCCTGTGAGGTTCCACGATCCACCACCCCTACTGGTACTATTGGGTAGCAGCCTCACCCCCCTAGCCTTACAGGGAAGGGTTCCCTCCTGGGGAGAAGTGACAGGTTCCTGTGAATCATCACACAAGGCACCATATTCCTGAGTAATATGCAAGTTGTAGAGAGACGGTTGAGGTGAGATGATGGGAGTCGGAAGAGGTAAACCGAGGGGTGCTGTGAAAGGTGAGGCAGGAGAGGAGTAAGAGAGATGGATGGATGGATGGATGGAGAGAGGGAGTGTGTGTGAGTGTGCATGCTCGCACAACATCAGAGGGAAGGGGCGAGACAAGGGTACTTGTAGCGCAGGAGAGGAGTAGGAAGATCAAGGGAGAGGAGTGGGCGAGTATGAGAAAGCATCAGCGTGCCTGCAATTTGCACAAAGAAACCATCACCTCATTTGAACACACTGGGAAGATGGTTACACTTCGAAGAACCCCATAGGAAGATAGATAAATAAGGCCATCTGCCTTTAGGACCTCATCTAAACTAGCCTTGAATATAGTAGGTGTCTACCAATCAATAAAGGGGAAACCTGGGATTTGGGGACATCTGGGCTAGGGAGGGAGAGTAATGTTCTTCCTATTTTTCCAACCTGGTGCATCACATTGAACAATCAGCATATTGTTACATTAAACAATCTGCACTTTACAAATACTATCATGGCTGGGCACTGTGGTTTGGTGAACATTTTACCAAATAACATAATTGACCATGCTTTGTTAACATGGATAGTAAAGATTACACCCCATGCTCCCAGAGCCTGTTACAGCCATTAGAGTAAATCTCCAGGGTAATCGTATTACATGGATTGGCAAAACGATTGAGAGTAAACAGCATTTTAGTAGCAAATCAGTCGTCACTTGAATCTTGGTTGGTGCAGCACGATTGGGACATTGAAACAATGATTAGGAACATAACGCAATGTTTCCACCTAAATAAATGTACTTCATTTGGCAAAGCTTGCAAAGACCAATTGGCTCACTTTGATATTTTGATACACCAAAAAAAGTTAGCCTATCAGAAGGACAGAGCCATGGTCAGAGGGCATTTTTCACTCTTGCCTGGAGAAAAAGCAGGGCAAAATACCATTCGAGGGGATTGTGTCCTCCGACGTATTCCACATCTATGACGGTAATCACCACAGCTGTACTGTCTCAGAACATTTTTCGGCGTAGGTGTCCTGCGTTGATGACGTCGATACGCTGTCCTCGAGGGCCTCCATCGCTGGTCGACGTCACCGGATGTTATATATAGGACGCACGGCGCCCGTAGGCTCAGTTCCGTTTTTTCCGCGAACGTGCTCGCCTCGGAATCTTGGCGCGCTCGATTCTTCTACTTCGTTTGTGCAAGTTGAGAATATGTCTTCGTCTTCTACCCCGAAGTCGGGCTTCAAAAAGTGTCGGGATTGCGGTGCTAAAATGTCCATTACGGACCCACACGACGTCAGTCTCTGGTGCCTCGGTGAGAGCCTTGCCGCTGACGACTGCGATGACTGCCAGTCCCTGACCTCGAAGACCTTGCGGGAGCGGAAGAAGAAATTGTCGCTAGGTAAAGTTTGTAAACCCTGTAAATCGAAATCTGCTGGGCTTTCGAGGGGCGATTCTCTGCGTCGGCGTAAGTCCAGGGGGTCTCAGTCTAGGAGTGGGTCCGGCCATTCCTCTGCCTCTTCTAGGCACTCTAGGAAGCGCCGTCACCGGTCGCCCTCCTCGTTCTCGTCCGAGGACTCCGCCAGATGGCGGGTGGCTTGTCCCTACAAGCATTCATCACCGGCGGAATTTGACGCATTCTGCTAGGAGATGATGGCGATTTTCGAATCGCAGGGCATCGTTCCGTCAGCGCCTTCGAGAGAAGCCGGCAGGGAACGAGCTAGTGCTGCCGCTTGCACACCTGCGGGCTCGGACGGTCGGCACGATCATGGGGAGCCGTCGAGGTCCCGATCGGACAAGGTTGATCGCCATAGCCGTGCCCGGTCCAGGTCCCGATCCTTGATGCCCTCGAGACCGTCGGAGCCTGTGAGGCCTTCGAAGAAGGCATCAACGCCATTGGCGCCATGTCCGTCGAGGGACTCTCTCGAGGCTCTGGCTCAGAGGAAGTCGTTGACGCCATCGGTGCCGAGGCCGTCGAAGGACACGCTCGAGGCTCCAGCATCGAAGCCGTTATCGACGTCGTCGGTGCCTCGGTCGACGTCGATTCCATTGGCCCCCTCGATGCCTTTTGAGGAGGATTTACCAGAGGTGCCCCGGAGGGCCGTGGAAACTCTGAGGAAGGCCCTCAGTAAATCAGTGCGGCCTGTGTTTGAGACTTTTTCTGTTCCCTCATCCAGAGATTTATTCCAGACTTTGGATTACATCTCAGAGGTGGAAGAAGGGTCAGATGAGGAGGGAGTTATACCTCTTGAGGTTCCTGATGACCTGTTGTCTGATCACAGCCAGATGGAAGACCTACGTCAGTCCTTACATGACGTCAGTGGTCTGGACACCTCTCCGGAGGTTGAGTTTGGCAGGCCTGAGCCTGGTACACATGCTGAGTCCTCGTACAGGCATCTCATGTCGAGGGTGACTGAGTACTTGGGGTGGTCTGCTCCACCTGTGGATTTTCTGCCGGATGACCTGACAGATATATTGGACCAAGGTCCACCCACTGACCCGGTGCTGCCATTTCATATGGCCTTACAAAGAAGGGTGGCGGCAGATTGGACTGCTCCGGAGAGTGTCCCGGCAGTGAATAAGTCGCTACCGAAAAATACCGTCCAGCGACCCCTGCTACTTATCTATGCACCCCACTCCGGAGAGTTTGGTGGTGCAGGCGGCTGCGGCCCCAGCAATGCAGGCTGCGTACCCTACCATCCCTCCGGATAGGGACGACAAGAGCTTTGATGGTTGGGCTAAGAAAGTATTTTCGTCTGGGGGTATGGCTTTAAAGGCAGCCAACTCCGTTTGTGCCTTAGCAAGATTCACTCACACTCTGTGGAATTGTGTATCTTTGGCGGCTGAACATATTCCCGAAGGGGAGGAACGGGATGGTGTTCTGGCCCTGGTGCAGGATGGCAAGGATGCCATGTGTGAATCCATTCAGTCGGGTCTGGACATGGCAGACTGTGTCAGCCGGTCCATGGCGGCGAGCATCGTGATGCGCAGGTTTGCCTGGTTGCGGAAGTCGGTGTTTGCTCCTGATGTGCAGTCCCGGCTTCTCAACATGATCTTAGATGGTGTCCATCTTTTTGGCAGCAAGGCTGAGGAGAGCCTTGAGAGGTTGCAGACCTCCAAAGCTGCAGCAAAGTCGTTGAGCGCTGCAGTACGTCAACCTCTGCCTTTTTGTCCTAGGGGACAGCAATGGAGGGGAGGTTCCTTTCGATACTACTCTTCCTGTGGTAGATCGAGGGGAGCTGCCAGTCAAAGGGGCCAACGTAGGAGTACCAGAGGTGGAAAACAAGGTACTCGAGGTGCCAAAGCCACTCGGGCAGTTGCCTCTTTGCCCTCAGGCACTGCCGCGGCTTCTTCTGCTCAGTCATGAGGCCATGTGCCATGGTTCGCCGGTTTGGGAGAAGGCCGGCGCAGCATCTTCTAGAATGGCTTGCCATTACTTCAGATGTGTGGGTTCTGGAGATCATTGCCCACGGCTACTGTCTTCCTTTCCTGCGGAGGCCTCACGACAATCCACCGGGTAAGCTCTCTTTTAAGAATCTGGATCTGCTCCTTGCGCAGGAAATCAAATCCCTGCTAGAGAAAGGCCCCATTGAACTGATGCCTGTAGCGGAGAGGAACAGGGGGGATTGAGACCCATCATGGACTTGCGTGGTTTGGACAAGTTCAAGATGGTTACTCTCTCTCAAGTCCTCCAGGCCCTTCAACTTCAGGACTGGTTGGTGTCTCTCGACCTCAATGATGCTTACTTTCATGTGCCGATTCATCCCAAGCACAGGAAGTACCTGAGGTTCGCTGTTTGTGAATCACATTTTCAGTTTTGGGTCCTGCCGTTCGGATTGACCTCCGCCCGAGGGTCTTCACCAAGCTAATGGTGGTGGTGGCAGCGTATCTCAGGAAAGGGGGGATTCACGTCTACCCCTAACTGGACGATTGGTTGATCAGGGCGCGCTCTCCCGAGCAAGTCCTGGATCATCTGTCCGTCATCTGCCACTCCCTTCACAAGCTGGGCTTCTCCCTCAACTTAAAGAAGGCCCAGTTGACACCTATCCAGCGGCTCAAGTACATCGGGCAGTGCTCGACACATCCCTGGAACAGTGTTCGCCTCCCCAGGTGAGGGCTCATCACATTCTGCAGATGGTGGACAAGTTTCAACATGCCCAGAGTCTCCCGGCATTCGAGTTCTTGAGGTTGCTCGGCCTCATGGCATCCTGCATTCTATAGGCCAGGCTGCAGATGAGATCTCTGCACTGGGCTCTCAAGATGCAGTGGTCGCAGTCCTTCGGCAGGATGTCGGATCCCGTTCAGGTGCCGCCCTCGGTTGTCCAGGATGTGGTGGGCCGACAAAGGCAATCTGATGAAGGGAGCACCATTTTGGCTACCCTGGCCAGAAGTGACGATCGTGACGGACGCATCCCTCACGGGATGGGGAGCTCATGCCAACGAGTTGACAGTCAGCGGTTGTTGGTCTCCGTCGGAGTCCAGACTCCACATCATTCTTTTAGAGCTGAGGGCCGTCAGGCTAGCCCTAGCCCTGAAGGCATTTATGCCATCTGTGCGGGGGTAGAATGTCCTGATTATGACGCATAATACAGTGGCCATGCACTACCTAAACAAAAAATGGGGGGCAGGGTCACTCCCACTGTGCAGAGAGGCGATGCAGCTCTGGTTCTCGGCCATCCAGCAGGAAATTTCGATTGCGGCAGCTCATCTGGCTGGCGACGAAAACGCGGCAGCGGATGCTCTGAGCAGGCAGAGCACGGTCTCTCACAAGTGGGAGCTGGCTCAGGAAGTTCACTCTGAGATCTTCGCCCTTTGGGGGACGCCGCAAGTGGATCTCTTTGCCACCAGTGCCAACCGGAAGTGCGAAAGATTCTGCTTGCGGGAATTTCCTCCAAGAGGAGCCTTGGGGGACACGTTCGTAGTGGAATGGTCCTTCCCACTGCTTTACGTATTTCCTCGAGTCCCCGTCATTCTGCAAGTGTTGAGGAGGTTACGGAGGTTCGGTTCCCGAATGATCCTCATTGCTCCGGCATGGGCCAGGAGAGCATGGTACCCAGACCTTCTCGACATGTCCATCTGGCCTCCACGCCGTCTTCCCTATCGAGACGATCTGCTCTCAAGGGAGGGGGAACAGGTTCTCCATCCAGAAGGTCAAGTCTCTCAATGTTCATGCTTGGTATCTGAAAGGTTGCGGTACAAGGATTGGGACCTCTCTAAAGACGTGATTGAGGTGTTGCTTTCGGCCAGAAGGCCAGCAACAAAATCTCTGTACCGTTGCCGTTGGAGAAAGTTCTGCAACTGGTGCAGGGTTCAGAATGTGGATCCTTTTCAGTGCTCAATTCCAGTGGTTCTGTCTTTTTTGCTTTCTTTGTCCCACAAAGGCCTGCAAGTGGGTACCATTACCTCGTCTGAGGAATGTTCTTATTTTAAGATTCCTTTGATTTCTCAATTTCTAAAAGGGCTAACTAATGTGTTTCCACCGTCACCTTTCCAGGTGCCGGGATGGGATTTGAACTTGGTTCTAAAATTCCTAATGGGTGCTCCTTTTCAGCCCTTACATTCTTGTCCTTTGAGACTGTTGACCTTTAAGACTGTATTTTTAGTTGCAGTTACTTCCACTCGCAGAGTGAGTGAGTTACAGGCACTTTCTGCCAAGCCACCTTTCACAGTGTTCTATAAGGACAGTGTTGTCCTTGGGGTTCGTCCTCCTTTTCTTCCGAAGGTTGTGTCGGAATTTCATTTGAGCCAGAAGGTAATTCTTCTGGCGTTCCATCATCCTCCGTATCCTGGTAAGGAAGAGGAGAGGCTCTGTAGGTTGGATCCTAGGAGAGCTTTGAGCTTCTATCTTTCACGGATGTCCCGGGTCAGAGTGGACGATCAGCTATTTGTGGGATACGAAAGTAACTTGTTCTTTTTGCCACTCTTTAAAAAACTGGTTGCGTCAATACATTAATTCATTAAGCTGCGCCCACTAGCGAGTGATGTTTTGTTTGATAAAATCCAAACCAAAAGGTCTGGTCCAATTACAGTGATTTTCAAATAACGACTTCTCCTCTGGAATTTAATTTGGTGCTGGAAGCTCACTGGGGGTCTTAGATTGCAGAACTCTATTTTGACATTGATGATATAAAGGATAGAAAGACGAATTGCACCTTTTTAAAATAAGGTCATCATAACTGGTTGTGAGCTGGAAGATATTGTTTTCATCATTAAAAAAAACGTAAGGTTTCGCGCGCTTTAGACCTAAATTGTATTTCAAATATTCTTATTAAGTCAAACCTCTTGTTTTGTGCAAAAATACTATTGGGTTTATTTGTGGTATAGAGAGAAGTGGTGTGATTCCTGGGCACAAATCCATTTTAATACAATTTTTTAAAAAAAGGAGACCGATTGGACCTCGCAAACTATTGCCTACTCGCGATGCTAAAGTCTGGGCCAAAAAAATATTGTCAACCATTTTGCTGAGCAGGCTCACTAAATGGGTCCAGGACAAATAATTATTAAAACCTTTTCAGACTTTGTTTAGAAAGGCGCATTGCACAGTACATAAAATATGCACCATACATTACTTGATGGCCGAGACTGTGAGCCGCTCTAATCGAAACCTGTATTGGTGTTACATTGACTACAGCAAGGCTTTCAACGTAGTCTGTCGCTCACTCCTCTGGTACAAACTAGACAAATGGGGAATTGACCCACATCCTTTGTACAGTAATACATCAGTGATGGTACGTTTGAGCCAAGAAGGAGAACTTACTGATGACTTCAACACCAACCGAGGCCTTAAACAGTGGTGCATTCTTGCAACCCTATTTAACTTGTATGTGGCAGACAGGCCATAATCTTTAAAGGCTGCCCAAAGTCCCCCCCCCCAAAATCAATATGCAGATGATGCCCTCTTATTTGACTCGACACTCAGAGGATTACAACTTTTCATAGATGCTTTGGCATATTATGCTAGGAAAAACCACATGGTCATAAACATCGCTAAAACCCAAATTATGTGTATATGTCATGATGCTTACCCCCGGGGAACCAGACCAGGTCCAGCAACCCCGGAAGCAGGCATCACGTTATTTTGAGCAAGCCCAAAAACCCCTGCTAGGGGCTGTTTGGGTGCGGTCCTGGCGCCTATGGCGCCAGGCTCGTATGGAGAGTCAGTCCTGGCGCCATAGGCGCCAGGCTCATAGAGTAGAACTTACCTGATGCAGACCATGCTGCAAGCTCCAAGCCAAATGAGGCTTGGAAGGGACTTTTTTACCTAGGGACTATTTTTTACTCTGGTGGGGCTGGGGAGGAATACTTACCTGGGACTACTTTGGAGGCTATTTAAACCACGCCCGAAGAGCAGCACACGCTTCGCGTTATTCTGCATCCAGCAGCATAACGCTCACTGTGTCTGCAAGCCTGCATCCAGTCTTCTGCCACGCCCGCCTCGAGTGCAGCTCCTAGAAAAAGGGAGGAACAGAAGAGGTTAGAATAAGAGCAAAACCTTCGACCCTTACCTGAATTCTGGATCCACCGCGCCTTCGAGCTGGAAGAAAGAAGCATTTTACGCGCACCACCTCGCCTTCTGCAGCGCCACGCTTAACTCACCGGCCTTCGCAGTATCCTCACGATCCACCGCATCCTTCTGCACATTCCCGCCGCACTCTGGCACCTAAGGGGAACACAAGAACAGCAAAGGTGAGCCAAGGGAATAAACAGAGGCAATAGTAACTAGCCCCATAGACTTACCTGATTACCGCCGGGGGTACTATTCCTCTTCACGGGTCGGCACAGTCTCCATTGCATCCTCGCCGTACCCCGGCCCCTAAGGGGAACAAAAGGAGAACAGGGTGAGACAAAGGGACAAACAAGGGGAACTCTTCTCACCACAATAGACTTGCCTAATTTTACCGCCGGAGGCATTATTCCCCGAACTTCATATTTTCTCGCTACACCTGAATAAGGGAGCAAGCAACAGGTTACATTCTGGCCTTATTTTATTGAGCTGTGTAGGATAAGTCAAATCCTTACCTGAACTTCATCAGCTACCACGAGGAACTCTTCGCTGGGGTCAAGCTGCAAACTGCAAGGAATCGGACAAGAGTGAAAATCAGACATGTGAACTCTTACGAACTACATACTTTTCTTAGTCAATATTGTTCTGGAACTCACCAATTACTTCGAGCCAGTGAAGCAACTGGTTATCAACGCGCCCCTGCGCTCAATGCAGGATCGAGAGCGCATCTTTTCAAACCATCAGGTGAGACTATAAGAGGGGACATCAAAGGTGATCTGTGGGGAGAACAGCGGGGGTGGTGGAATTTACGCTCAACTCCACGCGTGGTTAATCCCCTTCCTCCATTTGCTGAAGAATATTCCTACGTGCCAAGCAAACGAAGCTAGGTGGGCCAGTCCAGTCCGTCATCTGTCCTACGTGTCACATTGGTGGAGACCGCAGCTGTCCAGTTCAGATCGACGCCTCTGTGGGAGCCAGGTGAGCAAACAGAACGCGAAGCCTACCCACAAATTCCTACCCGGGCGTTATGGATACCTCAGAGACTGACCAATTGGCCCAATTACTAGGGGAACTGAGGGCTGAAGTGCATTCCGCTCGTCAAGAAACCAATGCTCTTAGGTGAGAACTGATTTTGTCAAAGGAGCGAACTGATGACCTTGCTAGGCAACTATTGCAAAGCCAGGCTGGACAAGCACCCCTACCTGGTTCCGGGGGAAATACAGCTCCTGTGTTATCGAGTAACCCTGTGCAAATAAACCTACGAGGAAATATTCCATTAGCTCGACCCGAACGCTTTGCCGGAGATCCCAAAAGGTTCGCCGTGTTTATGAACCAGTGCCGCTTGCACTTTTTATGCAGACCTGGAGCCTTCCCAAACGATCAAGCCAAGGTAGCCTTTGTATTGTCATATCTCAGCGGCAGTGCAGCTGATTGGTCAATTCCACTAGTTACTCAGGATGACCCAATTCTTCGGGATTTTCAGGGCTTTCAAACTAGCATGGAAAGACTATTTGCCCGGCACTCCAAAGGACAGGCCCTGGATAACAAACTTTTGTCCCTACGACAGGGTAACCAGGACCTTTTATCCTACACCGCGACCTTTAATAGGTTGATAGTGGAAACTGGATGGCCTGAGGTAAAACGAATCACGTTATTTCATCGAGGGCTTCGAGGAGAACTCAAGGATGTCTTGGCTCAAGTCGTGAACCCACCTCAAGACTGCGCTGAATATATAGACTTAGTGGTCCAGTTAGATCACAGACTTCAGAACAGAAAAGCTGATCGAGCCAAGTTTGGCTTCCAGGATGAATCTACCTCTCTGCCGAAAACCCACCTCAGATGTCATCACCACAGTCGATGGAACTGAAATTGCCTCTGGGCCTGTAACTCATTCCACCACAGAGATGACACTATTGGGTCAGGATGGGCATCGAGAGACTATTGTGTTTGATCTACTCAAAGCCCCACAGTTCCAAATAATACTGGGTATACCTTGGTTGGAAACACATAATCCTTGTATTGATTGGCGAGAGAAGAGAATAACCATC
The DNA here is from genome assembly GCF_040938575.1 of Ambystoma mexicanum. Taxonomy (NCBI): domain Eukaryota; kingdom Metazoa; phylum Chordata; class Amphibia; order Caudata; family Ambystomatidae; genus Ambystoma; species Ambystoma mexicanum. The sequence goes on along the minus strand of NC_090937.1, from coordinate 197,098,840 downwards.
CCGGATTGTGCACAAACCTGTTACCCAAAGAAAAATCTGAACGCAGGCCTGGCCACAGTAACCACAGCAGTCATGCAACTACCTCCAGAATAGCAAGAATTCCAGGATGTCTTCCAAAAGGAACAGGCAAACACCTTTCCTCCTCACAGATCGTACGATTGTCAAATCGATCTCATACCCGGTGCGCAACCCCCTTGTAGCAGGATCTATGCCCTTACGGAACCTGAGAACCTTCACCTACGACAATACTTAGACCAGTACCTTGCCAATGGCTTTATTCGCCCATCCAAGTCCCCTGCATCTCCAGCTTTGTTCTTCGTGCCCAAAAAGGAAGGTGACCTCAGAACGTGCATAGGCTACCGCGCATTGAACCAGATAACTGTTAAGAACCGATACCCATTGCCTCTGATCCCTGAACTACTAGACCAAGTGAAGGACGCTTGTATATACACTAAATTAGATCTTCGGGGGGCATACCATCTGGTACGTGTAAAAGAGGGGGACGAATGGAAGACTGCTTTCTGCACTAAGTATTGGTTATTCGAATACCAGGTGATGCCTTTCGGGTTGTGCAATGCACCAGCAGCCTTCCAATACTTCATGAACGATGTCCTTCGTGAACACATTGACTTTTGTGTTGTCGTGTATATCAATGATATTCTAGTATACTCCTCTTCAGAATCTGACCATGTGAAGTACGTTCGAGCAAACCTTGAGAAATTGCGCCAGCACAAACTATATGCAAAACTAGAAAAATGCGTTTTTCATGCCACAGAAGTTGAATTCCTTGGGTTTATCCTGACCCCAAAGGGAGTCCGAATGGACTCACGAAAGGTGGACGCAATCCTTAAGTGGCCATCACCAAGTTCAGTTAAAGGAGTACAAAGCATGCGCGGCTTTGCCAATTTCTACCGCAGATTCATCCCAGATTTTTCACATGTCGTACATCCCATCACAGCACTCTTCCGAAAAAAAAACGCTTTATGTGGACTGAAGAAGCTGAAAGTCTTCCAAGAACTGAAAGTGAAATTCACGTCTGCACCTGTGTTAAAGCACCCGCGCCCTGAACTTCCATACATAGTGGAAACTGATGCATCCAGTCTAGCCATGGGAGCTGTCCTGTCTCAAAAGGACCTTGAAACTGGCCAGCTTCACCCAGTAGCATTTTGGTCCAGAAAGTTCTCGGCACCCGAGTTAAACTATGCGGTTACCGACAAGGAGTTATTAGCCATTAAATCCGCCTTCAAGGCTTGGCGGCATTATCTTCTTGGTGCCAGGCATACCATTACTGTAATCCCCGGAACTTACAATATTTAAAAACAGCCAAGGCCCAATCGTCACGTCAACTCCGATGGGCATTGTTCTTTGCCGAGTTCGATTTTGTGATAACCTATCGACCAGGTTGTAAGAATGGTAAAGCAGACGCCTTATCCCGAATAGGGATGGGAGAGGCAGAAGTGAACCCAGAAACTATAATTTCCGAACAAAGGATTCTTGGCATGACTTATCTACAGACACTAGAGGACATTCAGGTAAAGATCCAGCAACTCTTTGATCCTACAGCCCTGCAGGACTGGGTAAAGAAAGGCCCGGACTACTCTGTCACCAATGATCTGCCTTATTACCAAGGGCGGCTATTTCTGCCACACAAGGAACTACAAGAGCTAGTCATTTCCCGTTATCATGATACCCTAATGGAGGGGCACCCGGGTATTGCAAAAACTGAAGCTAAAATTAAAAGACAATTCTGGTGGCCCACCTGGCGGAAGGATATTAAATCATTTGTGATGTCTTGTGCCATTTGTACCCAAAACAAAAGTCAAAAGAAAAAAACAGCTGGACTCTTACAAACTTTAGACATTCCGCCTACACCATGGCACACCTTATCGTTAGACTTTATTCCCGATCTACCTCCATGTAATGGGTTTAACACCATTCTAGTTATTGTGGATCTTTTTTCCAAGATGGCCCACTTTATTCCTTTAAAAGGACTACCTTCAGCCTCAATCCTGGCCAAAGAGTTCCTCAAACATTGTTCGCATACATGGATTTCCGTTCGTGTTGGTCTCTGACCGGGGCAGTCAATTCATTTCACATTTTTGGAAGAAATGTTGTTAATTGGCGCAAATAGACATGAGATTATCGACCAGTCACCACCCCCAGACCGACGGTCAAACAGAGAGGACCAACCAGACTCTTGAACAATATCTGCGTTGTATGTTACATCAGACTAAGAGTAATTGGAAGGACATTCTTTGGATCGCCGAATATGCATACAATAATTCAGTACATTCTGAAACTGGACAAAGCCCCTTTTATACCCTATATGGGCACCACCCTCGAACCTCAGACCTTGACTCACCCCAACACTTAGAAATGCCCACAGTGGACCATCTACACGCTACGATTACACAAGCCTTTAAGGAGGCAACTGCACATTTAAAACAGGCAAAGGAGAAATATAAGAAAGATGCTGATCGGCATAGAAGTGATACTCCACAGTACCAGATAGGGGACCAAGTATGGTTGGCCACAAAACACATACCTCTCAAGGGAACGCGGACCTTTAACCCTAGATATTTGGGACCTTACTCTATTAAGGCCATTATCAACCTGGTGGCCGTCAAGTTGGAATTACCTGCTAATATGCAAATTCACCCTGTCTTTCATGCGTCACTTTTGAAGCCAGTGCAACCAGGGACAAGACTAACCAAGCCACCAGACCCCATCCTCATAGACGGGGAACCCGAATTTGAAGTTAAGAACATCCTGGACTCCAAGATGGTGAAGTCAAAACTTTTTTATTTAATCGACTGGAAAGGTCTTGGGAACCTAGTGACCATGTGCATGCACCTCGATTGGTGAAAAGATTCCACGGAAATTTCCCAGACAAACCAAAACCACGGGGAAGAACGACTTTCGGAGGGGCCTTGGGGGGGGGATTGCTGTCATGATGCCTACCCCCGGGGAACCAGACCAGGTCCAGCAACCCGGGAAGCAGGCATCACGTTATTTTGAGCAAGCCCAAAAACCCCTGCTAGGGGCTGTTTGGGTGCGGTCCTGGCGCCTATGGCGCCTGGCTCGTATGGAGAGTCAGTCCTGGCGCCATAGGCGCCAGGCTCATAGAGTAGAACTTACCTGATGCAGACCATGCTGTAAGCTCCAAGCCAAATGAGGCTTGGAAGGGACTATTTTACCTAGGGACTATTTTTTACTCGGGTGGGGCTGGGGAGGAATACTTACCTGGGACTACTCTGGAGGCTATTTAAACCACGCCCGAAGAGCAGCACACGCTTCGCGTTATTCTGCATCCAGCAGCGTAACGCTCACTGTGTCTGCAAGCCTGCATCCAGTCTTCTGCCACGTCCGCCTCGAGTCTGCAGCTCCTAGAAAAAGGGAGGAACAGAAGGAGAAGAGGTTAGAATAAGAGCAAAACCTTCGACCCTTACCTGAATTCCAGATCCACCGCGCCTTCGAGCTGGAAGAAAGAAGCATTTTACGCGCACCGCCTCGCCTGCTGCAGCGCCGTGCTGAACTCATCAGCCTTCGCAGCATCCTCACGATCCACCGCATCATTCTGCACGTTCCCGCCGCGCACTGGCACCTAAGGGGAACACAAGAACAGCAAAGGTGAGCCAAGGGAATAAACAGGCAATAGTAACTACCCCCATAGATTTACCTGATTACCGCCGGGGGTACTATTCCTCTTCATGGGTCGGCGCAGTCTCCATTGCATCCTCGCCGTACCCCGGCCCCTAAGGGGAACAAAAGGACAACAAGGTGAGATAAAGGGACAAACAAGGGGAACTCTTCTCACCACAATAGACTTACCTAATTTTACCGCCGGAGGCATTATTCCCCGAACTTCATGTTCTCTCTCCACACCTGAATAAGGGAGCAAGCAACAGGTTACATTCTGGCCTTATTTTATTGAACTGTGTAGGATAAGTCAAATCCTTACCTGAACTTCATCAGCTACCACGAGAAACTCTTCGCTGGGGTCAAGCTGCAAACTGCAAGGAATCGGACAAGAGTGAAAGTCAGACATGTGAACTCTTACGAACTACATACTTTTCTTAGTCAATATTGTTCTGGAACTCACCAATTACTTCGAGCCAGTGAAGCAACTGGTTATCAACGCGCCCCTGCGCTCAATGCAGGATGGAGAGCTCATCTTTTATAACCATCGGGTGAGACTATAAGAGGGGACATCAAAGGTGATCTGTGGGGAGAACAGCGGGGGTGGGGGGGATTTACGCTCAACTCCACGGGTGGTTAATCCCCTTTCTCCATTTGCAGAAGAATATTCCTACGGGCCAAGCAAACAAAGGTAGGTGGGCCAGTCCAGTTTGTCATCTCGGCCCTACCCGTCACATTGGTGGAGACCGCAGCTCTCCAGTTCAGATCGACGCCTCTGTGGGAGCCAGGTAAGCGTAACAGTATAGAAAGAAGCCTTCCTTGAAAGGCCCTCCTTTGTTAGGAAACTTAATACTATGCTCACAGTAGTAGATTGCTACATTTATTTGGGCTTACCGATAAAACTTAACCCACTGTACAATACTACAGCGACTGCATTTTTCCTAAAATCTGGAAAAAATGTTGGTGGTGAAGTGTTACATCACCAGCAAAGAGGGAATATCCTTGAAGGACTTTTGACAATCTGTTGCGTCAATATCATTCCATCACATAATGTACAGTCTCTCTGCCCTGCCTTATAGACACATCACATGGTTGAGTAAAATAGAGGGTAAGGCACCACCAGGGGGCACAGTCAAGTTGGAACCCTGAACACTAGCCTCCTCTAGAACTGGTTTCTTAGCGCTCTGCCCAGCCCGCACGCTTCCTAAACATGCAGTTTTTCTAAAACAGAGGTCTGCATTCATCTGACACGAGTCCGACAAGAATCGGTGTGGGACTCGCTGGGATGCAGCTTCAACCCGCAGCACTCTGAAGGCCCGGAGATGACAGGGTGGTGAGGCCGTGCAGCAGTACCCTTGGAGCACAGAGGACAGGAGAGAGAAGGGCTCCCACTGCTAGCCGGCCCCCAACAACACCCTTGGGCCAGGCTGGGAGCGCCACTCCGTATCCCCCAATAATATGCAGAAATCGCCAGCCGCCGCTCCCCAGCAGAGCCGGGGAGCGCACAGAACGAGAAGATCCCCCTGCATCATTAGAAGTGGTGAAGCCTCTTACGGTGGGGCACAGAAGAGCGGCTTCAGCTGTGTCGACCGGGGACACTGCACCCTGCCGCAAGACAACACGGTAAGGAGTGGGACAGGAGGGGGGGGCCACAGGTGTAATTGGTCGCGGTGCCTGGAGTGCATCTCATAACCCCCCCCCCCACCTAGCATTGAGGCACGGCTGTTACCCAAGCGAGTGGCCCTGGACACTCCAACAAGGGAGCCCAGAAAGTCTAGCCCCCTCTGCGCAGCGTTGCCACGTGGTAAACACACAGTCCACGTGGCCGCCTGGCATTCCTTGCAGTAGGGGAGAGAGGCCCCCATTGCTAGATGGCCCCCATCAGCGCCGGGCCGAGTGAGGGACTTCATTCTGCACCCCCCCCCCCCCACATCTCAAGGAAGGAGACACCACCGTATCCCTGCGAGGTCAGGGAAAGTGAGAACTGGGAGCAGTGCCCGGTGCAGATTAAAGTAGTGTGCGCCGCATACTGGGACCTGAAAGTGCGCCTCTGGCACCAATATATTTAAGAGGCCCCGTCCCCCACGAGCAGAGCCTCCTGACAGGGAGGAAACTCGCAGCACGACCGCCACTGTGCCCAGAGTGATCTTCACATCCCCTGTGCAGAGGAAAAGAAAGTCCCTAAAGTGGGCAGTTTGGGATACAATTCCAGGGCTGGACCCACTCGTGGCAGGCAGGCAGACAGACACAGCCCCCGGTGAGCACACACCAGTGTTTGTGAAACTGTAGCAGACGCTCATATGCCGGTACGCTGCTCCTGGCCTCCATAAATTCCCATACCTGTTAGGCTCCAGAGGGCGGTGGCGACAGACCGGGCCATCCAGAACTGATAGAACCTGCCCAACATTCCGAGTAGCTCAGAACCAAGATAGTGCAAGAGGTGCGTAGCCGTTGAAAGGAAGAGGGGCTGCAATGAGGCAAGAGGGCATAAATCAAGACCAGCTGCCAAGTTTAAAAGCACATCCCAACCACACCAAAACGAGAACAGTGGTCGGGAGGGAGGGCGGGCCTCCTGCCAGAGCGTCCAAGGCAGAGCCCATACCGCACGCTGAGTTCGCACTCCAAAGCTACCCCACCAAAATCAGCCTAATTCCTCCCCACTCCTCACCTCTGGATCAGCCACTTAAGACCAAAAGGGTGCTTGCCCCCCTTCCCACTAAGAATACGCAGCACAAGGAGGGAGCAGCTCGCGGATTCAGGGCCTCCGCTGAGCACGTGGCCAACAAGGTGCGTATGCAGAAAGAACTGAATCCAGACAGTCGTTAAGTTGCAGAAGTTTCGGAGAGAAAGCGTCATCATAGCCTCTCCACCCCAAGAGGCCGCACTCATTCCAGTAGGAGACCACAAAGCCTTAACAAAAGCAGATGTGCACCTCTTGCTCGGAGAGATCTGGACTTTAAGTAACATGACAGCCACAGTCAATGCTCTTCAGGGAAGGGTGCATAAAATAGAGGACAGGGTTAGAAGCGTTGGAGAACTACCAGCAATTCACGGACATCATGGAAATGAAAATGGAAGGTCGATTACAGGACGTGGAGCAAAGAATTTTTGACGTAGCAGCAAAAGTTGATGACCTCTAAAACAGAGAAAGGAGGTCAAATATTTGCATTCATGGACTAAGAGAGGCTCCAGATGAGACCCCAGCGAGCCTAGAAAGGAAGGTGAAGGCTTTGGTAAACTCCCTCTTCTCCCCACCCCTACATCTGGAGCTTAAATTTGACAGAGTTCATCGAGCGGGCAGCCCTCCAGTGGGTCCGTGATCAATTCTAGCAAAATGTCACCACTACAGGCAAAAAGCTGAAATAGTGCGGCGAGCAAGAGAGCGGGAGACCATAGAGTTTGAGGACTCCAGAGTAAAGGTATATCAAGATCTGTCCGCCGCTACTCTTGCCCAAAGACGAGCCTGTCGTCCCCTAACTACCTGGCAGTGCGAACGAGATACGAGGTATAGATGGGGCCACCCTTTTTCGCTCACTTTTGACTACGCCGAGGAAGAATACAGAGTGGTCTCCTGAGAGCAAGCAGCACAAGTACTGAAAGGACTAAAAGAAAAAGGCATGGCAGTGGGAGAAGAAAGGCCCTCATCTGAGCCAACACGAAGACCACTAGGACCAAACCCGAGAAGGGGGAGATCCAAGGGGATGAGGAAATACAAAAGACTGAACCCCTCCTAACTCGTATCAAGTATTCTCTAGAAGTGTTTCTTTTTTTTTTGCTTTTGTTTTTTTGGGCCAGACAGTCTCAAAGAGGGGGACGTAGCGCTCAGGATGAGCGAGAATATGTTGCATTGTATACTCCACTTGGAAAAAGTTGCTGAGTAGTGCCTCAAACCAGCGATTTCCCCCCCCCTTCGGACTCCAATGAAGACAATCTGCCGGGCTGGGTAGCAACCAGAGTTGCCAAAGGGCATACCGACCCTCTTCATGGTCAAGTAGTTAGACAGTTATTCAGTTTGGGTTCAAAGGGAGACACCCGTTGTGTGGTCCTATGCTTTGCACTAGAGTGTCTCCAAAGTTGAAGACACTTTCTTTTTTTCCGTCTCACCTTTTCTTTATCTGGGGGGGGAGGGTGGGGAGTAGTTCTCGAGACGCGAGTTACATGACTGTGACAGGAGAAATTGGGCCACCAATGCAACTCAGTCAGTAAGCAGGACTTGGTCTCATTTCCAGGCGCACCAAAGGCACAAGGACAGGCCGACATCGAGCGCAGGACTACACACTCACTCAAACATGGTGTACACAGCGAATGTTCCACTATGCCCCAGTGGTGGCTGACGCAATACACATTGGGTCCCTTAACGTCAAAGGTCTCAAATCGCTGCAGAAAAGGTCCATGTTAACAAGGCTGTTCCAACAATCCCAGTTGGACCTATTGTTCATCCAAGAAACTAAATACAAACACAAAGAGGAATTTCCACTACGGGGAAGGCAAATTGGTGGGGCGCTCTGGGCCTCAGGACCAGACAAAAAGGGCAGAGTGGGTAATGTATACCGTAGCTCCCTCGAGCTGTGTGTTTCAGACACACAAAGATCAGAGTGGAAGATTCATAGTAGTACACGGAACTATTAGAACATGTAGACCTTAAGGAAGCATGGATTACGCCTCTTATAAAAAAGGGAAACCTAGATCCATCACTACCTGGCAATTTTAAGCCTATAACAAATGTGCCTTTCTTGCTTAAAATTACCAATAGGATTGCCTACCTACAGTACCAAAAGTTTGTAGAGACAAACAAACTATTGGCTAACGAGCAATCCGGATTTAGGGCAAAACACGGAACAGAGACCGCTCTCTTGGGTCTCCAGGTCAATATTGCTAGTATTATTGAAAAAGGAAACACTTCCTTACTTATGCTACTTGATCTCTCCTCAGCGTTTGATCTCATAGATCAAGATCTTTTGGCAGAGAGATTGAGAACAAATGGGCAAATGCTCTCGACTAGCAATGAACTGGTTTGAATCGTTCTTAGGCCCAAGAATGGCTGCCGTTGTTAAAGGTAATTTTAGCTCCCTGATCTCAACGTTGTTGACCTGTGGTGTCCCACAGGGATCGAGCTTGTCACTCTTACTCTTTTATATTTTCTCGAAACATCTATGCAACATGCTTAGAAATATGGGTGTACAGTTTACAAACTATGCTGACGACACCCAGTTGGTATTCGAACTGTCAGGTTCCTGTGAAAAGGATGTTCAAAGAGTTAATGACGTGTTTAATGCTATACAAAAATGGATGGCAAACGACTCTCTTGTGCTCAATGAGGCATAACCCGAACTCTTAATTCATGGTAGACCTCAGAATATAGGAAAATTAAACCAACAATATAAAAAACTTAAGATTAACAACAGTTTCATTGAAGTTTCAGAGCATGTTAAGACCTTGGGTATATTTATGGACTCGCACCTCGTACAAGAGACATGTCTCTCTCTTAAAATCAACACATCCGACAATACTTATCTGAGCAAAACCTAGCGTTGATTGCAGGAGCCATAATCAACTCGAAATTGGAATACTGTAACAGTCTCCTTATGGGCATGTCTAAAGGTAATATCACAAAATTGCAGACCATACAGAATGGTGCGGTTAGGGCTGTTTTTGGATTGAATCGACGGGAAAAAAAATCTGCAGCCAGAAAACTTCACTGGCTACCAATCCAACAGCAAATAAAATGTAAATGCTTGGTTATGATCTTTACATGCTTGGCTGGCACTGCCCCTAGCTATCTTTCAAGGAAATTAAGCAAGGCTCCCTACCAAAGAAATTTTCGATCCAAATGGAAACGTAAACTACAACAACCAAGTAAAATCTTGGAAAGAGTAGGTGGCACTAATTTCACTCATTGGGCTCCAATTATATGGAATTCCATGCCCTCTCTTATAAAAAAAACAGTACGCCTCTTAATATATTTAAGAAACTACTTAAGATGCACTTGTTTGACAAAGGAGAAACTTAATAGCTCTGTTGCTTTTTCTCCCATTTGAGATCTGTTCCATGTTGTCTATCCATGTGAGCGCTTTGAGGCCTATGGGCGATAGGGCTCTATATAAAAACTACGATAGATGAACAAAAAAGGTCACACTCTGCTCAGTGTATGCCCCAAACACCCAACAATTAGCTTACTGCAAAGACCTCCTCACACTGTTAGATAACGAAAGAGCAGACTCCCTGATCTGCAGATGTGATTTCAACCTGATCATGGACCTAGCACTAGAAGATTGGAAATCCTACAGGGAAGAGCCCCGCCTCCCCCAGGACATGGGATTGTTCATCCAAGATTGGACCTAATAAAAGAACGTTTGCTGATAGATACCTGGAGAACCCGACTTCCCTGGGAATAATCATATACGTTTTACTCACCCCTGCACAACACCTTTACCCAAATAGACAATTTTTTTTCTGGAGGGGGCCTCGAACCCCATATGAGAAGTGCTAACATAGAACCAGTGGGGTGGTCTGACCATGATATGGTTATGGTAGGATTGGACCTGGGACCCAACAAGAGAATAGACAGATGCTGGTTGTGTAACGACACGCTTTTCAGAGACGGCCTTTTAGAGAATCCCTTGACACAGAGATAGTTTTTTGAAAAACGACACAGGGAACGTCCCTCGCAATACTGTATGGGAAGCGGCAAGGGCCACGATTAGATGCCATATAATGGCCCAGGGGGCATCAGTTAAAAGGATCAGGCAGCTCAGAGAAACCCAGTTAAAGAGATTAATCAGTGAAAAGAAGTTGACCCTAGGGAAAGAAAAAGCAGATGCTAAAATAACTCTAGCAGAAACAAGGGAACTCGGACAGGACCTGAAGGATACCTGACAGGGGAAAGCACTAGCCCACATCAGGTTCGTCAAACAAAGGTATTACGAGAAGGGCGATAAAGCTGGCACACTGCTGGCTTCCAGGCTTAGGAAACAAAGCCAAAAGGGCAGTGAACAAAATAAACTCACCTTCTGGAGCCGCCCTAACTGACCCTACGGACAGAAGAGCCTGCTTTGTCCAATTTACGAACAATTATAGACTTCTGACTGCAACTCCTCCACCGAGAGCTTAGCAAATTTCACAGCCAAAATGTCCTTCCCCCTGATAGTCCACAGACCTTGATGAGCTCTATAACAGAAGAGATTGACCACACCATTTCAAATTTGAAAGCGGGCTCAGCCCCAGGCCAGGACGGCTTCACCGCAGCTTTTTTACAAAAGACTAAAAGGCGCTCTTATCCCATTCCTGACCCTATTATTCCATGACATTACGTCCACAGGTCTAGCCCCACCTTCATTCACGGAAGCTAGAATAATTGTAATTCCCAAGGAGGGTAAAGACAAATTAGAATGTGGCTCGTACAGGCCCATCTCGCTACTAAACGTGGACGCCAAGATATATGCTAGTATCTTAGCTACCATATTGAGCAGAGTCTTCCCTCTTTTGACACAGTGACCAGGTGGGATATGTGCAAGGTAGACAAAGCTCAGATAATGTCTGCAAAACGCTCAACTTAATGGTGTCAGTGGACCCGCGTGATGTTGACCCGACCTTCATATCGGGCGACACAGAAAAAGTGTTTGACCGAATGTAATGGCGCTTTATGAATCACATCCTTGAAAAGGCGGGTCTCGGACCCAGCTGGATTCAAGGGGCACAAGCACTCTATAAGAACCCGAGTGCATGAGTTGTGGTCAATGGAGTATCATCCCCCCATTTAAATTGACCAGAGGGACCAGACAGGGCTGCCCCCTTTCCCCGTTGGTTTTTGTCTTAGTCACGGAACCCTTAGCCCGGACGATCTGAAACGAGACCTCGAAGAGTGGCCTTGAGAAATTTGGCAAAGAATACAAGCTGGCCCTCTTTGCGGACGATATCCTGGTCTATTTAACCCACCCCTCCCAGTCCATCCCAGCACTCCTGGCCAGGATGGAAAAGAATACGGCGCACTCTTTGGGTTCCACATTAACCGTAGCAAGACAGTAGTCTTACCCTTGATAAACGGAGGCGTACATCCAGACTCGAACCCGGCAAACTGGGGTTTAAATTAAGTGCATAGCAATTTTAAATATCTAGGCATAACCATAGCAAAACTGAATGACTGATTTGTTCCAAGCAAATTATAAACCACTTTGGTTGCACATTCGTCGCGACACAGAGAATTGTGCGAAACTAGGTCTTTCCTGGGCAGGTAAATCCACAACAGTTAAGATGAATGTCTTACTGCGTCTTCTTTTTCTGTTTCAATCCCTCCCAACAATCCTGCCGGATTCCTTCCTTAGAGAAGTCAAGAGCACCTTGCTTGCATTCCTATGGGAAAGAAAGAAGCCGAGAATTGCATACAGCACACTGATCCTCCCAAAAGAGAAAGGCGGTCTAGCGTACCCTGACTTCCTGGAATACTTTAGAGCAGCTCAGCTTCGAGTTCTCGCAGACCACATTTGAGAAACTAAACATAAACAGTGGTTTTTTTTGGAAAAGGGGCTCTTTGCCCTGGCCACCCTGGGAGAATGACTCTGGGCCCCTCAAAAAGCTATTTCGTGCAAGGCACTGGAACACCCAGTCCTGGGAGTGCTATGGTCTCTCTATAAAAAATGAAACTGAAATTAGTTGGGAATCATTACCTGACCACCGCCCCTTAGCTGTATCTGGGTCCACCAATTAGGGACTTTTTCATAGACCAATTCGCTTTCAGCAACAGTATGAACAAGGGCTGGTCAGGGCAGGCCAGATGTGGAGGGATGGAAGCTTCCTAACCAGAGATGAATTAGAGGAAGCACAACAGGGCCTCAAAATCAACCCGCTCCCTTACTTGCAATTAAAAGGGGTCCTCACTGACCCAAGATGGAAAACCCAGCTGCAACACCCCTTTACCCCCTTGGAAACCATATTGAATACACAGTCAAAGGCCTGATCGCAAAGATGTATAGAGCTCTTCTAGAAAGGGGTCACTTGCCCACTCCCTGTACAGTCAGTGGTTGGGGTGGGAGAACAATGAGGAGGGATGGGAGGCAATATATCAGGCAGTCGGGAAATCGCCCATAGCTGTCCAATATAAAATGCACAATTGCATAATACTTGCACAATGGTACCTCATCCCCCCCCCCCCCCCCCCCCCCACCGCCTAGCAACATTTTTCCAGTGGAGGCACTATAAGGAACTCATGGTGGCAACAGTAAAGACACACAAGTGATCACAATTCAAGGGTGTTTATTAAACTGTACATACGGGTTGGAAAAACATCTAATCTAAGCCTAAATCTAAGATGGGAGCAAGCTACGACCATCAAATAATAAGGCAGTCCTATTGGCGTCTTGTCAAATAAAAAGGACCTATACTAGGAAAAACCTATTGCCAATCTTTACGCTAAATACAAAGAGTGTGGGATAGGATTTACAGGAGAGAAAGAAGTGTTCACAAATAATAAGTCAGGATGCAGTAGTCTGGTCTCCCTTCCCCACGTTTTGTGCACGGGACAAGGTAGGACTGTGAAGCACAGCACAGGCTTGAGCTTTCCCAGCACGAGCTAACAGTTCCGCCCTCAGCTTATCAGGGCCTTTGGTGGTTATGTCTATTTTCTACAAAAGGTCTCTTGCCTCAGAGGACTGAGGTCTTCCACTATAATAATAAACAAAAGTTATTTTCTGCTTGCACGTTGGGTGATGCCTTTTCACCCTTGGATCACCCTCATCTGGGCTCAGATCCACAAGAACTTTTTAGCAGTATCAGGCCCTTCGGTATTCAAACCTCTCGCTTGAGGGTCTGATGAGCTCCCAAAATATTAAAAGGTCAACAAAAATTGCAGAGTTCTTCTCTGATTGTCTCTGTGTTTGAGTGATAGCTCTTCGCCCCTGGGTCCCCCTCTTCCGGATTTAGACCCTTCTCGATTGTTAGACTCCTCTGCCGGGTTCACTATGGCTTTCAACACAATCCCTTTTTGAACAGTTCACCGTGGACATCCCTCTGCCGGGTTCACTCTTGTCAACACACTATTCATTGGGACTTCAAACTTTGCCCCCTTTTATCGGCATCCCTCGGTTGTGTTCACTCTTGCCAACTTTACGATGCGGGATTCGCTTCCTTTAGCTTCACAATCATCGGTTGGTCAAAGGCTTTCGACTGTACAGAGGATTTTGCTAGGCACCTGTATGATCACTTTGACCCCCTTCTGGCCTTTCTCCCAAGGCCTTCTGGTTACGGTAGTTTCCTGAGTGAACACCCACATTGTGCTTGACTCTTCTATGCTGGCTTTCCCTTGTGTATCAACAGTTCTTTGTACTTTATTTAATCAGCCTCTTGCTACTTTTGTCGGTTTCTTATCAGCTCTCCCCTCGACTCACCGGCTGTTTTGAACCGCTTGGCTTTTCTTGTCTCTGGAGTCAAGGCCAGAATCATGGGGCCAAGCGTCTCTCCCCGGCTTGGTTGTCAACAGAGGACCGCGTATGCTGTTGACATCGGCTGCAACACACGCTGGCTATTGTTTGCAGTCTTAAGATTCCTTCTGCTGAGGTTTCACAGGCCTTGGTTGGAAAGGGCAAGGTCACTTCTCTCCTTGGCACCCTCTCGATTTGCGCCACCTTTCTCTTCCTCTTGAACTGCCATGTTGAGTTCTCACTCTCTCTCACTCTCTCTCACTCTCACTCTCTCTCACTCTCTCTCACTCTCTCTCACTCTCTCATATCAATTGCCTGACCCTGGCGTTGGGACATGTCAGGTAAATGACTTTGGTATTTGTCCGTCATCTTTTGTGGTGTGCGAAAAGGGGGTTGGGGAGGTTCGAGTGTTAGTGTCCTACTGGGTAGGATGAGGAAAAGGCGTTATAAGAAGGGTGATACTGCGTCTCGCCCGTCGGTGTCCCACTTCCACTCCCCAAGGACCCCATATCCAGGTGATCCTCCCCGACTAGTCCACTCCCAGGAACTGGATCCAATAGCGATGGCTGTGTCCTGGCCACCTGGATGACAGACCAGAGACTAGTAAGTGAGACACCTTCAGGTTTCTCACAACACTGACAATGGAATTTGAACTTCCCTCTCTTCTCTCAATACGGTAAACTGCTGAGATTAATTGGTAAGTGACCTCTAATTGATCAAAACATGTTTGTCCCTGAACTGGAGCACACAGTGCTTTCCTACTTGGCAACATTAGACGTATCTTATGAAAAGGTCCATGAAGTCCCAATATAGAAGAAAATTTGATGAAAAAATCAAGATATCATGACTAAGTTAACATCAACCGACTGTCAGCTAAAAGGCAATGCAATAAATTCTGTCACTAAAGTTTTTCTTGTACCTCAAATGCATTTTACCAAAACATGTTCTTGGCAAAGGAGAATCCCTTGCATACGAGTGAAGGGCTGTTAACCTGACCGTTGCTTGTCGGACAATGAATGCAACAAAAGTACTACTCATGTGTAAGGCAAACGGTCTGAAAGGCACTAATTGAACATTAGACTGCATAAAACAGATGGAGTACTGATCGTGTGTGCCTAAAAGGGATTCAGAAGTGAAGGTGAACTGAAGAGTCATTAATAAAGCAGTTGAAAACACTACCGCAGAATTGAAGTGACTGAACTTAATAAATTGGGATTTCCAGTGAACAAGCACTGCCCACAGCCAAAAGCTGTGTATACAATGTCTAGAGTCAAAAGAGACTAATAACCAGGCATTCCACTAAGCTAATGGGGCCAACAGTAAGAGAAGGGGCAAATGCAATATCAAAAGGGGTAAAGCTTGCTCATTGTGATTGTTCCATAACATAGAAGCTGGTATACAATCTCACATTGCCAAAGCCAAAAGGAGAAAAGGTGGAATTATATCTTTAAGGGCATTTTGGTTGTTGATGTTGCAGAAAGACAAAAGTGTCAAAGAGGCTGCATTTCTGGAAGGTGAATGTTCAGAATAGTGCCTTGCTTACATGAGGGTGTTGAGGAGCACTAATGTTAATATTGTCTTTTCTGAAAAGTTGTTGAAAGTCACAAACTGTTGAAGCTGTGTTAAACATTTGGTTATCAGTAGATTTAGAACTTCAAAAGCACTGTTGAATGTGGAAAGCTAACAGGCAGTCGTGTAGACCCACATGGTGATTCCTTGTAGAAGTGGGCCTGGTCTGAAAGTAAACCAGTTGGAAATAGAAATGCTGGGAAGTTATTCTGATAGTCACAAATTGTGATTCATGGTGTTGAAACGAGAGCTGTGAAAAGCTTACATTTAGTAGCTGTTTCTTTGGCATTTATGAAGTTGTGATAAAAACACCCTGACCAAGAATATCATTGATGCTATTTCTGTTGGCTAAAATATCTATTCTAAGAAGAAGTGGCTTTCTCTTTGGACATTGGATTACTGGAACTTTTCTTTTGTCAAGTTGAAGGTGCAAACAACTAAAATTGAACTTTGTTTCAAATCTAGAATTCCTTGTTTCTTTTTGTTGAACAATGAGACTGAATTCAACTTTAAACCTGGTGAAGAGGAAATCACCAAGGTTACAAAGAGAGACTGTGATTTTATTGCAGAATACAATTGTTGTGAATTGCCATACATATATTTTCTTGTGTATTTCTTGTATAAAAAAGCGCGAGGGTCAGATTCTGTTATATTTTCCTTAGTTTATGTTGGGCAGGGAAATCTCGCCAGAGTAGGGATAGTGAGACGTTACTTAAAACGTAGGATTTTATAAAATGGCAAATTTTGAGAAATGTTAAAGCTGTCGGCCTCAAATTTTTGACCCCTTACAATTTGCTCATGACATCAGTATTTATTTATCTGGTGGTCATTGGCTACCAGATTTTTTGTCCCAATTGCTCATTGACTCTCGCATATTGAAATATGAGAAGATAGTAAGTTGCAAGTTACGTTGGCCAAAGAGGTTATCTGTTGACGTAGCGTGGGAAAGAAAGAGCTATATGGAGATTGGTGGATAGCCCCTTTTTGGAGGTTCTCTGCAGGAGAAAGAAAACAAGAAATATCTCAGATGATTGACAAAGAAAGAGCTTGTGTTGCAAGCTCCCATCAGCGGCATAACCCGGTGTGGAAAGAGGAAGGTGCGTTTTCGCCACCTTGTTGCCCTCCCCCCACAAGTAGAACATGTTAGGTGGGATAAGTGACAACTCGAGTTAAGACGATTGATCCTTCTGGCTCAAACTGAAAATAAACGGCTGTGTCCCGAGCAAACATTTGCGGACTGATTACACAGTGTGTTGAAATAGCTCTCCACGTGTGAGAAAAGCTGTTTGCATTGTTCAGATCAGTCATTAAATGACTTAGCTCGCAGACAAGTGGATGCTTCATAATCCAAATAAGGAGGAGAGGATGTAAACAACTGGAGGTGGAAGCAGAAGCATGTTCCCCCTGATACAAGCCTTGCTGGGGGATATCCGCAAGATACCCGGGCACACCAGAAAGCATAGAGCGTAGATATCAAGCGGGAGATGCTGAGCGGAGGGGTGCATAACCCTGATAGAATTGTTCAGCTGTTCTGCTTTAGGAGAGCCCACTAGCAACTCTGAACACCAAATTGAGAGATGAAGATGGGGAATCCAACAGATTTCATCTTCCCAAGATGTTTAGACATGGAGAGCATTTCCAACAGTGTGAAAAGATTAGATAAAGGACATCGAGAGCACTGGAGATAAAAGCGAAGTTGAAGACCAGGCAGGACGAAAGACTTGAGGGTACTACATATTAGGTATTGTAAGAGGACCCAGGACTGACTCGGAGAATAACTAGAAATTATGGGCATACAATCGCGATGGGAGAAGGAGCTACAATACCCAGTTTAAGCAGGATTGTGAGCACTAGCAAGAGTGAGAGAAAGTTAATGCACGCTGAGGTACGTAGTCCAAGTCCAAAATCGACACAATACTTAGAACCTCTAAGAGGAGACTTGACTATTGAATGCATGCTGACTAATGAAGTCTGATTCTCAAGTCCAGTTGAGCGCAGTAACTAGGAAAGCAAAAGAGCAAATGAAAGCTCAGACGCATAGCCCAATACGCAGAGAAGTAGACCAAGACGTGAACATTTCATGCTGTTTAACTAAGTCCATTTCCCCCGTCCACATTTTGCAAATGAATGAGGAATTGAGAAGGTATTTTTTTTAAATGTGTGTTTGGAAATTAGTATCACTTTGATAGGTTTTAAGTCTAATACATGTTGAGACTGATCTTTTTTGAAGATCAGTCAGTGTGATGTTCATACTCTAAATGCATGCGTCTTTCCAAAGAACGGAGTACTCAGATTAACCAAATCAAATTCAGGTTGGAAAGCCATATATGAATCACTGAGATTGAAGTTGAAGCAAAATGAAGTCCAAGGATCTTTTTGACAACCACGAAATTGCGTTCTACATTTTGCATTCAAAACTAGATAAATTGTGTGCAATTGAATTGAATTGATATTTTATTTCCATCATGCTCATACACAAGTGTTTCAGAGCACGACAAGGCAATGGAAGGGTAACAGGGGAGAACAAAACAACAATCTTACTAGGCCCAGTGACATTGAGAATGCTCAAGTGCATGGGAGAGGGGGAGAAATGGATAGTGCAGAGCAACAGAGAAAACGGATAAATAATAATAAATTAATAAAATAATAAAGGCAACAAACAATGGTAGTGCAGCCAGCAAGTCGGAAGTGCTGGGTTTAAGGCAGCACACAGGGTAGGTCTGATAAGTGTAGGAAGAAAAAGGAAAAAGGGGAGGGGGGGGACTGTATAGCTACAGATATAGACCCCAGTGCAAGGGGTGGCCCGGAGGACAGAGGGTGGCCAGGTGCACAGTGCCGAGAGAGGACAGATCAGCAGGTAAGAGGGGGGGGCAAAGGCAGAAACAAAGAGGAAGGTCTTGAGGTGCTTCTGGAACCGGAGATGGTTCTCCAAGTTTTAGAGTGGCAGGGAGGCTGTTCCAGAGGGAGGCCCCAGCCGAAGACCGAGATCTGCCCCGAGCTTGTTTCTTTGAAAAACAAATGACCCTGAGGGAGTTATAGGAGCAGAGAGCTCGAGAGGGGAGGTATTTGCGGAGGGATAGCTGAAGGTATTGTGGACCCAGGCCCCAGAAAGCCTTGTGGACAATGCAGAGGGTTATAAATGTAATCCTTGCATCCACTGGGAGCCAATGGAGAGATTTCAGAGCTGGAGAAATACGATCCCAGGGCTTAAGGCCAAGGACAAGTCTTGCAGTCCTGTTCTGGATTAGTTGCAGAGAGTAGAGGCAAGTAGATTTAGAAAGAGGCTGTTACAATAGTCCAACCTAGAGAGTACCGGAGCCTCGGAGACTGAGCTTCTGGGTGAAGGAGAGGAAAGGCAGAGTACCTCTGAGGAGGTGCAGTAGCAAGTTTGACTTTTTAGAGACATCAGAGATCTGGGCGGAGAAGGAAAGTGTGGAGTCAAAGATGACCCAGAGGTTCTTAGCTTCGCAGTTGGGGGTATGAGGAGGGCCTAGGGAGGTCGGCCAGAGAGTGAGCGGAAAGGATGGTGGTGGTGTGCCGATGAGGAGGATCTCCGTCTTGCTGGCATTCAGACAAAGATCGTTGGCGGCACACCAATCTTAAATGACAGTTAGGCAATCAGAGAGGAGAGAAGGAGAAGAGGTGGCTGAGGGAAGCCTGAAAATGAGTTGAGGGTCGTCGGTGTAGAGTTGGAAATTTGGGCAGAAAATGTCAATGCAGTGGGCGAGGGTTTGCAGGTATTGGTTGAAAAGCCAGGGCAAGAGGTTAGACCCCTGGGGAACACCACAGGTAGAGAGGAAGCTAGATGAAAGGAAGGACCCAAGTTGGAACCTGGGAGGGTCGATCAGAGAGGAAAGAGGTCAGCCAGGCCACAGCCTGATCAGTGATCCCCAGGTTATCACGGAGACGGTTGAGCAGGATGGTATGTTTGACCGTGTCGAAGGCAGAGGAGAGATCGAGTAGGATGAGGACAGAGGGAATGTTAGAGTAAAGGTTGGAGAGCAGATTCTCACGGATGTTCAGGAGAGCAATATCCGTGCTTCTGCCAGCTCTGAAGCCAGACTTGATGGTCATGGAGGCAGCCAACAGAATCTGAATGAAGGTTAAGCTGAGAGATGGCCAGCTTTTCTAGGAGTTTGCCCAGAAAGGGAGCACTGGAGATTGGTCAATAGTTGGCCGGACATGAATGATCAGCTGTGGGATTCTTAAGAAGAGTATGCACAAGGGAGTGCTTCAGAGGGGGGAGGGGGAAGGATCCTGAGGCAAAGGAGTGGAGCGAGGGTATCAATGTGGTCCTTGATGGTTTTAGAGGAACAAGGATGAACCTGTTTTGACGAGGCTTTCATAGATCGGACTTTTCTAGCGACCTCATCGGGGGAGAAAATGGGAAAGGAGGAGGAGGGGGGCATGGCTGAAGGAGGGTCAGCAAGTACAGACGGAGAGGGGATACTAGGGGGAGTGGAGGAGAGGGTGGACAGGATGTCCTGGGTTTTTCAGATAAAGTGAGAGGCAAGGACATTGCAGAGAGCCTGGGAGGCAAGAGGAGGCATAGAGACTGCAGCAGGGTTGGCCAGCTCCTTGCGGATTTTCCTCTCTGCCGCCTTACACTTCCGTTTAAGTGTAGCTAGGTCGGAGTCAGACCAGGAAGTGCACTTGGCTTTGGGCTTCATGCAGAGCCTCATGCCGGAGGCAAGAACATCAAGAGTATCAGAAATAGAAGAGTAGAGAAGGGATAGGGCTGTGTCAGGGTGAGAGTCAGTCAGAGGAGGAAGTGGGGGGGTGCTGCGAAACCCTCAACTGATGCATGCTTCAAGGGCCAGATGTCCGAGAAGGTAGGTAGGTGGCAATGTTGGTGTAGGCTTAGCTTGGGGGGGGGGGTAGAGATGAGAGGGGAGGTGGCAGTGGTCACTCCAGGTGAGAGGAGTGGTCAGAGGGATAGAGAGGTGGAGGCCAGAGGAGATCAAGACATCAAGTGTGTGTCCTGCAGAGTGAGTCGGGCCAGAGGGGAGGATGGAGAGGGAGAGGGAATTGCAGAGGTCGCGAAAGAGCACAGAGGAGGAACAAGGAGAATCTAGGTGGATGTTGAGATCACCTAAGAGGATGAGTTGAGTGGTAGAGACAAGGACGGAGGAAGTGAGATCAGCCCACTCAGAGAGAAAAGAGGTGATTTGACCATAGGACCGGTAGAGAGTAGCAACAGAAACAGAGTGGCTAGGAGAGAGAGAGAGCCTGCAGACAAGGCATTCAAAAGAGGAGTTCATCTGAGTGGGAATGATAGTGGTGGGGATCCACTCAAGAAAGATCAGGGCTACACCCCATCCAGGCTGGCTCGATCTGGGTGCGGAGAGGATCTTGTAGCCATCAGGGAGAAGAGTGTTAAAGTGTGTGACAGAGCTGGCCATGGACCATGTCTCTGTAAGACTGAGGACATCAAGGTACAGTTCTTCAAGGAGGTGACAGATGTCAGACTAGTGTTTGACAGCAGAGTGAGAGTTCAGAGTAGCAAGATGAAGAAGGTTGCCAGCCTTAAAGACCTTCCGGGGAGGAGTACAAATCAGAGGAACTTCCTGCAGACATGTGGTGGTAGCCTGAGGTGGGGCAGAGAAGGAGGGAAGAGTGGGCAAGGTAGCCAAGGGTTGAGAGGGGACAACCAGAAATGAAAGGAAGTTGATAAGGCCAGGAACCACCTATTGAAGAGGAGGAGATTGGCCTGAGGGCCTTGGACCATGATAGTGCCATTTAGGTAGACATTAAGGATGACTCTGGAGGAGTCGAAAGAATCCATGAGGACTTTCCAGCAAGTGCCACCATTAATGGGAGAGTTGGAAACCGGACGGAGCACAGAGATCATATGCAGGGTCCATAGATCTGGCGAAGGAACGACAGAGGATGTCAGTCTGGAAGAGGCGCTGGAATAGGTATCCGCGATGGGCAGACCTGGGTTGGAGGCCAGGATGTCCTTTTTAAACTTCTTCTTTGCAGATTTAGTGAGAAGGGAAGGATAGTTGATAGAGAAGCAGTTGGAATAGATGGATGAAACAGAAAGCGCCATGGGTGAGAAGAGAGAGGAGGCGGAGTGAGGAGAAAGCAAGTACAGTGGTATGGAACAGTCACTGGGCTAGCAAGTTACACTCAATGGCCAAAGTAAAATGTAAAATACACTCAAGTTTGACTTTCCAGTTAAATGCAGAACACAACCAGGTTTGACTTTCAAGTTAAATGTAAGGCCCTTATAGTGATGGTGAGGAAGTGGGAATCAGATGTTAAAGGGGTGTTCAGAAACAACTACATTTGAGTACATAACAGGTAGGGCTGAGAGTACAAGCAGAGTAGTGGATAAGGGAGCCAGGAAGGTAGAAAAGGGCAATCAGGAGGAGGGTGCTCACCCAAGGAGAATGAGGTAAGAGTCATGGTAGTCCAGTAGTTCAGGTATAGCAATCTCAAGGAGGATTGGGCTGTAGCAGAAGGTTCATTTAGTGGCCTGTCAGCGGACAGGGTAACAGACCAGTGCCTTTGTGTGTGCCTTGGTGCACTGGGCCGGCTGCCACCTCCCAGTTGCTGCTATTGGTTTATGTCGACCTGTGCAACCAATGGGAGGGGGGGACCAGTTCAAGCCCAGGGCAGCTTAGAGAAAGGAAAATGTTGTGGCCATCTTGGAGGCAGGAAAAACACAATGAGGCCCATTGAAGGAGAAACGGAAATGGAGCAAAAACCCAGGTTCTGGGTAGAAATGAACCAAGTGAGGGGTCTCCAAGCACTCAGTGCTATGCCAGCAAGTCAAAATTCTATATTGCAGCAGAAATGCTGAGCGCGCAGCATCGGGCGCAAAACGCACCAAAAATGCAGCACAATACATAACAGAATGTGATGGCGCTACCAAGTAGACTCACAACAGTCCTTATAGTACCTTGACCTTGTCAAGAGGGGATGGGAACCCCTCTCAGCCTGGTGTGGAAGGCCTACTAGGTAGAAATCCATTGCGAGCCCTACCACATAGAGGGACTGTGGTAGCTTGGAGGACCCAAATTCCTGTCCCATCCTGTGCGGGTACCTTGTATATGCACAGTATCCATTTGCATCACCACATGCCTCTGACACCAAATACTGTCCGAGTCTTCATTTCAGAAAACCACAAATCCGGAAAAGAACCACCTACAAGGCAGAGAGCCTGCAGCATGCCATGCAAGGACTCTTGAGCACTCGGTGGTGGGGGGGTGTTTGGGGGTGGAATGATGAGAAAGCCTCAAGGAGGCCCCCTAGACCATGAGAGACTTCAAACTGAGCGGCAGCTGCTCCAACTGACTATGCGTTTCTTAAGCCGAACCGCTCCTCTGCCACCGAGCACGGACATAAACACTTTACAGAGAGGGGTGTGGGTCTCATTCCTGCAGCATAGCGCCCCGCGTGGAGAAAACGACTGGGGCTTAACCCACATTTTAAAACCTTCTGTAACTGATTCTTCTTAGGTGGATAAGACTGATCCTGAGTGGCCAGGTCCATTGAACCAATCAGGAGATAGATAGTGAGGTAATTAAAAGAGGCAGCAGAAAGTTGTGTATTGTTTGGGTAAGGTCATTGGAGGTGGATGTGGCTGTTTCAGACCAAGAGGCCACAGAGGCCACAGGTGAAAGATGATGTATTAGATTGTGGAGGTAGCAGGCGAGGCATTGGTTAGTGAGTGGAAGTGGTACTGCATTGTGAGTGTGCATGAAAGAGTGGCAAGTGTGTTTAGGAGAGTAAGCGTAGGTAGTGAATGTGACATGATTGTGTGAGTGAAAGGAGGGTGTTTGAGTAGGAGGTTGGGGGAGGAGGGAGTAGCGTTGTGGCGAAGGGAGCAGTAGTATCATGGAGAAAGTAACATTAAAAGGTGGAGGTTATGTTAAGAAGAAGCAACAGACATCAGTGGGACTGAGGAGGCAGGCACAGGGAGTAGGAAGAGTGAAGGTGGTTGAGTTGGAGGAGAAGAGAAAATCAAGTGAGAGGAAGAAGTATAAGTGGGCGTGGTGAAAAGAGACCACATCGGGCAGTGTGTCTGGAAGGCACAGTTCAATACCCCTTTAGATTACTAACCACCCAATATTGTAGGACAGTCCCTGAGGGAGTTTAAACGGAGAAGGAGTTCTGCCTTTTAGGTCTTCACTTCTAGTATTAGTAAGAAATTGGACAGTAGGGAGGAATCTGAGGTATCTACTAGCCTGTGGATTAGCGATGCCTGGGTTAAGGAGGATTGGTGCTTTCTAGACGAGAGGGGGCAGCCATAAGGCCCTGAAAAATCAAATAAAAGCTCTTGAACCATCTCTAAGCCATCTGCGACAATCCATTTGAATCGTCGGACTCATGTCGGACAATAACTAGAGGGAAAGAACCCTTGAGACAAAACAAACTGAACAACGCTGGTGAAAGCAAATGCTGAGCTGTATTGGGGAAAACCCTTTAAGGCATATGAATGGAGAATAATTGTTGCCATTTTGTATAGAGACTGAAGGACAAGACACTGAGAAGTAAAGCTGAGCAGCGTCAATAGAAATGTTACAAAAAATACATAACACATGGTGCCATTCATATCTTTATGCATGTCTTCACGCAATAGTGTTTCAAACACTTTCTTTTTATTGGATGAGAAATACTGAACATCAGACTGAGGTTCTACTATTCTAATTTCATAAGTTTACATGACTAGGTATCAGAACTGTACAATAATTGAGTGTCCTATGTTGTTGAGGCAGATGCAGATGTTTCGTTTATTTATTCCCTTCTTGCTGTCCCGAGGTACGGGCATTGGTTCCCATTAGCAGCTCTCCTTGACCCACAGACTGTTTTGAGGGAACCTACTCAGATCTCAGAAGGAGGAATACCTAAAATGGGAGGACTAGTGGGATTTCTCTGGTAGTTCGTTGTGTACATGGACCAGGGGTGTTCCAATGTAAGAAAGGAGCATATGCTGCCTGCTTCTTTTCAAGGTCATTGTATGCTAAATGTATAAGAAGTATAAAATTTAACTTTCTCTCTTTTTTTATTCATTTTGTATGTATATCACTCTGTTCTCTAACAAGTTTGTTTTCTTGCAGATTTTTTCCAAGTTTGGAACGGTTTTGAAGATTATCACATTTACAAAGAACAATCAGTTTCAGGCTTTGCTTCAGTATGCTGATCCCATGAATGCACACCACGCCAAAATGGTATGGATAACATTGAAAAGCATCCAAGGTTGTTGAATCTAGATTGTGATAAGAACGCTATTGTAAATGCTGGCTCTCCTTTGTGCGATCCTATCATCATTTTTGTGCTCAATTCTGTGAAATTAATGTTTAGGACCAACCAAACCTCTAGGTGAGAATAGGTTCCAAGAGGAATTAAAAGCACCGCATCTTTTAAAATAACTATTTGAATCCTCTGATACAGATCAGGTGGCCATAGGACCGCCTTATTCCTGCCAAAGACTATGAAATATTAGTTGTATGACACCTGTAAATATTACAAAACTTGGACCATGGCCCAAAATTATTAGACTAAATTAAATAAAAATTAACGATCATGAGTCCCCTGAAAGGTGTGATCTCCAAAGCAGAGCTTCCCAATTGTATTCCAAACAATATACGTGCCCCTCCCACATGCCTGACTTTTTCATACAAAACATATAGCACCCCAGCGCAGGTTAGAATCTGCTGGCAGAAATTCTCCTATTCTTTCTTTTCCTCCCTATGTTCTGATGCATATTACTGTTTATTGCCTTGGAGCACCAGATGTCCGATGTCTGCTCAGGTGTAATGAGTTGGGAAAGTGCGAGTATGAGTTGTGTCAAAAGAATTTGCTTTTTTCTACTTCCGACAGCCCCAAATTGTTTGAGGTTTCAGTCCTGTGAATTTATAAATCCGTCTCCTCTACAAAATATGGACTTTCTCCCAGTTGCTGCACATTTAATGAGTGAAAGAATTACCCATGCAATCTAATTTCCACCCTTGAAGACTTCATACATCAAAAGCAAGCCATACTGTCTTGCAGAATACTGCTTTTCAGATTACTGTTCCGTGTATTCCATAAAAATTGCAAACAAAACTGCGAGCGTTGTGAAATCGATTACACACTTTTTTTCTGCTAGCGAGCAAGAAAAGATTCTTCTTTTGACTTTCATTGTTGCAACACTGGTAGCAGAGTTTGGAGACAGTCAAAGAAGATTGAGGGCAGAACAGATCCTCTTAAATACTTTCTATGAGTACCTCTTGACAAGTCTAAATGTTGTGGAAATCTCGGTTTTTAAATTGGATGGAGTAAATCGGGGCTAACATTTGCATTTGTGTTAATTACAGAAATATGAAACGCAAGGGGATTTTGCTCCTGAGGTTGGATATCCTTCGGTGGGTACCAAATAGTCAGTTTTCCCAAATGTCATACTTTGTCACACTGAAACTTCAAGCAAGTCAGTATGGGCAATTTTTAATATGTAAATAATTGTTCTAGGGAGCCATAAACTTGATTTCCTGTGTATGGAACTATTTCTACTGTGGAAAGGGGCACTTCATCAGGTGTTCTATTTCAAATCAGTACATCAGTCATGTCTAAGACAGACTGCTGCGCTCGTCGGCTCTATCGACTGCTACTTTAATGGGGGGAAGCCCCTGTGATGACGACACAGTTAAAGAACAGTGTTTGAGGGCTAGCACCTATTTCAAACATATTTAGTATTTTTTTCTGTATTGGGGGCTTGCACAAAAGAAGCATGGCAATGCTCTTGTAAAACAGGTTCTTCAAGCAGGTTTAGGTAGGTACCAATAGTATGACTGTTGCATGCAGCGGCCATGATCATTTGGCCTCATGCAGAGTTTAGTAGAGCAATTTTACTGCATTTGTGTCCTATTCCATGGTAAAATGTAAGTTGAGGAAGAATTGTTCTGCCTGCAGTTACCTCGTGGATCTAAATATGATATAAAGTAAAACTACATAAAAGTAATGTCTGAGTTGGAAGCTGCCCAATCATGCATCGACTGGCACCTTACATGTGGCATTATGTAATGTAAAGCCGCAATAAAAATCAGACCCCATTATCTGATTTGGAAGTTGGCTGGGATTGCAATAAGGAGGAACTGCAGCTTTTTTATTATCAATGTAATGTGTACTCACATGAAACCAGAGGGTATGGTACCTATAATGTCTTTTTATATAAGCCAATCAGGAGGAAATAACCCCTTAACTGCCAATGGTTCCCCGCCAATCATTGCCAAGCCCTTTTTTGATCCACATGTAGCCGGTCATAACGCCACCAAAGAGTCCTACTTTGCTGTATGGGGGTGAGAGAAAATAGCCTAAAAGGGAGACATTTTAGTGTTTTTTCAGAAAATGCCAATAAAATGATGTACAAAGAAGCCTGTGTTTTTTTTCCCTTGAAGGGCTAGGAACAAATGGTTTGCTGTGCTGAATTCACAATTTTCCAGGCTTTCAAGAACAGGTTGAGTGGAGACCAAAAGAACATATTTGATGAGGTAACCTTATAAAGTTTTGTGAGTGGTAGGCGATTTTACCTTTTTTTCCCCAGTAGGATATGCGTGGACGGAATGGAAGAGGAGGGTAGGAAAGCTGAATGGGAAGACAAAGGCATACATTTCTGAAACCTCGACAAAATTCCAACTTTAGGAAGGGGTCATTTGCGCAGGTCAGGCAACAACTATGTAGGGAGAATTCCCATTGTTTGGGGAAAAATTGGAAAAATGACAGATAAAAAGGATATGTGCTGGACATGGCTGGACCTGTAAGTTAATGGCTTCTGTGAATATTGAGAAAAGCAATGCCCGCTACATTCCCCCCGACTCTTCCAGTTAGGAAATCACACATTTTTCGTAATGGTTCACAAAACGAGCAATACCACAAGCTGACACCCGTGGGAATCCACAGAGATCTGACTTGCGCAAATTGCCCCTGAATCTGTTACCCACAAGCCCTGTCAAAGTCCAAAATATAGGGAAAAATTAACAATTTTCAGGCAATTCCCATACCCCCAAACTACCGTAACATGCCGCCAACAACACACCCTACCTTCCTGCGTTCCCACAGGTTCTTGACGAGATAAACGGCACCTCACGTGTGGGTGCACCTAGCTGGGCGCAAAGGGAAAAGGCTAACCCACTGGTAACCCAAAGAGTTTCAGCAGAGTAGATTTTGGAGGAATTTGCTCTTGTGGACAACCTACAGATTTGAGCCTCGGGTGTCGCAGCCACCAAGGAAAACAGGGAACTCCATTCATTTCTGAAAACAAAGGCACCCGTGGGAATCCAGTGGTCTGACTTGCGCGAATTGCCCCAGAATTTATTAGCCACAAGCCCTGGCAAAGTCTGAAATTTGGGAGAAAAAACACAATTTTCAGATATTTCCCTCCTGGAAACCACCGAAACACGCCGCTGACACCACATGTCCTACCTTCCGACATTCCCACAGGTGTACGGATGAAAACAGTACCTCACGTGTGGCGGTGCCCCTTCCTGGGCGGAAAAGAAAGTGTTGACTGTCCACAAGTCTAACGGCAGTTCCAGTTAGCCCCGGCAGGGTCCTCGTCTGTTCCCAGAGGGAAATCCTTTAATGCTGCCTAGCCAGAGCTCCAGGATGGTCGGTGGTGATGTCCCTGGCCTTTGGTGGCTGTCCCTCATGTGGGTTGACCGTCCACAAGTCCAGCGGCGGTTTCAGGGAGTCCTTTCCCAGAATGAGAAAGTGTAACGCAACCCAGCCAGAGCTCAGTGATGGTCGGGGTGATGTCCCAGGCCTTGGGCACCCGTCACCCATGTGGGTCGACCCTCCCCAAGCCCAGCCTGCTGCTGATCTACTTTGATAGTTTTTTTTTTTTTTTTAACTTCTTTTTATTGGTTTTACAACATATCCCCTTTTCTTCCCTCTTCCCTCTTCCTCCCCCCTCCCTCTCCCCAAAGGCAGCCGCAGTATGTTTATGGTCCGATGCCTCCTCGGGCCTGGCTCAAACAGATGTCGAGTTTATAGTGGGGGGGGCGGTCTCTCGGCGACCTCCCTTCTTTCCCTGGGAGTTTCCTCTGCTTTCGTCCATGTTTGTATTCGCTGGCCTTTCCAGGTAGGATTGCATTGTTCAGTGTGTGCGTTGGTCCCGATCCCGTCTCCTTCTTCCCATTTCTTCCCTTTCTCTAAGTTATGTGGTGCCCCTTCGGCGTGGGCGGGCCAATTTCTTAATTTCCTGAGTCGCTTGGGTCGTCCGTGTCATCCCTGCTTCTGCTGCCAAACAGGTCTTGCACCAGAGAGTTCCATGCTAGTAGTCTGGTCCCACTGTTGCTCTCCCCCTTTTGCGTGGCTCTCGCCCAGACTGCTGTCTCTGCTATTGCCCATTTTTGTAGGTCGGCCCACCAGCCCTCCCTCGAGGGGCCTTCGCTCTTGTTCCATGCCATCGCTATGCGGCGTTTCGCTAATATTGTCATTAAGTCTTTCATTTTTGCCACATGTGACATCTGCCGGTGCCCCCTTGGGAACAGGCCCAATAAACATGTTGCTGGCGATCTTGCTGGCATATGTATATCTGCTGTCAGCGCCTTTTCTTTCACCATATTCCAGAAGTCTGTTATCCGCGGGCATGACCAGAACATGTGCACCATGTCGGCTTGTTCGTCTCCGCAGCGCGGGCAGCACCGGGTCTGTCCGTCTCCCATCCTCGACATTCTCTTGGGAGTTAGGTATGCTCTATGCACTATGTAGATTTGCAGTTGTCTAAACCTGGCGTTCCTGGACACCTTTTTTGTGTACGTGAGGACTTTGTTCCATTCCTCATCTTCGAAGGGTTGTTGTAGTTCTTCCTCCCATTTCGTTCGTGCTTTTAATGTCTTTTTGTTGGTGTATCCCAGTAGTTGCTCGTAGAGTCTGGACACAGTGTGTCCTCCCTCGGAAACATCATACCATGCATCTAGTTCTCCTTCGGTGTCCTCAGGCTCCGGCATGGTGTTCCACCTCTCCTTTATTGTCCGAACTAGGCTATTGTACAAGATGAATTGGCCCCTGTGTACATCTTGTTCATCCATCAGGGTCTGGAATTCAACCCATTGTCCGTCACGCCACAGGTCCCCTACTTGTGCTACTCCTTTGTCTTCCCATTGTGCTCTATACGTGGCCAGGCTGGCCACTCGGGTGTCTACCAGCCCCGCCAGTGGGATATGTCTTGAGCAGGGGTCTCGTATGCCTTGTGTCTTCCAGGCTCTTTTCCATAGTGTCCGGCCTAGTTGGGCTATATTGGGTAGGTCTTTGGCTTGGGCGGCTTTTATCCATAGTAGTTCTCTCAGGTGGTATCTCCGGAGTGTTGGTCCCATAAGTATTGTGTCTATCGAGGTCTCTTCACCCAGCCATCTCACCACAAATTGGAGTTGTGCTGCTAAGTAGTAGTATTCAAAATCTGGGAGTTTAATGCCCCCCCATTCGTAGCTTCTTTGTAGTGTGTCTAGTGCCACCTTGTTTCTCCCCCCTCCCCACAGGAAGGTTCTCGCCATGGTGTGTAGGTGTTTGAAGAAGGACCTTGGTATGTTATATGGGATGTTTGTAAAGTAATATAAGAGTCGGGGTAGGACCGTCATTTTTAGCAGTGCCGCCCGGCCTATCATGCCCAACGGCAACGTCTGCCAGAATTTCATGGCGTTTTCGATTTTGTCTAGGGCTGCTTGTGTGTTACCTGCATGTGTTTCCATGGTGTCGTGGTAAATGTCCACTCCCAGGTATTTGAAGGTGTTCGGGGTCCATGTGATACCCAAGTGCGGCAATTGATCCGTCGGTATTGCGCGTAGGCCTGCCAGGGGAAACAGTAAGGATTTTTCCCTGTTGACCACTATTCCGGACAGCCTACCAAACGCGCGCAGCGCCTCCAGCAAGTCCTGCAGGTGGGTGCGTGGATTCTGTATGTAGAGGAGTATATCGTCTGCGTATATGTATATCTGGTGTATTTCCCCATCTATCTCTATGCCCATTTCTTTGTAGTGCATTCTTAGGAATACTGCGAACGGCTCCAGGGCCAGAATATATAACATTGGGGACAGGGGGCATCCCTGTTTTGTGCCTCGCTCTATGCTCCATTCCCTAGAAACTTGTCTACCCGTCTTGACTCTTGCTCTCGGGTCCTTGTATAGTAGTTCTATCCATCGTGTAAACCCTCGTCCGATCCCGTAATGGGTGAGCGTTCCCAGGAGCCAGTCCCATCCCACTGAGTCGAATGCTTTAATTGCATCTAGTGAGGCTACGGCAGACTCCCCTCCCTCTTGGTTCGTTTTTTCTATAACATAATGGAGTCTGCGTAGGTTCCAGGACGTGTTTCGTTCTGGCACGTACCCTGTCTGGTCTGTGTGGATCAGGGTGGGTAGCACTCTTTTAAGGCGGTTAGCTAATGCCGCCGTCAGGATCTTGGAGTCCTGGTTTATTAGGGAGATCGGTCTGTAGGAGCCGCATTCGAGGGGCGGCTTACCTGGTTTAAGGATCGGGATTATTATAGATTCTGACATGCTATTCGGGAGTCTTCTTTTCTCATATGCTTCTTCTAGTGTTTCTAGCAGTCTCGGGGCTATGTCGTTTTTGTATTGTTTATAAAATTCCCCCGGGAGCCCATCTGGCCCCGGAGATTTCCCTGTCGGCAGCTGGGCGATCACGTCTGTTAGTTCCTCTACAGTGAGAGGGGCGTCTAACATTTGGGCCTGTTCCTCCGTCAATTGTGGGAGTCTGATTTCCGCGAGGGCTTCCTCTAGGTCCCCTTCTTCCGCCTCCCGGACCCTGGAGTATAAGTCCTCGTAAAATTGCGAGAACACCTCGTTTATTCCCTCTTGGGATCTAATCACCTCTCCCTGTCTATTTTGAATTTCATTAATCGGCTCCCGCCTAGTTTCCTGTTTGGTTAGCCAGGCCAGGAGCCTGCCAGGCTTGTCCCCCTCAGCGTGTAGTTTCTGTATAAATTTCCCATAGTCGAGCCGCCCTAATCTTTCCCAGGTCTCCGCACACTGTTGTCGCAGGGTGGTGAGGTTCTCTCGTTCCGCCCCTTTCTGCCCCGCTTGTCCTTCGGCCTTCTCGATTTTCTTTTCTAGCTCATCTAGTTGTGCTAGGGTTTCTCGCCTGAGACCTCCCATTTTCCCCATCGCCTCACCTCTGACTACCACCTTAAAGGCCTCTCAGACCGTTCCTGTGCTTTCCACACTACCCACATTATGTTCGAAATAGTCTTCTATTACGTTTTGGATGCCTCTGCCCTTAATCTCCACGTGGGTATAGGGGCTCTCCTGTGTGTGTGCGCCCATGTGATTCTCAGGGGGGCGTGGTCAGATAGGGTTCGCGCGTGTATGTGTGCCTCAGTAAATTCCCCCAGTGTCTCCTTGCCCGTAAACAGGTAGTCTATCCGTGTGAATGTCCCATGTGGGGCACTATAATGCGTGTATCCCCTCTCTTCCCCATGTACCTTCCTCCAGATGTCTTCGAGGTCTAGTGTCTGTCGTAGTGCTCTCGCTGGTGGCGCCGCTCTGTTGTACTTATTGTCCGACCTGTCCAGCCGGGGGTCCAGTGTACAATTGTACAATTGTGATCGCCTGCCCAGATCACCGTTGCATTCCTGTACGGGGCCAGCCGGGACGAAAGCGTCCTGAAGAAGGCCGTGGCGTCATGGTTGGGAGCATAGGTGTTCACCAGGCATATCTCCCGATTTTCTAGCATCCCGTGGACTACCAGGATTCTGCCTTCCACGTCTTTTTCCTGGTTGATGAGCTGGAATGGGACGCCCGGGGCGACCCAGGTTATTACTCCCCTTGCGTAATTAGAATATGTTGCACTATACATCTGACCTCCCCATTTTTTCTTTATTTTAGCTTGTTTTTCGGCCGTCGGGTGCGTTTCCTGCAACAGTGCAATGTGGGTCCTCGTTTTGTTCAACCAGGTATAAATTCTCAGCCTCTTGACATATGCATTCATCCCTCTGACGTTCCACGTGACAATCCTCAGGTCATCTCGGTCCTTGTGGGGATTAGCGCTCGCGGTCTGTTGTTTCCCATGGGCCCGCTCAGTGTCTTATTCTCTTGGTTTGCTCCTGTCGGGGATTTGTGTCCCTTTCTCTGGCTGTTGAGTTTTGAATCGTCTATTCGTCCGCTTTCTCGGGTTGGTTCTCTTGCTGTTGGCTGCACTCTGTTGTGGACGGTCTCACCTTGTGCTTTCCACCAGCTCTTTGTTTGTGGGTGCTGCTCCCTGAATTTGCTTTTCATGCCGATTCTTTGTGTGTGACAACTGTTGTTTCCTTTTCTGCTCTTCTTCTTTCCTTGCGGGCTTAGCCTTAACTTCCGAACTATTATAACTATTAACCTAAATAACATCAACAAACGCCCAGCCTCCCCCCATCTGCTCGGGCTCCATCACTCTCCAGGTGCCGCTTCTTCCTCCTCGGGCATGCCTGTCGCGGCGTAGTGTCTTGAAACTGACACTATAGACTTTGTTTTTACTGGGGTTTCTCTGTGGGTCTTGGCGGTTCCACTTCCCTGAGTCTTGTGCTCCCTTTGTAAGTCTCTTTACTGTAGGCTTTTCAACTTGGAGGCTGTCGGTTGCCCCATTTTGTTATTTCCCGGTAGGGTGTCTCTACCGCCTTGTTCCCGTAGTGTTGGATTCGCGTGTCGTGCTCGGTTCTAGTCCCTGTTTTGCCGGGGGGGGGGGGTTTCTGTTTCGCTCATTTCCCTCTGCCAACTGTGGAATCCCTCGTTGGTCCATCCACTCCTGGGCGTCGGTCGTTGTCTCGAAGATCTGTGTCTTTCCGTCATGCAGTATTTTTAGTTTGGCTGGGTACAGCAGCATGAATTTCACCCCTGCCGCTCGAAGGCGCTCTTTGGTCTGCCAGAACTGGGCTCTCTGTCTTTGTACGAGAACCGTATAGTCTGGATATATCGTTATCCTGGCCCCGTTTCTTGTTATGTTCCCTCCTTCTCTTGAGAAAGTCAGGATTTTTTCCCTGTCCTTGAAGTTCATGATTTTTGCGAATTGGTCTTGGTGGTGCTCCTGGGCGCGGTTTCTTAGTTAGCGCCCGGTGTGCCCTCTCTACTACGAAGCCTTGGGACAGGGTCTCAGCTCCCACTTCTTGGATCAGGAGGTTCTCTATGTAGTTCGTGGGGTCTCTACCTTCCTCCCCCTCTGGCAGCCCCACTATGCGTACGTTGTTGCGCCGGGCCCTGCCTTCTGCGTCTTCAGCTCTGCGTTCTAGTATATTGATTCTCTCCAGTGCCTCCGACATTTGTGTTCGCGAGGTGGTTACTTCCACTGAGTTGCTCTGTACTTGTTGTTCTACTGTTGTCATCCTCTCCGCCAGGTTCCTCGTATCTTGTCTGAGGAGTCCTACATCCACCATCACTGCGTCCAGCTTGCCTTCTATCGACGTCTTTAACGCCCCTATGGCTTCTAATATGCTGCCTTCCACTTGCCTGATCTCTCCTTGCGTGGCGTATGGCTCCGGCGTAGCTTTCTCCCCTGCCTCCGGTTGCTGGTCATCACTTTTGCGGGCAAATGTCTCCATGACTGTTTGTCTTCCTCTGCCGCTTTTTGGCTTGTCTGGCATGCTGGTACCTGCTACTCTTGGCCTGCGGTTGGGTCCTGCTTGGTCGGGGTCTATTTGCGCTTCGGTGAGTTCTTACACGGTCCTCGCACTCACTTTCGCACTTTCCTGCGTGTGTTGGCTTTTAGTGAGCGTCTTCCTTCTGTTTCTTTTCCCCCGTTGTCCGTTTGCCGTGTCTAGCTGTAGTGTTCTCTTCCCGCACGCCTGTGGGTACTTGCAGTCTGTGTTTAGCGTGGGGCGGCTCTTCCCCTAGTCTCTGCCTTTGTTCTGGTGTTGTGGCGGGGGTCCGTCGTGTCGGGTGGATTTGTGGCTCGTAGTTACTGTTGAGGTGCTGCCCCGTGAGTTATGTTCTCTCACCCGCTTACTAGTGGTCTTTGGGGCAGCCGGTTGGGCCGGGGTCTGGGTCTGTGTGTATTTCTTTTGCACACCTCGTTATGTCGGTGGCTACCTCTCTCCTCTGTGCTGTCCCTGTTGGCCTCGGCTCCCCTCGCAGGCTCCGCAGTCTGTCTCTTGTTTCCCCGGTCTTAGTTCTGATGGCTCGGCGCTGCCTCACCTCTCAGGATCTCTCGCTGCTCTGCCGGGTCTCCGCTGCTGCTGCTCACCTCCGTGTCGGCAGGGGAGGGCTCTTCTTCGGTCCGATCTGTGGGCCGCCTCCCATTCATGGGTCGCGACGTTTTTACCTTCTCCAGTTCGGTGCCACGCGATTTCTTGCAGTGCTCGGGCTCCTCCTTCGCCTGCTGCCGTTGGTACCTTGACCTTCCGCCGCTCGGGGTGGTGCTCCGGTCCTGCTCGGGCCGGGTGTTGGTCTGCTGTCTCCCTCGGCTCCGCTCTGTACCGGCAGGGAAGGGCTCTTTTTCGGTCTGGTCTGTAGACCGCCTCTTGTCCTCCGCTGCCTCACCTCTTGGGATCTCTCGTTGCTCTGCTGGGTCTCCGCTGCTGCAGTTCACCTCCATGTCTGCAGGGAAAGGCTCTTCTTCGGTCCGGTCTGTGAGCCGCCTCCCGTTCTTCACTACCTCGCCCCTCAGGCTCACCTCCGCGTCGGCAGGGAAGGGCTCTTCTTCGGTCCGGTCTGTGGGCTGCCTCACGTTCTCCACTGCCTCGCCTCTCGGGTTCCCTCGTCGCTCTGCTGGGTCTCCGCTGCTGCTGCACACCTCCGCGTCGGCAGGGGAGGGCTCTTCTTCGGTCCGGTCTGTGAGCCGCCTCCCGTTCTTCACTACCTCGCCCCTCAGGCTCACCTCCGCGTCGGCAGGGAAGGGCTCTTCTTCGGTCCGGTCTGTGGGCTGCCTCACGTTCTCCACTGCCTCGCCTCTTGGGATCCCTCATTGCTCTGCTGGGTCTCCGTTGCTGTTGCTCACCTCCACGTCGGCAGGGAAGGGCTCTCCTTCGGTCCGATCTGTGGGCCGCCTCCTGTTCTTGAGCCACGCCGTCTTTACCTTCTCCGGTTCGGTACCGCGCTGCTGCATGCAATGTTGTCTCGGGTTCTTCCTCCACCTGCTGCAGTTGGTGCCTTGTGTTTCCAACGCTCTGGTGGTACTCCGGTCCTGCCTGGGCTGGATGTTGGCCGGCTATCTCACCCGGCACCGCTCTTCTCCTTCGGTCCTTCTTCGTGTGTTGGGACGCAGGTCGCTATTTCAGCGTTGTGCGCCCGCCATTTTGTTGGTGGTGCCGCGCGTCTCTCCCTCTTCCCGTTTTCACTCTTCCGACCTCCGTTTTTTCTCGGGTCTTCTCCCGTGTGTGCCTTGGGTCTTCCGATGCCTTTTCCTGGCGTTTGTTCGGTTTTCTACACTTTATTTTCGCCTTTCTCAGGATCGTTAGTCGGATCTAGTGGGAGCCTCTCGGAGTCTGCTCACGCTTGCATGGCCGCCAAGCCACGCCGATCTACTTTGATAGTTATGTACATACTTGTTAAAAATCCATAGGCTAAATGGCAAAGCGGCGGGGCCTAATGGCCTCACAAATGTATTAAAAAATGTGCCAGAGGTTTGGGCAGATGTTTGTTTCAAGTTATTTAGTAACATCATTGCAATTAGAGATACCCCAAGAGATGTTCTCTTATGTAATTCCGATCTTTAAAATGGGGTGTAGGAAGAGTGATGAATCCGATGGTGTCATCACAACTTTTCCGGCGATTACCTCTTCCCATGTGGCCAGTGGACGGCAGCCACTACCTGATCCTGATCATGGAGGTGGCTATATTAGGGGTGATCACATGGGGGAGACAGCCTCTGGGAGAATATCATGGCACTATCGGGCGAGACATGGTATCCCCCTTCTCTTGAGGATACTGTGAGGTGTCAGAAATGAGAGGCGGACCCGCTGTGAGACTAAGACATTCAGACAAGGGGATAAAAATGAAAGGGTCCACTCAGCTGATTTCATTATATGCCGACGATACGTTATTATGTATCCAGGAACCCAAGATGAACTTAGCACCCATCTTGTCAGAAATACAAGAGTTTGCAACTTACTCCGGGTGTACTGTGAATGGGGCCAAATCTGAAATATTTCCACCGGCTACTAAATGCCCCAGCATAACGTGTGGACTCAAGTGGTCAGAACAACACATTAGATACCTAGGGGTCCTTGTGTCCACGGATCGACTCACATTATATACACCAATAATCACGAAAGCGCATTTCAAACTCTACACACCAAACTTCAGATTTGGGGGCGTCTTCCAATCTCGCTATACGGCAGGGTCGCCATACTTAAGATGGTTATTTTACCCAAGCTGCTTTATTTCTTTGTCAACATCCCCATATGGCCTGGTAGGACTTTCTTCGCCAGACTCCGATCCATGGTGGTAACATTCCTTTGGAATGGGAAAACAGCGAGGCTAGGGTGGGAAAAAATTACGGAAAAAAAATTACGGGACCGTACTTCCTGGGTGGTATGGCTGCCCCTGACTTTGAGCATTATTACTGTCTCCCAAGTGCAATTCGCAAAATACTGGTATAATGTCTCGGATAAAACACCCCACGCATGGATAGAGGAATACACCACACACCCCACGAACATACAATCAGTCATTTTTGATTCTCGATACAGAGACACCTGCGGGTACAATCCGGTAAGCTGCACCGTCAGGGCATGGGAGGCCATATATAAAAGGTTGAAACTGGAGATACCCTATAACCCGGAAATACCCTTATGGAATTACCCGGGTATACCACCTACGCACGACAGCAGCATACAAGATTCCTGGGACCCAAATTGTGAGGTGAGGGTGGGTGACCTGTTTATCAATGGGAAATTTGCAACCCTGAGAGAATTTTTGAGGGCAATGGGAGACGGACCACTGAAGAGATTGCAATACTACCGTATGAGATCTGTGTTTCAGAAAAAATGGCCGCTATTCCCAGATGTACCTCCACCACACCCATGTGTACAGTTGATAACCGCTAAAGAGGGCCTAGGAGTCTCTAAGCTTTATATGATAGGTTATTATAACGCGCCTAATACCCAGAGGTTTCAAAGCGCGGACCCGGGGATCGAACCTGTGGTGCTCTGTGTCGTTTTGCTTCCAAGGCGAGCACGTTGCCCCTTAGCTATCCTCCCAGCAATACAGACCCACACCCCCACGCTAAACCAAATTAAAGAAAAATGGGAATGGGACTCGCAGATCCCCATTGAAGAGGGGAAATGGGCCAGGTACTGCTCACTCACCAAGAATGTTTCACTTAATGCTGGTCTGTGGCTAATTCAATTTAAAATCCTAAATAGACTACACTATACACCGGGTAAAATAGCAAAATGTGCACCAGAGAGCTTAGATTCTTGCCCTAAAGGCAATTCAACCAAAGCCGGAGCCTTTCATATGTATTGGGAATGTCTGGTTGTAGCAGGTTTTTGGAATGCTGTAGCTGTGATGTTGGAAGAGATAACACAGATCCCCCCTGAACTAACTCCTCAGAAATACTTGTTTAGGGACATTGGCAAGTGCTCCGAGAAAGCTAGGAGATTGTTTAATATTTCATACGCAGTGGCTAAAAAATGCATCCTACAAAAATCGAAAAACACAGGCCCACCCAGCATGGAACAATTTCTTCAGGAATTAACATGTGTCAATGAAACGGAAGAACAATATGTCTTGACACAACCTGCGGCATGCAGGCCTAAAGACATTTAGGGCCCTTTCAGAGGGTATTTATGCAACATGATTTCTGATGATGACGAATCTCTAACACTGAATGTATAAATGAATCGAACAATGTATATTTGTATAGTATTGGAGATGCGATTTGGATTGGTGCCATATATCTCTTTGTGACCACTAATAAAAAGAGTTAAAAAAATAAATAAATGAGAGGCGGACAACTAGGTAATATTTTCAACATGTCACATTATTATTAAAGAAACGGAGTTTGATAAAAGGCTTCTCTGTCCCTATCCTAACCAGAGTTTTCATGCCTAGGAAACTAAAACTAAAAATCAGTCTGTGTCTCGTCAAAACTAATATACCTTCCTTGTGTCCAAAGTATACCTGACCCTCACACTTAAACAAATAATCAAAGGGTGCAAGGTAAATGTTCTAAATGTTGTTTGATGAAAAGGGTTTAGAGACCAAGAAGAAAGTTCAACAAATAATCCTGGAATCCAGGATGGGGATTCCCTTCCTCTGAATTATTTCAGGTAAGTCGACCACAGTGTCTTTCTTAAAGTCTGAGTTTTAAAGAATGGCTGAAATATTTCATTCACAAAAGCCGTCTCTTACGAATGGCAAAAAGTATTTTTCCAAAGAATGACTCCTCAGAAATAGTAGAAATGTCTCTTCCTATGACGCTGTTTGGTAGGTAGCAAAAGAAGTCTCTTCTGCATTAAATGATGTAAGAATGCCTATTTTCCACAACTACTTCAGAAATGTCTTTCACGTTACTCTTCCAAGAAGGGTTTCCTGGTGTACTCCCCTGCCAGGAATTCAATTGACTCGCCAGATCTCCTGGTATACTCTGTTGCCCGGTATCTTTTACTGTATCGTTCTGTCTTGCGGCCTCTGGATTCTTCCGCAACCTCTGTGATTCTCTTTCCCTCTGCATTCTTCCCTCAGGTCCAACACACTCAGCCGGACACACCTTGGATGCTCTCATCTCTGCAGAGATCCCCATCTCCAACCCTCTCATTACTCCTCTCTCCTGGTCTGATCATGCTCTCCCATCTTCTCAATTGGACCTCCTGGGTCCCCTGGCTGAGGCTCCGCCCGCATTGCCAGCCTCCGTCTCTGTCATCCGACCTATGAAGTGTCAGTTGCTGCTTTTACTGTCACCTTGAACCCTCCCCCGTACTCCTGCTACTTGCTCTCACTATGACTCAGCCCTTACTAAACTTCAATTCATCATCTCCAACACTCTGGACATCCTTGCCCCGGTCATGAGGATCTGCATGAAACCTGCCTCCAAGTGCAACTCCTGGTCTGACTCCGACCTGGTCTCCCTGAAATGCAAGTGCAGTGCAGCTAAGCGGAATCTGCAGGCCTTGAGCACATCCAAAGGCAATACAGACTTTCCATCTGCTCGAAGAAGAGGGCCCTTTTCCAAGCCTGCATCTCCGTGGCCACTAACAACACGGCTGAACTTTTCAAAATCTGCAAGGAACTTACCAATCCTACTGCAGTCTCCACTTCCCCTCTTCCTTCCTTGGCCCTCTGCCTTCCCTGGCCTGTCACTTTACCACAAAAGCTCAGGACATCCTGTCCTCAAATATCCTCTACACCACACCCTTCTCCCTCTCCCGCTGTAGGCCTCCATTGGCCCCCCTTTTCCCTTCCCTCCTACTCTCCTCCTTTTCTCCTATAACACCTGATGAGGTTTCTAGACAAGTCAGCTCTATGAAATTCTCTTTCAAACAGGTTTCTCCCCTGTTCCTCCCGATCTATCAAGGACAACATAGTCTCCCTTGCGCCAGCCTTGGCCGATTTCTGCAATAATTCATTGGCCTCTGGATCCTTCCCTCTACTCCTCAAGCAATCCCTTGTGCACCCTCTCCTCAAGAAGCATTCTGCCAATCCTTCCTGTCTAACTACTGCCCTATCTCCATTACCCGCTTCCAGGGTAAACTCTTGGAGAAGCTGGCCATCTCCCAGCTTATCCACCACACTGAATCTGTTGGTTGTCTCCACTACCACCAATCTGTCTTGAGAGCTACAAGAGGCATGGAAACTGCATTCCTGAAAATCTGTGAAGACTTGCTCTCTAATCTCGATTCCAACTCTCCTTTCGTTCTCATACTTTCTGGCCTTCCCTCTGCCTTTGGTAGTCATTCATGCCACCCTTACAAATTGGCTTCATTATACCCTTGGCATCACAGGCCTGGCTGACCTCCTTCCTCTCTGAGCGACCTTCCCAAGTTCAACTGGGCCCTTTTCTCTACTCCATCTAACTCTCCACCTGTGGTGTCCCTCTGGGCTCTATTCTCTCACCCTGGCTTTTCAACATCTACCTTGCCCCCTAGCCTAGAAGGCCTTCTCTCTTAACTTCTAGTGTTATGCAGATGACGCGCATCACTCCTTCAAGCTTACCTCCTCTTCTTCCTCTCTCATTAGTTGTCTGTCTGCTATTCAGGCATGGTTTGCTGCGAACGATCTCTACCTTAATGCCAGTAAGATTGAGATTCTTCTCATCGGCACCCCAGCTCCTTCCTTCCCTCCTACTCTCTGGCTGCCCTCCATAGGCCCCCTCCTCTCCCCTCACCCTACCGTGGGGCAAAAAAACCTTGGTGTAATCTTCGACTCCTCTCCTTCTCTCCTCATCATCACAGACCTTGCCAAGAAGACACACATTCAGCTGCATCTCCTCAGAGGCATTCCCCCTTTCCTCACCTTCTCCCAGAAACACAATATCTCCAGAGCTTTGGTCCTCTCCAAGCTAGATTACTGCAACAGCCTCTTCCTCAACCTGCCTAACTCCTCCCTTCGCCTGCTTGAACTAATCCAGATTAGGACTGCAAGATTTATCCTTGGACTCAAGCCCAGGGACTGCATCTCTCCCGGCCTAAAATCTCTCCACTGGCTCCCGGTTGCTGCAAGGATCAAGTTCAAAACCCTCTGCATCATCTGCAAGGCTTTCTGGGGCCTGGGACCCTGCTACATCCAACTCTCTCTCTCCCTAAATCCCTCCCTGCCAGACCCCTCCAGTCTTCTAGCTCCACCTCTCTGCAGATCAGACGCTTCTCCAAGCAGAGAGTGGGGGGTGGGGTGCTCACTCTCCCCTGCAGGTGACAGGTGGCTCCTTCTGGGATGGCCTCCCTGACCCTCTCAGACTTGAGCCAGATCTCAAGTTCTGGAAGCTTCTGAGGACCCTCCTTTTCTCTTCCTCCTTCCCTCCCCCCTCCCCTGCTAATGCCCTCCCCGCTGACCCTTGACTGGCTGCCTAGTTCCCTCTGATTCTTACAGGGCTCCTGTCCCTCCCCGACCAGTCTTGTTCTCCTCTCACCCCACCCGCACTTGCCCTTCTGGACTCCCCCTGCACTAGCCTGGCTACACCGACCCTCCAGCCCCATTCCTCACACTTATCACATGGACCTTCTGCCCTGCACTCTCTTCTCCCTTGGCTCTGTCCACCTAGCCTACCCTGGCACTCCCTTTACCTTCCGGCACCCCCGCCACCTCACCTGCACTTCTGTTACTGCACTTGCACAAGCCGAATGTCACAAGACCTAGAAGGACAGTTTTGTTTGTCCCCCCCGTCCCCATCCCCAATCTCCCTTGTCTTGTTGCGCATTGAAACACATTCTGTATAGGCACATTATAAGAAACCAATAAATAGATAGGGATTACCTGGTATACTCCTCTGCCAGAAATCCCCCCTGCCTTCAAGATTTTGCAGATCCCTGATGTACTCCCATGCCAGGTATCCTTCTCCAAAAAGGGTTTGATGCCTAATGTGTTTGGTTCACCAGGTCTTTCTACAATGTTTACTTTATCTTCCAGCACACTACAGTAACACTCCTATACTTGCTATATTTCCTTCACTTTGGATTTCACGTGCCTCAAGCTCCCCCATATGGACTTCTCACATATGAAGACTTGTTAAAGTTCCACTTCTCAATTTCTTCAACAACGGTGATTTGCTTTGGACAGTGCTTGCTCCAACGTTTCCCATATATATATATATATATATATATATATATATATATATATATATATTCTTCATGCATGGAGACTTGTGGAAATCTTGCCTTTCAGCTTCTTTCTTATCATTCACTTGCTTATAATCACATTTATTCCAGCTTTCCCCATATCGACATTTCAGGCATGAAGAATTGTGCAAATACAGTTTTTTAAATTTACTTGGTCGTTATTCTAATGGCACGTTTAACTGTCTGTGTACTGGTTCGTACGCCCTAGGGTTCCAACTATCTTCGGGACAACGCATCAGTGTTTCCTTGTGTCCCTGACCTCCTGCACCCTGCTGCAGCTAAGTTTCAATGCAAGAATGGCACCCCCCTGCTTGGCAAACCTGTTTCCAGCATTCGTCTTGCTCCGACGGGTAACATAGCAGCTCCCTGCCTTCATCGAGCCCGGTACAGCTTCCCCTCTGCTACTGGTTTCCTTGTAGCTTCGCCCTGGAGCCTGCCTTGCTCCTCTTGGTCTCTTGCCATGCCGGTACCACAAGCTGATGAACGGAAGCCCAGGAGCACCTGCCTGCTCTTGCACGGTCTGCTCCAGCATGCCTGCCTTTTCCTGCTGCTCTGCCCTTTGCTTCGCCCGGACTGCACACACAACTTCTGACTGCCGGTGGAAGTATTCTTTAAATGTGCAGCTGGTTCATCCTACAACTACTACACCGCACATTGTGTTTAGGGCTTATCTCATACCGCATTAACTCCTTGGCCTCTTTCTTTGTCTCAGTACCTGTTGCACTTTGGGAATTGTAGTCCATAGGATTAGCAGAGGTTTTAAAGAGATTCGGTTTGGGATTCTTGCTCATTACAATATCATCATGAATAGGAGAACTTAGTTGTATTTTTGGTATTTGTAATGTATGAATAATATCCTGTCTTAGAGAAACTCAAGGCACCGAAATCTTTGAATATACAGCAGAGTAAGAGAAATTCAGGGGAACTGAATTGCCCTCTGGAACAAGGAACTCTATCCTTCTGGAACTTGTGTTACAGTTACGCATTTTTCCTTTTTGAACATTTATAAACCACTCAAGGCCAAAGACATTGCCCTTTTCACTTTAAAGTTAATTTTGTTAGAAAGTGAGGGTCAGAATAGTACTTTGGACAGGGGACGGTGTTGCTTTGGACATTCTGACATTGAAAGACCATTAGTTTTGCTTTTAGGTAGGGAAAAAACCCATGAGAGCATGGACAGCAAGGCATTTCCCCACCCCCTTTTAATTTCATAAAAGTCTTTGACCAAAACCATGACTCCCTTGTGTCGGAGTCTCATTCCTGGCTTCTCACATAAGGAACCAGGAAACTACAGACGGATAACTCTGCTAGATGTAGATAGTAAAATCTTTAGTACTCTCGTTCTGCACAAGGGAGAGAAATGAGCCCTTGAAACAGGTCACTGAAACACATTGCAAACGGTTTTCGGGAATCTGTAGGCCCCACTCTGGTTTAATTGTACATCTACTACAATCTAAAGCGTGTACATTGGCGTCTCAGACATCTTACTCTTACGTCCCCTTTCCTCCATACTGCATGGGCGTCCCTTCCAAGGGACGGGAGACAGAACCTTTTTCACCTGAAAAAATCTTCTTCCCCTTTAAATTTAGAGGCGCGCAGGGGTGTGGTCCAGGGAGCATGCGCTGCCGTGACTCCGTCCTCTGGCGCCACACCTCAGTCCCCTTTTCCGCGCTGACGGGAACGGGCCAAATTCACCAGCACTCCTGGGTTTGGCTTCGGCCATGTAATTCCACGCACGGATACGTCTTCTCTTTGTCTTTTTATCATTCAGGTACTCAATCCTCAGGCGTCATGCTCCTCCCCGCCGCCTGTCGACATCCACAGGGTCACAGCAGGTGACCGTCCATCCTGCAGTGGGCTCTTCCCAACTTCAGACCCCCACGCCCTCTGCCTACGTTGCATTGGCCCAGATCAGTTGGCAAGCTTGTACAGCGTTTGGCTCGCTGTCATCGAAAGCGCTGAAGAACAGACTAGCCAGCGGGAGGGAGCTCTTCCAGAAGTCACCTCCAGAGGACCTCAAGAACTTTGTGAAACACTGATCCAGGCCTGAGGGAGAGCTGCTATT
Organism: Ambystoma mexicanum; assembly: GCF_040938575.1. Lineage (NCBI taxonomy): Eukaryota > Metazoa > Chordata > Amphibia > Caudata > Ambystomatidae > Ambystoma > Ambystoma mexicanum. The sequence goes on along the minus strand of NC_090937.1, from coordinate 197,054,478 downwards.
TTCCATCGCACCCTACAAATGAGACTCCTTACCAAGGACTCTTCCCGCACAGGAGGGACCGTTCAGGTCCTTGTACCAGCACGTGCACCGAGGCTGCTACACTCGGATCCTCCCGGTGGCAGTGTTGAGGGACTGGAAGATTCTTGTACCGGATCGTCATCCGAGGGCTCTGCCCTTCTACAGGCAATATGGCCGAGGGGCTACGCCCTAGTACCGGCAATACGTCCGAGGGGGCGCCTAAACGCAGCTCTATCGACCCCCGGGTCGAGGGTGATGAGGAGGATACGGACACAGCATCCTCAGCAAGGGCCTTCCACGAATGTCTTCCTGGGCTGGCGGAATACCTGGGCCTCCCTCAGCCTGAGGTCGAGCAGCCATCAGAGGGGGTTCTGGCTTAAGTCCTCACGCAATGCCTCTCTGCCAAAACAGGGATTCCTCTGCATACCGATGTAGTCTCCCTGGCCAAGAAGGGTTGGCTTTAGACCCACTCGGCCCAGCCGGTCAATCGACACCTGGACACCAAGTACAGGCAGATGGAGGGGGATACACTCTTGCTCTCGGCCCATTCTCAGCCACACTCCTCGGTGATCGCTGCGGCATCACGATACTCCAAGCTCCAGTCCTTGGCCTCCTTCTCTGCAGCTCTACAAGGCAAGGAGGAGAAGGTTTTAAAGGTGTACGGAAATGAACTCTATTCCAACGCGTCCCTGCACCTTCGTCAAGCCAATGCTGATGCCATACTGGCTGCCGCTAACCAGAGGTTATGGCGAAAAATTGCGTACTTCCTCCCGGAACTCCCTACGCAGAGCCAATCACGTTTTAAGACGGGGCTGGCAGAGGCCAAGCTGGTGGCGCATGACCTCATGGAATCCACTGTGGCCCATATCGACACCTCTGGCCGTGCCATCTGTATCGCCATGGACATGAGAAGGACGGCCTGGCTCCGGGCCACGAAATTCAACCCAGAGGTCCAGGAACGCATATTGGATCTACCGTTCGAGGGGGGGACCTCTTTCACTCCACCACGGACGAGGAGCTGGACAAAAAGAAAAACAGCTCCCAAACGGCCAAGTCTTTATCCATCTTTACAAAGACCACACCCAAGTCGTACACCCATTCACAGCAGTGCTCCTACAGGGGGCGTGCGTATGGAGGGTTCCATGGCTTCCAGGAACGGAGATCCAGGCAGCCGGACCGCTCAGTCTCAGAACCGGCGCTAGCAACAAAAAGGAGGTGTAGAGGGGGGGGGGTTGTAAGGGCTTTTTCCAGTCGGTCCCCCTCTTCCGAGACAGCCTTTGAGGAAAAAAAGGCATGACACGTCCCTTTTGGTCCACGTGTCTCCAGTGGGGGGCAGGCTTGCTCTGCATGCACATTTCTGGCACCAGAATTTCACCGACGCCTGGATCCTCTCTGTAGTATCCATGGGGTACCGCCTACACCTCCCAGCACTCCCTAAAGTTGGGACAGCAACTCTTCTGGCGAAGATCCGGTCGCTCGTAGAGAGCCAGGCAGTGCAGGAAGTCCCAGCCTCCCAGCGAGGCTTGGGCTTTTACTCCAGGATTTATGCCATTCGGAAGAATAATCAGGCGGGCTTGAGTTATGCTGGACCTTTCCACCCTCAACCTCTCCTTAGCCTTACAAAAATTCAAGATGGTTACGCCAGCTTTTATCGCAGAGATATTGTGCAAGTGAGACTGGATGTGCTCCCTGGATCTGAAGGACCAGTACCTACACGTCCCGATTTGGCAGCCCCATTGTTCCTTCCTACGGTTCAGGATTATGGGCTACCATTTTCCATACAAGGTCCTTCCTTTTGGCCTCAACTCGGCCCCCAGGGTCTTTACCAGGCTCATGAATATGGTGGCTGCCCTCCTCAGAGCGCAGGGCCTCCACATCTACCCATACCTCGACGATTGGCTTGTCAGGGCTACATCTCCGAAAGCGGTTCACCACTCTTCCCATGCCCTTATGAATACACGACTTCTTGAGCCTCATCTGGGACAAGTGCTCCTGAAGGTATTTCCGTCGGAGGACATGATCTCGGCCATCACGAAGGCCACTACCCACTTCCTCTGCATGGAGGTGACCTTGTCATGGTGGTTCAAGCATTTCCTCTGTCTCTTGGCGGCGATCCTATTAGCCGTTCCACGCACGAGAATGAGAATGAGGAGGATTCAGCTGCACTTCGCGTCCTCATGGAACCAGGAGCGGGGCTCCCAATCCAAGTTGATCAACGTTCCTCCATCTCTCTACCCGGACCTAACATGGTGGTCCAGGGACTGCAACCTACGGACGGGCAAGCCCTGTCGGCCACCCACCCCGCAGGCCACCATCACCACAGACTCCTCGCTCGAGGGCTGGGGTGCCACTCTGGACGATCTCTTGGTCCACAGCACCTAGACTCGACAGGAGAAGGAATACCACATCAATTGGTTGGAGCAGAACGCCATCTGGTTAGCGTTCAGAGCATTCCTACCACTTCCCAGGGGCAAGGTTGTCCTCATCCTGACAGACAACTCGACCAGCATCTTCTACATCAACAAACAGGGAGGCACCAGATCCCCTCCTCTGTGCAGACTGGCAATCAGCATGTGTGAGTGGGCCCTAGAAAATGACATCTACCTCACGGCAGTCCACCTCCCGGGGGAATTCAACCTGGAGGCGGACAGGCTCAGCAGGCTGGGAACAGACAATTGAGTGGCAGCTAAACGACCTCATTATTCAGGAGATCTTCAACAGGTGGGGGCATCCCCAGATGGATCTCTTTGCCACCTGGCAATACAAGAAGTGCCCTCAGTTCACCACCTGGCAGGGACAGGGCCCCCGGCTCCCTGGTTGATGCATTTCGGCTTCAGTGGAACGGCAGGAAGGCTTGCGCCTTCCCGCCCACACCGCTGATTCTCAGTGATTTGCAAGATCAAGGAGTCTCGCCAACTCAACATCATTCTAATAGCTCCATGGTGGCCAGCCAGGCCATGGTTGTTGGAGATGCTCAGCCTCTCGTAGATACCTTTGATTCACCTCCCGACAGGCCCAGCATATCATCTTGCGCAGCAGGGTGGCAGGGTCATCCACCCCGCACCACAGAAACTAGCCCTCACAGCGTGGTACCTTAGCAGGTAACTCTGCGGCACCTCAGCCTCTCTCAGGCTAATCTGGAAATCATTCAGGTGCAAGGAGCAAGGCTACCAGGGCCCATTATAAAAGTAAATGGACCAGATTCTGCCACTGGGCAGACTCCAAGGAAATTGACCCCCTGGCATGTACGTTGGATGACGTGCTCTCCTTCTCGGCGCACCTCGCCCACTTCAGTGTGCAGGTGTATACCTGCCGTACCTACCTCGCAGCCATCGGGGCTTACAGGAACTCGGAAGAGGGGATCTTCTCCTCCAATCCTATCGTCAAGAAACATTTGACGGGGCTCGCAAGGCTCTACCCGCCCATCAAGAGGCTGCACCCTGTGCGGGACTTCATCATAGTCTTGGGCGCCCTGGCACACCAACCGTTTGAGCCAACGGCGTCCGCAGACATCAAGCTGGTCACCATCAAGACGGCCTTACTATTCGGTGTCACCTCGGTTTGTAGAGTCGCCTCGGAACCATATACTACCTTTCACAGGGGCAAGGTAGTCCTGCGGACACACCCAGCATTTCTGCCCAAGGTGCTGTCTGCTTTCCACTTGAACGAGGAAATAGTCCTTCCTACATTCTTTGCCGATCCTAAGGACGATGCACAGAGAGTGCTGCACTGCCTGGATGTCAGGTGTGCCCTGAAATTCTACTTGGACATGACCAAGGGCTTCCGCAACTCGGACGTCCTGTTTGTCACTTTTAGGAGGCTCAATACCAGGCTATCCGGCCTCCAAGACCTCCATCTCCCGCTGGATGCTCTCGGCCATCAAAGAAGTGTACGAGGGCCAGCACAAGCCGCTGCCGGCCAACATGCATGCTAACGCAGTCAGGGCCAAGGCAACGGCCATCACATTCCAGCGCCATGTCCCTTGGCAAGTCATAAGCAGGGCGACCACTTGGGGCACTCCCTCGGTTTTCTGCAAGCATTACTGTTTGGATGCAGGCTCTAGATCTGACGTGGTTTTGGACAGGCGGTTTTCGGGAACCTATTTGCTTAAGGAGGGTCTCCTCTCCACCCTGGGGCTACATTTAGTTATCGCCCATGCAGTTGGAGGAAAGGGGACTATGGACTAAGAGTACGTTAGTCACTACAGTGAGTAACTTTTAATATTTTTGCTTTGTGGACTTCACGTCCCCTTTCGACTCCATTAACAGAGAGAAGTAGTGGCTCAAACTAGTAAATGTAGGAATCCTGATTGAAGTACATTTGGATCAGAAATGGGCCCTATCCAAGGACATTAACCCCCCAAATGAGCTTGTGGCAGGGTTGTATCCTGGCCACATGCCTTTTTAACATACATATCTTGAATATCAGTGATAGCCTTGAAACTTGTGGTTTGGCATTGCCTAAAATTGGGTCTTCGCATGTAAAGTGGTTAGCCTATGCAGATGATGTCCTGCTGATTGATTTTACCCAAATCTGCCTCCAGGGATTTATTGGTGGTATTATGGATTATGCAGCCAGGAGTAACCTAAATATTAATCGAGCAAAATAAATGCCTTAAGACTAGCTCGCTCATAAAAACCTATTAAGTTTGATTGGCCTCTCGAGTCAACAACCCTTGAAGTGGTAGATCGCTTCATCTGTTTGGGCTTCCCAATCTGTAGAGCGTCTAATAAAATAGTATTGAGAGCATCCCTGCACACGAAACCAGAAATATTAAAGCCCAAAATATGTAAGATCTTAGCTAAATATCAGCGTTTCCCGCTAGAGCCGCTGGTGAAATTTTGTACTGCAAAAGCGGTACCTAAAATCAATTGCGGTCTAGAAACAATCCTTTGTTTAGATTGGCAAGTGGTAGAAGGAATGGAGGCTAGTCTGTTGAGATTACCAAATGTGTGATTAGGTACGAGTTAGCCTTAATTTCCTCAAAAGCAAGATTTTCCTGGAACGCACTATCACTCCTGGAAGATCCCAAGTCCTCCCTAGTCCCACCTTTGAATTCTATGCATTATGACTTATGGGTTGTTTTATCAATGCAAGGTAATCAAGGTAATGCTCGTATGACACAGTGGTATGCAAAATGTAATGATATGCTGAGGATTCCTGTTTATACACAGGAAATGCTGATACTGAACCTAGTTAAAGTGAAAATGAGATCCAAAGGGATATTATGCCCAGGGAGGAGATGCATAGGATAGGGCAATACAAGGCAGCAAATAGGAAAATCTTGTGGCAGAGGAGGGGGAATTGAAAGTTGTGGGAGTAGGGGATACCATCAGGAAGATGCAATTCCTCAAACAGAAATTTTATGAGAAAGGAGACAAGGCAGATGCCCTAGTGGCGGGATGGTGGCGGGCGGAGATCACTGATAGGTGGGTCGGGGTGGGGGGGCTAGGGATGTGAACATGCAGCTTGACAGCACTCCAAATTGAATAGCGGAGTGCTTTGCAACATATTATGTAGGGCTTTATACTAGGGAGGAAAGTCTAGACCAAGGTGAGGTGGCACGATATGGCTGGATATGGAAACACTTGGGTCTAACTAACAGGGCTCTATGGAGGCACAGATCACTGGGAAAGGGCTGCAGGCTGCCGCCAAGTGATTTCCTAGTGGGAAGGCATCGGGGGAGCACAGCTTTACGGTCTGCTTATATGAGAGATTTGCCACAGTTCTGGTTCCTCAATTGTCCTGGTTATAGAATCACAAATTAGAGACTGGTGTAGTGCCATCTTCTTTTAATAAAGCTCTGATCTTAGTATTCCTTAAGGCTCTAAGTCCTATTGGCCAATCTGTTGAATTTGGGCAATAAAATCTTTACCCGAGTCTTGGCAATGAGACTGGAGGGAATTTTGCTTTTCTTGATCATCCGGATCAAGTTGGATTCAGTCAGGGAAGGCAGGGAGGCCTCAAGCTACAGGGATTTGGGGAGGGATTCCTGAGGGAAGTGTGGGCTATCTATACAAACCCAACAGGGAAGGTTTTAGTAAATGGTAGCGTGTCGTGAGATTTCACCCTGGTAGGAGTATTGGACAGGTTTGCCCACCCTTCTCTTGCTGTTTGCTATATCCATCGAGCCCTTGGAAACCTTGATTCAACGTGATAGTCTGATAGAAGGAATTACTATAGGAGATGCAGAATGCAAGCTTGGTATTTATGCGGATGACATACTCCTTTATATTTCAAATCCAAGAGCATCTGTACCTGTCGTTTTAAGGGTGTTGCACTTTGGACAGGCCTTAGGCCTGAAAGTGAACACAGACAAGTCAGTGCTGTTTCCATACATTCGGAGGAAAGAGGACGAGGGAACTTACCTACGAGATTTGGGAATACCCGTCGTAATGAATGAGATTAAATATCTGGGGGTGAGGGTTCCCAGGGTCACCAAAGACCTTGATCGCGTAAACTTCCCGCCTCTCTTGCACAACCTTTGCATGGACTAGGATCATTGGTTGGGATTGAAGATGCCATGGCTGGGCGGCATTAATGCAGTAAAAATTACATTGCTTCCAAAGGTGTTCAATATTTATCAAATGCTTCCAATTGAAATGCTAAGGGAACACTTTGCGGAACTCAAGAGCCGGATTGTCCGCTTTGTGTGGCAGGGGAAGAAGTTGAGAGTAGCCTATGCAACCCTAATACAGCCCAAGGAGAGAAGGGGAGTGGGCTTCCCGGATGTGTATGACTACTACAGAGCAGCGCAATTTAGGATCTTGATGCTGCACCTGAGGGACAGTGAAAAACAACAGGTAGCAATAGAGAACTGTTTGATGAGGCTGGTGACAATAGGTGAGTGGTTGCGGGCTCTCAAATCGGCTATAACTGCAAGGTGCTGCAGCATAGGCTATTGGGGCAGCTGACGAGACTGTGGTGGGCAAAGTCTGAAATGAAGAGACTAACCACACGGCTGTCCCCTTTGAGACATATTTGGGCTCCCCTATCAGGGATGCTATTCAGGAGCCACTCCGATTCCAGCAATGGTTCGAAGCCAGATTGGAGAGGGTTGGGCAGGGTGGTTCAGGGAGAGACCTTTATAACACTAGTGGACCTACAGGAGGTGCTGCATTTAGAGACACTTTTGGTCTAACACTAACTGAAATTGAAGGGACATCAGAAAAATGGAAAGAGCCAGTGCAAAGGGACCCAACATCATTTGTAGCAGTGTATCTACCAGGGGACTGTTCACAAGCATTTATAGGACTTTTCAGGTAGCGAGGGCAGGAGGAGGGTGGTTGGGCCTTAGAAAGAAATTGGAGTGGGATATGGAGAGAGAGAGATAGATGATCAGCAATGGGAGAGCCTGTGCATGAATGTGCACAGAACATCCATATCCTGTCAACATAAATTACACTGCCTCAAACTCCTATATAGATGGCATTAAACCCCAGATTGCTAGTCCAAAATGTTTGGAGGGGTGAACCTGTCATGCTGGAGGGCATGGGGTCAAAGAGCAGACTACTGACACGTGGTGGACATGTCTGAGAGTGCAGAGGTATTGGAAAGAGGTGTTGGGATGCTTGAAAGAATAGTTTTTTTTTATATGAACAATGATTCAGTCCACTAATACTATCCCTAGTCGGAAGCACATCCTATCCCTGTAGGTTTTAGGGACAGATCTTGCTATGCGTAAAAAAAAGCAGCCAAGTCCAGGATTATCTGATTCTTAATAGAGTCGAGTTGATCCTGTAGTTCTTGCATCAAATTCTCCTACATGGATTTGGCAGTGTTGATGAGATTCAGCCAATCTCGTGTGCATTTGTTTGCAATGAAGGACCAGTCTTATCGAAACTGTACATTTCCCAAGAAGATTCTCCGTTCTATTCGTATAATGCAGCCATTTGGGGTTGCGTCTGCTCTCAGGTATTTGGTCATGAGGGCTCAGTGTAATTTTGTTTCTTATCAATTGCTTCCTAAGGACTTCAGTCTCATTCCAATCGCCAGTATTGGTCAGGGCTTGCACTGTTGTATTCGTGCCCAAAAGTGAGGGATTAGCCAAAATCCCTTCCACCAGTTCAGTCACGGTTTTCATTTAGTTAGCGGCAGCATTGACCTAGGGACAGTATCGCCCTACAGGGATAGCGTGGGCTTCCGACTAGGGATATTGTTAGTGGCGTCATTCATTGTTCATATGAAAAAAACCTATGCTTGGACTTGTGTGCTCTACATTTGTTCTTGTGTGATATAATATATTGCGTATCTAACATTAGAGCCTTTACCCAGTAAGGGTGTACAAATCGTTTTCATCCTTGATTGTTTTTAGGATGGGTGAAAGGCCTGGATGGTATAGACAGGGTTGGTAACCCGTTGTTGATGCTGTTTGGGGTGGAAGAGGGTGAAGCCGGATGGGAGCGTCTCTCCCGCATGCCACACTTTCTTCTTTTAGTGGCTAGGGTGCACATGGTAATAAAGTGGAAAGGCCCGGAGCTGCCGAGTGAAAGGATGTGCGCCCTTAACGCAAGGGAGATATATGAGCTGGACAATATCACGGGGGACAGCCACATTCTGCAGCCATCTAGGGAAATGGAATGGGCACTGTTTTTAAGGAAATATGGCTTGCAGCCCTCACTAGATCATGCAGAGGAGGATATGGCCAATGTAATGGGAGAGGGCGGAGGGGCCAGACCGTGAGGAGGGAAGAGAAGTGTGCCCGGTTGATTTGCAGTATGTCGTTTTTTGACCCTTTGGCAATTATCTCCCATAGTCCTCTAGATACAATGAAGTGCTATAGTGTTTGCTGCCTGTTATGCTCACCAGGGATTGGGGTGGGGTGTTTAAAGGGAGGAATATTGAAAGTTAAAATACCTGCACATAGTGTGAGGAATCTGAGGGCATCCTCACCTCTTTCCCCTTAATAGCATCTTCTCAGGTGGCCAGGGAAAGGCCATCACAATAAGGTCCTGATCTCATGAGTGAAGATGCGAGGGAGGAGCACCTGGGTGGAGGGTCCTTGGGAAGTGGGGAAAGGATGCTTGCAGGTGAGACGTGGTAAAGTGAAAGTCGATGATAAGTGTTCTTTAAGCAAACAGCAAAGCAAGTGTGAAACACAAGTTGATGAATTTGAATGGTCATTGAGAAAGCAGAGTGTGAAAAGGATTTACACCAGAGAATGACAGGCTTGAATTCAAGTTGTGGCAAAGTCATTAGACTCTTATTGTGAAAGCTCCAATGAGTGTGAACTACTGACATAGGTCCAGGGAGGAAAACCTGTGTTGACCAATGAAAATCAAGAGCATCACAAAGTACCAAGGTTTTTGTGAATTGTTAAACTTGGGGAAGGGATCCCCAAGGTTTTTGTGAACTGTGTTGAACTTGCGGAAGGGAACCCCAAGATCGTTTTGGCAATATTTTGAACTTTGGAAAAGGTGAAGCTGAAACAGAGTCAAAGCTGGAAGAATCTCAGATCTTCATTTGAACACTGTTTGTTTTATTGCTCACCTCCCAACACATTGTGTACCTTTAGTTTTGAGGGCAAGTATAGATTTTGGACACAGACAGGTTTTTGAGTAGAACTTAATGATACAGTTTCCTTAAGTTTCTTTAGGTCGGGAAATCCCACCTTAGCTTAGGGCAACTAAGGCGTTACTCCATCCTGACCGAAAGACCAATAAAGTATTTTGTTAAGAAAAGTGACTCTGTTGTCTGTGTCTTGCTTCATGATGTCTTTACAATATCGAGTGTAAACTAGAACGTATCTGAAGTATGGAAATGTTGAAGTATAAATTGTAACTGTGCAGACCAAAAATAAAGAATGAAAAAAGTGAAAATGAAGCGTGGGCTTGGTACTGGATCTCCGCACAAGAGGCGATAGGGAAGCTGAAATTTTCAAAGTTTTCTGTTACAACATAGGAAGTGGGGTTGTCTACCCAATTACTTAAGAAGATTCCCCAACTCAGTATGGAGATTACAATTCCTTCGCCTAAGGCTGAATTTAATTCTCAAATGGGAAATTTCAGTGATAAGGAACATGGCAGATTGTTGTGATGTTTCCCATAGATTCTGCACAAACTCTGCCTTGATAGATTCCTTAAAACAAATATTATGCTGTTGCCCTAATGTACGGTATAAGCTCCTACTTTTTCTCGAAAGAGCGGTTAAAGATTTTAGAGCAATTGATGATGAAGCTCTTTGCGCCAGGATTCTGTTGGGCCCAACAACCTAAATTACAATAAGAGCATTTAAACTGTTACAGGATTGTGGCTTAATCAGTCTTAAATTTTGAATTGGGAAATGTGGAAGGGTGTTTCTCCATTAATTTGGTATTTTGTATGGTTGCCTGTCAGAAGATATATTTTTAACTCGGGGAAGTTGATGAAAAAATCATCCAGATCATTTGTTGTAGGATTGAATGCATTTTTAAATGATTAAGATTTAAGAATTGGTGAATTTACCTGATAATGAAATGTTCTAACTTATTATGACTTTTAGATATATGGTAGTTTGTTATAGAGGCTTATGGGATTGGATTTTGAAAAATGTGTGTCTAATGTTGTAAAAAGGTTGTTTTGACTAAATGACAATAAAATAAATAGCAGATCGCATTTTCAGCTTTTATTTATAGAACTAGGGAGAACACAAGAGGTGCTTATTGCACTTTTCTGTGGTAAGAGAGGGATGGTCTATGAATTCACTCCGTTAGTAGCCTAGGAATGCACTCTTTATTTCTAAATTGATCTGGCAAATCATGTGTGCTATGACACTAGCAACTAAACAAGACAGATGGGCTTATTTACACTTTCTGAAGCCCACCAATTCCCAGTTGCATCCAATTTCTCCAGTGCCTTGTGCAGTGCCCGACACAATTCTACATGCACTATGCTGCAAGTTGGAGGCACCAAAACAAGAAGCCAATTTAGGAGCATACTATTGCCAAATGCAGTTGATTTGCAATGTCCAAAGACCAGGCATGGTTAATTCTTTAAATCATCTCTGGCTCACTGCACTCTAAAAGCAATCTTTTTAATTAATAGTTTAAAACCACGGTTGGACCTGAGATAAAACTGGATCTGATGATTAAGCCAGAGAGGACACTATTTGAAGCTGAGAATGGGGCCGCCTGTCCATGAATTCTATCACGGCCAGTGGATGCGGGTAGAGGCGGCTGAGATGACTTGCAGTTCTGACTGGATCTTGTTAGAAATAAGAATCCATTTACTAGCCCGTTTCTCTTAATCACAAGGCTCTAAGGAGAAGATCGATCAGATTCATACTGAATGTGAGGGGAATCTGGAGTGTGCAGTTAACTTTGTGCTGTCAGTACTGATTTCAGTTTGGGTTTCCCTTGCTATAACCAACCGGAAATCCTTGAAGGCTGGGAGAGAGCCAATATCTCCCACTTATCTCCTAAGGTATAATTGCTCCACTACGTGTTTCTCTTTGATGTCCCCTCCTCTGAGGCTTTTTGGTTTTAGCATTGATGTTGGTTTTGAGAATGCCATGATTTCTACTTTAAGAATTGTCTTAAATATTCGACATATTATGTTGGTTGTGGTTTTATTGTATTTAATCTTTGTGTGTAGGTTGTAATTGCTGTTGTGCTAATGAAATGAATAGTGTTTTCCAGTTCTATCACTTAATTTGCGTACTAATTTGTTTAGTTAGCAATGTAGTGGAGTAGCTGCTTGTGTGGTGACGAAGGCAAGAGCCCTTAAAATAAGTCAAACCATCCCCTTTTTGTGAAGAAGCATTTGCTTTATTTATTTAGACTAATTAAGCAATTTCGCCAAAGCATTGTACACATTTCACAATAATGTTTGGAGAGAGCTTAGCAAATAACCAACACAAAGTGAAACTTAATTCAGAAATTAGTAGGAGTTTGAGCTTTAAGAGAAAGATGACAAAGGAAGGGCATTGCAGAGTTTAGGAGCAAAGAGCACAAATTAGCAAAAACGAGACTGACCTTAGGGCACAAGAGGAACAGCCAAGAGATACAAGAAAGATGAACAAAATGTATGAGTAGAAACATTGACTAGCACCAGGGTGGAAAGTTGACATGCAAGGCCATTGAATCATAAAAGAAAACTGTGCGTAAGAAACGGACCTATGGGAACCATGAAAAGAAAGCCATCGAAGTGCAATCAAAGACTGAGATATCTGAATGTGGTGTAAGCAAACAGACAGCAGAACTAAAAATAGACTGAATCAAGTGAGTGTCGACCCGGAAGTCACCAAGAAGAGAACCACTATAGTCAAGACGTGAACGTACAGGGTGTGGAGGGTCAGAAGGCAGAGACAGACTAAAAGTTGCAGTTTTGAAGATGCTTTTATTCAAACCGTAAAAAGGCCTAACCTTCGCTAATTTATGGGTTTCCCTACTTAACCTGGTGCTCGTCGTCAGTTTGTGAAGTCCAAAAGTAAAGTTGGTCTCTCGTCCAAAACTAAACTATGCTGACTCTACCAAAAAAACAAAACTCGCGAGAATGACTCCCTTCTCCTCAGGTGGCTTTGCCAACATTGGTTATTGTGAGCCTAACTAAATTCCAGGATAATCCTCCCATCTCCTGGATCTGCTTTCTTAGCTCAGTTCCTTTTTAATAACAAATCCTCAGATAGTTCTTAGCTATCTTTTGCACATGTTTGTTTAGTTCATAAAGGGGATTCTCCCAGTCCTTGGATTGTGCCTTCCCTTTCTGTTGAAAGATCCCTTTAATTAAGGTTTCTTGTCTTTTTTATTTTCTTGATCTTTCTTAGACGAAGATGCTGGTTGACTCTCCCTGTCGCTCACTTTCTCATTAAGGTAACAGTGGTGTAACCCGAGTATTGGTTCTGTGGGGGGTCAGAAATGTGAGTCGGACAACTTTGTAAATGGTTTTCAAGTTTAGCCATTTTATTAAATCAAAAGGTTGGATGAGTGCCTCTCCTATCCCTACCCCGCCAAGGATTTCCCTGCCTCACATAAACTAAGGGAAAAACTCTTAACAAAAGGATTTCTGTCCCTCACACTTACACATTCAGTAAAATAATAAGGAAATGCATGGCAGTTCAATACAACAAATTTATATCGCATATAATCAAATTCACAATATGATCACTGTATCTTCTCATAACCTCTGTGAATTCTCCGCAGATCTGAGCAAGGTTTTACTCCACAGTTAAAAAAATAAAAATAAAATAGGGACATCCTGTTTCACCACAAAGTTCCAAGACAGTTCTTGAGGATTTAAACTTGGTAACAAAACGTTCTGTTGTCTCAATAATGTACCAAAAGAAATAGTGTGTTCCAACTCCTCCTGGAGCAAGAACAAGTTTCACATTGGACTTCTTCAATTAAACAAACAACCTTTGTCAGGATGATTTGCCACAAACTTTGATCTATGAAGAATGGTAACTCCTTCACAGCAGGTTTACACAGTCCTTCTTTCAACGTCACAATTAGCATGAGTTGTCTGTTAGAACCACAGTTCAGCACTGTTATCAACCACTACCTGGTTTGCTCCCATACCAGGCCTTCTACAGCAACAACTTGCCATACGGGTATACCCTCCTGCCCACTGAATACTTCACAAAGGAACAAAGTGTGCTTCAGAGGTGACTTCATCTTAGAACAACAACAATTTAACAAAGTTTCTTTGGCATCAAACTTTAAACCTTTGAGTCTCCAAATCCACTATCACTAGGTGAATTGTCAAATGCATTACACTCTGCTACACTCTTGCTAAGAGAGAGATGCCCTTCAAGCCTAGAGCACATTCTACTTGAGGCATTGGGGCGTCCATAGCATTAATTGCAAATGTTCCCCTTGAGTCCATTTGCAAAGCGGCAACCTGGAGTTCTGTACACGCCTTTACAAAACACTATTGCCTAGACACTCATTCTAGGTCTGATTCTCAGGTGGGACAGGCAGTACTAAGACAACTTTTCGCTACTGTTCTTTCTCACAACCCACCTCCAACTCCGGGTACTGCTCGCTAGTCTATGCACAGCATGTGATTCAAAGCAGATTAACAAACATCAGAAGACATGCATTACTTACCGTAAAAGCATTTCTGATGATTGTATCTGCTTAGATTCACATGCGCCCACCCTTCCTCCCTACTCGGATGGAAGGAACATAGACGTCTTACCACTTTCTATCTCTTTTCGGTACTCACGGTAGTCATGAGGTTCCCTCTTGGCAGACAAAATACAATCGGAGGGACCTCGACACGTGAGGGATCTTGGGTACACTACACGTCACGTAAGGATAGTGTTACAGGCACTATCGACGTTCTCAAAAGACAAGATGCAATACTCCACGGTTACGACTGGATGTCGGGCCATATGCACAGCATGTGAATCTAAGCATATACAATAATCAAATGCTTTTACGGTAAGTAATGCATGTCTTACTTACCAACTGGTAACGTTCTTTCAACTGGATGTTCCTCCAACGTATTCCACATCGCCCTCCCAGCCTGCCCCTCTGGAGAATTTCCTATGCTATTGCAGCTTACGTTCCCTCAAGGCTATGTGCAGTCAAGCAGGCATTGTGTAGGAGCATGTCACACGTTATGGCGGAAAAAACATAAATTGAGGCTGCAGGCGCTGTGCGTCCTATTTATAACATCCGGTGACGTCGCCCTCTACGGAGGCCTTAGAGAGACATCGACCTTACGCCACTGACGCAGGACGCCCTCTGCCGAAATATTTCTAAAGTAGCACAGCTGTGGACATTACATGTCAAAGATGTGGAATACGTAGGAGGAACATCCAGTCGAAAGTACGTTACCAGTTGGTAACTAACTTGTTCTTCTTTCCCGTATTAGGATGCCTGATGTAATCGCCTTTTAATAATGCTGGTGCAGTGCTGACCATTCAAACATGCAAAAGTCCCTCGTTGAGGTTTAGCTAGAGTTTTTTTTGTCCCATTTTATTTAGGTCTTTCTGCTCATACCAGTGTGTCTCTGAAGTTTTTACCTCTTTTTATAAGCAAGCATAGGAGGCTCAGGAAAGAGCCTGTTGAGATTGGGATACTCCTTTATACGATTCCAGTATTTATGAATGTTCTTTTGATTTGAAAACTTTGGCTGGAATACTTGGAGAGAGTTATCAGTTTGGAGCAGGCTTTTCTTTGGTTGCCTTTCAGCAATGTTTCCCGTTGCAGTAGTTCTGTTCTATTGATGGCTTTGTTGAAGATGTCCTCCGGAAAACCACGTCCTGTAAATCTAAACCTACGTCAGTACTTCTGCCAGAGAGACTTTCACTGACATCCTCTTCATCGTTCGTTCCCCTGACCTATGGACTCTTCATATGGTTGCTCTGCTCTCTCCCTACTCTTCCTCACACATCAACGGTGGCACCCGCTGGGAGGTCCTTCTTGCCTCCTCCGTGACTTCCAGGGTCATCATTAATGCCTATCGAAAAAGCCTCAACCCAACCTCCTTCTTTTAGATAGGATCCTCCCTCGCCTTATCTACTTTCCACCTTCCTCCTCACTGGCTTCCTTGCCAACTGCACTTATGGCCTCACGGTCTTCCTTGCCTCCGCTTTGCAACACTGCCTCTCTTACTGTGGCGCCTTTGACTTCTACTATCCTGGCTCCCTTGCTCACACACACACAGAACTGACCTTGTCAGCCTCTCACATGCTGGTGCCCTTGCCACCCATTGCAGACGCATCTGGGGCTCCCCTGCCCTCGGTAGCCCCTCCTCCTTTGGCTCCCTTGCCTTCTATTACTGTCCTGGCTCCCTTGCCTGCACTACCTTCGGCCCCTTTGCCTTCTCTTGCCTTTACCTCTTTGGCACACGCAACGCTTACGCTTCGTGCCTCTGTCCCCTGTACCCCGGTAAGTATTTCAAAAATGGTAATATGCTCCACTTTGCCACACTTAACTTTCACACCGCAGTGAAGCACTCCTCTGACATCTGCCACTTCCTTGAACACCTGGACCTTGATGTTCTTGCTCTCACTGAGACCTGGTTTAAGGACAGCTCTGTCAAGAGTTTTGACACACTTCACCCTGAAGGCTACAAGATCCTCTGAGTCCAGGCTCAACAGGCCAGGTGGGGGAGTTGCCCTGATATATCCTGAGTGGATCCCTGTTTGTACCATTCCCACTCGGGCCTACTCCTCTTTCGAATACCTGGTCGGCAGGCTCTCTCTCGCTCTCCCCCTTGTCTCTTCTCTTACTCTGGCCACCTTCTATAGGCCTGTTGGGCCATTCCCTCCCTCTTCCTTTCGGAATGGGCTGACATGGCATCCTCTCTCTTGTCCTCTGCCTCCCAACACCTCCTACTTGGGGATCTCAACATACATCTAGACTCTCCTGACTCTTCAAGAGCTTTTCACAACCTATGCGACTCACACTCTCGCTCCATTCTACCCTCTGGTACAACACACACTGCTGAGCACACCTTGGGTGCACTCACCTCCCCAGACATCCCCCTCTCTATCCCTCTCATTACTCCACTCTCATGGACAGATCATTCTCTTCTTTCCTCTCACCTGAAGCGCTCTTCTCCTTTAAAACTGGCACACCCTGCACTACCTCTTACCTAGAAGGTCTTCAACCGATGAAAAGTGTCAGTGGCTGCCTTTGCCTCCAACTACTCCCCTCCGCCTAATCTTTTGCCAGACTTCCACCCTGACACAGCCCTCTCCAACTTTTACCATTCCATCACAAATACTCTCGACATCCTTGCCCCTATCATGAGGGTCCGACTGAAGCCTCCCAAAAAGTGCAACTCTTGGTCTGACTCTGATCTAGCTGACCTTAAAGGTAAGTGCAGGGCAGCGGAGTGGAAATGGGGATCTTCAGGTGCACCCTCTGATAAGCTGGCCTGCTACCTTCTGCAAAGCCAATATAGACTCTGCATCCAGCACAAGAAAAGAATGTATATTCAAACCTGCATCTCTGCGGCTTCCAACAATACGGCCAAACATTTCAAAGTCTGTAAGGAGATGGCCAACCCTACAGCAGCCTCATCCTCTATTGCATCCACCAAGGCCCTTTGCGGGACCCTGGCTGCACACTTCACCGCCAAAACACAGGACATCCTTTCCTCCCTCTCTCCACCGCCCCCACTAATGCACCATTCTCTTCTGGGCACCCCTCACCCACCCCCACCCTTTTCCCCTATCTCTCCTGTCACACCTGAGGAGGTTTCTAAACAAGTCCGGTCTATGAAAGCCTCCTCCAAACAGGTGGAGCCCTCCAAAACCATTAAGGACAACATTGACTCCCTAGTTCCAGTCTTCGCAGACCTATGCAACCTCTCCTTTGCCACTGTAGTCTTCCCCACTTCTCGCAAGTACTCTTATGTGCACCCTCTGCTCATAAAACCCTCTGCCGACCCTTCCATTCCGGCTAACTATGGCCCGATCTCATCACCCCTTTCCTGGTCAAACTCCTGGAGAAGCTGGCTATCTCTCAACTTACCCTCCACACTGAATCTGTTGGTTATCTACGTGACCATCAGTCTGGCTTTAGAGCATCCATAGGCATGGAAACTGCTCTTCTGAACATCCGTGAAGGTCTGCTCTCAAACCTTGACTCCAACTCTCATTCTGTCCTCCTTCTCCTTGACCTCGCCTCTGCTTTTGATATGATAAACCACAACATCCTGATCTCCCGACTTTGTGATACCCTGGGCATCACAGATCAGCCCCTGGCGTGGCTTATGTCCTTTCTCTTGGACCGTCTCTCCCAGGTAATACTTGGGCCCTTTCTCTCTGCTATTACCCTCCCTACCTGTGGTGTCACCCAGGGATGTAACTATCCCCCTGGTTCTTCAATGTCTACATTGTACCTTTGGCTCACAAAATCTCTGCTTTCCCTTACAACTTTCAATTCTATGCGGATGAGACACAGCTGTCTTTTCGGCTACCCTCGGCCTCTTCCTCCTCATCGCTCATTTCTGACTGACAGTCCGCAATTCAGTCCTGGTCCTCTTACTGCCACTTTCCCACTCTGGCCGTCCTCCTTTGTTCCTGAGCCCCCCTACCCACCAGTGAGTCAAAGATCCTGGGGGTCATCTTCGACTCTACTCTCTCCTTCTCTTCTCACATCTCGGACATGTCCAAAAAGTCCCACTACCAGCTCTACCTCCCGAGGTATTCTGCCTTTTCGAATGGATTATGTCCTCCCACTTATTCCTCATCTTTGATATTTGCTTTCCACCTTCAGCTGCATCGGAGAAACACATTTTGTCAGAGGGAGCTGTGCGTCGATGCCGTCGTCTGTCACTAGAGGGCCTCTGTCTCGAGGATGTCATCGAAGGCATATATCGCACACGCAGCACCCGTTGGCTTCAGTTCAGTTTTCCCTCGAATGCTATCGCTTCGAGAAATACTGTGCTTCTTTACCTCATACGACTTCATGACTTCGAGAAATTCAGTGGGTCTTCTTCATCGACACCAACTACCCCGAAGACCGAGTTCAAGAAGTGTTGAGATTGTGGGTCGAAAATGTCATTGACCGATCCACACTGTATATGTTTATGGTGTCTCGGGGTGGAGCAAAACACCTCGAACTGCTCCAAGTGCCAGTCGATGACAGGAAAGGCCTTGAAGGAACAAAATGGGAAATTGATGGTAGGTTGAAACCCCAAATTATCTACCCCATCCAAAAAAATCTTCGACCGAGTCGAGAGGCAACCCAACTGCTTGGAAGAAAGTTAAGAGGTCGAGGAGTGGCTCCCACCACTCCTCATTGTCGTCGAATAAGTCCAAGAAGAGGCACAATAGGTTACCTTCTTCAACTTAATCGTCGGACGCTTCCCCTGCGAGGGTATCTTGCCCTCTCAAAGAAATCCACTCCTGCCAAGTGGCAGGCTTTCAGAGCAGAGATGCTAAAAATATTTGAAAAGCAAAAACCCCACAAGCCATGCCATGTTCCAAAGAAACCGGAAAGGAAAGGGCTCAACCTAAATCCTGCGCTGCCCGGGACGAAGGCCTGATCCTCATTGGGAGCCGGCGAGACCTCGATCCAATGACGTGTCATCGAAGGATCCGTCGAGCCGAAAGCATAGGTCGAGGTCTTCGACACCATCGACACTCGCTGCGCCTTCGATGCCAGCCAAGACCTCAACTCCGCCTTCAACGCCAAAGGCATCGATGCCAGCAGAGCCATCATTGCCAGCTGCGCCATCGACCTCAAGCTCCCCATCAAAACCTATGGCGCCAGTGAAAAAGGTTTTGACGACGACTTCCAGCGTCGCATCCGTTATTCATTAAACCCTTGATGCCTGAAAAGACTTCCCAAGGAAAGACTATTTTAAGTCCATTACCTCAATATATTAGGAGATTGAACCCTCAGACAACAATGCACCATTTGGCCTCCAGTTTGGTACGCCAAATGTGACACAACGTTTTATCTCCAAGGAATCTGAATTGAAAGACCTTTATGACAAGCTGCAGACGGCAAGTGGGGTGGACACCACCTGAGCAAGAGTTTGGAAGGCCAGAGTCATAGGAGCATGCTGATGAGTCATTTAGACAGCTCATGTCCAAGGTAGTGCAATATATGCGGTGGTGTAGGCCTCCGTTACCATTTGAACAGGATGATCTGATGGACATCCTGGATAAAGGTTTTCAGTCCGATCCTGTATTACCTGTTCACATTGCTCTGCAAAAAAGGGTGTCCGCAAATTGGGAGACACCAGAAACCAATCCGGCTTTGAATACAAATTTGACCAAGAAGTACCGCCCTTCCAGTAGTGACCCAGACTACCTGTCTTAACACCCCACTCCAGAGAGTCTGGTGGTACAGGAAGCTACCGCAACTTTTAAGCAAGCAGCTTACCCTACCATCCCTCCAGATAGGGATGACAAAAGAGTAGATGGATAGGCAAGGAAGGTATTTTCTGCAGGGAGAATGGTGCTCAAATCAGCCAACTCCACATGTGCCCTTGCAAAATTTACATTCTCTCTATGGGACTGCATTTCCATGGCGGCAGAGCACATTCCAGAGGGGGATGAAAGAGACTAGCTCTAAGCCATGATTGGAGACCGCAAAGAAGCCATGTGTGAGTCTCTTCAGTCAGGTCTGGATTCTGTTGACTGCATCAGCAGAGCCATGGCTACTAGCATCGTTATACGCAGATTTGCAATCCAGACTTAACATGTCCTTTGACGGGTCTCAGCTTTTTGGCAACAAGGCTGACGAGAGCCTTGAGAAGTTGCTGACCTCTAAGGGGGCAGCCAAATCTTAAGTTGCCGCTGTAGGGCAGCCTTAGCCTTTTCGCCCTATTTGACAGCCTTGGAAGGGTAGATCTTTTCGCTACTACTCATTTGGAAGAGCGAGGGGAATGGCTGGTCAGAGGCCAAGGAAAGTTCCCATGTGCTGGACGAGGGATAGGTGCACAGCCAGCTCACGCAGGGGCATCTTTACCATCTGCCACTGCATCAGCCGCCTCAAAACCTCTCGGGTCTTGAGTCACAACTCACCTTTGGGGGGCAGACTGTCTCAGTATCTAGAAGAATGGCGAAACATTACTTCAGATGCTTAGGCATTGGAAACCATAGCCCATGGGTGCTGCCTTCCTTTCATACAGAGACCTTAGAGCAATCCACTGGGGGAGCCACTCTTCCAGGGTACCAGATCCGCTCCTTGTGCAGGAAATTTTAACCCCTTTAGAGAAAGGCGCTATAGAACCAGTGCCTGTAGTGGAGAGGAACAAGGGATGGTAGTCCCCTTATTTTCTAATACCCAAGAAGGACAAAGGACCGACACCCATCTTGGATTGAGATAGTTGAACAAGTTCCTCAGGAAGGACAAGTTGAAGATGGTCACTCTTTTTCAGATCCTTCAGGCCCTCCAACTCCAGAATTGGATGGTGTCATTGGACCTTCAGGATGCTTATTTTCATCTGCCAATCTATCTCAAGCACAGAAAGTACCTGAGGTTTGCAGTTGGCGGTTCTCATGATAAATTTCGAGTGGGGATTGAAGTCTACCCCTACCTGGACGATTGGTTGATCAGAGCGCATTCTCTGGAACAAGTCCTGGATCATCTCAACGTCACCGGCCACTCTCTTCAGACTGGGTTTCTCCCTCAATTACAAGAAGTCCCATATGACACCTTCTCAAAAGCTCCAGTTCATTGGAACTGTTCTGGATACATTCTTGGGAAAGAGCTTGCCACCCGAGTTGAGGGCTCAAGACATTCCACACAGTCACCAAATTTCAAAGTGGTCAGCATCTCCCGGCCTTTGATTTATTTTTTGAAAAATGTATTTGTTTTTTAGTTTGAGGTTGCTCGACCTCATGACACCCTGCATTTTTCTGGTGCCAGAGGCCCGCCTGAGAATGAGATCCCTTCAATGGGCTCTCAGAAATCAATGGTCCCAGTTCTCAGGAAAGATGTCCGATCTACTTCAGATTCCAAACACGGTTGCACAGGATCTTTTGTGGTGGGCCTGCAAGGACAACATTCTGAAGGGATAACCCTTTTGGCAACCATGGCCGGAGATAATGGTAGTGACCGACGCCTCACTCACAGGGTAGGGAGCCCACACCAACGATCTGACAGTCAGCGATCGTTGGTCTCCATTGGAGTCCAAACTACATATCAGTCTTTTGGAGCTGTGGGCAATCGGACTAACGCTGAAGGCCTTCCTACCCTGTGTCCGGAAAGAATGTCCTGATAATGACGGACAACACAGTGGCCATGTAGTACCTCAACAAAAGAGGTGTAGGGTCACTACCCCTGTGCAGAGGCAATGCAGTTCTGGTACTGGGCAATTAAAGAAGGAATCTCCCTACCGGCAGTTCACCTAGCCGGAGAGGAGAACACAGCGGCAGATGCTCTGAGCGGGCAGAGCACAGTTTCCCACAAGTGGGAACTAGTTCAGTCATTCAAGAGATCTACACCCTTTGGGGGAACTCCACCAGTGGATCTGTTCACGACCAGTGTCAACCAGGAAATGCGAACTGTACTGCTCCAGGGAATTTCCCCCAAGAGGAGCTCTAGGAGACGCGTTTGTGGTGGACTGGGAATTTCCACTCCTGTACGCGTTTCCTCCAGTCCCTGTCGTTTCTCATGTGATCAAGAGGTTGAGAAAGTTCAGGAAGCACATGAGCCTAATTGCCCCGGATTGGTTCTGGAGGACGTGATACCCGGACCTTCTGGACATGTCCATCTGCCCTCCAATTCGCCTTCCACAAAGAGAGGACCATCTCTCGCGAGAGGAGGGTCGGGTTCTCTATCCAGATGTCACGAAACTCAGCCTTCACGCTCGGTTTCTGAGGGGCTGTGATACAAGGATTGGGACCTCCCGGGTAACGTAATGGAGATTTGCTTTCTGCCAGAAGGCCAGCAACTAAGTCTTTGTACCTTTGCTGTTGGAACATACTCCTACGTCCAATACCCTTTCCGCCATACTTGTGGGACATTCCGTCCTTCGGGACAGGACAGGAGCACTTTTGTAAAAAAGCATCAAAAATGTTAGATTTTTGTCCTTTTATTTTTACGCGGGGTACCGCACGTGGCCGTAACCCCACCCTCCTGAGCTCTGCCCTGCGCATCGCCCTTCACTCCTTTCTCAGCGCGGTAGGGGCTGGACACACTAGCATCACTGGGAATTTTTTCCTTTTACTCCCTTTGTCATTCCTTCCTGCTTCGAGTCCATGGTCATCTAGTCCTCAGTCTATGCCCAGTGTCTGGGATTTATGTCTAGTTCTTCATGCGAACGTCTTTTTGCAAGGGCGGATCCCCACTCTTTGCTTAGTGTCTCTAGGCTCAGAACATCGCTGTGACTCGTGTTTCTGTTGTGATTCCCTCTCCGTTCGGGCACTCCTTGTTGTCTTCTTCGGTGGGAGGAGGTGTTTTAACGCGTCCCTCCACCGCATTTTCAGCTCTTCATCGTCGAAAAGAAGAAACGCCTGGTAACTTCTTTACTTTTTAGGGCATCCCGGCCAGGGGACTCTTTTCCGGGGTCTTCCAGGACCGGGAGGGGCTCGAGTAGCTCTGTTAACAGGGGCATCCCTTAGGGGTCCCACAAGGGGCCTAATAGGTGCACTAGAGGTTTCTCGGAGGGTTTCTGCAGTGGACCTGCCAATATCGGACACTGTTACGAGGTTTACTGTTTGGGTGCTAAAGTTCAGCCCAGATCTTCTGTGGCTGTGGATGCTGGGGTTCGCCATGAGGTCTCCGTTTCTGGAGCTTTCAACACCGAGTCACGGCTCGAGGCCCCTTTTGAGGGAGCTTTATGTCCCTGGTTAAAACCTGAGGTTCCTCTTCGTGGGGCTAAATCCAGTACCGACAGAGTTGAGGGATCCTCTTTGAGGTTTCTGTTGGTGAGGTACATTCCTCAACCTGCCCACGCTCCGGGTCGTGGTGGCACCGGTTCTGTTGAGGGGGGCAAAGAAGGCAGATACGGACCACAGGCCTTTCAGTACCGGCTCTGCCGAGTTTCCTCCACTGGAGGCTAATTCTGAGACAGTTCCTAAGATGTCCAATAAACCTCCTATACCTGAGAGCACCGGCTCGGCAGAGGATCCTTGTTTCAAAGCTAAAGTTCTACGAGAAAGTTGCCTCACTTTCTCCTGTTGCACTGTTGTCCTCAGATGGGGACAAAATGGCGGCCCAACCTCCATGGTCCACGGCGGCAATTTTGGATACCTCTTACACCAACGTTAACGACGTCTGGTGCTGGGAGCATTTCTTTTGGGCCTGAGCAGCCTTTTACACGCTACGTTGACAACAAAATCCCATTCCGCCCTTTATTTGATTGGCGTGCACGGGCACCGCAGCCTCCTACAGTCTTGCTCCCTGCTCTTTCCGTGCTACTGATCTATGTTGATCCACCCGGTGGTGAGACCTCCTGGCAACTATCCTCATTGCGTTCTTGGGGGGTATGCCCCACACAAGCGGCCTCTACCTACTCCAGTCCCTAGACCTTCGTCTGAGGATGTTTTTTTTGGGAAGTTTGACGCTCATGCACTGTGATCCCTTGAGGGTGTACTTTAAAGGTCTTTTCAGGGAAATGTACCCTGACCCTCCTGTACTGCCTTTTGTCCTGGCTGTTCCTACGCAGGTCTCGGTGGTGCCACCTCCTCCACCTCTTCCTGCCGGACCTCCTCCACCACTTCCTCCTCTGCTTTCTCTGAAAGAGCAGACACTGGTGGCATGGAATAGCACTTTAAAACCTAAGGCGCTACGCGCAGTCGAACAGTCTTCGGTCCCTGCTTCGCTGGATGAGCCTCAAGCGGACCAAGACAGCGATGAACAGCCCCGCTCAGTCAGAGCATTCCATGACCGTGTGCTGGATATGATGGCCCTGCTTGATATTCCAGTACCTGACGCCCCCACTCCACAGGAAGGGCTGCTTTCTGGAGTCTTTACTCTGTCAGCTCATGAGCGCACCGGCCTGTTCCTCCAGAACGACGCCTTGGCTGAGGCCTGTAAGGTCTGGGAAAAACAATATACTGGGCTGCATGTCAACAAGAGGATTGACGCTCGATACAAGCTTCACGCCTCGGAAGATGCAGCCTTATCGGCTCCCTTCGTCAACAGTGGTGGCAGCAGCGACCATTCAGCAGCAGCCCACATCTGCATCATCCACTCCAGCGGCCCAAATCCTCTCCAAGGAGGATAACCTCCTTGACGCCCTTTGCATAAAAGTGTTTTCCAATTCGGTGCTCCAACTCTAGCCGATTTCCAGGAATTTATTCCTGCGGATACGCTAGATGACTTCAAAGCCTGTTTGTCGGACGCCAAAGTGTTGGCACAGGATTTACTGGAAGCTGCGGCACACCACCTAGAGACTAAGGCGAATACCCAAACCACTGAATCTTTATCGGTCCTGGCGAAAGCTCCAGCCAAGGCCCCTTACACACAGAGGTCCTGGTCTCAAACCCGGTCCTTCTCTAGGTTCAGGAGATTTCAGGATCGCTGTGCGTGCCAAACTGAAGCCCTGGTTGGTGGGCCCCACTGAAAGCAACAACGGCAAGGTGGTTAGTTTTTCTCTCAGCCATCAGCCTCCTCTCCAGGGACAGGTAGTCTCCCTGCCGACAAATTTTCCAAATTATATTTTCTGTCGTTCGCACGAGACTCCGGAGGGAGGACGAATCTAGTCTCATCTGGAGGCGTGGCAGACCATCACGAAGACCGGTGGGTTTTGTCCATCGGTTGGGCGGGCTTTCGCTTGCCCCTCCCCTCCATGCCCATTCAATCCTCCCTTCTAGCAGATTGGGTCGCCCTCTGTCAAAGCCGAGGTACAGAAGCTTCTGTACCTCAGAGCGGTGGAGCATGTTCCTCTCAGGGAGCAAGGGGAGGGCTTCTAATCCAGTCTCTTCAGTGCCCAAACCCAACCAGGCTAGTCTGCACACTATCCTTGATCTTTCCCAGTTCAATCTTTCTCTTCCCCAAGAGAAATTCAAGATGATCACACCCTGCAAAATAAAGTCCTCTCTTCAGAAGGACAACTGGCTCAGTGTAGTGCACCTTCTTGACGCATACATGCTCATCCTGATATGGAGTCTGCATCAGAAATATCTGTGGTTCTCCCTGGGGAGGAACACTTCCAGTTCTGTGTGCTCCCTTTTGGTCTCAGCTCAGCTTTGTGTGTCTTTACAAAGATGTCAGTCATCGCAGCTTTCCTCAGGCTCCAGGGCGTTCATGTATATCCATATTTGGACGATTGGATCCTGCGCAGTCCTTTCCGACAGACAGCATTGATCAATCTCCAGTCTCTCCTCCAGCTCCTGTTCCACCTTGGGCTGTCAGTGAACTGGTGGAAATCTTCCATGGCAGTCTCTCAAGACCTGATTTTCTTGGGTTTCCGTTGGAATACAGTTAGTACCAAGGTGTTCCTAATGGCGGACAGGATTGCAGACCTCTCAACCACATGTCAGCTCTTCCTCCACTCTTCGCACATGATGGCTTGGTGGTTCCAAAGATTTCTGGGCCTCATGGCTTCTTGTGTGCTAGCCTTTCCTCTTGCACGTCTGAAGATGAGGCGTACTCAGCTGGCTCTTCAGAGCTGTTGGTCTGCAGCTTCAGACCCGGATACCAAGATAATTCCAGTTCCATCCTGCATGAGGGCGGATCTACAGTGGTGGTCTTTGACCAACAACCGTTCAGTGGGGGCCTCCTTCCAGGAGCCCTCCCCACAAGTGACAGTGACCACGGACTCCTCCCTTCTGTGGTGGGGAGCAACGCTATGTCAACTCAAGGTATTCGACCTATGGATGCCTCAGGACAGGCTGTTCCGTATCAATTATCTGGAACTTCTGGCCGTGTTCCTGGCACGCAAAGCTTTTCAACCGTCCATCACCAACAAGGTAGTCTGTGTTCGCACAGACAATTCTATGCCGATGTTTTAAATAAACAAGCAGGGTTCTCCAGCATGGGGTCTGGCATGGATTCACATGCTCATGAATATTCCCCGTCGTCAGGCTGGGAATCCTCGGTAAAGAAAAAACCAGTATCAGTTTCGTTTCTGATCTGTCTTTCGTAGTAATAACCAATCACTGGTCTCTGCGTCATACTGACCACAGCCAATGACTGCCCTCTACCTAAGCACCGCCTCTGGCAGCCATCTTCAGATTTTTACCGCACGTTCATGTGTTGGGATCCTCGTGCTATTGCTCTCGAGCGTTAGTGCTATTTTTTCGCGCTTTTTACAAAAACTTCGATTCTTTCGGTCAAAAGAGCCTCAAGCTCCACCGATCCTACATCCGATCAACGGGGACCCGTGTCGGATTCATCTGTGCCCCTCAAGGGTGAAGATTTCGTCGAGCTACACTTCGGAGGACTCCAGAAGCTTCTCAGGCCCTGTCTCGGAGATGGCCCAGGAGAAGGGAAGCTCGACGCCCGGAAAGCTGTTCAGGGTCTGCCCTGGATGCCAGCTGCAGAACGTCTTCAAGGAGGACGAACACTCTTTCTGCCTTTACTGCCTTCATGAGGACAAGACGCACGTGGAGAAGGACTGTGCGTTTTGCGGCAACATGTCGGAACGGACCATGAAGGACCGCCATCAACGTCTCGCCAACTGGCTGGAGGGTAAGAGCCCGTCTGGCGAGAAGAAGAAGAAATCCGAGCGGTCTTCTAAGACCTTTGAGGGCGCCCCGGCGACGGGGGCCCAACATAAGGCCAAGCACCGCGAGTCCGCTGGCACCGGGAGCGCCGAACGGTCGGGCTCTGCGGGCGCCAGGCAGGGCGCACCCTCCCCGGCACCATCAACCACGAGCCAACGCTCTGGGTCGGGTAAGAGGAAGGCCGAGCACCCGGCGAAGCTCCTGGAGAGGCCCCGGTCGAGCTCTAAGGCAGAGGAGGAGCGTGGCAGTGCCCCCTCCCTCACGGATAAGGCGGTGAGCGCACCTAAGGTGGTGAAGGCCTTGATCCATCCGACCAAGCCCTCTATCGAAACGGTCGCGGCGGCCCTGGCTCAGCCTGTGGTGGCTGCACCAGTGGTGGCGACCTCAGGGCCCAGAATCTCCCTGCCTCCTCGGAGGGAGTCTTCCTTTGTGCCCATCGATAGGACCCCCGTGAAACCCTCCGTGGGGAAGAAGGAGGGGGGGCAGGGCGTCGTCGTAGAGTCGGCCTCAACCTCAGAAGAGGAACTGATCGAGGTCTTAAGCCACGGCCTAGGCGTGGAAGAAGGCCAGCCCGTCGGAATGGATCCCGACGCAGGTGACGACGACGACGACATCGTCGAGGATACCGACGGGGCCCCTGCTCGCCCGTCGGATTCCCCTCTGCCAGCGCCGCAAGACAACTCGGCGGCCATTTTGTTGGCCATACAGTCCTTATGCTCCGAGATAAGGACGAGGCTACCGTTACCGACGGAGGAACCTCTCCCGTCGGGGGATCCAGAACCGGGACCTTCTGGTGTTCCCCCTACCAAGAAAAGAAGGATCCATCCACCACCTCCTTTTCAACCGTCGCGCCCCTTCCAGCCCTCCTCCCCGTCCACCCGAGGGGATGATACGGGGACTGACACGGCAGCGACGGGTACGGACGACGAGGCATACGACGAGGATTTTCCGTCGTCGCCTCCCACCAGGGCCTCTCCGCCCGACGAGATCGGATCTTTCCACTCCATGATCTCCAGGGCTTCCGAGCTTTTCCAACTCTGCCCTGAGGAGAAGAAAAAGGAAGGCTTCCTTTATCAGCGGCGCGAGGCCAAGAGGAAGACGGTCCTCGCAGTGCCTCTGTTGGACGACATTTGGGATGAGGGCCTTTCCCTCCTCAAGAACCCTTCCACGACGCCAGCTAGAAGAGACCGGTACGAGAAAAAGTACCGGGTCCCGGACACGGCCCCCCTATGCCTCCGGGCGCAGCCTACCCCGGACTCCGTCGTCTCCGCGGCAGCCAGGAAGAAAGCGGGGGGGGGGTGCGGCCTCCACATCGACTTCCCCGCCGGACGGCGAGGGAAAGAAATTGGATACTATGGGGCGTAGAGTCATCTCGTCGGCAGCGACGACGATTAAAGCGGCCAACGCCTTGGCTATCGTGGCCCGCTACGACAGGGAGCTCTGGTACAAGATGGCTCCTCTGCTGGATTTTCTGCCGGACGACAAGAGGGCGGAGGCCCTTGAGATCCTGCAGGAAGGTGAGGTGGCCTCGGACCACGCCATCACCGTGGCGACGGACATCGCCGACACTGGATTCCGCCAGCTGGGCAACGGTGTTTGCCTTCGACGTCGTGGATGGCTCAAAGCTACGGACTTCCGGCAGGACGTCCAGACCAGAGTCCTGGACATGCCCTTCGACGGGAACAACCTGTTTGGGAAGACAGTGGACGATTCCCTTCAGGCCATCAAGGCGGATACTGAGACGGCCCGGGCCCTTGGAGTCCTGCAACGACGGACGCCCTTTCGGAGCGGCGGAGGCAAGGGCGCCTCCAAAGGTTCCGGCGGCGGTTTCGCTTCCTACCGTCAAGCGGCCCGCTCGTCGTCGCAAGAGGCCTACAGAGGACGAGGCAAGTCTAGCGGACCCCGCCGTCGTCGCCAAGGAGGTCAAGGCGGCAAGGCCGCGTCCAAGCAGGATTGAACCGGCCTTGGGGTCGGGCCCCCACCGAAGCACCCCGGTGGGAGGCCGGCTGGCGGGCTTCGTCAGCGTGTGGGAGTCCATCTCCACCGACCGTTGGGTGCTGGACGCCCTGGCCCGGGGCCACGCGCTCGAGTTTCAAAGAAGGTGCCCGCGCGTCCCCCCCGTGGCCAGGAAAGAACTTCACGTCCCTCAACTTCTCCTGGAGGTAAAGGCGATGCTCAGAAAGGGCGCCATCGAACTCGTCCCAAAGAGGCTTCGGGGCTCCGGAGTCTACTCGAGATACTTCCTCGTGAAGAAGAAGACGGGAGGATGGCGCCCCATCCTGGACCTGCGACGTCTGAACAAGTTCATCAAGGCGCAGAAGTTCCGGATGGTCACCCTCCAGCACGTCCTGGGTCAGCTGGAGGAAGGAGACTTCCTATCGTCATTGGATTTGGAGGATGCCTACTTCCACATTCCCATCCTAAAGGGGCACCGCAAATTCCTCAGATTCGTGGTCCAAGGGCGTCATTACGTCTACCCCTACCTGGACGACTGGCTCATCCGCGCCAAGACGAGGGAGCTCGCCGTGGTCCACACGGCAAGGACCGTCCAACTCCTCACGGACCTGGGATTCTCCGTGAACTACGCCAAATCCCACCTGGTGCCCGCGCAAGTCGCACTGTTCTGGGAGCGAGGCTCGACACAGTGCCCCTTCTGGCCTCCCCGTCGGAGGAGAGGACCAGGACCATCTTGGGCAAGGTGCAACGGATGTTGGTGGCCGACGCGGCCAAAGTGAGGTCCATCAAGTCCCTCCTCGGGATGATGTCTTCCTGCATCTACCTCATTCCCATGTGCAGGCTCCGGATGCGCCCGTTGCAAGAATTCCTGGATGCGCGCTGGATCCAGACGACGGGCAGCTTCGAGGAAAGGATCAAGCTCGACGAGAGTTTCCGACGAGCGATACGGTGGTGGGGCACCCGCGCGCATCTGACGGCGGGCATGGACTTCCAGACCCCAGCCCACCAGGAGACTGTGACCACGGATGCCTCCCTGGAAGGGTGGGGAGCGCACACCGAAAATCTGCACGCAAGGGGACTCTGGCTCCCGACGGAGAAGTCCCTACATATCAACGTCCTGGAGCTCCGTGCAGTGTTTTGGGCCCTCAGGTCCTTCCTTCCGTCCCTCAAGGGCAAGGTGGTGAGGATCTTCACCGACAACACCACCACCATGTTTTACATCAGGAAACAGGGCGGAACCAGGTCCCCAGCGCTGTCCAAGGAGGCGCAGGACCTGTGGCATTGGGCCGTCGCCCAAGGGATTTTTCTGGTGCCGTTTCATCTGGCAGGGATAAAAAACACCATCGCCGACTCACTCAGCAGGGAGCTGCGCTCGTGCCACGAGTGGGAACTACGGCAGGATCTGGTGGATCGCCTCTTCCGACGGTGGGGCACACCCCAGATCGACCTGTTCGCGACGGCGACGAACGCCAAGTGCCGGAGGTTCGCCAGCAGGTTTCCCCAGACGAGGAGCATGGGCGATGCTTTCTCGTTCCCCTGGGAGGGCCTGTTCCTCTACGCGTTCCCTCCCTTGCCTCTGCTAATCCGGCTCGTCAACCAGCTCAAGAGGTCACGGTGCAGGATGATCCTCGTCAACTGCCAATTGAAAAACTTGCACCTGTAACTGGTAATTTCTGTAACCGCTAATGTCTGTAACTTGTAACTGTAACCTGTAACTTATGCTCTAAGCTGTATATATTCTTACTTTTGCGCCCTTATACTCCAGGGTCTGGTGCGCACAATAAATTCCAAACAAACAAACAAACAAACCTGCGTGGCCGAGGCAGATATGGTTCCCGGACCTTCTGGACTTGTCAGCGTCCCCGCCGATCAAGCTGCCGGCGGACGCGGATCTACTCTCCAGGGAAGGAGGCGCCATCCTCCACCACGACCCGAAGTCGCTGAACTTGCAGGCCTGGCCCCTGCAGCACTAGAGTTTGGAGGATACGACATACCGGCCGATTGCAGAGAGGTTCTTGCAAAGGCCAGGGCGTCCTCGACTCTTAAATGCTATGGACACAAATGGAAGAGGTTCTCTGTCTGGTGCCACGCACAGAAGATTAACCCTCTACGGATTACGGCTCCCCAAGTACTGCCGTACCTGCTGACGCTGGCCAAAGCTGGTCTGGCACATGCGTCCATCAAGATTCATCTTGCTGCGATCTCCCGATACACCAGAACCACGGGCCGGACGTCCTTGTGGTCTCATCGTCTGGTGAAAGAGTTCATGAAGGGACTGTTCAGATCGTTCCCGCCGGTGAAGGCTCCGGCCCCGGCGTGGGAGCTCAACGTGGTGCTGACCAAGCTCAAGAGACCTCCGTTCGAGCCTCTGCACTCGGCCCCGTTGAAGTTTCTATCGTGGAAAACAGCTTTTCTTGTGGCCATCACCTCCGCACGACGAGTGGGAGAGATCCAGGCCCTTTCCTGCAAGGCCCCGTACTTGACTTTCCACGACACGAGGGTAGTGCTCAGGACGCACCCCTCCTTCATGCCCAAGGTACCGTCGGACTTCCATCTCAACGAACCCTTGGTGTTACCTGTGTTCTTCCCGTCGCCTTCGTCGCCGGCTGAGAGGACTTTGCACTCGCTGGATGTAGCTAGAGCGCTGAAGTTCTACGTGGACCGCACGAAGGGTTTTCGGAAGACGTCACAACTCTTTGTGAACTTTGGACCTGTCAATCAGGGGAAGGCTCTCTCGAAGGCTTCCATCTCCAGATGGCTCTCCGGCTGTATCATGTGCTGTCACCGGTTGGCAAACCGACCGCTGCCTGGCCGTCCGAGAGCCCATTCCACCAGAGCGATCGCAGCTACCACGGCGTTCCTATCTGGTGTGCCCCTGCTGGACATATGCAGGGCTGCTACGTGGAGGTCGACGCACACCTTCACGAAATTCTACTGCGTCGACCGGGATTCCAGGGAGGAGTCCAGGGTCGGCCAAGCAGTGCTGCGCAACCTGTTCGCCTGAGGTGAGCCTGGTGAGGAGGTAAGATGCTTAATGTTGAGTTGATGTGATGCTTAATGTTGAGCCTTTGCCACCTCCCGTGGTTGTGCATGTGTGTACTGCTATGTATTCTTTATTCATGAGCATGTGAATCCATGCCAGACCCCATGCTGGAGAAGGAACAAGTTACTTACCTGTAACTGTTGTTCTCCAGCATGGGTCTGGCATGGATTCACATGCGAACCCTCCCGCCTACCCCTCTGCGGCTCTTCACTTGGTCATACTGCCACTTCACGTGCTTCCAAATCTGAAGATGGCTGCCAGAGGCGGTGCTTAGGTAGAGGGCAGTCATTGGCTGTGGTCAGTATGACGCAGAGACCAGTGATTGGTTATTACTACGAAAGACAGATCAGAAACGAAACTGATACTGGTTTTTTCTTTACCGAGGATTCCCAGCCTGACGACGGGGAATATTCATGAGCATGTGAATCCATGCCAGACCCATGCTGGAGAACAACAGTTACAGGTAAGTAACTTGTTCCTGGCACCAAGTCACCTCCCCTTGTCGACCTAGCCAAATAGGTCTGGGACTGGGCCATCCAGCACAAGGTTTTTCTCCTGGCGTTTCACATCCTGGGTCACATCAATGTAACTGCAGTATCACTCAGCTGCCACTCGGCAGCCAGTTATGAGTGGGAGCTGAACAGTGATGTTCTCTCCAACATTTTACGCCTATTGGGCACTCCAGAAGTGGACCTCTTTGCGACTTTTACAAACAGGAAACTTCCTCTGTATGCATCCAGAGACGGCCTCAGGGCGTCCTTCCTGGTAGACGCTCTCGAGGTTCTGTGGCACAACATGAAGGCTTATGCCTTTCCTCCCCTGCCTCTGATTCATCGGTCACAGTGCAAGCTCGGGAGTACATCAAATTGCACCCTCCTCTTCATAGCTCATTGGTGGCCAGCCATATTCTGTTTTTTGGAACTTCAGCATCTGTCGACTCTTCAACCAATCAGATTGCTGCTGATTCCCGACCTTCACCAGAGCGATCCCCTCCCCACAATCTTTCAGCTTGGCGTCCTCGTGCCTGAATTCAGATCTTTAGTTTAATTTGTCAGAGGACAACATGCACATTATCCAAGCATCCAGAAAACCTTCTATGAGGTCTCAATATAGGAGAAAATGGTGCTGGTGCTTAACAAAGCAGCTTGACCCCAGGCATGCTAAGGTTGACACTGTTTTATCATTTGTGTCTTACCTCGCAGCTTTGAGCATTCATGTCCTGTCTTGCAGGACTAAGAAACCAAGGGGAGTGGTCATACGGAGCAATCAATAATTTGAATATAAATACAATCGATAGTGAAGGGTGGAAAAGAGGGTAAGCTCGGTCAGTAGTAATAATTATATAGTCATATTCTATTAGTATAATAAACACAGTTTCATAAAAATAGACAAAGTATTAATCATAAAAAGTATACAAACACATGAAAGTTGTAAAAACATTCCAATTTGATACTGCATGAATAGACAATATATATTCTGTACATGAGGAGTTTTCTTATGTGAATGACCCTTGATCAGTGGGTACTGGCTTATCTTCATCATAACTAATCAACTGCCCTTATTGTACCTATTTTTCATAAAGCTTATAGCTGTTACTTTCAGATTGTGAATTCAATGCTGCCTCAAATGCATAAATGCTGATGGAAAAAGAGCAGAGTATCAAAGTGCTAAAACAGTGCATGAATGCTGACAAAAAGTGCCAAGTCTTGCAGGACTTACTTATCTGCCGTTGCGGCCTACCTGTCCACGGACAACTGTTCTTATTCATTGACTAATCCGGTCATTAAGAGGCATTTTGCGGGTCTTCATCTCTTCCCGCCTGTGAGCACCCCTGATCCCAAATGGGATTTGAATGTGGTCCGTTTTTCCTTAAACCGTTTGAACCCATGGCCACTACCGATCTTAAATACCTTTCTTGGAAGGTCGCTTTTCTGATCGCAGTGACATTGGTGAGCCAAATAAGTGAGCTCCAATCTCTTTCTGTGCAACATCTGTTCTTCACTTTCGATAAGGTAGTGCTTTGCACTCATCCTTCCTTCCTGCCTGATGCATTACCGATTTTCATTTGAATCAATCGATCTCCTTACCTGTCTTTTTTCACTAATTCGGCATCGGATGCCTAGAGAATCTTACACAACCTAGACGTCAGGCAAACCCTGATATTTTACTTCGATAGAACGAGTGAACTCAGGGGCTTCTCACAATTCGGAGACCCAAAAGGGAAACCGGCTTCCAAAGCAACTATCTCCAGATGGATTGCCTCATGTATTTCAGAAGCCTATAGCATTCAAGGCCTTCAACCTCTGAAAGGCATCCATGCTCATCTTGTACGTCGCAAAGCGGCTGCTGTTGCCTTCCAAAAGTATGTCCATTGGGAAACCATTGTCAAAGCGGCTACATGGGCTTCCCAGCAACGTTTTGTAAGCATTATTGCTTGGACCTGTGCTCCAGGGCTGATACCCAATTTGGCCAGGCTGTTCTTAAGAACTTATTCTAGTAAAAGTTTTTTTCCATCCACCCGAACTAACTTTGGTGTGTGCTGGAGAATCTCCCACAAGTATGGAGGAAAGGGGACAGGATGTAGGAGTATAATAAAGTTACTCACCGTAGTGACTACCTTACTCCTGGTCCATAGTCCCCTTTCCTCCATATGCCCGCCCGCTGTCTCCTCTAAAATCTATCCTCTATTATTGCTTAAATGGTATCAGACATGGTGATAGAAAAGGACTGAAGGGCAATGCGTGGGGCAGAGCTCAGGAGGGTGGGGTTACGGCCACGTGCGGTACCCTGCGTAAAAATAAAAGGACAAAAATCAAAACATGTTGACGCTTTTTTACCAAAGTGCTCTGGTCCCGTCCCAAAGGGCGGAATGTCCCACAAGTATGGAGGAAAGGGGACTATGGACTAGGAGTACGGTAGTAACTATGGTGAGTAACTTTATTAAATTCTGCAACTGGTTAAAAGAGAAGAATGTATATCCTTTTCTGTGCAAAGCACAGATGTTTTGTCCTTTCTACTATCTTTAGCCAATCTGGAGCTCCATTTTGGTACTATTAAAGGCTATTTGGCAGTGCTTTTCATCTTTAAGCGCTCATCAGAGGAATGTTCATATTTCAAAATTCCACTGGTGACACAATTTCAAAAGGGACTCACCAATGTGCTCCCCCATCTCCTTTTCAGGTTCCAACTGGGGGCCTTAATCTGGTATTAAAATGTCTTGTGTGCACCCTTTGAACCTTTACACATGTTTTTTTTAAGGAAACCATTCTTTTGGTAGCCCTAACTTCAACCCGTAGGGCGAGTTGCATGCATTTTCATCCAAGCCACCCTCTACTATCTATTTATATCTATATCTATATTTGACCTCCTTTCTATCCCCCGCCTGATCCTGGCAAGAAAGAGAAGAGATTAGAGGTTGGACTCTCTGAGCGTTGAGCTTTCATGTATCTAGGCTGTCAAAACCTTGATGAGCTTTTTATTGGCTATACAGGCCACAAACTGGGTCAGGCTGTTTCTAAACAGACCTTATCCAGGTGGATCATTCTGGCTTTTTCGGAGTGTTACTGACTGGCAGGCAAGGATCCGCCTGAAGGGTTAAGAGTCCATTCCACCAGGGGCATGGCTACCTCTAGAGCCCTGCAAAGGGGTGTACCGATAAAAAGTATTTGTGAGGCAGCAACGTGGTCTACGATTCACACGTTCACAAAACATTACTGCCTAGTCTCTTTCCTCGGTCAGGATGGGAGCTTTAGGAAAGGAGCAGTCCTGCATTCGGTTCATATATGTTCCATAAGAAACAGAAATTCTTACCCCCTCCACCAAATCTAATACTGCTTTGGGAGTCTATCAAAGATGAAGTATACGTGGGAGGACCCAATCCATTCGATGAACAAGTTACTTACTCTGCCAAAATTTATTTTCCAAAGCAGCTGAAGCTGGATATCGAATTTCAAAGATGAATACGTGGGAGGAACATCCAGTCGAAAGAACATTACCCGGGGTAAGTAACTTATTCTTCTCACCTTCCACCAGAGGCTCACTGTCTCCAGAGCGCTGGTTCTCTCCAGACTTGACTACTGCAACAATCTTTCTCAATCTTCCTACTTCTACTCGCTGACCTCTTTAACCTATCCAGAACAGAACCGCAAGACTTATCCTTGGCCATCTCTCCGGCACTGAAATCTCTCCTTACTGGCTCCACATGCCTGCAAGGATCAAGTTCAAGCCCCCCTACATAGTCCACAAGGCTTTCTGGGGCCTGAGCTCTTACTTTCTACAACACTCTCTTCCCAAATAATCTCAAGAGCCATTCGTCTGCCTCCTCCAACTCTCTGTGGGTGAGTCGTTTCTCCAAACAGAGATTTGGGGGTAGATCCCTATCTTTGCAGGTGCCTCCCTCTGGAACAGCCTCCCTACCTCTCTTCCTCTTGAACCGGACCTCAAGTTCCGGAAACTCCTAAAGACTTTCCTCTTCCTCTTTCTCGCTCCCTCTCCCCTGCTAACCCCCCTATTTCCCTCCTTCCTTCTCATTCCCCCTGCTCAGTTTGCTGACTGGTCGCCTGGTGCACCTTCGGAACCTCACAGGTCCCCATGATAGGGGCAAACACTCTGCACTTAACCCTGGCCCCTGCTGTACTGGGCGCACTTGTCCATTCCCTCGCACTTCCTGTTCTGCGCACTTACTCAACCAGCAAGTCCGTCTGTCCAATCCTCCCTCTTGTCCCCCCTCTTACTCCCCCACACTCCCCAGTTTTGATTGTGCTTGAAATACTCATGCATAGACGCATTGAATGACCAACCACCAAGCAATCTGAATTGTTTGCCCGACCAGTACTGTAGTTCATGATCTGCATGTTACCCCCCCTTTTTATTTTCTCCCCTCACCCTTTGTCAAGCACTTCACTAGTAGATTTGCCTCTGTGCCTAGTAAACTAGTTATTGTTAGATCATTTGGAATCTTCATGGCCTAAGAATGACAACTGTATTCCCTTGTTCCCTTCCTGCCTTGAAGCGCTTTGAAGCACCTCACTTGTGTACAAGCGCTACACAAATAATTACAATACCAATGATGTTTTTAGCGCTCTTGATTATTGGTCCTCTCACTGGGATGAGTAGGACGGCCACAGTAATTATTCTCACCCTCCTTGTTACTGAGACAAGTATGTTTAGCCCCGTACCTATTCTCACACTCCTTGTTACTGGGACAAGTAGGATTACTTAAATCATTTATATATGGTTTCGGTACTGTGCTGACATTGATTAAACCAATTGTTGTCATTGCTTCTTCCCCCCCAGTCTCGCACTCTCCCTGTTGACTTCCTTGCATAGGGGCTGCATCACCAGTTTGATGTTCCCCTTCCATACTTCTCTCACGATAGGGCGGCTCTTGTGCCTCTCTGCTGCTTTTCTGGATGCGCTTCTGTGTATTTCTCTTTCTGTGTATCGGCACAGAAAGAGATTCCCTTTCTTCCCCCGTCTCGGCCAGCGCGGTTCAGGATGCCTTTCGTCCTTGGCTCCGCTACCTCTTCAGGGACGCTCCGGTGTGCTTTCTGCCAAGTGGTTTCGTCTCAGAGATGGATTTCCTCTCTTCCCCGTTCTCTGCCACCACTTCTCACTGGTTTGTCCCTCCTGGGACCAAACTCTGCCTCAAAGCCTCCTGCTAGGCTATCTAGGGAATAGTGCTCCTCGGGCACTTCTTCTTCCGGGAGTGTCCCTTGTCTGGGTGTTTGCTTTCTCTTCGGCATCCCTCCTGGATCTGGTTTGAAACTCCTGGGTCTCGCTTGCTGTCATGCTCTCACCTCCCACTTTTATGATGCTATTCTGGCACTTCCCCAGCATCTCTTTGGAGTCCTTTCTCAGTGTCTGAGCCATAATCTCTATGATTCACTTAGGTTTCTTTGTTTCAGTACCTCAGATACTTGTTTTCACTAACTCAATGGATCTTCTTCGTCTTCGTACCCAACAGGTGCTTGTTTTGTTCTCAAACAGCACAATTAAAAAATGTAGGTACATTTCTCTTGTTCTCTCCCAACAGAATAGGCATTGTTTGGTTGGAAAGGGAGTTACTCAGTCGGAACGGGAGTCCTCATCCACATGGAGGGGGGGGTCTCTCCCGGTGTGGCCCCGTTTGCCTCTATCCGTAGGGGAGAGTACAGCATAGCGGTTTCACCTCCCTAGCCTCACAAGGAAAGGCTCCCCCATGGGGGAGAAGTGACTGAATTCCTCGATTTATCACAAAGGGTAAGAATAACAATTTTAGTTGGAGAAAATGAAAGGAATGGACAGGTTTTTGAAATATTGGAGAGCTGAAAGTGACCAGAACACGCAAGAGTGGAAATGTGATGAGAAAAGAGAAGAGTCAAAGATGTCACCCAGGTTGCAGCAGATGAAGTAAGAGATTCCAGGGTGGGGGGGTTGGGGGACAGAAATGAAGGAGGGGGATCTGTCATGAGAAGGAGCAGGGAAACAAAGAAGCTAAAAACTTTTTTATAGCAATATGTTTTTTTTTTTACTTATATAGCCTTTAGGAGTTGCAGTTCACTGACCCCCTTATTAATTTCAGTTCTTATTTCCTCTCCCGTTGTTCAGCTATAGGGGATAAAATCATAATGTCAATGAAATATTGTGGATAATCTATCAAATCTCTGCAAATGTTTCCTTTGATGGCAAAACCCCATATGAAGAAGTGTCACCAAGGTAAAAGTGAAATTAGATGTCCTTTTTTGTAACTATTCTTTTAGTCTGTTAAGAAATGACTAGCACTACTACACCGTGCACTTTGGTCCAAAGCAGAATAGATCCTCTAACACAGTATGTATTTATTTATTTATTCGCATTTGTTAAGCGCACAGGCAGCCCAGAGGGCATCGTGGCGCTTGTTACAGATATGAACATGACTTGTTATACATACAGAAAAGTCATTACTTAGTTGCAAGAGAAAAGTAGTAGCTACAGGAGTGGAGGAGAAGAGAGGAGGAGGAGAGGGTCAGAAGACATGACGTTGGAGGAGTTAGTTGAACAAGGTGGTTTTCAGTTTTTTTCGGAAGGCAGTGAGAGAGGTTTCTGCTCTGAGCGTGCTAGGTAATGCGTTCCATAGCTTAGGGGCGATGTAGGGGAAGCTTATTCCACCTGCTTTAGCTCGTTTGATGCGTGGGACCCTAAATTGGTTGGTGTGGCATTGTCTCGTTGGTCTAGTGGAGTGAGATCTGACTAGCGTGTCAGACAGGTATGAAGGTGCAGACAGGTTAATACATTTGTGTGCGGTGGTAAGTATTTTGAATGTAATGCGCTCTTTAACAGGTAGCCGGTGTGCTTCCCTTCTGGTTTGCGCGATGTGGTCCCTTTTAGGTATATTGAGGGCTGCTCTTAGTGCTTTATTTTGTGTTGTTTGGAGTTTATTGAGATTGGAGTTGGAGGTGCCAGCCAATAGCGCATTGCAATAATCTAGTTTGGCTCCAATGGTGGCTCTGTCAATGGATAGGCAATTATCTTTAGTTAGGAAAGGTTTGATTGCATTAATGAGCTTAGTGCTCAGGGCGGAGGCAGAGACAATGGAGTTGACTTGCTTGTCCATGGAGAGTGATGCGTCAATGTGGACTCCTAGTGTTTTAACAGAAGGTAGAACTGGGATGACACAATTGTCTATGCAGAAGTTGGTGAAGAGTGGGTCGAGGTTCGTGAGAGTGGATTTTTGGCCAAGGATGAGAATTTCGGTCTTATCTCCGTTAAGACATAGACCGTTTGTGGCCATCCATGCTTGGATGGTGGCGTATATATTCTGGAGGGTGGCTGCGTCCTGGTGGTAGAGTCCTGTGAGCGGAAGGAGTACTTGGGTATCGTCAACGTAGTTGGTGTATGTGATCCCAAGTGCGTCCAGTTTATCAAAGAGAGGTTTGGTAAAAAGATTATAGAGGGTGGGAGCCGTACATGAGCTCTGAGGGACTCCATACCTGATGGTGGTAGGCTCTGCGTTGGCTGTATTGGAAAACACTTTCATCACTCTACCTTCGAGGAAGGAGGTGATCCAATTTGTGGCTTGTTTGGAGAAATGTGCGGCCTGAGTGAGATGGTTTGTGAGGATGGCGTGATCGACTAAATCAAATGCCGCCGAGAGGTCTAGGAGGAGCAGAAGGGCCGGCTTGCCTTTATCTAAGATCAGGGTAATTTGATTCTTCAGATCTAGTAAGGCGGTTTCAGTGCCATGACCTTTGCAGAATCCGGACTGCCTTTTACCTAGGACAGAGTTGTTTTCCAGGTAGGCCTGTATCTGCATGTGTGCAGCTTTATCTAGGATTTTTAGGAGAAATGGAACCGTAGTAATGGGCCGATAATTATTAGGTTGGGCAGGGTCCAGAGTTGGTTTCTTTAAGAGTGGGCGCACCCACGCCTCTTTAAGGCTGTCAGGGACTTTGCCCGTCTTGAATGAGGCGTTAATGAATGCTGTGATGATTGGTGCGAGGGGTGCCGCACATTCTTTAATGATGTTGGGGGGGCACATATCTCCTTTGCATTGAGATGGTTTGAGCTGTTTGAGGATGTGGAGAGTATCCGACTCGGTGATTGGAGAGAAATCGAATTTGGAGGTGTGCTCATCTTTGGCGGTATTGACGGAGAGGGTCTGTTGGGGGTGCAGAGCCTTAAAGTGTTCTGCTATTTTATTTTGAAGAAGGTCTATTTTATTTAACATTGCTGTTTGAATGCTGTTGCACCTGGCCTCATCCTTAACAATCTCATCTGTGCAGATTGGGGGGATAGTGAGCTCTTTAAAGATGGTGAAAAGCTCTTTTGAGTGGGAGTTGGCTTCCAAGATACTTTTATTGTAGGTTTCTGATTTCGCCTTGAATATGGCATGTTTGTATTTTTTAGAGATACTGAGAAAGTCTACTTTGGTGGCATCACAGGGATTGGCCTGCCATGTTTTGAGGGCTTGGCGCTTGCATTGGGGAAGATTTAATAAGTCCTCCGTGAACCATGAGTTGGAGTGAAACGATTTTTTTTCTTTTTTGTTTTCAAGAGGGGCTGCGGCGTTGATGGCATGGGTGAGGGTGTCTTTGAAGATCTCTGCTAGAATGCTGGGGTCGGAGGAGAACGGGGGTGCTAGGCAGGGGATGTTGAGAAGGGGACGTATATTGTCTGTTGTAAGTTTTTTGGCACTTCTGGCTAGCATGGCCGGTGCTGCTATAAGAGGTATGGAGTAGGAGGATATGGGGATGCAGAATTGAAGGCAGTTGTGATCAGACCATGGAAGGGCTGTGTTGGAGTTGAGGGTGGAGCCACAGTTGTGATCAGCCACCCAGTCTAAGATACAGCCTTTATTATGGGTCGGGGCAGTGACTATCTGTGTGAATCCTATATCTGTGAGGTTTCTGGTGAGGGTGGTAGCTTCTTTGTCAAGTTTATCATTATATCCAAGATTTAGGTCTCCTAGAAACAATGTTTTGGAAGTTTGTTTGATGTTTTTTCCAAGAAGATGGTTGACTATGCCTTTGAAATTATTGGTGGGGCCTGGGGGTCTATATATGACATGAATGTTTACTGTGTCTTTGGGGGAGGGGGTAAGTTTGGCTGAGAGGATGTCAATGGAGTCTTCCCCTGTGGCGGGAGTCTGTCTTAAGGCTAGGGTGTCTTTAAAGATTAGTGCAACTCCACCTCCCATTTTAGTTAATCTGTCCTGTCTTAAGATCGAGTAACCTGATGGTACAGCTAAACTGATAGTCGGGCCAGAGGCAGGGTGCAACCATGTTTCTGTTATGGCTAACATGTCTAGGTCTTGGTTGGTAATAATGTCATTGACTTCTAAAGCGTGGGCGTTGAGTGAGCGAACATTTAATAGAGCACATTTAAGGTGTTGGAGCTTTTTTGGTTGTGGTGGCTTGAGGTTGGTAATGGGGATAAGCTTTTTGGTAGCCTGAGTAGGCTTATTAGTCAAGTGATGTCTGACTTCACATTGGTCATGTGAGGTTGGAGCGAGCGTCGGAGACCTGTTAAGGTGCTTGCGGGTAATAGTGTATGGTGGGCAGCAGGTCTTGGCGTGAGTGCGAGAGCCTAGGCGTGAGTTCCTAGGTGTTACCTGCATGGGTGTGGAGAGGAAAGCTATAGGGAGTGTGTGTGTTCTAAGTCTGTACTGTCTGAGTATGATCTCGGGAGGAGTAGCGTGTGTGGTGGTGTGTCTGAGTTCCATGAAATGGCTGTTGGCTTGCCCTGCTCATTGCTCTTAAGGTCTTTTGTATGTAAACCCTTCTGACAAGTCATTAACTTGTCAGCTGTACTACTTTCTCTTTAGTCACACTGCAGCAGTTCAGAAAATGCCTCCCTGTGCACCACAAATTGGCATTTGCGTTTTACTTCTTCACTAGGTTCTCCAGTATATCACACAAAGAATGGTGTGCTTTCTAACAGGAAAACCTGTAGGATTCATACAGCACTTTCAATTCTCTCCTGGACTATATAAACCAGTCATAAACGTGAATTTTCCTATTGGCAGTGGCACTGAATATAGTTGAAGTCTGCAACCCTGAGAAAAGTATGGTTTTGGAACAGCACAGCATTTCCTCCTGAGACATTAATTGTTAGAACACACCCTATTTGCTTCAAGCGCCTGCACACTGTCAGTACGTCTTTACCTCAGTTAATTCAGTAAGGGGCTTAAGCTGCTTCATGCAAGCGTTGGTTTATGCATCCTTGTTGTAGACCTGGGTGGTTAGTCAAACCCCCATAGTCTATTCTATAATACCATCCTTCACTGCCAAACAATGAATATTACGTTTTTTGACATCAAGCTGTAGTGAGCTTTTATTGGGGTCAATCTTCTTTTTTTATTTACTTGGCAATACACCATAATCTCGATTTGATGCAGAGGGCTCAAGTTTTAACATAGTGTTAACGGTGTGCACCATACAATATTAAACTGAAAACATGTTCCACTGTAAATTCTTATATTATTTCAGTCAATTGTGGTAGACCTCACCTGACAACAAGAAATAAGTCATACCCAAGTGAATACTGTGTTAAAACCTCCAATATTCTTTTCATAATCATTAAATGAGAAACTTTTCATCTGTGACAGGCTCTGGATGGTCAGAACATCTACAATGCTTGCTGTACTCTGCGTATCGAATTCTCCAAGCTAACCAGCCTTAATGTGAAGTACAACAATGACAAAAGCAGAGATTTCACACGCCTTGACCTTCCCTCTGGGGATGGCCAGCCCTCCATTGAGAGCATGGCTGCTGCTTTCGGTAAGTAAATATCTGATCTGCTGTGCAAATGGAGAATCTGCCTTTTGCTCGTCAACAGGGGGGCTCTGTACTATTGACTTATTGTGATTGTAAAATGTTTTAATGGGGAATGATCACCCTAGAAATACTTGTCCTCTGCATGTCCAAGGCAACTCCTAATTGTACTTTTTTGTAGTCTGATTACGTTGGGTAAGCTGAGCAGTGTTCAACATTTCTTGGAAAGATTAAAATGTCTTTTTTTTGTAGAGTTACATTTGAAAAGAAGCGCTACTTCTCGCTGAAATGAGAGCTATTTCATTGCAGTGCCAAGATTCATTTCTTTCAATTTCCATTTTTGCTGCTTAATTAGGCAGAAAGAAATTGCCTCACATTTAGTGGAGCACATTTAAGTTGTTCTCCCAACTCTTATTTTTCCTCAATTATGATATATATGATGTGTTCACCTGGCTTAACAAGCAAACAAAACTCAATATTCGTCTGTGTGAGGATGGTTGGACGATATCTCTAACACAAGAAAGCAGTTCACTTCTAGGATAACTGTTCTCTTTTGCCATTTGCCCCGATCACCCCCATACCTTCACTCCCACTCCCGAATCCCACTGCCCAGTCCCCTGTGAAAATCTTGGTTTGAGCATCAATTACTAATATTATAAATGTCTTGTTATGATTCAGTTTAAAGGTGTTTTGTACAAGCTCTTTTTCAAAGACCCCAACCTAATTGAGCAGTTTTTGGCCATCATGTTTTTATATTTAAAACCAATCTCTCAGTGAGGGCGTTACTCTGCCTATTTTCACAGCCTTCCCCCTTTTACCCTCTGATTTGAATTTATTTTGATTGACTTTTAACCCTTTACCTACCGGCCAATCTGTTTTTTTCAGTTTCTATGGAAAGTGGCTTTCAAACTGCTTCTACATTTTAACCTTTTAACTACATAATTTCTTGTCACATCTTTGTCCCTTCCCCCGCTTACAGCTCTCTCTGGCTGCTCTAATTGTATGAACATACGCTGCTTTGCCTCTGAAACAAACAATGGCACAGAATTTGTAGGTGCTAGTACCAAAATCAGAAGGTTGGTGTAGCCTGTACCATTGTTTAAAGGGTCCGGTTTTGAG
This sequence comes from Ambystoma mexicanum, assembly GCF_040938575.1. Taxonomy (NCBI): domain Eukaryota; kingdom Metazoa; phylum Chordata; class Amphibia; order Caudata; family Ambystomatidae; genus Ambystoma; species Ambystoma mexicanum. The sequence continues at coordinate 197,010,102 of NC_090937.1, read as the reverse complement.
CTATCATAAGTTTGTAGCCACTGCACAAGTAGTAAAATCGATTGTCCGTTTGTTTCTGTAGGACCAATTCCAGGGTTGGTGCTGTTTGTCTGTTTTGTTTACTTTTCAGCTTTATATGCATTTGCTAGCAAGGACAAATCATACTGTGTTCACTTAGCAACAATATTATCTGTTTCCTAGCTCGTACTATCAGTATTTAATGTATTTGTATTGTGCACTGTGATGTTTTGCAGCCACTTGAGAGCACAGTTGAGAAAATACTGGAGGAGAAATCCAAAACAGGTTTCAAAATTGAGGGGCGCTCACAGCTATTTAGCTCCTTCTTCTAGCAAAGTAGAGCCTAGTTAGCTTGAAACCAACCGCTAACAGGAGCTACTCTTGGCTTCTAATGCCAACTGGTGCCTTCCAAAGAGGTAAATGTGACTTTCATTTTGAGTATTTGAGAATGTAAACAAACCAGAATTACACATCTTACACATTTAAACACAATGGGTCATACATAATGAACAAAAGGTTAAAGACGCATCTCTGGTAGCTGGGGTGGTTCCCATGTGGTAGCTCTTAACTACAGGGTGATGCCCGACAACCAGGAGCTGGTTTTAGCTCCTGCTCATTGAAAATCAATTTCAAACCTTGCAGAACATAGACCAAACAAAAAATAAGTCTCTTAGAATCAGTAACATTGGTCTTGAGGGCCAACGTGGTAGACATTTTGGGCTCTCTGAGACTCCTTGTTTTGATGTTAAATGATTGATTTGGAAAAACCTTGTTTACAGCTACAGTCCCACTGGATTGTTGCATTTATTTGGTGGGGTCCACGTTGGATATCCGACTTCTAACCAGATGTAGTTTAAAACCGGGGCTGAAAGTGTTTTCTGCTCTTCTGGAGACATTTTCCTCTTTTCCATGACCATATTTTCACTGGTTGGCACTGACTTCCTAATGAAAATGAGTCTCTCTTGGGTGTTCCTGCATTCATCTTTTTTGGACATCTCTCATCAGGAACTCAGTATTTCGTATTCTGGGTTTCCAGGCAGGTGTTTGCACCTTCATTATCTATCTTATGCTATTTGTAGCACATCTGAGATCAGAACCTTGCTGTTATAGTGCCATAGCACTCTGCGGCTCATAGTAACATCACTAGCACTCTGCAAGTGCTTTTCCTTTTAGAACCCGTTGCGCTCAAGGTTGTGCTTGAAGTCTCCTCAACCATCCCTGTCACAAGTAAGAATTGGACAAGTAGAACCCAACAGGTTTATCACCTTCCAAGGCAAAAAGCCAGGCCATATCCATAAGTGCCATGTTAATTACTTTGTGTCAGTAGGGTGACCTGGTTCACAGAAAATGGGCTTCTCTTCTAGCTCTCCTAACTGCCTTCGAGTATGTGGACTCTATGCTGTATGCTTATATTTACCAATTGTTATGTTTCAAGGCTTCTATACTGCATCAAATCACTATAATCCTAGTCGCAGAGCGCCTTCCTTGCCTCGAAGCTGGCGTATTGTGCCCAGGCCTGGGATTTCCAGACCTTAGTTTTTTTTAATTTATTTTTTTACATTTTATTTGTTGTTGATTCCATTACATAATAACAGAACCTTTACAAAAATTAACATATTTGTAGCAATTGAAATTTCTTTTGCAACATTAAACCAGATCAAGAAGTATAAAAATGACATCAATAAGACTTCCTAAAAATTCCTAAAACTTTCTAAAACACACTTTACATTAAATATTACGTCAATTACAAAAACTACAAGAGGTTGGGCCTTTACAAAATTTGTCATAGCCGTCGTAATACATATTTCATCATACAACGTAGCATATTTCATAAATATACACATCAATTAAAACTTCCCAAGATTTCATAAGATATGCCGAGTGTTGCATTATGTTCTATTGCATTATATTTTGATGGAACTTTGATGAAATACAAAGGCTGTATCTTTTGTTAATGGCGCGTAACTCCAGGGAGTCATTTATCTCAGACAAAGCTAAATGCAATACATCGGTAGAGAACATGCTACAGCCACAATAAACCACAGCCTCGAATGTTCAAATCAGAGGACACTCCCAGGACCTCAAAATTTTTCAGGTACAGGCATAATTGACAAGTTCTTTTTCTATAAATTTGCAAAAACACACTTAAGGATATACTAATGGTTTATGTGTGCCTTGCATCATTCTGGCCCATAGAAATTTTAAACAGTCATCATAATGAACATCTACGAATTTCATCAATAATTTGGTTTGCATATTCTTAAAGTGGGGACAATATAAAATCAAATGCTCAAGTGATTAGGTTGGCTCGCTGCATAGGGGAAATCGACATTTCTTACTTTCCAAGTTATTCTTATTGTCGTTCCAATTTGCAATCCTCTCCTTTGTGTAGTATAGATTAAGTTTGTACCACAAGTATGCTTTTCTCGTGTGATTACAAGGGAATAAAATGATATGGTCAAATCTTGGAATGCACTTCTAGGCATACAAATAATATTCTTTATACAATTTTATATTTACCAATTTGTTCAATAGTTAGGCACCAATCCATTTCAAATAACTTTTTCTTAGCACATGCAGGTCTATAATGCACATCGTCCACGGTAATATGTACCTCATTCAGAATTGCACGTAGGTTAGCAGAGAATTTGGCAAGTGATGCCGAGGACGTGGATCTTAAAGATTTTCCCATGTCAGCATAAAAAGAGTTCATTGGAGGAAAGTGTATTTTTGCAAAGTTTGTGAGCAATCTCCATTTCCAACGGCTAGATAGTGCAACTAGACCCAGCTCATGTCTTAAAACAGCGTTAGGCACAGACATTGGAAAACGCATAGCGCTTTTCAGCAAAGTGCCTTGTAGTTGATCTAAAATTGTAGCCATTTCACATAAGCAAATATCTAAAGAGTATCAAATTACACTTTCAATTTTTAAAGTTAGAAAATCAATGACAGGAGTTAAAGAGAATTTACAATATTTCAAGTACATCAATTTTAATTGAGATAATTGGTCTAGTCTTGCTTTCTAGTAGATCAGTCCACATTTTGATTGAGTTTTGGTCTGATAGGTAATAGCCCAAATAGATCGTATTTGATATACCAGGGATAATCGTTTCCTTAATTTGCCATTGTATCTTCAACTTTTTTGCTGAGCACCAAATTTCATGACAGCTGTTTAGCGGGGTTAGGAATTAAGTTGTGAGCCATTGCAAACTCTTCAAATAGCCATAGTTTAGATTGTAAGCCTGTGGGAGTGGGGTCAAATATAATAATGTCGTCTGCGAAAGCAATCCATTTGAGTTGTATAGCGCCAATTTTCACGGAGAAAAGATTTTTATCCTGCCATATTCGAGATCTCTAAGATACAAATTAAAGAAGTTAGCAGCAAGGGGGGCGCTAGTGAGCCCGGCAAAGATGGCCGCAAGAGCGTGAGGCTCTCCAGCACCACGTATATTCGGAGCATTATCCGGATGTCTCCGTGAAGGTTTTTGTGGTCACGCGGCGTGTGAAGAGTGTCTTAGCCCCGGGCCCCCTGTGGAAGTGGTTTTGGGACGATCGGGAACGGCGGCGGCTGTCGGCTGGTGTAGCAGAGAGCCGGCCCGAGACAACGCGGGAGAAGCGTGGGGGAGGGGGCTGCTCGACTGGAGCCTGGAGTGGTGCGGCGCTCTGGTCCTGCTGAAGCGGAACAGACTGACGGAAGGTGGCGGTACTTGCTCTGGGGGCTGCCGGGAAATGGATGTGCCTACCTGGTCTTGTGGAGGGGCTGTCGGGCCTGGTGTAATGGGGGACCTGCTGGAGGACATCCGAGGTCACTGGAGAGGGTGGCCGGTGTGCGCCCACAGACTGGGGGAGTGAGCAGATCGGGCGCTTTCCCTGCGGCGGACCTGTGAGTGTGGCTGCGCTGGTACTCCCCGGGCTGTCCTGCCTCCGGGGAAAGGGGGTGGGCGGCCGCCCGGCGGGGTCCCCAGGGGAGGCTGTGGACGAGGTCGGTGGAGCTGCTTGCTCAGGCAGAACCTGTGCAGAGAGAATTCCGGGCACTGCGCGTGATCCGCAATCACAGTTGGATATTGAATAGTGGAGAGCCCCATTTATCACACTGATGTCCCTGCGGCCTGTGGAGGTCTGAAACCCTGAGGCCAGGTGTGGACTTTGTGCCTCTGCAATCTGGATCTGGCTCGGGATGCCCCTCCTGGCGGGGCTGGTCATTAAGACTTATATGCAGTTTGCGGCTGGCCTGATTTCCGGGGGGGCTGTGTGAGACCTGGTTCGGGCTCTTCGGACAAGTATTGTACCTTTTGGCGCCTGGGGCCCCTGGGTGTAGGGGACTGGCAGCGGCCGTTCCGGGTCTCTGTCTGGGGTTGTGGTCTCCCCACCCCTGGAGATGTGGGAGGGCTCAGGTGGAGAGTCCCGGAGGACTGGGAGTCGGCTGGGTGTGTACAGGGGCCAGCGAGGAGGACAATCGGCTTGACCGTGAGGGGCGCAGAAAGAGTGGTGGCGGTTGAAGGGGTGGCCGGTGCCCTTGTCCTCCGCAGGCTGGGGGACTGCCTTGGCGCCCCACCTGCTCGTGTATAATGTCCAAGTCCAGCAAAGGGGGCAAGCAGCAGTCTAAACTACACTTCGAGCCGGTCACGCCAGCCAAAAACAGCAGACCAATGGATAATGTGGCGGGGGCTGAGCCGGACCCTGCGATGGCTTTTCAAGATAAAAAGGACATGTTCGCGCAGCTGCAGTCCGGGATACAATCATTGGATGGGAAATTGGACACACTCACCTGCAAAGTGGATCACATGCAGGTCGCCTGGATAAACATGGGGAGCGGCTGGATGAAGCGGAGGGGCGACTATCCGGAGTGGAGGATGTGGCGGCCTCAGTGTCGGGAGAGATGTCTGCAGTCAGGAAGGCATTGAGGGAGCTCAAGGAAAAGCAGGAGGACCTTGACTCGAGATCCCGCAGAAACAATGTCAGGATTATTGACTTGCCAGAGTCGATGGACCGGGGAGCTTGGAGTCCCTGGTGGAGGATATCCTGCGTGAGGCACTGGGGTCTGAGAGCTTTTCCCCGCATTGCATAGTGGAACGGGCTCATAGGATACCGAGCGGGAGTGGACCGGTTCCGGGGGCCCCTCCGCGTCCATTGATTTCCCGGCTGTTGAACTACCGGGCTAGAGATATGGCTCTCCGCAAGGCAAGGGAGAAAGTTACAATGTCCTATAAGGGTGCTGTCATCAAGTTTTTCCCAGACTTTTCAGACCAGGTGCAAGCGGCTAGGAAAACGTTTTTAGATGTGAAAAAGAGACTACGGGACAAGAATATAAAATACGCCATGTTGTACCTGGCTAAGCTGCGGGTTGTACATGGGGCGGAGGTGTTGTTTTTCAGACCCCGGATGAGGCCGCCTCCTTTCTGGATATGATGCCGAACTCTCCCAAGACAGGAAGGGGAAACAACTGATTCTGTGTAATGTGGGATGACAGTGCTAGCTGTGGGTGGCCACGCAGCACTTGGGGCTTGAAACTGCTCTGAGACAAGGCTCTTGGTTGGTGCTGGGTGGTGTCGGGCTTGTAGTCGCCCTCTGAGCGAAAGCAGATTGTGCATATGTTGGGGGTATTACGAGTGCTGGAAAGTTGGGGCATCCAGTGGAGAGGGGTGGGGATTTTGGGTACAATGCAGTCTGGGGTGGGGGGGTACGGGAGGAGGCTTCACCGACGAGTTGGGAGGAGTTGGTAGGGGTGGGGGGAGGTGGGTGTGGTGATGGGGGGGCTATCTGGTACTGACGTTGTGGGTCTGGGGGGGCATCACACGGAGCGGGGTTGGTAAGCATCAAAATGTTCCCTGATGGCAATGCTGAATTGTATGACCTGGAATGTCAGGTGCCTTAATGGTCAACCTAAAGCCCGGAAGGTCTTACAATATTTGAGGCGACACCATGTGGAGGTGGCCTTCCTCCAGGAGACTCATCTGACGGCTGAGACAGAATTTAAATTCGGTAGGAGCTGGGGGTGTCATCGTTATTTTTCCTCTTATTCCCCCTACTCGAGGGGTGTGTGCATCTTAGTGACAGCTCGGTGGGCTTTAGGCAGACGGCGGTGGTGAGAGATCAGGAGGGCAGGGGCCTACTAGTACAGGGGATTATCCGGGGGAAACCCTACACACTGGTATGTTACTATGGTCCCAATACTGATACTACTGAATCGTTGGATTGGGTGGAAAGACGGCTGGGTGAGCTCCCTGATGGGGAAATTATCTGGGCGGGGGATATCCACTCCGTTTTAGACCCTTCCCGGGATCGGACAGGCAACGCGGCGCGCTCCAATAGTAAATGTTCTACTAAGATACGAGGTATGCTGAAGGTGTGGGGTCTTGAAGACATTTGGAGGGTAAGGAACTCAGGGGTGGACCACTTCACGCATTACTCCACGCCGCATGGCTGGATTACTTCGTGGTGTCCCAGATGATTATGGGTCGGGCTGAGGGGGTAGACATCCTGGCTCGGACTCTTTCGGATTTTGCCCCTGTCTTTTTGTCTTTCCGGGTGGGGGCACAGGAGAACTCCAGACCCTCATGGCGGTTTAAAAGTGATGAACTGAATGGAGTTTTTCGAGAGGAGCTGGGTAGAGCTATTGATGGCTATTTCGATATGAATGAGGGGTCTGTGTCATCAGCTGGTACATTATGGGAAGGGTTTAAAAGTGCGACAAGGGGGAATGTATGGCGAAAGAGTTGGGAATATTGAAGATCCGTAGGGACATGGCAGCTGTCGAGGGTGAGTTAAGACTCTTACAAAGGGAGGGGCCCAACCCGTCCAAAGCCCAACAGGGTAGTGTCTTGAGGAAGCTGCAAGAATTCCACGCTTTAGCCCAACGTGAGGTGAAATATTTGTGGGATAAGGCGGCACCTCTTAGATATGGGGAAGGTCAGGCCCCGGGTAGATCGCTTGCTAGGGCCACCCAGATTCATGGCCGAGACAGCAGAGTTATGGTAATTAAGGATGACCAGGGTGTAGACCACTTTGATGACGAGGGGATCACTCAGGAGTTCCAGAAATGTTATGGTCATCTATATGCGTCCCAGTTGCAGTCTGATTAGGCCACTATTGAGGCGTATCTGGATCAGGTGGGTCTGTACTGAGCAGAGGGAGTGGTTGAATAGGGGGGGGGGGGGAGAGTCACCGGACCCGGATGGATTTACTGCCGAATTTTATAAATGTTTTGCTGATAAGCTGGCTCCATATTTATTGCGAGTGTATCAGGAGGCGGTGTCGGTGGGCCGACTGCCGGACTCTCTTAGAGAGGCCGTGGTAGTGGTATTGTTAAAACCAGGGAAGCCTGGAGGCGATTGTTCCTCTTATCGCCCGATTTCGCTTATCAATTTAGATAATAAGAACTTGGCGAAAATTATAGCGACCCGATTGGCGCCCTTGATGTCGACACTTGTGAGGACTTATCAGGCGGGTTTTATACCCAGTCGGTCCACCTGGTTCAGGATGCGGAGGATGTTTGGTTTGATGTCTGCGCTCCCAACGGACGATCCGGTGGTGGCGGTGTTACTGGACGCCGCCAAGGCTTTTGATTCTGTTGAGTGGTCCTTTTTGTTTATGGTTTTGCGAAGGATGGTTTGGGTGGGTTCTTTATTTCATTAGTGTCGCTGTTGTATACTGATCCGGTAGCTAGGGTGCGGGTAAATGGGCTGACCGCAGAGCTGCTTTCACTCGAGCGGGGGACTCGCCAGGGCTGCCCCTATCCCCTTTGTTGTTTGCCCTGGCGATTGACCCGTGGGCTGAGAGGGTGAGGGATCATCTACACCAGGGAATCCAGTTGTTTACGCATAGGGTAGTGATCTCGCTCTACGCAGATGACATGGTCCTATTTGTTTGTCACCCGGAGATCAATCTGGATCCCATTATGGTGGATGTGCAGCTGTTTGGTGGAAATCTCAGTGCTCTGGGTGAATACCAACAAATCGGTCATATTCTCATTGACGGATGGACCGAGTCAATTCCACGACGCTTGGGGATGTCAGTGGGAATTGACTAGTACCCGTTAATTTGATGTCACTGTGGCTAGGGAGGAGGAGGTGGTGTATCGCAGGAACTATGGTGAGGCTCTCGAACTGGCTAAATCTGCGATGATGAGATGGGACTCTCTTCTGATTAACCTGTTTGGTAGGATAGCTCTTGTTAAAATGTCCATTCTGCCCAAGCTACTGTATGGGTTTCTTAATGTGCCTGTTAGGGTACCCCAGCGGTATTTTCGGGACCTCCTCTTGCTGGTGTCGAAATTTATCTGGGCCGGTAAGAGGGCCCGGGTCTCCTGGGTCAAGCTCACAGCACCGATTCGGGAGGTGGGACTAGCATTACCGTATTTGGAACTGTATTCTATAGTGGCGCAGGCTAGTTTTCTCCAGTATTGGTACGATATGGAGATTGAGAGGTCAATCGCGTCGCCGGCGCTGCTACGGTCGATTATTTTGACTGCACCGGCCCGTTCGCGGGCACAGAGGAATTTGGTGGAGTTAACATTTAGGGCCTGGTCCCTCTTGCAACGTATCCCTATAGGTGGAATTCTTTACTCGCCTGACTTGTCGGTTATATATATTCCCGGTCTTCCCTTGACTAGTGAGGCTGGGTATGTGACGATGGTGAAGAGGCTGGGTGTCACTAAATTCGGGGACTTGTTCCCGAACAGGTTGTTTGTTATGCTGGATCAATTGAAAGAAAGGGGGGCCCTCCTGGGCTTGGATTTTTTTTGTATTACAGGTTGTGGGTTTCGCTGCAGCGGTTGTTTCCGTCCCTCCTGGAGTCGCCCGGAATGGGTTGTTTGTTACGCTGGATCAATTGAAAGAAAGGGGGGCCCTCCCGGGCTTGGATTTTTTTTGTATTACAGGTTGCGGGTTTCGCTGCAGTGGTTGTTTTTCGTCCTTCCCGGAGTTGCCCGCGGTAGCGGTAATGCTTGATAAAGTGATTGGGGGGCGGTATTGGGCGGCATGTCCTCTTGGGTCTGTATGCAATGGGCTTGAGAAATAGATTGGGGGCCGGGACATCATCCTGGGAATTATGGGAGAGGACGTTGGGTAAGAAAATACTGGTGGCCACTTGGGATTATTGCTGTGAAGTGATTCAGAAGGGGGCTATTAATACCAATTTCAAGCTGATCCATTTCAAGTTCCTGCACCAGTGTTACTATACCCCAGCTCAGCTGAAGGAATATTTTCCCCAGAGGTCGGGGGATTGCATCCGGTGTGGGAGTGAGGGCCCGGGGTTCCTCCATGTGTCCTGGGAATGTGGGGAGCTTGAGCACTTCTGGAAACAGGTGTTTGTTGTGATTGAGGACATTGTGGGACAGGTGGTTTTGCCAGATCCTGTAATGGCTCTGCCGGGTTATACCAAGATGATACCTAAGGCGACCAGGAAGCTGATGGGCCTTCTTCTGATCCTGGCTAAGCGCCGAGTGGCCATGGGTTGGGGCAAAGAGCAGGGTCCAACGGACGCCCAATGGTCTGCTGATATTTTATGCTGTAACGATATGGAGACTAAGTGGAGTGTAATGAAGGGACCGAGCTGGGGGGATAGGCAGATGTGGGATGCCTATACGATATATCTCCTTCAACAATCCTCTGATCAGAGCTCCGATCCTGTATCACCACGGGACGATCTACTTAGCCAGCCTGGCGGGGAGGTATCCGGTTGTTAACTGCTGATGTTGCATCATGCGTGATCCAGGGTAAGCGGGGGCTGGTTGTGTGCCTGCAGTTGCAGAGGAGATTAGGCAGGGGCTGCACCCGGCTAGGTGTCTTAGAGCGGGTTGATCGTGGACAATGGATATTTCCCACGCATTGTGCTTTAGGTACCTTTGGGGAGGGCTCTGTCAAGAGGGGACTTTACACCTATACGTCAGTACCAGGAGGGAGGTGGGGGGGTGGGTGGTTTTGGTGGTTGTTCTGATTGTTGTATTGTTTGGAAAATTTTAATAAAGAAAGTTTAAAAAAAAAAAGGTAGCAGCAAGGTTGCAGCCTTGTTTAAGACCTAAACCAGTGCTGATTGGTTTTGTGATTCTACCTTCTGCTGTTATTTTGATTTTATAAGAGGTATTGGTGTGCAGTACTATGAACTAGTACACAAGGACCTTCGGAATTCCCATGTTGATCAATTTCGTCCACAGTAGGTTGCGCACTACATTGTCAAAAGCTGATGACATGTCAATTAAGGCAATGTAGACGGGGTTCGAAGACTTTTTTTTTTTTTGTTCCTGCTTTTGCGTGAGCCATGATGGATGCATTTAGCGTAGTGCTCATTTTTTCCGAAACCCGATTTGATGTTTTGAATATAAAGCATTGCTTGCGATGTGTTTTTCTAGATCATGAAGCAGTAGAATCGCAAAAAGCTTCACCTCAGTATCTATTAGGGCGATAGTTCTGTGGAAGGCTTGGATTGCCTTTTTTGAATATGGGAATAATGTTTGAAGATGACCAGGATGGAAGAATGGCTCCCGTGTTGATAATGGCCTGAAATTTTGTTTTTAGAAAAATAGCCCATAAATGTGCTTCTGCTTTATACACGCATGGGGGGAAACCGTCTGGACCTGCTGATTTTGAATAGTGGAGTCGAGAGATAGCCCACCTGGTGTCTTCAGTTGACCAATTCAACCGAGGGATCTCGTTATAGCACAAGATTATTTCTGGAATATTTGAAAATGTTTCCGGAAGCCGATATTTCTTGGAAATATAATTATGCCATGCGGATTCTGATATACAGTTAGGCGTCGCCAATAGCATTTGATTATGGTTGCTTTTGATGGTGCGCCATATTGTGTGCGTGTCATGGGCAGTTATAGCTCTAATTAATTTACAGTTGTTTTCGTTGTATCTCAGCATCCGGGCAGGTTTAAGATTTTGTCGGTGTGTCCAAAATCCGGTTTCGCTGTATTTGGTAAGTCTCACTTGAGAGATTTGTTTTTTTCAGCTGTCTGTGCTTTATTTTGTTCTCGTTTCTGCGCTTTGCAGACAGGGTCATATGGATGCAGATGCTTGGTGTTTGATTGTCTTTTGCTAGAGTGTACTAGGGCAGAGTTAATTCAGAGTATAACTTCGCCATCTCAGATGTCGTAATACCCTTTGCCTTTTTTACGTTGGAGATGTGCCACGATACATATGTGACAAATTGACTGCATAAACCTTGGTTCCATCTAAGTGATGTTTGGGGTCGGTCTATTTCTACCAACGATGTTGAGTAGTCAACTTCAAGTAGAGGACAGTTGAGTTTCAGATTGGTAATGATTTGTGCGTGATCTCTGTATGTTATTTGGTTAATTATCACGGGTGATGTTATTAATAGCAGATTGTGCGTGGCAAATATAAAATCAATCGTTGAAGTCTTTGAATCTCTTGACCATGTAAGCCATCGGTTATTTTGATTGGCTGCAACAATGTCAATATCCCAGTCGCTTAGGAAATTTCTCCATTGTGTTCCTCTGCGCTTGGATAATGCATTTATTTTTGTATCTCTCAACTCGTCATTTTTCCTGCAGTCGCAGTTGAAGTCCCCGCCTAGTATTATTTCTACATTTTGGTATTCATTTGTTAGGGTTTCTAGGCAGGTGTCTACTGCATCAATCATGGCTTCAATTGGAGTATTTGCAGGATTCCAATATAGCGTGATTATGATTAAGTGCGGGTACTTAGGAATGTTTGTATTTAACAATACCCCTAAAAGGTTGCTAGCTTTCCATATCGTCTTTGAGCTGAGCATTAAGGCATTAGCCACCGCTATTGCAACACCTCCCGATGGACGGCCTAAGGATGTTCATGTGGCCGGTGAGAAGTATGTGGTGTAACCAGGCAAGGTCAAGGTGGTTGTGTTCAAGGTTTCTTGCAGCAGAATGGTTGCTGGCAGATTATGGGGTTCCAATTTCGCATGCCATTGCATTAAGTTGAGATGTCCGCATGAGTTCCATGATTGCACGGTTAATTGGTCTTTCCTGGTTGGCTATGCTGTGGGAATTTCTTTGCATTTTAGTATCGAGTTCAACATCGGGGCCAGCCAAGGTAGGTATTTTGAGTTACCAACTATGTTTAGTAATTCTTTAATTACACTGTCTTCATCGCCATGCGGGTTCGGTGAAGTTGTTGACATCATGGAGTCTGTTGCATCATGGGGGCATATATGTTGAATGAATTCCTTAGCATCTGATTCATTTTCGATGGAGATTAAAGTAAGGCCTTCTTCTTTGATTCCTTCCCTATTAAACCACAGAAATTTCATCACGGCTTTAGCGTTAAGGTAGCAGACCGCTCTATAGGTATTTTCTATTGACAATGAAACCCTAAGAATGTCCTCCGATTTTAACATTCGAAGCTGTGATATTTGTGTAAAAAGTGCTAAAAGGAATGCTCGGTTGATGCGATTTATTTTTTTTCCGAGAAGTACACGGTTTCTCCAGCATGGGGTCTGGCATGGATTCACATGCTCATGAATATTCCCCGTCGTCAGGCTGGGAATCCTCGGTAAAGAAAAAACCAGTATCAGTTTTGTTTCTGATCTGTCTTTCGTAGTAGTAACCAATCACTGATCTCTGCGTCATACTGACCACAGCCAATGACTGCCCTCTACCTAAGCCCCGCCTCTGGCAGCCATCTTCAGATTTTTACCGCACGTTCAAGTGTTGGGATCCTCGTGCTATTGCTCTCGAGCGTTAGTGCTATTTTTTCACGTTTTTTCTCAGAAACTTCGATTTTTCGGTCAAAAAGAGCCTCAAGCTCCACCGTTTCTTCATCCGATCACGGGAACCCGTGTCGGATTCGTCTACGCCCCTCAAGGGTGAAGATTTCGTCGAGCCACGCTTTTGGAGGACTCCAGAAGTTTCTCAGGCCCATCTGGGACATGGCCCAGGAGAAGGGAAGCTCGACGCCCGGAAAGCTGTTCAGGGTCTGCCCTGGATGCCAGCTTCAGAATGTCTTTAAGGAGGACGAACACTCCTTTTGTCTTTACTGCCTACATGAGGACAAGACGCACGTGGAGAAGGACTGTGCGTTTTGCGGCAATATGTCGGAGCGGACCATGAAGGACCACCATCAACGTCTCGCCAACTGGCTGGAAGGGAAGAGCCCGTCAGGCGAGAAGAAGAAGAAATCCGAGCAGTCTTCTAAGACCTTTGAGGACGCCCCGGCGACGGGGGTCCAACACAAGGCCAAGCACCGCGAGTCCGCTGGCACCGGGAGTGGCGAACGGTCGGGCTCTACGGGCGCCAGGCAGGGCGCATTCTCCCCGGCACCATCAACCACGAGCCAACGCTCTGGTTCGGGTAAGAGGAAGGCCGAGCACCCGGCGAAGCTCCTGGAGAGGCCCCGGTCGAGCTCGAAGGCCCCATCGGAGGGAGAGCGAGGCAGTGTCCCTCCCCCCAAGGAGAAGGCGGTGAGCGCACCTAAGGTGGTGAAAGCCTTAATCCATCCGGCCAAGGCCTCTATCGAGACAGTCGCGGCGGCCCTGGCTCAGCCTGTGGAGGCTACACCAGTGGTGGCGACCTCGGGGCTCAGAGTCTCCCTGCCACCGTGGAGGGAGTCCTCTTTTATGCCCATCGACAGGACTCCCGTGAAACCTCCGACGGAGGAGAAAAAGGGGGGCAGGAGGTCGTCGTGGATTCGGCCTCAACCTCTGAGGAAGAGCTGATCGAAGTCTTAAGCCACGGCGTTGGCGTGGAAGAAGACCAGCCCGTCGGGAGGGATCCCGGCGTAGGAGACGACGATAACGTCGAGGGTGCCGACGGGGCCCCTGACCGCCCGTCGGACTCCCCTCAACCAGTGCCGCAAGACAACTCGGCGGCCATTTTGTTGGCTATACAGTCCTTATGCTCGGAGATGAGGACGAGACTGCTGTTACCACCAGCGGAGGAACCGCTCTCGACGGGGGACCCGGAGCAAGGCCCTTCTGGGAGCCCTCCCCCTAAGAGAAGGATTCATCCTCCACCTCCTTTTCAGCCATCGCGCCCTGTTCAGCCCTCCTCCCCGTCCACGACTCGTGGGGATGATACGGGGACTGACACGGCCGCGACGGGTACGGACGACGAGGTTTACGACGAGGATCTGCCGTCGTCACCTCCCACCCGGGCTTCCCCGCCCGACGAGATTGGATCGTTTCACTCCATGATCGCCAGGGCATCCGATCTCTTCCAGCTCTGCCCGGAAGAGAAGAAGAAGGAAGGTTTCCTTTATCAATGGCGCGAGGCCAAGAGGAAGACGGTCCTCTCCGTGCCTCTACTGGACAATGTTTGGGATGAGGGCCTCGCCCTCCTCAAGAACCCATCCACGACGCTGGCTAGAAGGGATCGGTACGAGAAGAAGTACTGGGTCCCGGACGCGGCCCCCTTGTGCCTCCGGGCACAGCCGACCCAGGACTCCGTCGTCTCCGCGGCGGCCAGGAAGAAAGCGGGGGGGGGGTGTGGCCTCTACGTCGACTTCCCCGCCGGACGGCGAGGGAAAGAAATTGGATACGATGGGACGCAGGGTCATCTCGTCTGCAGCGACGACGATTAAGGCGGCCAACGCCTTGGCTATCGTAGCCCGCTACGATAGGGAGATGTGGTACAAACTGGCCCCCCTGCTGGACTTCCTACCGGACGACAAGAGGGCGGATGCCCTAGAGATCTTGCAGGAAGGAGAGGTGGCGTCGGACCACGCCATTACGATTGCGACGGACATCGCTGACACTGGATTTCGCCAGTTGGGCAACGGCGTGTGCCTTAGGCGGCGTGGATGGCTCAAGGCTACTGACTTCCGTCAAGACGTGCAGACCAGAGTCTTGGACATGCCGTTCGATGGAAACAACCTGTTTGGGAAAACAGGGGACGATTCCCTTCAAGCCATCAAAGCAGAGACGGCCCGGGCTCTTGGGGTTCTCCAGCAACGGCGACCGCCCTTTCGGAGCGGCGGAGGCAAACGGGGTGCCTCCAAAGGTTCCGGCGGCGGATTTTCCACCTACCGTCAAGCGGCCCGTTCGTCGTCGCAGGAAGCTTACAGGGGACGAGGCAAGTCAGGCGGACCCCGCCGTCGTCGCCAAGGAGGTCAAGGCGGCAAAGCCTCGTCGAAGCAGGACTGAACCGGCCGTGGGGTCGGGCCCCCACCGAAGCACCCCGGTGGGAGGCCAGCTGGCGAGCTCCGTCAGCGTGTGGGAGTCCATCTCCACCGACCGTTGGGTGCTGGACGCCCTAGCCCAGTGTCACGCGCTCGAGTTTCAAAAAAGGTGCCCGCGCGTCCCCCCTGTGGCCAGGAAAGAACATCACGTCCCTCAACTTCTCTTAGAGGTAAAGGCAATGCTCAGGAAGGGCGCCATCGAGCTTGTCCCAAAGAGGCTTCAGGGCTCCGGAGTTTACTCAAGATACTTCCTCGTGAAGAAGAAGACGGGAGGATGGCATCCCATCCTGGACCTACGACGACTGAACAAATTCATCAAGGCACAGAAGTTCCGGATGGTCACCCTCCAACACGTCCTGGGTCAGCTGGAGGAGGGCGATTTCCTGTCGTCGTTGGATTTGGAGGATGCCTACTTCCAAATTCCCATCCTAAAGGGACACCGAAAGTTTCTCAGGTTCGTGGTCCAAGGGCGTCACTATCAGTTCAGAGCCCTTCCCTTTGGACTAAGGTCGGCTCCCAGGGTGTTCACCAAGTGCCTCGCACCGGTGGCGGCGCAGCTGCGCCGAGAGGGGATCCACATCTACCCCTACCTGGACGACTGGCGCATCCGAGCCAAGACGAGGGAGCTCGCTGTGGAGCACAAGGCAAGGACCGTCCAACTTCGCACGGACCTGGGATTCTCCCTAAACTACGCCAAGTCCCACCTTGTGCCCGCGCAAGACGCACTGTTTCTGGGAGCGAAGCTCGACACAGTGTCGCTTCTGGCCTCTCCGTCGGAGGAAAGGACGAGGGCCATTCTGGGCAAGGTGCAGCGGATGCTGGTTGCGGACGCGGCCAGAGTGAGGTCCATCAAGTCCCTCCTCGGAATGATGTCTTCTTGCATTTACCTCATCCCCCTGTGCAGGCCCCGGATGCGCCCATTGCAGGAGTTCCTGGACGCGCGCTGGATCCAGACGACGGGCAGCTTCGAGGAGAGGATCACACTCGACAAGAGTTTCCGACGAGCGATCCGGTGGTGGGGCACCCGCGCACATCTGACGGCGGGCATGGACTTCCAGACCCTCGGCCACCAGGAGACAGTGACCACGGATGCCTCTCTGGAAGGGTGGGGAGCGCACACCGAAAATCTGCACGCGAGAGGCCTTTGGCTCCCGACGGAGAAGTCCCTCCATATCAACGTCCTGGAGCTCAGTGCAGTGTTTTGGGCCCTCAGGTCCTTCCTTCCGTCCCTCAAGGGCAAGGTGGTGAGGATCTTCACCGACAACACCACCACCATGTTCTACATCAGGAAACAGGGAGGAACCAGGTCCCCAGCCCTGTCCAGGGAGGCGCAGGATCTGTGGCATTGGGCTGTCGCCCAAAGGATGTTTCTGGTGCCGTTTCATCTGGCAGGGATAAAAAACACCATCGCCGACTCACTCAGCAGGGAGCTGCGCTCGTGCCACGAGTGGGAACTACGACAGGATCTAGTGGACCGCCTCTTCTGACGGTGGGGCACACCCCAGATCGATCTGTTCGCGACGGCGACGAACTCCAAGTGCCGGAGGTTCGCCAGCAGGTTTCCCAGCCGAGGAGCATGGGCGATGCTTTCTCGTTCCCCTGGGAGGGCCTGTTTCTATACGCGTTCCCTCCATTGCCATTGCTGATCCGGCTCATCAACCGGCTCAAGAGGTCACGGTGCAGGATGATCCTCATTGCACCTGCGTGGCCGAGGCAGATATGGTTCCCGGACCTTCTGGACTTGTCAGCGTCCCCGTCAATCAAGCTGCCAGTGGACGCGGATCTTCTCTCCAGGGAAGGAGGCGCCATCCTCCATCACGACCCGAAGTCGCTGAACTTGCAGGCCTGGCTCCTGCAGCGTTAGAGTTTGGAGGATACGACATACCGGCCGACTGCAGAGAGGTTCTTGCAAAGGCCAGGGCGTCCTCAACTCTTAAATGCTACGGACACAAATGGAAGAGGTTCTCTGTCTGGTGCCACGCACAGAAGATTAACCCTCTGCGGATTATGGCTCCCCAAGTACTGCCGTACCTACTGACGCTGGCCAAAGCTGGACTGGCGCACGCGTCCATCAAGATTCATCTTGCTGCGATCTCCCGATACACTAGAACCACGGGGCGGACTTCTTTGTGGTCTCATCGTCTGGTGAAAGAGTTCATGAAGGGACTGTTCAGATCGTTCCCGCCGGTGAAGGCTCTGGCCCCGGCGTGGGAGCTCAACGTGGTGCTGACCAAGCTCATGGGACCTCCGTTCGAGCCTATGCACTCGGCTCCGTTGAAGTTCTTGTCATGGAAAACAGCGTTTCTTGTGGCCATCACCTCCGCACGACGGGGGGGAGAGATCCAGGCCCTTTCCTGCAAGGACCCGTACTTGACTTTTCACGACATGAGGGTAGTGCTCAGGACGCACCCCTCCTTCATGCCCAAGGTGCCGTCGGACTTCCACCTCAACGAACCCTTGGTGTTGCCCGTTTTCTTGCCGTCGCCTTCGTCGCCGGCTGAAAGGACTTTGCACTCACTGGATGTGGCTAGAGCGCTGAAGTTCTACGTGGACCGCACGAAGGGTTTTCGGAAGATGTCACAACTCTTTGTGAACTTTGGACCTGTCCATCAGGGGAAGGCTCTCTCGAAGGCTTCCATTTCCAGATGGCTCTCCGGCTGTATCATGTACTGTCATCGGTTGGCAAACCGACCCCTGCCTGGCCGTCCGAGAGCCCATTCCACCAGAGCGATCGCAGCTACCACGGCGTTCCTATCTGGTGTGCACTTGCTGGACATCTGCAGGGCTGCTACGTGGAGGTCGACGCACACCTTCACGAAATTCTACTGCGTCGATCGGGATTCCAGGGAGGAGTCCAGGGTCGGCCAAGCAGTGCTGCGCAACCTGTTCGCCTAAGGTGAGCCTGGTGAGGAGGTAAGATTTGCTTAATGTTGAGTTTGATGTGATGCTTAATGTTGAGCCTTTGCCACCTCCCGTGGTTGTGCATGTGTGTACTGCTATGTATTCTTTATTCATGAGCATGTGAATCCATTCCAGACCCCATGCTGGAGAAGGAACAAGTTACTTACCTGTAACTGTTGTTCTCCAGAATGGGTCTGGCATGGATTCACATGCGAACCCTCCCGCCTACCCCTCTGCGGCTCTTCACTTGGTCATACTGCCACTTCACGTGCTACCAAATCTGAAGATGGCTGCCAGAGGCGGGGCTTAGGTAGAGGGCAGTCATTGGCTGTGGTCAGTATGACGCAGATATCAGTGATTGGTTACTACTACGAAAGACAGATCAGAAACGAAACTGATACTGGTTTTTTCTTTACCGAGGATTCCCAGCCCGATGACGGGGAATATTCATGAGCATGTGAATCCATGCCAGACCCATGCTGGAGAACAACAGTTACAGGTAAGTAACTTGTTCCTTCCTTCAAATTCCAGTAAGTGATACTTTTTGTTTTTGTTTTGATGCTGGTTGTTAGGAGCGTGGTTCGGTTCCCCTGTTGGTGGTTGGAGAGGTTCTGTTTTCGTCATCATGGACTTCTCCAAACATCCCGAACGCGAGGGAAGGGCCTATACGTTCATTTCGGGTTCGATGGATCCATCTTGGAGTTTTCCTCACAATTTCCAGCATTTCGTGGCGATTAAGCTTAGTTGCACTTTTGATTTGGATTTCAGGTAAGGATTTGCACAATGCTGGGCCATGTGTTGATATACGTTTATTATCTAACAGAGTTTGCAGAGGGGCATTATTCAATTCTTGTTTTGGGGGCTCCATGCATGTTGATGGTAGAGAAGGCAGGGTGGCTAAAATTCTTACTTTGCCTCCTCCATTTACTAATATTGGAGCTCTTCTATCCTCGGTGGTATCGATGTCTTTAGCAGGCCTAGTTGTGCCATTCGGTTCACTAAGACAAGCTTCACTGTATGTTTTCTTTATGAGCAGCAAGAGGGTTTCGGCTAAGTAAGTATCATCCAGTCGAGTGGTGCGACTTCTACCACATGTTGGAAAGTAATTATCCAAGTTTATTTTGGATCGATTCGAAGGAGGAGGCGGTAGGATGTTTGAAGTCCCCAACGGCATTGTCAGGACTTTGGTTGCAGTGTTAGTTTTGTTGGAACTTTGATCAAATTTGTCTTGTTAATTTCTGAGCTTTTTTTCCCGCAGGATTAGCAGTTTGATTGTGGTTGTTAGTATTTGAAATGTCAATCAGTTTAGTTGCTTTGTTCGATTTTGTTGTTTTTTGTTGTTGTTGCGTTTGGTGCAAACTTTGCTGCCCGAGTTAGGGCCTCTTGGCTTTCTTTGGACAATTGTTGTAGATCTATATGATCTTCATCATCAGTTTCAATTACTGGTTCCCCAGTGGCATCAATAAAACTTGATACTTGTGATTCAATTGGCTCATCATTGCTCTTATGTCCTTTAAGCGCAGCGTAATTGCGTCGTTTGGCATATCTTTTAACAGCTCTTAGATGTAGTTTTTTTGCTAGCCGTGACATGAAACAAGAACTTGCTTCTGTTAATGTTTCTTCGTTAGTTTCTGGTTTCATCCAGTCTAATGCTTTCAGTAATTCCGTGGGACTGTCAGGGCAATGAGTGGGTTGTATCAATTTTGAAAGTTGGTAGGCTATGGTGGTATTAATTTCTTCAATTGATGCCTTTAGTTCTTTCAATTCATTCTGGCACTTGCACGGAATAGGGGTAGGTGGTTGTTAGTGGAGCAGTATCATGCAATAGGGTTACTTCCAGACAGCATTGAGTATTTTTGTCTTTGCACACTGGAAGGATCAATGGCTTCTGATTAGGAATAAGATCATCTTTAAGATTTTTCCGTGTGTCAGCTGCCAATATAAACCCTTCAATTCGGTCCATTTTGGAGGACATATGTAGGAGCATTGCTTTGATCTCCCTCAATTCTAGATGGGTCAAGTCGTACCCTTTATCAAGGAGATCCAAGATTTTAATAATCACCGGAAATGTGCTCAGCGAGTGCTGTGAATCATCTTCTGTTCCGTTAGATCCCACAGAGAATTTGGGCTGAGAAGCCTTAAGGTGCATTTCGTCAGCTTCCGGAGAATATGTGAATTGGGGTGGTGGGATTTCTTTATTTATATCATCGACCATTTCGGTACTTATGTCCAAGAGTCCTTGGGGGGGGGGGAGGGTGTGAGGGGGGGGAGTCCGGGCGATAATGTTTGTAATAGCGTTTTCCTTATTACAGAGCCGAATACCAAAGGGGTTAGGGCACCTATGGAGTGGCACACAGCCTGATCTAGTGCCGCCATTTTCTCTGATGTTATCTCGTGTTGCTCTCTATCGCTTTTAAAGGCCATGGCCGATTCTGAACAGCTTCTAAAAACATCCACTGCTTTGCGCACTTCAGGACTGATAGAATTGCTGTGTGATTGTAATTGTGGGAGTAGTATTAGAGGCATGCAACTGGCAGCTTGCGGCATGTCGAAAGCATTTATTTGAGCAACATGGTACACGAGTCTGGGCGGCTCGTGTCGTCGTTATGTGCATTTGCCATAAGTTCGTCAAGCCCAGTCGGTTCTATATATGACGTTCTTCCGTGGCATATCAATGAATCTATACACATTGATAGCGGGAGTGTAGCATTCACATTGCACTTCCCGCTTCTCAGTCCACTTGCCATCCTTTTCCTGAAGTAGACCTAGCGAGCTGTTGGAAGTAGGGCAGTTATTAAACTTGGCTGGCGTTTTGTGTAGTTTACAAACAAAGCACTCAGTAGGCACTGCCCAACCTAGATTAGTGAATAAGAAGCACGCGGCATGGGGGTAGAAGGGTGGAACACCGTGCAAAGGGAAAGGTAGTTTGATTTTCCCCCTCTATATATTTTTTTGTTTTTTTAATTTTTTATATTATTATTAGCTTGCAACCAGCTAACAGCAAACAGCGCTACTTATAGCTTGTACTTAATGCGCGCGCGCAAATGCACTCGGGATGCAGGTTATGTTGACTTCCGGGTGGGAGGGACAGGGTCAACTATAGTAATGCAAGAAAAAGGGAACATGAGTAAGTAATATATACTTATCTATACTTTAAAGTATTTATCAGTGTAGTATAAAGTATACCCAAGTCCAGTAATGAGTAGAGGATGTTCCGTTGAATCCAGCAAAGGAGGATGATCGTCTTGCAGAGCAGCAGGGCAGCGGGGAGGACCAGCAAACAGCGCTACTTATAGCGCGTACTTAATGCGCGCGGGGTGCAGGTTATGTTGACTTCCGGGTGGAAGGAGCGGGGTCAACCAAGTCCAGTAATGAGTAGAGGACGTTCCGTTGAATCCAGCGAAGGAGGATGATCGTCTTGCAGAGCAACAAGAAAGGAGTAGTGAAAAGTTAAGAGGATGGTAATTTCAGCGACTTTCCTTTACTTTGGAAAAGTCTTTCTTTTCTCAGGGATGAGGAAGAGTCGATCACCCAGAGCAGCCATCTGCCCACTAAATGAGGGTGCTGCGTTGCTGCATGAGCAGTGTGGAGAATCCTGCAGATCCCCCACTAAAACCTGCCTAAAGTCTCCTCCCAGGTGGCCAGGAGAGAGCAGACCCCTCCTGATCCCAATCCTGGGGGCAGTGTACTGCTGTAGGGTCACCTTGGTGGCGACAAGGCCCAGGGTAGTGGGGAGAGTTTTCAGGGTGAGACACGGTATTTATCCTTAGAAAGGGATACTCTTACCACTGGGTTGAAGGAGGATTGGATGATTGTCATTTTGCTATATCTCGACCTCCTATTAAGTATGGAAGGATAAACTCCCAAGGTATAATCCAACAAAGTATCCAAAGAACAGGTCATTGGTACCCCCTAAAATCAAATATCCTCCCCAAACCGAATGACGGAAATGCAGCCTCTTCTACTGTCTCTAAAAAGGTTAAGCCCTACAATCCCTCTTCTAAAAATATCAAGGGAATTAAAAACATTGTTGAAAGTAGTAAAGAAGTAAGAAAACTTAATTTCCTTAAAATAGACTACATGTCTCAGAATCCCCCAGGGACTGTGATGAAGAAGTGGGCTGAAGAGTCATGCAGAGGTTAAAGGACAGACAAGCAGACCTAATAATCTTTGCCAGGGTCACGCAATTAACACTAGTGGCCTGCACCTAAAGCCAACTGCCCTCCCGCCCGCCCCCGTAGTAGAAAGAAGCTGGAGTAGGAGCTGTTAGGTCGGCAGCAGCAGCATGAGGCTGGCAGTTCACTAGGGAGTGTGACCACAGAAGGGACTCCGGGACGATGGAGAAGAGCAGATTTTACCTGCTGGTTCTGACTTGGTCCTATGCTCACAAACCCTGTTTGGCTACAGCTGTATTGGAATACACTGGGAGAAGCCAACAGTCTTTCCAGGTGTGACTAATTGCTGTGAATGCAGATCTGAAGTCTTGCATCCACCCAAGACCCGTGTGCAGAGGGAAGTTGGAGAAGAGAATGTTCTCCGTTGTTGAGGCTGGTTCTGAGACACCAGTGCTTCAGAGGGGTGTGAAACCCAAGAGTGCCTGTAGCAGTAGTAGCAGAAGAAAGAAAGGAAGTCAGGAAGTGGAAGCAGCCCGCAACCGCAGTGACTTCGGTGCTGGTGAATGAAGTTCCGAACTTCAAATCACAAGAAACTCCTTGCCGGTAACTGTAACTGGTGAAACTATCACTTGCATTTAAGTAGAAGCAGGTAAAGTTGTTCGTAGTAGTGAAAAGTCTTCATAGCAAAGGGAATTGTATCACACACTAGCAGTGGGAATTCTTCATAACCAAGGGATTTCGAAACACGCTTATTCTGCACAAGCTAAAGTGCTTCCGTAGAAAGAAACTTTTTCTCATTGTTGCATTTAAATCAATCCCTTGTGGTCGCGTGTCTCCTATTAAGAGGGAGAACGTTTCCGGTAATATTTCAAAAAGTAGCAGCTGACCTTCCTGAATGTTACAAGACTGTTTAACATCAAAGAAAGGTTGCACGTTAGAAACTGCTTCCCAATCCACGTTAAAGCAGAACGCTGCACGAACAAAAGGGAACACAAGTCTTTAAATGGAAGTTCATTATCAAAGAGAGATCACGTGTACCTAAATTTGTGTCTAAATTGAAACCTGACTCTTGTAACACTCCGAGCAATTATTTAGCAGTTGTAGAAGTAGCTGAAGTCACAGGAAGAACCATTAAAGTGATCCTTTCTAAGATGAAACCAGCTCAATTAAGATCTAAACACCACGTTTTTTAAGTTGTTGAAGCTTTTGTAAACCCAGCATCCTCTGATACAAGGGTGGCAAGGTTATCCAAGGCTGGAAGAGTGGCAATACAGCTTTGGGGTAACTACTGGAAACAAAGTGTGCATAAAGCTGGGGAAGGAGCTGGTTGCTTGTTAAAATAACTCATCAACAATCTGAAGCTGAGACTGTTGACGATGAGAAAGAGAGAGCAGTCTAGAAGCCAAGACATATTTTTGTGGTAGCTGTAAGACAGACGGAAGAGGCAAAGAGGCTGCCCTTTCTTAAGGTATGAGACACGAGTACCTTGGCTACCTGCAGAGGTCGAAGAGACTTGTCTGAGTTGCCTAATACACTTTCAAAGTATCTTTGCGGCAGAAGCAATAGAACTGTGGTCTATAATTTTGTCGGAACACTTTATATGGAAGGTAGTTTAAGCAGTAGTAGACTGTGAAGCAAAGGAACCTGCTGTCACAGTATCATTTGTAGAAGGGAGTTGCCAAGGTGAAAGCAACCCCCTTAAGAGCATCTTGACAAGTCATATTAAAGATGCTGCAGAAGTTACAAAAGATTTGTTGTTTAAGCAGAAGTGGTAATTTTGTTTTGAACTTTATCATCTCTATCCTGGAAGGAGATTATGCAGGATTGCCATTGGTGCTGTTTTCTTTTGGGAACTTGAAAAGGGAACTTTGCAATGACCGAAGAAGAAACTGTTACCAATGTAATATTGTGAGTGAACTTTTGCTTCTCTGGAACCTTTCAAGAACTGATTTAAGACTTTACTTTTCTTTGGGAGAATTTGACTTTGGACATTCCTGGGGAACGAGATCTACCCAGGACAAGCAGAAGTCATCCAAGACACTGGTTGTCTGGTAATCTTTCATGTATGTTGTTTATGCTTTGTTTTAACTGTTTTGTTGTTTAGTGTGAGGGCCAGTTTTGTGTATGCTAGGAGATTTTCCCTTGGATCCTAGACTTTTTAGGGAACTGCCTGGTGTAGAGTTGCTTAGTTAGGTTATCTTTGCATTTTATGTTTTGTTTTAAATAACATGTGAAATATATACATTTTTTATTAGCATTTTGTCCTTAACAATAACCACAACACTCAAAAATGTCCCACGGGCCCCTCCCTCCCTCGTGTATATAGGTTGCTCCAGCAGGGCCTCTTCTCCTGTTCCATAGTAGACTGTGGACGGTCCTTTATGTTCAACAGTTCCGTAGAGGTTGGGTCGGACCTGCGGCCCTTCACTTGATCCTTGTAGCCCCATCCCCCTCTTTTACTTCCACCTCCCCCTTCTCCTTCATGGCAGTCTTAGGTTGTTATCTTTTGACAAATAGTTCAACAGTTGGGTCCAGTAAATTGTCACTCCCTCCCCTTCCATCTCATTTTCCGCCCCCTGCAGTATTGCCAGTTCACCCCCCAGCTAAGGACATCAGCCCGCCACATTGTGACTGCCGGGCCTTTCAGGCATTTCCACACAATAGCAATCTGACGCTTGGCGAGTTTTAACAGAAATCGGACCATCCTATTTCGTATTTTGTTTCTTTCCCCCCTGGGAGAATTCCCCAAATGCATATTCCCGGATTCCGTTCCAACTTGGTCCCCAACAGTTAGTTCACCCCCTTAACAACCTTATCCGAGTATTCCGCTATCATTCTACACTCCCATATCATATGCCGGCGTCCTGCCGGGCCCCTACCGCACCTAGGGCGTTCGTCCGACAAACCCTTATTTGTTGCCCGCAACCTAACCGGGGTTACATATGTGCTGTGTATGATGTTAAATTGGACCAGCTAAAATCTGGCAATCACCAGCCTAGTAGCCAGAATTTTCCCTAGAACTTTCCCATGAACATTTAACAAGGATATAGGGCGATACGCCATACAATCCAACGGGTCCTTCCCTTCCTTTAAGATCACTGTAATCACTGCTTCTTTCATAGATTCCGGAAGGCGTCCCTTCCGAAATGCTTCCTCATATACCTTCTGGAGCTGCAGGGCCAGGAGATCAATAAACATGGAGTAAAACTCCCCAGGAAACCCGTCATTACCAGGCGCTGTGCCTATCCTCATATTACTGATCGCCCATCAAATATCTCCCTACTCAATTGGGGCCTCCAATTCCTCCCTCAGATCTTCCCCTAGTTTCGGTAGATGTATTAGTTCCAAAATGTCTTCCACATACCCACTCGTATATAGTTCCCTATAGAGTGCCACAAAGGCCTCATTAATCCTTTCTTGAGTGCCCACTATCTCCCCAGATCTGGTCCTAATTTGGGTAATAACCTGAATCCGATTTTCTCTGCTGATCAGCCAGGCCAGTAACTTTCCCGCTTTATCCCCCTCCCCATGCAGTTGGACATCCCGCTTACTGTTGTCAAAATGTGTTAGGTCCGCCAGGGTCCTCTGATGAAGCTTGAGCTTCTGCGCCAAGCTTTCCCCTTCCTGGGCACCCCTTCACACCTCCCTATATAGGTCCGCCACCTGGGTTTCCATCCGGTGCAAAGTGTCCTGTAGTCGGTTCCACATGCCTACTGTCATGGAGAGGCACAATCCCTGCGTAGTTGCCTTAAAAGCCTCCCAGAGCCTCCATTGACGACACCGATCCCTCGTTCAAATCAAAATAAGTTTTCGATCCCTTTGCGGAGTTCCGTGACGAACACCCCATCCCCTAAAGCTTCTTTCTGCATTCTCCGCAACCGTAGGGGATACCCCGCCCTAGTCCCGAACAGTTTAGCCACTAAGGGGGACTAGTCCGATAAGGTGCGCCCCAGATACTCTGGATCCTCGAAGTGTTAAGTGTTCCCTCCCTGTTAGGAGGTAGTCCAGGCGAGAGTATGAGCCATGCATACCCGAGTAGTAGGTAAACCCCCTTTCCTCACCATGTGTCTCCCTCCATACCTTCACCTAATCAAGTTCCTCCATCACCCTATGGAGTGACTTTGTCATATGCTGTTTAGTAGGTTCCCCTTCCCCCAGATCCATTCAAGCATTCGTTCAAGTGACAATTAAAGTTCCCTCCCCACACAATCATTTCTCCCCTATGTGGCCACATGATGCGCAGGACTGAGGGGAAATAGCGCAACCTTCCTACAAACCCAATATCGTCACTGTTCTTCCCAACTCGTCTCTCAGCACTGTTTCCACTTTCAGTGGTACCCCCCCTAGCCACCCAGATGAGTACTCCCTAGCTTAGGTTGAATAATCCGTCCCGAATACTTGCCCTCCCCATATTTTCCTCAGTCTCCCAATCTCTCCTTGGCCATATGCGTCTCTTGTATCAAGGCGACGTCGCTTCAGAAATTCCCCCACCCTCCTCCTCTTGTGGTTCATTCCCAGTCCCCGGACGTTCCACGTCCCGTTTTTTAAGCCTCCCGGCCTACCCATCGATGTTGCGGTATCCACGTTCCCAGGATAATGCTCCTATTCCACTCGAAGCCCCCCCCAATCCATCTTCTTCCTCCTGCCCCATCCTCCTTCCCAACCTTACTACTAGTATTGCGCCATTTCTCATCGCTACCGTCAAAGGCCTCATACCTCCTCCGTGCCTCGCCGCCCTATTCCCACTAGCATCCATCCCCAACTTGGTGCATTCAAACCCCCCCCGCACAACCCCCAACACTCTCTCCCAACCCCAACTGCCCCCTCCCACTCCCTCTCCTGCCCCTTCTGCTCCCCCCTCCCTGAATAACGGCCAGGGGTATCTCCCCTTCGAAGCCCATCCCAACGTCCTAAATCCCCAACCCGGGATAACTGCTCATTACCCCCTGGGGTGTCAACCCAACACTCCCAAAATGTAGACCCTTTCACTAACACTACCCACCTCCCCGTTCTCCCTCGTGGGTGGTACTAATGGCGTCAGGTATCGGGGGGAGGAGCTTCACGTGGCACCCGCCTCCTGCCGCTCACAATGTCAAATCACTATTCCAGTTCTCCCATTCAACCCTGGGTGCCTCTTCCTACACTTGTTCGCTTACCAGCGACATTGCAGCTCTTTAGATCTGTCCTTTGCCTTGGCCCGTGTTCCCTCCGAATCCCCTTGGCGTGCAAACTCTCCCCGTGCTGTGAAGAATCCAACCAGTCCCACACTTCTTTCGGAGAGGTAAAGAACCATGACTTCCCTTCGGAGAATACTTTTAGTTTGGCCGGACAAAACATAATTTATTTCAAATTTAGCTCCCAAAGCCGTCGCCTCATTGCATCGTATGTCCTCCTCTGTCGTTGTACTTCCAATGTAAAGTCTGGGAATATGCGCATCTTCGAATTCACAATTTTGTAAAAGCCTATCTTGCGCCTCCTGCAAGATGGCATCACAATCACGAAAGTTCATTATCTTGGCCACCATCACTCTCGGAGGAGCGCCTGGTAGGAGCTCGAGGGGAGTGGGGGGGGGGGGGGTCTTCTGCCTGGCACCCTGTGTGCCCTCCATCGTAAAGAATTTCGACAGGCTTTTGATCCCCAGCACCTTCAGGACCAAGTTCTATACCAACAGTTCTGCACAGGGCCCTTCCTCTTTCTTTGGCACCCCGACCAGCCTGATGTTGCAGCTCCTAGAGCGCCCTTCTGCGTCTTCGGCTCTAATCTCTCGTCGCTCCAACCAGGCCTACCTGGTTTTTGAGGATCTGGATGTCATCCTCAACCGTACTGACTCTCTGCTCCACCTCTGTGACACTTTCACGCACTTTGCGGAGGTCCGCCCTGACCAGGGAGACGTCGACCCAAACTACTTTAATACTCCCTTCCAGGGAAGTCTTGGACGACTGTATTGCTTCCACAGGGCATCTAGGGTCACGCCTTCTCCACATCCTCCTGCCGCACCCTCCTCACCTGGCCGGTCCGCTCCCAGATTTCTCTGCGATTTGTCCCTTTGTTCGGCGTATTTATCCATTTTCTGGTGCCATTTCACCATCTTGGCCCCGGGTCCGCTCCCGCCAACTGTTGTGCCCAGATGCTGCGAATTGTCCAAGGGCAGTCATAGAGCTTGTATTCTGGCACCTGATCGAGGTCCAGTGCTTTCCTCCAGGTGTAGGATGCCTCAACTGTCTGTCACAGGACTCTCCTCACCTTGTTCAGGTGTCCCTGCAGCCTGCTATGCTCCGCAAGGGCTTGGGTACTTCTCCTGTTGCACCCACCCTATTCCCTGTCATGCATTGCAGTCCGGCAGCTCGTCGTATGTCACCATGCATAGCCGCTGAGAAGTCCCTCTGTGTATATGGATTATCCCGCCCGCACCCTGGCTTGGCCCTTCTTTGCTGTTCACACCTTTACAGTTCCAGCCTCTGTGGGGCTCTTAGGGCCTTTAATTGTGGAGCAGCTCCGGACTCTTTAGGACTCTAAGCCGCTGCCGGATCCTTCACCCACTCTCCCAAATTTTGACAGGCACCTCTTGGGTATCTTAGCAGCCCCGGTGGGTTACTGTACTGCCGGCGTCCTGCTCTCCGCCACTACCTCGGGATCGCTCTACTCAGGCCCTGCGTCCACTTCTTGGCGAGTCCGGGGGGATCCAGAGGCCCCTCCGCCCCAGTGCCAGACACTGTCCCCTCCACTCACCAGACTCCTGATGGCAAGCTTGCGCCTGCTGTTGCTCCCAAACACGCCGTATCGCTGGGCCCTCAATGATCTCTTAAGGTTGGCCAGGGGGCCTTTCCTCCCCTTCGAGCTGGTTGCCACAGTTCCTAGGGCAGGGGTCGAATATTGAGAAAACTACAAGCAGTTGGCTGCCCCGCATTACTGACGCCTCACGGGAGTCTCGACTTGCAGGAGGAAAAACTTCAGAAGAAGGGAAAAAAACCTCAGATGTTGAAGGCAGAGGTGTGGCATGAAGCGGTCAGGAAGGAATGCAGCTGTCATGGCAGGCGAGTGCAATGAGGCAGTCCGGAGGGGGATGAGCAAACGGCAGGTAGGGGCCAGCTAGGGTAGGGGCCGGAACAGACAGAAGAACAGGAGCCCAGCAAGGACTGGATGAGGAAAGCAATAGAATCTGAAGGTTAGCACAGAGAGGAGCGCATAGAATGGACGTGGATGAGAGTAGGACAGGGAAACTGCGCACCTGCAACTGAAGGAGCGAGTTGCGTCTCAAGGTGTACTCATCCCAGCTTCCTTTTACTTGTGCAGCCCTCTTCCTCCTGGCGACTTCCTGGTCGCCTCCATGATGGTGCATCCGCTGGCTCCATGTTCGGAGGGTCTAGAAAAGACCATAGCACACCATCTTGGACTGTTTCCCCTGAGTGTCTATCTGCGCCAAAGGAATCCGTCCTGCATCCCGACACGACTGCCCACTTTCCTGACAGATGAAGCAGGTACAAGAGCAACAAACCATATGATGCAGGGAGCAAGAATTATTTGTGATGTTTGTGGATCAGTTAATGTAACTGAGTTATTTAGCATATGTGAGGCATCTTCCAAGATCAACAGGTATAACATATAATGTTGGTTGTGCGATTGGCACAAGATGTACTCAAACCACCCATTTAAATTGTGCTGGTTTTTTGACCTGGCATTATGTTTACATTTTTCACTGGGTTAACATTTTTAATAGTAATTATGGAGCTGCCACCACTGGAAGTCAAGAATAGACTGTGGAAAGGTGTATGAAGATTTGCAACAAATGGTGGTATATGTTGATATTGGCTCAGTTTACACATTTCAGCATATGTTAAAGCCTCTCACTCCTAGGTGTGGAAGATCTTTGTTCAGAAAATTGTATCCCTCCATTGAGCACAGCTCACACTGATGCAGTCAAGGTCAGAGTCTACTATTAATGGTCTGTTACATTATCCTCCTAATGCACGTGCTGGTGAAACCGAGATGCGTTGCCCAAAGGGGTGGGTGTTATTTTCTATTATGTCAACTTGTACCTTAGACTGAGCCAAACTGCAATAGATAGCAACATGTGGAAAATGTAGTAGGAAGAGGCTTATAAAGACAGATATGCAATATGTGGGCGAGAAGCAGACCATATGCTATGAAATACAAACTAAGGTGTGTAAACAGCAGACGGTCTGATGCCAAATTAAGTAATGTACATAAAGAAAAGACTAACAAACTGTAAAATATCATGGAAAACGAAGTTGGAGATCCATCCTCCTGATTTTACTGTGTTCCTTTATTCCTTCATCTGTTCACGCATGAAACAGCTG
Source organism: Ambystoma mexicanum (assembly GCF_040938575.1). Taxonomy (NCBI): domain Eukaryota; kingdom Metazoa; phylum Chordata; class Amphibia; order Caudata; family Ambystomatidae; genus Ambystoma; species Ambystoma mexicanum. The sequence continues at coordinate 196,979,655 of NC_090937.1, read as the reverse complement.
TTAAAGAAATGAACTTGAGTACAACATCTTTATTCCAAGCATTGTGATCTTCTCGCTCTCTACTGAGCCAAGATAAGGAGCATCTGTTAAGGCCTGTCTGGCCCGGCACAACAACTTGGGCAAGGTTGTGCCACCTCACCGTAAGTCAACAAAAGTTCCTACTGACAACGTCGTTCACTCCCATACCCAGGCAAGCCATCAAATCCCTCACCAGTTCCCCGAGACACCAGTCATTCCTATCCCCGTCCCCATTTCCCAGTTGAACATTGTGCCTAGCCCTCTCCTCACTCTGCCCCCCCCCACCTCCCGTTCCACTCGACATTGGATCTTGGCAGTCAAAATTGATATGGCATAACATACTCTTAAGTCCCGTCCCCTTTCCTCCAGACTGTATGGGCGTCCCTTCTAAGGGATGGGAGACTGAACCTTTTTCACCAGAAAAAACCTTATTCCCTTTTAAATTTAGAGGCGCGCAGGGTGCGGCCCAGGAAGCATGCGCTGCCCCGACTCCGCCCTCCGGTGCCACACCTCAGTCCCCTTTTCCGCTTTGACTGGACTGGGTCGAATTCACCAGCGCTCCTGGGTTTGGCTTCGGCCGTGTAATTCCACGCGCGGATACTTCTTTGTCTTCTTTTTTGTCTTTTTATCATTCAGGTACTCGGTCCTCAGGCGTCACGCTCCTCCCCGGCGCATGTCGACTTCTACTGGGTTCAGCAGGCGTCCATCCTGCAACGGGCTCTTCCCTACTTCAGACCCCCACACCCTCTACCTATGTTGCCTTGCCCAGACCACGGTTGGCAACCTTGTTCAGCGTGTGACTGGCTGTCCTTTAAAGTGTGGACGAACAGACTAGCCAGGTGGAGGGGGCTCTTCCAGAGGATCTCAAGCACTTTGTGAAGCATTGAACCAGGCCCAAGTTAGTGCCGATATTCTCCATCGCACCCTGCAAGGGAGACTCCTTCCCAGGGATTCTCCCGCGCGCGAGGGACCGGTCAAGACCTTCTACCAGCACGTGCACAGAGGCTGCTGCAGCTACCGGCCTTCGGGTCGAGGGATCCTTGGATCCTCCCGGTGGCAGTGGTGAGGGACCGCAAGGTACTTTTACCTGGTCTTCACCGGAGGGGCTCTACCCTTGTACCGGCACCATGGCAGAGGGGCTACACCCTAATACCGGAAATACATCTGAGGGGGCTCCTAAACGCAGCTCTACTGACCCCCGTGGCCTTGTGATCCACACGCAAGTCTTGGAGGAGGCCGGGCCCAGCGTGCCGAGCAACACGTCGCAGGCATGTGGCAGGAAGCTCGACAAAATGGCTGCTGCGTCAGTAAGAAGCACCCGTCCGACGCCATTCCAGGAATTCGGCGAAGAACGAGTGTCAAGGTGGGACTGGCCTCAACCAGGTATGTGGGCTACCGTCTACCCCTCATTTGCGCAGGGCAATTTTCCTTTGCGTCCATGTAGCCAGGGTACGCAGCGGCTCCAGCAGCTCCCTGCTACCCCGTCAGCACCCCCTGCCACCTCTTTGGCCAATGAGAGAGGGCTCTTCGAGAAGTTCCTCGGCCTCATGAAGTCACCTCAGTTGGGGGTTCTCATCAAAGACGCCATCAGGGAAGTCCTCCCTGCAATGCTAGCGCCCCCACAGATGCCTCTGCCGATGCCCCAGGCCCCGGCGCAGCCACCTCCTCCGGCTCCCGTGCGGACTCCTCAGGCAGCTCCATATCAGCCTCTACCACTTCCTCAGCCTCCAGCAGCGGTCCCAGTACCCCACCCTCCGGCGCCAACTACTCCACCTCCTCCACAGGATCCCCCAGACCCACAGGATACGGATGAGGAGGAGGATCCGGACACACCATCCTCAGTCAGGGCCTTCCACGAACGTCTTGCTGGGCTGGCAGAATATCTGGGCCTGCCCCAGCCCGAGGTCGAGCAGCTGGCAGAGGGGGTCCTGGCTGAACTCCTCATGCGACACCTCTGCCAAGACGGGGATTCCACTGCAACCCAATGTAGTCTCCCTGGCCAAGAAGGGCTGGCTCAAACCCCACTCAGCCCAGCCGGTCAATCGACGACTGGACGCCAATTACAGGCAGATGGGGGGGGATACACTCTTGCTCTCGGCCCATCCTCAGCCACACTCTTCCATGATTTTGCACCATCCCTGCACTCCAAGCCTCAGTCGTCCTCAGCCTCCTCCTCTGCGGTGCTGCTAGGCAAGGAGGAGAAGATCTTGGAGGCGTACGGCAAGAAATTCTATTCCAACGCTTCCTTGCATCTTCGTCGGGTGAATGCAGATACCATGCTGGCTGCTGCCAACCAAAGAGTGTGGCAGCAAATTGCGGACTTCCTTCCGGAACTCCCTGCCCAAAGCCAATCGCGCTTTAAAGGGGCTAGCAGAGGCTAAACTGGTGCCGCATGATCTCATGGAATCCACAGTGGCCCATATTGACACCTCTGGCCATGCCATCTGCATTTCCATGGACATGAGAAGGACAGCCTGGATCCGGGCAACAAAATTCAACCTGGACGTCCAGGAGCGCATCCAACATCTACCATTCGAGGCAGGGGGCGACCTTTTCCACTCCTCCACGGACGAAGAGTTGGACAAAAAGAACAGCTCACAAACAGCCAAGTCTTTATCCATCCTTACAAAAGACCATGCCCAAATAATACACCCAATCTCAACAACACTGCGAGAGGGGTCATACGTATGGAGGGTTCAGAGGCTTCCAGGAACGTAGATCCAGGCAGCCGGACCGCTTGCCGTCTGAGAACCGGCGCAAGCAACAAAGAGGGGCGGGGAGTAAGGGCTTTTTCCAGTCCCCCTCCTCCGAGACAGCCTCATGGGGAAAGAAGGCATGACACGCCCCTTTGGGTCCACGTGTCTCCAGTGGGGGGGGGGGGAGCAGGCTTGCTCTCCATGCACATTTCTGTCACCAGAATTTTGCGGACATCTGGATCCTCTCCATAGTATCCACAGGTTCTGCCTCCCCTCCACTCCTCCACTCCCACAGGTTGGGACAGCAACTCTTTTGGTGGAGATCCAGTCGCTCGTAGAGAGCCAGGAAGTGGAGGAAGTCCCAGCCTCCCAGCAAGGCTTTGGCTTTTACTCCAGGATTTTCGCCATTCAGAGGAGCGCATGGCCTCATCATCTACCCATATCTCGACGACTGGCTTGTCAGGGCTACATCTCTGGAAGCGGTCCACCATTCTTTCCATGCACTTATGAGCACACTGCACAACCTGGGCTTCTCGCTCAATCTCAAGAAGTCACAGCTGCAGCCTACTCAGACTGACATTCTTGGGCCTCATCTGGGACACGTGCTCCAAGAGGGTATTTCCGTCTGAGGGCAAATTCTCGGCCATCAAGAGGGCCACCGCCCACTTCCTCAGCAGACCTCGGCATGGTGGTACCAACATCTCCTGGGTCTACTGGCAGCGGTCCTATTAGCTGTTCCGCACATGAGACTAAGGATGAGGAGGATTCAGCTGCACTTCGCGGTTCATGGAACCAGGAGCGGGGCTCTCGATCAGAGATGATAAACGTTCCTCCATCTCTCCACCCGGACCTGACTTGGTGGTCCAGAGACTGCAACCTACAGACGGGCAAACCCTTGTGGCCGCCCACTCCGCAGGCCACCATCACCAGGGATTCCTTGCTCGAGGGCTGGGCAGCCACCCTGGACGATCTCTCGGTCCACAGCACATGGACTCAACAGGAGCAGGAATACCACATCAATTGACTAGAGCTGAACGCCATCTGTCTGACGCTCAAGGCGTTCCTACCACTTCTCAGGGGCAAAGTTGTTCTCATCCAGACGGACACCTCGACCAGCATGTACTACGTCAACAAGCAGGGAGGCACCAGATCCCCTCCTCTGACTGACGATCAGCATGTGGGAGTGGGCCCTGGAAACCAACATTTACCTCACGGCAGTCCACCTCCCGTGGGAATCCAACCTGTGGAAGCAGACGGGCTCAGCAGGCAATTACGAGTGGCAGTGAAAACAACCTCCTTATTCAGGAGATTTTCAACAGGTGGCGATCACCCCCAGGTGGATCTCTTTTCCACCTGTCGCAACAAGAAGTGTCCCCAGTTCGGATCCTGGCAAGGTCAGGGCCCCGGCTCTCGTGGCGACGCATTTCACCTCCAGTGGACCGGCATGAAAGCCAACGCTTTTCCACCCACTCCCCTGATCCACAGGGTAATTTGCAAAATCAAGGAGTCTCGCCAGCTCCTCATCATTCCAATAGCTCCATGGTGGCTGGCCAGGCCATGCTTTTCGGAGCTGCTTAGTCTCTTGGAAGTGCCTCCGATTCACCTCCTGATGGGCAGAGTCATCCACCCTGCGCCATGGAAACTAGCCGTCACAGCGTGGTACCTGAGCAGGTAACGCTTCATCACCTCAGGCTCTCGCAGGCCAATCTGGAGAAAATCCAGGGCGCCAGGAGCAAGGCTACCAGGGCCCAGTACAAAAGCAAGTGGACCAGATTCTGCCACTGGGCAGACTCCAAGGGAACCGACCCCCCTGGCGTGCACCTTTGATGACGTGCCCTCCTTTTCGGCACACCTCGCCCATTCAAGCGTGCAGGTGGACACCTGCCACACATAGCTCGCAGCCATTGGGCTTACAGGAACTCAAAGGAAGGCATTTTCTCCTCCTCCAACCCGATCGTCAAAAAACATATGACTGGACTTGCAAGGCTCTACCTGCCCGTCAAGAGACCGCACCCGGTGTGCAGCCTTAACATAGTCTTGGGCGCCCTGGCGCACAAACTGTTTGAGCCAATGGCATCCGTGGACATCAGGCTGGTCACCATCAAGACGGCCTTACTAGTCGGCCTCACCTCGGCTTGTAGAGTCAGCGAAATCCTGGCACTGGTCGCCTCGGAACCATATGCTACCTTTCACAAGGACAAAGTAATCCTGTGGACACACCCGGTATTTCTGCCCAAGGTTCCGTCTGCTTTCCACTTGAACGAGGAAATAGTCCTTCCTAGGTTTTTTTTCCCCCGATCCCAAGGACGAAGCACAGAGTGCTGCACTGCCTGGATGTCAGGTGTGCCCTGAAATTCTACTTGGACAGGACCAAGGGCTTCCGCAAATCGGACGCCCTGTTTGTCACTTTCAGAGGCTCAAGACCAGGCTTCTAAGGGTTCCATATCACGCAGGATGGTCTAGGTCATCAAAAAAGTGTATGAGGGCCTGCACAAGCCGCTCCCGCCCAGCATGCATTCCCAAGCAGTCAGGGCCAAGGCAACAGCCATCGCATTTCAGCGCCATGTCCCTTGGCAAGTTAGAAGCAGGGCGCCACTTGGGCCTCTTCCTCGGCTTTCTGCAAGAATTGTTTTTTGGATGCCGGCTCTAGATCTGATGCGGCTTTCGGACAGGCGGTTCTCAGGAACCTATTTGCTTAAGGAGGGTCTTCTCGCCACCCTAGGGCTACAATCGGTTGTAATCGCCCATACAGGATGGAGGAAAGGGGACGGGACGTAAGAGTAATTGTAAGTTACTCACAGTAGTGACTAACGTACTCGTAGTCCATACTCCCCTTTCCTCCATACATCCCACCAACCACCCCTAATAATACTGGTGCATTAGGCAATGTTAAATCTATTGTCGACGTGTCAATGGGGACTGAGGTGTGGCGCTGGAGGGCAGAGTCAGGGCAGCGCATGCTCCCTGGGCCGCACCTCCACGCGCCTCTTAAATTTAAAGGGGAAGAAAGTTTTTTCTGGTGAAAAAGGTTCCGTCTCCCGTCCCTTGGAAGGAACACCCATACAGTATGGAGGAAAGGGGACTATCGACTAAGATTACGTTAGTCACTACGGTGAGTAACTTATAATTTACAACATAACCAGACATAATAAGCTTTGATCTTTTAAATGTAATCCTATATCCTAGGGAGTGAGTGGAAAGACGAGCAGATATAGGTCGAATTGGGATATATATTGTGAAACTCAAAACCGATACGTGGGGGTGGTATTTTGTGTTTTCTTAGCAGGCTGAGGATGGGTTAAAGTGACAGTTCTTTGTACATCGTTAGTAATTTGGACCAACGCTCACTGCACTGTATGATTATGACTGTTATTTGGGGTGTGTATGTTGTGAGCATGTTTTTCTTTTATACCATATCTGCTGAAAATGTTGGAATGTGCATTGCATTGATAAAACATCATGTATGAATGTTGAGACTGTCTTGCCTCACACAGTTGATAAAAGCATTTATAAAATAAGGGGTTCCGGAAGCCTTATAGGGGCTTGCTAGAGAGTCTGCTGGGAACAATTTTAGAAATAATTCATCATTATTGAGGAGGATGAGAAAGAGTTTTTTATTGGGCAGGCAACTTGAAGCGGGTGAAAGTGCAAAGTTGCTACCCTGTTTTGGAGTCAGAAGTCGTAAAAAGGAATCTACAGCCGGTGAGCAATGTGAAGATTAGGCTGGCCCAGTGCAAAATTGGGGCTCCAGTCTGACCCTCCTTTTGGGTCAGTGCCTTGACCAAAGCAGGGGCAGACGATCTGCCCCACCAGTTGCCTGTGGTACTGGCATGTCCAGGAAAAATGGTTTAAAAAAATAACCCCACTGACGTGATGGCACGTACAGGGACCCTGCCGCTTATTTCCTGTCCCACCCCTCTGCCTCTCATTGAATTGCCTGGCACAGGACACAAAGCCTATGCAATTCCTGTTTTGACGTGTGGGAGCCGAGCATCAATTTTGAAGAATGGGATGTGATGTGCTGCGGGCCACTGCTTTCTACTCCACCTGCCCTGTGCCCCAACCCACACCACTGTCCCCATTTCCCCCTTCACTTTCCTGCTCCACCAGCTACAAAATACTGGCTCTAAATGCCATCCTCTAAGTGCTGCCACTCTTTTTTTTTGTTTCTCCCCCCACCCTCATTTTTCTCCCCACTAGCCCTGCTTCCCTATGTCGACATCTAAAAATTGCAGCACCTATAATCCACGCCTGAAGCCCACTCTCTATTCACTGTGCCCCCCCTCCCATTCACCACCCCGGTTTCATGCTGCCATTTTCCTGGCTCGGCTCACATTTGACCCTAAGATCAAGGCAGACCTCCTGGCTCGGTACTAACCATGAGGTCTTTGGCTCTCCCAGCACTACAGGAATCTGGTTTTAAAAAGGGGGAAGCAATTTTGTGATAGAAGCATTTCAAGAAAGATATCAGAATGGAGCTGCTAGTTCGTTTTTTGCGGTGGAGGGGCAGGGACACAGTGCCTTTCGAAATGTGACTTAAAAAGTAGAGAGGGGATTGTCTTGTGTAAGGCAATTCTACTGGGAGCATGGGGGGAAGCGGGATCGTTTCTGCCTGACAGGCTTAACAAATGAGAGCAGAGTAAGAATATTATTCCCATTGTCAAGGATGATACTGCAGTGTTGACACAAATGTGAGGATATTATGGAAGCATTCAGAGCCTAGTATGAGGAATTGTACAGGGCTGAGGAATCTGGCACTATGCCTTATTTTGCTAGATGTCTATTTGGCAACTGTGGAGCTGGGTCTCCTGCCAGAGCACATGCAATTGGCTTTAATCACTTTAATCCCTAAACAAGGAATGGATGATACTAAGTGTGCAAATTATAGGCTTAGCTGCATGCTTAATGTGGATGTTCAGCTTTTGGCAAAAATGTATGCGAGTAGACTGGGTCTAATATTGCCTCGATTTTATTCATGGAAATCAGACCGGTTTGCAAGAGGTTGTGGATGTCATTCATTTTAACGAGGATAAGCATGAACCGTTAATGTCAGTAATCGTGGACGCAGAGAAGGCGTTTAATCGTGTGAACTGGGCTTATTTAATGTTTGTATTGGAACATCTTCTCTTTGGCCCTGTCTTTGAGGTTCTTTCATGCACTGTATAGTAGGGCAACAACTCGGATTTTAGTGAATGGGGCTAAATCTACTTCGTTTAATATACAGTGTGGATCCCGCCAGGGATGTCCTTTATAGAACCTTTAGCAGCAGCACTTACATTAAATGCTAACATCGAGGGTATTAAATGTGGCACTTGTGTTTAAAGTGCTATTATATGCAGATGATCTCCTCCTGTTTCTTTCACATCCAGAGTACTCATTTCCGAATGTATTGGAACTATTTCATAATTTTGGACACATATAGAACTTTAATATATCTATGGTAATTAGAACCATTTTGGTCTTAATGTGCAACAAATGTTGTGTTCCTGGAAATGAGTTCCGATGGCCTAGGGAAGGATTTGTACATTTAGGCATTTGTGTATCTAGATATATAACTCGTATGCTGGAAAATAACATACGTCTTAAACTCAGGGACATGATTACAGTCTGTAAAAGATGGTCTAGAATCAACCTTACAATATGGGGGAGAATTGTCACGATTAAGATGACCGTGCTTCGTAAGATTTTATAGCTGGGGAGAAATTAAAAAGGTATTTAGACTTTTTATGGGGGATTGGACTTCACCCAAAAATTCCAATTAAATTATTTTGCGCTCAGTAGAGGAAGGGGGCTTTGGTTTTCCGGATGTTAGGAAATATCAGACTGCTTCCTCTTTGAGGAATCTACATCACTGGGGAAACTACGATGGGTTGGCACCGATGTGGATAATGTGAGGAATCTGAGGGCGTACTCACTTATTTCCCCAATACATCCTCCCAGGTGGCCAGGGAAAGGCCAAAGCTACTGGATACTGACCCAGGGGGTGAATATGCAAGGGAGGACTACCAGGCTGGCGGAGACTTGGGAGTGGCGGTGAGACCCCCTTGGGTGAGACACGCTCTCCCCCATTTTCCTTTCACAAGGCGTCTGATATCTCCCAGGCCTTTATAGCCTATTGCCAATCCCTTCCCAATGTGCCCAGCAAAAAAAAACACACTCACACACACTTTGGTATCTGGACGAGGAAGGGACAAACTAGAACATACATCCTCCCTTTATTGACAAACACACTTCCATACACCAGTTTGGTACTGGGACGAGATGGAGGCAAGCAAGAGCAATGTGGAACTCACAAATCAGCAGTGACCAATCAGCCTGGCAGGTGGTTTAAAAATAAGGAAGAACAGACAAAATGGAGTCCCCTCTGGCGGCAGCCATGCAGTCAGCTTGGCAGGCAGTCGTGCAGTCAGCTGTGGATTCTGGGTGGTTGCCGTCCAGCGAACTGCTGGGCGAGCGCAGACTGCTCCGAGAAGGCGGCGTGGTAGATCGAGGGTTCGGGAACCCCCGCAACGATGCAGATTGTATGCAGCGGGAAGTGAGACTGAAAGAAGCTGGAAGCCTGCGGCAGACTACGGAGAGTGCTCCGATGTGACCAGGTGAAGCTTCCGTGTGAGTCCCAAGCTGCGAGAGAAGCATTGGAGGAATGAGCAAAGCCACGAAGAACCGCTGAGGCGATGAAACGAGGCACTGCACCAGAGATAGAGAGAAAGCGCGCTCAGGCAGCCCAGACACCTTTCTGGAGCACCGTAAGGTCAGACCGGCGAGTCAACCATGGAAGGGGGACACCGCGGCAGCAGGCAGGCAGGCAGGACAGACCTGTGAAACTATGAGTGCCAATTTGAGTGAAAAGCAAACACTTTTGAAAACTGATCTTAATGAAAGCAAGCACTTTTCCGACTTGGTTAGCTGCGTTTTAGGCTTTCCCCTTGACACCCAGTTAAGTGCACCCACACATGTGAGGTACCTTTTTCATCAGGACACCTGTGGGAACGCGGGAAGGTAGGCCATGTGGCATTTGCGGGGTGTTTCGGTGGGTGAGCAGAGGTCTGAAAATGTTGTTTTTTCAAAAAAGTTTGGACATTGCCGGGGATTGTGGATAATACATTCTGGTGCGATTCGTGCAAGGGAGACCTCTGTGGATTCCCACGGGTGTCCTCTTTTGGGAAATTCATGGTTGCCTTTTTTTCCTTGCTGGGTTCGACACCCTAGGCCCAAATCTGTAGGTTGCCCACATGAACAAAATGTGCTGTGCCGAATGGCTTGAGGTTACCAGTGGGTTAGCCTTTCCCTTTTGTGCCCAGGTAGGTGCACCCACACATGTGAGGTACAGTTTTTGTCGGGACACCTGTGGGAAGGTATGACGTCTGTTGTTGGCGACGTGTTTCGGTGAGTGGACAGAGGGAAATATCTCTGAAATTGTCTGGAAATAAACACAATTCTCAGACATTTCGCCCTGGCCACCTCCCGAAACACACAACTAGCAACACATGGCCTACCTTTCCGCCTCCCCACACGTGTCCCGATGAAAACCATACCTCACATGTGTGGGTGCACCTACGTAAGTGCAAAGGGGAAAGCCTAAAACAAGGCTATCCCCAAGTCTTAACCGACAGCTGAATTTCTCGATTTTTTTCTGAAGCAAATACCATACAGATATGGGCCTAGGGTGTCCAAGCCACCAAGGAAAACGGGGAACCCCATGCATTTCTGAAAAGAAGATACCTGTGGGAATCCAAAGATGTCTGACTTGCGCAAATCTCCCCAGAATGTATTACCCACAAGCCCCGCTCAAGGCCAGGGACATTACCACCGACTACGCTGGAGCTCTAGCGGGCCTGCGTTTCATCTTTTCCCCACCAGGGAGTCCCGGCAGTGTGCCAATACCTCCCCAAAGGAAAAATCTGTAATGCAGCCCAGCTGCAGCTCCAAGACGGTTGGAGGTAATGTCCCCGGCCTTGGACATCCATGTACCATGTGGGTGTACCGTCCCCTAAGCACAGCGGCAGCTCCAGGGAGCCCCGGCAGGATCCCCATTCCTCCCCGGAGGTGATATCTGTAAAGTAGCACAGCCAGAGTTGCAGTCTGGACTTGCAGACGGACAACCCACATGGGAGACATCCGCTGCCAGGGAAACACCAATGTTCTGCTGGCATGGGGGGCAATTTGTGGCCTGCCCCTGCAATTGTGTCGCAGCCCACCAAAATATCTGCCCAGACAGCCCATTCTCACCCACACCACTAACAATCCAGCCCCAGTCTCACCCACCCCACTGACAGTGGGCCCTAACCATAGAATAATAAAAAACAGTACTTGCATAATGTTGCAGCTGCTCGCTTAGAAAAAGCTGTAAACGAAACAAAAAACATGTTACCTACAGTCACCCCAGCAAAAACAAATCTACACTCATACTTTCCAATCATGCCCCCCTTGCAAGCCATCCCTGGTGGTCTACTGAACCTCACACCGCCAGTGAAAACACATTTGCCCCAGGGAGGGCTGCATGAGGTGCCCCCGCACACTCCATTTGGGGTGGGGGGAGAAGCCCACCCCAAAACGTCGGACGCGCCCCCCAATGGATGGGGCAGTTGGGATTGGGCACCATGGGGGCAGATTGGCACACCAATGTGCCCATCTGCGCCAAGGTAAGTTTGGTAAACAAAGAAAATAATTGAAAATGGTAGTCTGCACTTGGGGGGGGGGGGGGCTGAGGGACATCTTAAAACGCCAGAGAATTTTGTAATGTGAAGGAGGGTGCACCTCTCCAACCCCCACCAAATGGAGGGGTGGGGCTTCACATGTGCCCTCCCTGTGGGCAAATAAGGGGGGTGTTGTCATGCACTCCTCCCCGGGGTCAGATGTCCCTTCCTAGGAGCAGATATCTGCACCCAGGGAGGGCTGCATGACATGGCCCACTCTCCATTGTGGGAGGGGGCTAGAGGGCCACCACCCCTTTCCATTAGAAAATTCCCCGGCAGTTTGGGGTGCCCCACAGCCCCCCTAAAATGCGGTCTACCATTTTCACTTTTTTCCTTTGTTTACCCAACTCCCCTTGGTGCTGATGAGCACATTGGTGTGCCATTCTGCCCACAGGGTGCCCAAACCTACTACCCCACACATTGGGGGCCTGTTTGACACATTTTATGGTGGCCCTCTCCCCCTCACCCCAAATGGGTGGGGGGGGGCACCTCCCTGGGCCTCCTATGAACGGCCGCGTGAGGTACACCCCCACTCCATTTGGGGTGGGGGGGAGAGGGCCACCATAAAATGTGGTACAGCCCCCCCAGTGGGTGGGGCAGTAAGGTTAGGTCACCCTGGGGGCAGAATGGCTCATTTTGTTGCCCATCTGCGCCAAGGGGAGTTGGGTAAACAAAGGAAAAAATTGAAAATGGCAGGCTGCATTTTAGGGGGGAGGGGGCTCAGGGGCACCCTAAACCGCCAAGGAAATTTGTAATGTAGAGGGGGGTGCACAAATCCCTGGTGGTCTAGTGGGCATTGCTGGGCGCGGATCGAGCGCTCTGCGCCTGTCCGTGCCCAGCAATGCTTTCACAAAAGGTGTAGTTGGAATCCCCTTTCCAACAACACCTCCCTCGATCTCCGGCTTCAAATACAGCCAGAGATCGAGGGAGAGGGAGAAGGGCACTCGCCTCCTCTCTTTCACCGCGTCAGCCCGAAATGGCTGCCGCGGTGTAATTACTTTCATGTCACCGTGCATTACGCACGCTGACGTGAAACTGAAGGTAATCCAGCCGCCCGGACAGTGAGGAGGGACCTCCCCCTCACGTAAACCGGGTTTGGATTACAGTTTTGTGTGATCCCTGCTTTGCAGGGATCACACAAAACACAGTGCCTAAAAGGACGGAGGTAATCCCAAGGACGAGTTACCTCGTACTTGGCACTTAAGGGGTTAAAAGAAGCATCCTGACGAATTGCATTCTAGATGCTGCAGAAAGTAAAGTTGTTATTAAAGTGGAAGTTGCATTTTGGTTTTGAACATTATTTAGGATTACTATTGGTGCTGTTTTCTTTGTGGAACTTTGAAAAGGGAGCTTTTCATCCAATGAAGAATAAAATGTTACCTGTGGATTTTTGTTTGAACGATTTTATTTCGTTGCAACTTTTCAAGGACTTATTGAATGAAGCCTTTGTTTTTCTTTGAGAGAAATTGGACATTTCTGGAAAGGCGCAATCTGCCCAAAACAAGTGGAAGTCAACCAAGACCTTGATTGTTTGGTAATTTTTTATTTGTTATTGTTGCTTTACTTTGATTGTTGGGTTGTTTAGTATGAGGGTTAGTTTTGTGTATGCTAGGAGGTTTTCCCTTAGATCTTAGAATAGGTAGGGAATCTCCTGGTAGAGTAGGTTTAGTTGGGTTTATTTCTTTTAAAAATAAAATGACAGACCTTTAGAAAACTAAACAACTCAGTTGTGAGCCTCACATTACTTACCCCTTACAGGAGTCAAAAGTAGCTGTTGGTGTCAAGCTAACTAGGCTCTTCTAGGCCACAAGCAGGAGCGTAATACCTCCCAGCGCCCCTCAATTTTGAACCCTACTTTTACAAGCGTGGGTGAGATTCAGTTGCATTCAGTCTGAAGTGCATTCAGGTTTATCATGTTGGTGCTCTGTTTGAGTCTTTTGTGGTTTTGATGGCTGGCCCATTGTTAGTGCCCAAAGTGAGGTGGTGGTAAACCCATTTGTTCTCTATGCGCCGGAGAACAAATGTGTTTTCCTGTGCGCAAATAGTCGATTGTTGGAAAGGGCGAGTTTGCAGCATTGCTGATGTTTATCAGTCATTATTTCAAGGTTGCGTATAAAAAGAAAATCCAATTACGAGTGATGTGTTTAATAACAATAGGCCATCTGGGATCCTGGAATTGTAGCGTCTTCCTCGCATGCAAGAGAAGAATACTGTCTCTCCTGAGGAAATCATGGTTCATAGTGATAATTTCGAGAAAAAAAAGTTTCGAAAAACAAAGCTGTGACAGCCTATATTTAACATGGAAAGTGCATTTATTTCAAAACCAATCCGTCGACAATAGTCATGGACTGGTTTCATTTGAAATGCACATTTACATATTAAAAGTAGCATTTCAATGCTTTTTTTTTTAATAACTTTGCAACGTTAGATGGAGCTGTCCAGTGCTGGAAAAACAGCACTGGACAGCTCCATCTAACGTTTCAAAGTTTTTGTGTATATTGCCATATGAATTTTTTTTATAACTTTGAAACGTTAGATGAAGCTGTCCAGTGCTGTTTTTCAGCAATGGACAGCTCTATGTAATGTTTCAAGGTTTTAGTGTATATTGGGGGATAACCCCCCAGCCCCCGCAACCCTGGCCCCACCCTCCCACCACCCAACTCTAACCCAAGCCCCAACCCTAACCCATGTCGACAGCACTTTCAACATTTTTTCAAAGAAATTGTCATTCGAAAGAATGGCATTTCGACAAAATTCTAAAGTTTGCCATTCAAAACTTTTTCGTTCGTTAAAATGACAGGACACCGGGAACCATCACATCTCCCTGACAGCCATTTCCTCCAAGGTGATTCTCCCTCATAATACCACCCGAGGGTCAGGTAGCTGCGGCAGTTCCCTGGCCACATGGGAGGAGATTTTAAGCTGGGGATCAGTGAGGACTCCACAGGATTCATCACAATACCCCATCCATGCCCAATGCCATACTGTTATAACGCCACTCGTCCAACTAGGAAGTGTACTGCAGACCTTTTTGCAAGATCTGAAGGTAAACTGTCCAAATCTGACTTGCCTTTTAAGATTCCACATTCTCAGATTCTCCCTACAAGTCTTCCAGAGCTGACTTGGCCTTAAAGATCAGTGAGAACACTTAGCCAGACTTTACATGCAAAACAACAAGAATGGATTTCCATTCCCATAACTACAAGAATAAGGGGATGAGGAAAATGAGCCGAGTAATCCAGAGTAAAGAAGGCCAAGAGCACACGCTACGCTCTAGTTATTACACACGCAAACCTGTGGCCGTGAAATGTAAACAGCAGGAGCTGCTGACTTAGGTGTGCTGTTGACAGGAGAAGGCTGCTCGACTAGGTACGGACATAGACTGTGGGGCTGCAGAGAGTTCAGTGGAGCCAACCAAGAAAAGAAAAGCTCGCCTCAAAATAGAACATGCTGTAAGAACGCCAGAAGCCGATGCAGGGATCCTGGGTGTATACAGTTGTTGAGAGGCACCGTTTGCCTTACCGAAGCATGGAACCGCGAGAGGCAGAGAGGCAGAGGAACTGAGATGGCAAGACGGAAGGAAACGCTGAACCGCCACCGGCTTACCGCTGCAGAAACAGAGTATGCAAGAGCGGTTAGTCCACCCAAAGGAAGCAGGGACACCGGTGCATAGTGGCAGCCATGTCAAACCCGAATAACTTTTAATGAAGCAAATGAAGTACATGAAAGAGAAAGAGCAATTGAGAATTTATTTAAAAGGTAAAACAGAACAACAGTCGGAGACTTTCAAGTTTGTGAGTGTATGCAATACACATATAAGAGAAGCCCTGGCAGGATACTACAACAGGCAGATACAATATCAGATGAAGTAAACACAAGAGAATATCAAGTTTGCCAGTGTGTGCAGAACCCACATGAGAAAATCCCTGGCAGGAGAGTATACCAAGCAAATTAATGCTGCAAGGAAAAGATACTTTTGAGCAAGCCCTGGCAGGAAAGTATACCTGTCAGTTGCAAGTGTGTGTGCATTGTGAAGGCATCATGAAGCAAGACAGACAACGGATTCAAAGTTCAAAATAATCTGATTTATCATTGTAAATGTCAGGGTTGTAGAAGACCTAACTTTCCCTATGTTAAGGTGGGATTTCCCTACCTGAACAAAACTAAGGAAAGCCTGAGTCAAAGAGTTCAACTTAAGTCTGTGTGTCCAAAACCTATCCTTGCCCTCACAACTAAAGCTAAACACTGAGTAGGGATGTCAATAATCAAAGAAATAGTGATCAACCCAAAGTTCTGAGTTTCTTCCAGCTCTAGCTTGTTCTTCAGGTACCCTTCAATTCAATACGGTTCTACAAAAGTCTTAAGATTACCTTTCTCCAGTTCAAGGGAAAACAGTTCTGCACAATCCTCAGAGTTTCCTTCCCCAGGTTCCAAGTTCAACACAACTCTTGGTCAACCTGACCCTCTTTCTGAATGGCATTACCAGTTCACTTATAGTGCTTCTTCTTGGTTGTATTTCACAATGTCTTAGGGTTTCACAGTTTAGGGCTCACTGGTCTAGACACAGTTGTCAGACCACACAGTCCACCCATCACAGGTCACGCAACCAGGATCCCGAGGCTCATCGGCTTCCACAGGTTCTTCTGTACCTATCCTGTGCACATATTTACATTCACTTAGTTTCTCTTTCTCAGCCTCTTGGTTTTTATTGGCGGTTTAATGCACATTCTCCTGGTTTGCCTCTTGGCCTTACCATACCGTGTCACTCACCTCTAGCCAGACATTGGCCTTGCCGCACTGTATCCATTCATAAAAGTTCACTTTATGGTGGTCTAATAAATGCTGCACCGTTGTGTAACGCTCTTTCACACTTGCGCTCTTTTTCGTAGGCTACTTTCACTTGGGCACTTTCCTGTTTTAGCGTAGTTACTTGCTTTGCCCATTAACTTTTATGTCCATTTAGTGTTCAGAATGCTTCATTTCAAAGTTTCGCTCAGTTTCATATTCAGTATGTGCAATCCTGCTAAGTTGCTCATTTTCATTCAGTTTGATATTCAATATGCATAGTTCAGCTTAATTTCAAGTTTGTATTCGGTTCGATATAACTTTGCATACATGTGGTCAGCTAGGAGTGTTCCCACTTGTGAGTGTCCTCTTAAACCCGCCGGGCCTCACCATTCCTTTCTGGTGGCTCTCTCTGCTCTATGCTTCTCCGCGAGCCGAGCTTGCATGCCGGGTGTTGTCTTCTGCACACCAGCAATATCAGTGCTCCTACACAGACGCAGACGGCGTCTTCTCTCTTCTTACTTTCTCGCAGCTCTGGCTGCTTGCTTTCCAAGACAGAGGCTTCCACACATGTGGCAACTGCACAGCCCACTTGCCTTGGGCTCCACAAGCTCTCTGGGATGTCGCCCGGCGTCCTGGCTCCTTCAAAGGTTCCACCATGGCTGACTCCTCACGACACAGGTCCCCTGCTGGTCTCCCTGTTGCTCTCCTCGCTTGTTGCACAGGTCGCCCTTCATACACCTGCAACCCCTTGACCGATTGCAGGTGTGGATACCTAATTGGATCTGCCTGACTGTGATTAAAGGGACATGCATGACGTTGCAAATGCTCTCTCTGTGGGCATCTTCTTCCTTCCAGTGCTAGAGTGGTAAAAGGAAGGTTTAGTTTTCATTGATCTTAGTCACTTCTTCCTCGACCCAGTACTGTCGAAAGGTAAATGTGGAGAAATGAGGTAAGAGATTCTACAATAGCCCATAAAGGCGGGGGAGGGTTATTTTGGTCTTCCATAGGGAAAGGGGATACCATAATCTCGCCTGTTGGCACCCCACTCCCAATCCTCAAAGACCGTCCACCCATGTGATCCTCCCTCGCTTCTCCACCCCAAGGGCCAGGATCCAAAAGCAATGGCCTTTCACTGGCCACCTGAGAAGAGGATCCCGGGGGAGTAGGATTAAGAAGATCCTTGTGTTTCTCACAGCATATGAGAAAGCCCTGGTGGGAGAGTATACCAGGCAGGCAGGTGTTTGAGGCGGCCTCTTGGGCTATGTGCGAGGTGCGGCTTGACACATTGTAGGGTAATTTCCTTGGATTCCTCAGATCTCTGCGAATGCGAAACGTTTGAGCGAGCTGCGGCGTAGAGCAACGCTGCTTTTCTGCCACCCTGCTGTCTTTAGCTGTTCCCAGGTTACTACAGCGGACAAAGGACGATTTCTTGGCACAGGTATTGGCCGCCGCCGTTGGGCGGAACCTGGACTGCAGTGGTGCCCCTTGCAGTGTGTTTAGTGGACCCCGGAGCGCTACTGCTCTCACCGCTCGCAGCCATTGGTGAGCACTGTGAGAGTGAGGGTCGGAGCGACTAGCAATCTGCTACACCCAGCGCTTTTTAAAGTCATTTATTTTTATATTCTTTTTATTTCTTGATTTTACCTGAGAACCCTCTGGAGAGGTGGTGTTCAGAGTAGTGCTCAGGCTCCGTATCCACTGCCAGCGTCTATGTCTGCGCCTGTGAACTGTGCCGGTGAACCACTATGGACACGGAAATGGGGGAGGAACTGTGAGTGTGGACAGCGGAGCCCGGGAGTACGTGAACAGCGGAGAGATCGAGATGAGAGATCAGCGCTTGTCCACGTTCCCGGTGATCACAGTGGTTGGAGCAAAGTACAGCATCTTATATGGAAGCAGAGACGGCGGCGGTTGGAGCAGCTGGAGCGTAGGGTGCAGCTTTGCAGACTTATCAAGAGGAAGGGCAAACTGCTAATGTGTCTGACCTCCAATTTGCACCCGCTCCTGCACTGCCGACTCAGCGGCAGTTCTCAATTTGTGCCCCCACCCACAAGAGGATACCTCAAAGTAATTGTTACTTAGATAGTGATAACATTAATAATAGAACTAACAACAAAGAGATTGTGGGTGGGGACGAAACATCAGCCGATAAACAGTCAATAGAAAGCCAACCTGTCCCCCCCCATAGAGTCTGCAGTAGAGTCTGCACTGGAGAAAGATGCAAGGACAGCAATAGGTGTGAATAATAGAGCATCTACTCCAACTCCAAACACACAGGGAGATGAAAACATGGACAGGACATCCAGGAATATAAACATACCTATGTCTGAAGGTAAATTGGCAGGAGCAAAGATACCAAATACTGTTACCTCAGGAGTCTCAGAGACAAAAACCCTGGATCCAATGTGTATGGATATGCAGCTAACAGAAACGGCAAAACAGGCTAGATGGTGGCCGAATAGGAGTGCAAATGTACAAAAATGTTCAGCGGTACCTAGAACTGGAGGTAACTGGTGGGCGAGAAAGATGCTGACAGTTATCACAGAACGCTCAATTCAAAATGACTGAGCATCAAGAGCAGAATATTTGGAGACCGACAGGCCTTACTAGGTTAGGAGCACCAGATCTGTCATGCTAGAATCAAACCCTACACAGTAATGTGAAAGCAAACGTGTACGGTAATGGTGGGGCTGAAATATCTGATCAATTACTTCTGGAAAGTGCCTCTCAGGAACAAGGGGTGGTTATCAATTTATGCAGAACTATGCTAATAACCAAGCGGAAAATGACTTGCATAAAACACCCTCAATCTTTACCGTGCCCCAGGTAAGGCCAAGCAAACAACTGAATGTGCATCATATTGGTGAAACGGTGCATAGATCTTTGACATTAGACAAAAGATCTGTCGAGGGCTGTTTTGAGACATACAACTTATGCACAAATGATGAAAGGTATGCGCATTTACCACAGCCTACAGTGTGTTTTGTAAAAGGAACCAACACTGAAACTGAACCCCAAGATAACCCTCAAGGAGATAAGGAGGGGGTGGCAGACTTTACAACAATAAGAACTTTGACGTCTATTCTGGCCCCATTTATGAAGCTCTGAACAGACGGGAGACCGGATGAAACATCATGCCACCATGTTGGCTCTGCTTTATTCAAAAAATGATATTTGTTGAAGGTTTTTTGACGGCTATTCAGAAAGATCTTGACATGAGTATTGCGAATGTAGCAACGCTGATGCATACGATCCTGGACCCTTTGCTAATTGAAAAGGAAAAATGAAGAGCATCAAGAAAATTTGATATCCAAGACTTTAAAAATCAGATACCGGCAGTAGCAAAAATGAACAACCTAAATACTAAAGATCTAGATATCATTGTGGTGGACAACAATGATGATTGGATGGTAGGTTGTGAACCTCCAGCATTAAACAAAGATGAAAGACTCTCAGAAGGCGTCTTTGATCTGCCCAGAGAGAGAAACCCAGCAAATGAAACCAACATTGGGGGCTTGGATAACATAAGAAGCATCGAGGAATCTGATAAGTAAGATCAACCCAAAGCGGCAACCGTCCCCCTATTTAAGGTTATTAGTGTGGAGTAGGAACTTATAGCACAAAAAAGCGCAAGTGATATATGCACGATATTTAAGAGCCTAAAGACCACACAAAAGGTAACAAGTGCTAAGGATGACCGTACCATCACGAATGGCCCGAGATCTAAAAGTGGTGCAGATAAAAAGATGGGAGAAAAGAAACAAACTCTAAAAAAATAAGAAAAATGAGAAATCAGTCCGTAGGCAAAGAGTTGACTGTACCTTGAAAATTCATTAAAAGCTTGACTATTCCATCAAAGCTCACTAAGTCTACCTCGGGGGAACTTCAAAATTCACAATCTGAAACCCCAGTGGTAATAAAAGCTGGCTTAAACTCGCGAGAGAATATTGCGGTAACAAAAACTGTGGGTGAGCAGTTAAAAACGAATCGGGTGGTAGAGGAGGAAGGTGAGGAGTTAGAAGAGAAAATCGTAAACTTGGAAGACCTCTCCACTTATTCTATCATAGATGATAGCAGGAATGAGGAGCAATCCATAAAAAACTGATCAAGAAGCCCAAGAGGGGGAGATGGATTTAGAAATGACAAACATAAATCAGAAGCCAGAGTGGAGAGGGAAACCAACAGGCCCGCTAACCTCGAACACCACAATCCCCATGTCGATTCCCACAAAGAGTAATGCTATAGTGGGAGGGGTGCATCGAAATAATTCTAGCGTTACACGGCAAGAGGGAGGCCACTCGGAGCCTAAGGAGAAGGAAGCGATAGATTCAAATGTGAAAACAAAATAAACTACCTCCTCCCTAAATCGGGAAGGGGAGGCTGTAGAGGCCAATTCGAATGATCACCAGGCTGCTAATGAAGAGTTACAACCAATCTTGTATGTAGTTGAAAAGACGCCGGTGATCAAACAAAGGGAACCATATGCAATTTCTCCCCTTAAATTGGCAAAACCACTGGGTAGAACTGTTAGGCAGAAACCTGTGCAGTTCCCTTAGGGACCACTGCAAAAGATTTAGGACTACAGATGGTTGGCAGTAAACCCAATTGGTAGCAGTCTGTACCACCCAGATTTACCTGGTAGCTGTGGCTGAGCAGTCAGACTTCTCTCAAGATGAGTTAGGCCGTATATAGAGTATACACAATAGGTACAGAGATACAGTAGCACAAGCAAACACTGACCAGAGCTTTGGTGTAAAAGTATATAATTATTTATTTAAAAACCCACTTGTAAAATTACACTAGCACACAAAGAGGTAAGTAAATTCAACACACAGACACTATTATATATACACAACCCTGAGTACTTATTAGACAAGTCTTAATGAGAAACACCACTTATTTTCAGACAGAGGTAAGCGCTTAACATAAGATGGCACTCTAATAAGTTCTTTAAAAAGGGAGGGAAAAAGGCAGAGTTATGAAAGCACACAAATCTTAATACTTTTCAAAGAACCACAGTGAGGCAGGTTAGGCAAAGTCTACTGGGGAGCAAGGAAGTTCATATGCCAGGCCCACTCTTAGAGAGAGCAAGCAAAATGTGTCCAGGATCACACAGTGGGGTTATGCCCAAAGAGTCTTTGTAAATCGTTCACAAAAGATTGAGATCAAGTCAGGAAAAGTTAGTTAACAGGCCCCAGGCTAACCCAGGTTAGAAAGTCGAGGATTTATTGTCACCCCGAACGATCTGTCGCAAGGGAAGCCAGGCGGGACACAGTACCTGAAAATGGGAAGAACGCTCCAGCGGGGGGGAGTTGTTGTTCCTGGCAGCAGGTGCAAGTCGGTGTTTCGTCCAGAGGAAGAGGAGGTCTTGACGTGGAGGAAAGCTGAAGGTCGTTGCATTGCCAGGGAAGAAACCAGCCGCAGAGTTTCCCGGTTACAAGGTACCACCCTTTTCTTCGCGGTAGTGGTAAACTGTGGTATTCCGGTTGCCGGGGTGCTTGGCACGGGCAAGGCGGCCACAAGATGGTCCAGGAAGGCGAAAAGACGGGCAAACTGGTTATCCCCACCAGTCAAAGGAAGAAGACTCTAAGCAGCCATGGGCTTCGCCGCCAAAATGTATAACATCAGGGACAGTAGGCACACCGGTCTGGTGCCCTTGTATAGTTGCCATGCCTCAGAGTACATGCCTACCGTCTTTACCCTAGCCATAGGTTTCGTGTAAATCAGGCGCACCCATGTCCTGAACGGGCCTATCCCCATCTTCCCGATTGTGGCATACAACCAGTCCCATTGCACTGAGTCAAATGCCTTAGTTGCGTTCAAAGACGCCACAGCACATTGTGAAGGACAGCCGCCTGCTGTGCTATATATCACATGGTGAAGCCGTCTTAGGTTATCTGAGATGTTCCTCCCTGGCACATACCCTGTCTGATCTGGATGGATGAGTGTGTGTATGACCCGACGGAGCCTATTGGCCAAATTAGCTGTGAGGATCTTGCTATCCTGGTTGAGTTAGGATAGGGGCCTATATGAGCCGCTGTCCATGCTTATCTTATCTCGTTTAAGCAGTGGTACTACCAGGGCCTCTCATGCTCCCTGGCAGGATGCCATCTTCAAAAGACTCATTACACACCTTGGCCAGCAACGGCTCCAGTGTGTCAGCGGAGGCTTTGTAAAATTTGCCTGGGAGACCATTTGTCCCTGTTGCCTTTCCCATGTGCAGGGCTCTTAAGGTGGCCACCCCTATTCCATTGTTATGGGTGCCTCTAATGACTCCGCCTGGGGACCATTCAGTTTGGGTAGATCTATCTGGGCAAGAACATCCTGTATGCCTTCCTCCCTCCCGCCCTGGGGGGCTGCATATAATGCCTTTTAGTATTCTGAGAACACCACTTTTATCCCTGCCTGGGTGTTCACTACTTTCATACCTGCATCCCTAATGGAGCAAATCAGAGACCTGATGGTCTCATGCTTACACAGCCACGCCAGTGTCTGCCCAGGTTTATCACCTAATGCATGACTCCTCCAAGTATTTTGCATAATAAAATTTCCCAAGTGTGTCCCACTGTGCTAGACCTGTCTGTCTCAATGCGATTATCTCTTCCACGTGTTCCTTGTCTGTCGGAGCCACCTCCTCCCTCCTTTTCAATTCCCTCTCCGTCTTCTCCAGTTCCCTCATCAGGACCTTCTGTACTCCTCCGATCCTACCATCATCACAACTCTGATAACCACTTTGTACGCTTCCCACACTGTACCCACCTTCTGTATGCTCCCCTAATTCATTGTGATGTATTCTACAGTGCTCTTTCTGACGTGCTCCGAGAATGAGCTATCCTGTAGTTCTTCACTCCGCAGCTTCCATGTAGGAATCGGCGGCCTTGGGGCTAAAACCTTCCACCTTGCCACTAATGGTGAATGATCCGATAATATTCTGTCTAAGTACTCCGCTCCCGAGAATTCGGCTCCACCTTCCGCACCCGTGAACATATAGTCTATCCTGGTATACACTTTGTGTGGCGCTGAGTAGTGGGAATAGCCTGTCCTCTCCCCGTGTTCAGCCCTCCATAGGTCGTGCAGCTTGAGGTGTTCCACCAGTGAGTTCAAAACCTTGACTTGGCGGGTAGGGGGGCTTGGTCGCCCATGTTTGGTGTCAGATCTATCTATGACTGGGTCCCTCGTACAGTTAGTCCCCGTGTTAGGCAGAAACCTGTGCAGTTCCCTTAGGGACCACTGCAAAAGGCAAGCCTTAGGACTACAGGCGTTGGCAGTAAACCCAATTGGTAGCAGTCTATACCACCCAGATTTACTTGGTAGCTGTGGCTGAGCAGCCAGACTTCTCTCAGGAAGAGTTAGACAGTATATAGAGTATACAAAATAGGTACAAAGATACAGTAGTACAAGCAAACACTGACCAGAGCTTTGGTATAAAAGTATATAATTATTTATTTAAACACACACTTGTAAAATACACTAACACGGCAAGCAAGTTCAAACACAGTCACTATCAATATATATACTTCCCTGATTACTTATTGAACAAGTCTTAGTTAAAACACCACTTATTTGCAGACAGAGGTGAGCGCTTAACCTAAGATGGCACTCCAATAAGTTAGTTAAAAAGGGAGGGAAAAGGCAGAGTTAGGAAAGCACACAATACCAACACTTTTAAAAGAACCACAGCAAGTCAGGAAAGGCAGAGTCTACTGTAGAGCAAGAAAGTTCATAGGCCAGGCCCACTCTTGGAGAGAGCCAGGCGGAAGGTGTCCAAGATCACACAGTTGAATTATACTTTAAAGGTCTTTGCAGATAGTTCAAAGAAGAGTTGGATCAGTTCAGGGAAAGTTAGTCAACAGGTCCCAGGATAGAGAGTCAAGGATTTACGGGACACCTTGGAACAGTCTGTTGCAAGGGAGACCAGGCGGGACACAGTACCTGAGATGGTGAGAAAGCTCCAGCGAGGGCAGTTGTTCCTGGCAGCTGGTGCAAGTCAGTGCTTCGTCCAGGGGAAGAGAAGATCTCGACGTGGAGGAAAGCTGGAGGTCGTTGCACTGCCAGGGAAGAAACCAGCCGCAGAGTTTCCCGGTTAAAAGGTACTACCCTTTTATTCACGGTAGTGTTGAAGCGTGGCTATCCGGCCGCTGGGGTGCTTGGCACGGGCGATTCGACCACGAGACGATCCAGGAAGGCGAAAAAGAGGGCAAACTGGGTATCCCCACCAGTTCAGAGGAAGAAGACTCTCCGGGATGAAGATCTTGTCTGTCGTCGGGAAGTGGTGAGGCGGTTCAGCAGGGCTCCACCGGTGGTGTCGTCGTTGCAGGTCGGCTCAGCTTCTCCCTCTTTGGATTCTTTGGTCCTGTGGCGACTTCTGAAGTTCCAGTCCCCAAAGCCCTGCTTTTATGCAGAAAACCCCCATTCATCAGTCCTAGCTGTCACTCAAACATGCTAAGTGGTGAGCCGGGCGGCTCACCACTGGGCCAATCACACAAGAGTGCGACTTGAGTTGCCGAGGCAACTCAGTCCAGGGTGCCTAAACCCCCCCCTCCCACACATCCTGTACACCCGGACAGAGTGGCACCACTTTTGGAGGCTTCTGTGCAGAAGCCTGCCAAAAAGTGGAACAAAGGGCTCGACTTGGGTTAGAGTTACAAAAGCGAACACAGACGCCATTTTGGCACCGAGTTCTGACAAAAAATCCCAACCGGTGAATTAATATTAATTTTATAAACATCCGGTATGTTTGAGGCTATGCTAAAAAGTGGTAGCCTCGAACAATGGGAAAATCCCATAGGAATATATTTGCGGTTGAATATAAAAAGTAGTATCCACTGCCACCAGCCAAAACTTGATCGGGGGGGACTGGACAGTGCCCCCTCGAACAACAGACACAGGGCAATCAAATTGCCCCTACCAGTACATCCACAATATGATGGTTTGTACTGGTTCTGTTCACAATTTAGGACTAGTAAAGCCAATGGTGACTTTACATGCCCTGGGAGACAGTAGTCAGTCCCACGGTGCACAGTCTATGTTTATGGGTCACTATGACACCCCTGTGTTACTGCACGGAGGGTGCTGTGTAACACACATACCAAAAACACATGAAGCCCTATGGAATTAAACACCCCATAGCCCATAAAACATATTACAAAGTCAAAGGATATCTCAAATCATGTCTAAGAGTGGGAGAAAAAGAGTCTCACTCTTAGCAGGAGAAAAAAATAAACCCCAAAAATCCAGCAAAGCTGCTGGGGGACTCGCTAGGTTTGGGTAATTAGCCTATACAGAGAATTCCACCTAACACCCCACCCCAAATAAAGGTGCCACTTCTGTATGGGCCCAACCTCACATACAGTGATCTTAGGAACACTGTTGGATCGGGGCGTAGGTGCTGATGATGCAAACCTCACGGTTTTCTAACAGCCCATGTATCATGGCCATCCTGCCCTCGTTGTCAGTCTTCACCGTCAGCATCTTGAATGGTATGTTGGGGGTTAGCCAAATGAGGACCCCTCTAGCGTATGTCGAATATGTGGAGCCCACCCAGTACTCCCCACGCCCTCCCCAAGTTCGTCTGTTTCTGCCCATCCAGGTGTGTTTCCTGTAAAAGCGCTATCCCCACTTTGTTTCCGAATATACATGCTCACTCTCTAGCGTTTCACATAGTTAAGTCTTCTGATGTTCCAAGTCATGAGTCTGATCGTGTCCGACATCATGGCTCATGTCAAGGATGTCAGTGAGGCTGCCAACCCGTGGCCAGCCTCAATAGGAGTTTGATGCAGTCTACAATTGACTTCAGCAGGCTCGCCTTAACCATCCCCCCCCTCCCATCCCCTACACAACACGCAACAAACCTAACTTGTCCCTCTGTGCAACGCATGCTGGGAACACCCTGTTTCCGCTCCATTCCAACTGCTCACAAGACTAGTGTCCTGGTGCCCTACGGGCGGGCCCTCTACTTTGGCCCTTAACTACCTAAGGGGGGTGTCGGGTGCGCGTTGGCATACCCTCTATTGGGTGACTGCAATTCTCTGACTTGCTCCCACTATTGTAACTTATCACATCTAATCATCACATGCAATCATCTCATTAAATGGCCAAGTTAAGTGTTGCGCCTCTGTCAGCTTCCCTGCTCAAATGTTTGCAATGCTGCGTCATACCACACCTAATGGGTTTGTCCTGCTCCTTGGTCGGGGATCCGGTTCGTCTAGTAACTGTGTCCTATCCATCCATTCTTGCGTTTCGTCCGGAGATTCGAAGAAGAGGGCTTTGCCATTGTGGATCACTTTCTGTCTCGCTGTGTATATCGGCATGTAATTGAGTCCTGCTTTCCGTAACCTGGCCTTCGTAGAGATGAACTGTGCTCTCAGTTTCTGAACTTGGAACGTATAGTTAGGGTACACTGCTATTCTGGTAGAGTCTCTGTATAGTTCCCCCTGCTCTGGAAAAAGCTAAAAACAAATCTCCCTAGAGAGGATGGACTAGAGCATGCTACTCAGGAGGATGAAATCGATCTTCGTGCACGAGATGTCGTTGGATTTGGGGCTGATTTTCCGGTTTTATCCAGAATTCTAGAACTGCTAGATAAGGGCCATGAGCAAAAACACTGCAAATTGGGGAATTTAAGAGCAACAATGGCAGACCTCTTATGTAAAATGAACAAAGTGGAGGGATTGTCATTTACCCAGGAGGTAGACCCTACATCTACAGGACAAACAAAGAACCAATCGTCCTGTAATAAGATAAAGTACTGCAAGGAGTGACAAAAGAAAAGAGTAATTTGGAGTTGGGGAATGGGAATGCCATTTATGAGGAGAAATTGGCTTCAGGAATGCCAATAATTATGGGATGGGAAAGCAATGTTGCAATTAATGGTAGAACCCGTTTAAACCAAGCATTCATGCTTAAAACATTCCAAGCGATTCCCCCTCTAAGAACCCTACGCTCTGATGATATAGAATGGATTTGCCTCGCTACAAACTATAATCATCACATGGTATGTGGTTTCCAGTCTATGATCATCATGATGATGGTATGGGAACAGAGGGAAAACTTTGCCGCTATAGGTCTTGTCCTTTACATTTTCCAGAATGAAAATGATGCTGAGATGTTCCTGGTAACACCCCTTGAAAATGAGAGCATAAAAAGTGAGGCAATGCTAAATGGTCCCCAGCTAAATATAAATGCGGACACAATCAAGCAAATACTTGCATTAGCGGCTGCGCTCAGCGGTATCACGCCTGTAGCAAGTGGAACTGTAATTCCACCTGCAAAGGGAAACTCTGATACATTAGCGTAACGAGGAACCCTTTACTATGTCATGGAACAGTTGTGGGCTAACACATTTTTTACGTTGGCTTGGTAAGAATGATTTAAAAAATGGCCCTGAGGTTGTTATTCTTCAAGAGACCATGCACACAGCACACTTTGATATTGCAGGTTATGGTTGTTACACCCAGCCGGCCACTAAAAGATTAAAGGGGCAACCTTCTGGGGGGTTTAGCAGTGCTGGTCAATAATGCATGTAAATTTGATTCAGTATTACTCTGAGGATGCGGCTGTGATGGCAATACAACTAAACCCTCAGCAACCAACGGATTTAGTTATAGTAATTCTATGCGTATATTGGAATAGGTTATCTACTTCTTGGGAGCAAATGGTGAACACGCTAGATGTATTACTTGAAGGCATATTTGTCAGAAATAATCAAGTGGGGATTGTAATAGGATGTGATTTCAACTCCACTTGCTATAAAACCAATGCATTAATGAGTCTGTGTAACAAAAAGGTTGCGCTGACGCCTAAGAAAGGTCAGAAGTGGGTGAGATGCCTTTTAGGATGGGATATTCAGCTGGTCCCGCCATTATCGAGCCCTTGTCATTCAACTTGGAGGCGAGGTGGTCTCAGTTCTTATATAGACCATTTCTTTATATCAAGATCCATTCTCAATGGTTGTGAGCCAGTGCGAATTACGGACTGCGGTTTCGGGGACCGCTCCGCTATCTCTATAGAATGGAGTATTTCCAACTGGCGACTTGTCTCAGATTCGACGCTTCAACTAATAGTGATTGAGAGACCTGGACTCTCCATTAGATGGAATCCGTCTACTTGTAGGAGACTTATGAATCATATCAGAGAGGCTCCTCTTTTTGTATATAATGGGCAGTATTATACTGGTGTGGATATGGAGATGGAGAGGCAAATCAGTAGTTGTATTCGCATGCATTTAATGAACATTGCCAGGGCACCAAGTCGATTCTCACTCACTAAGGAATATAGACACGCCTTCAATTTACGAATTCATCAACTAAAAATAAATAAAAATGCTAAACTACGACATTTGGTTAAATTGGAACTGGGTTCTGACTTGTATAGTGTTGAAAAAAATCGTATTACTCTGCTATACAAAAATCAGATCAAAGAACTTAGATATGACATCACTCTTAAAGATAATCAGCGCATGATGTATAATATCCTAGCGCATGATTCAAGAAAGATCTGGACTCTTCTCAGAACTCCAAATACCCAGATCAAAGATCAGAATGAACCAGCTATTCTAGCCTCCACTTGGGTACACTATATCACAAAGAAATTTGAACTTCCACAAATGTTTCACATGGAACGAATCCATGATTATTCAGAACTAATTCTTGAGTGTGTCCCTGGTCTATGGAGGATATTGTTGATGCGATAGCTAAATTAAAGTATTCCACAGCATCTGGCCCCAATGGGATCCCTCTCTGTCTAATAAAAATGAACCTGCACTTATGGGCATGGATCCTAAAAAACAAATTTGACAATATATTTGCCACCAAACAGATTCCACGCTCTTGGTGTTCAGCAATTATTGTTCCCATTTATAAAAAAAGGCAGCATTAATGATCCATCGAACTTTAGACAAATTGCGCTAACTGATGCCTCCTCCAAGGTCTTTTCCCAATTAATCCTAAAAGAATTACAGCATTTTCTTTACAACGAAAATACCCTATCTAAATTTCAAATAGGGTTCCGGAAATCTATGGGTTGCCCACTGAACGCTACTATTGTTTCTCATTTGCAGTGTCAAACAAAACTAAGGATGTATGGTCAGTATATATGGCGCCACTCGATTTGAGTGCAGCATTTGACACTGTGATAAGAGAAAAGTTGTGGAATAAAATGATCCGAATTGGAATCCCGGTGAGTCTAGTAGCACTAATTGCACTTTTGCACTCGAGGACCAACTATAGGGTCCGTCTGAATAAACTTGGTACACTAACAGAACCTATCCAAACTGAACTTGGGCTAAAGCAGGGCTGCTCTTTAGCAGTAGTATTATTCAATTTGTACACCTCGGATCTTGATTGGTACTGGAAGGATTTAACAATTTATCCCGCGTGTTTAGCCCATCTTGGATTAAATTGTATCAGTTTTGCGGATAATTTGCTATTGTTGGATAGAACTCTGCTTGGATTGCAGAACAAATTGAATTCTTTCTATGACTTTGCTGAATCCGTTAACTTGAAGGTAAATCGGGCAAAATCGCAGATTATCATCTTTTCTGATGGGAAGAAAAAAATACAAAAATGTAATTGGTTTACTAGAATGGTGGACCTTCAAGTGGTGAAGGGAGTCAGATATCTGGGATACACCTTAACGGATCAGAACTCAAAGAAATGGTGGAACGAGTTGCTATGTGAAAAACTGCCCAGATGTGTTTCATTTATCGAAAATATTGCACCTTGTCTGTACTCCCAATTATTCAATATTAGCTGGTAAAAATTGAACCATGTGTTCTGTATATTTTTGATATCTGTACTGCAGAGATTGATGACCTGTTAGACATTGCTCAGGGGAAATTGTGGAAAAAGGTATTAGGGCTGGCAAACTCAATTCCTAACGATATAATCCGACATCAACTAGGACTTTTACCTCTTTCATCCAAAAGGAATTGGAGGTTGTTGAATAATTATAGTAAGATGTTATCTCCTCTGAAAAAATTCGCTCTGAGGATTTGAATATCATGATTGCCTCAGGGTCATTACCCTCTCTATCTAAATTCATTTAAAAAATTGATGAAATCTTAGAATGAATTGCTGTATCTTAAGAAGATCTTAAAGCTTGCTTACCCTCCCAACAAGTGAAAATTTCATTTTTGAGCTGGTGTCTCCAGTCAGATTGAATTTCCTGGATTGGCTGCAAGGGGTTTATATTTGCGCTTTAGATTAAACCACTTTTGAACCAATGATCATGTACAAAATTGGACTATACATAAGGAAAGTTGGTATCCGAAGCGGTGAATGTCGGTTCTGCAGTGTCCCAAACATGGTTGAGACCCTGAAACATTTGTTGATATTCTGCACTAATTTTGAGCTGCTGAGAATAAAGGAATTTCGCGTTACTGGTATTCAGGATCAGATATTTCCAGGAGCACATTATGGAACAAATGTATGTGGGGAAATGGTATCAATTTAGTTATCAGACTAACTAAAATCCTTGAAGTGATCACAGAACAGTTACTGCTAGTCAGTGTATAAATTAAGAAAAGCTTTACTATTCTATGCTGCGAAATTGAGTGAAGATTTATCCATAAATAAGATAATGTTCTTGATTAACACTTTAATTTATACTTATTAACTTTTGTAAAGTAGTTTTTTCTTTTTTTAATAGCCTGGTTTTTAAG
The DNA here is from genome assembly GCF_040938575.1 of Ambystoma mexicanum. NCBI lineage: Eukaryota > Metazoa > Chordata > Amphibia > Caudata > Ambystomatidae > Ambystoma > Ambystoma mexicanum. The sequence goes on along the minus strand of NC_090937.1, from coordinate 196,948,798 downwards.
AAAAGCTCTATATACATAATTCTGTTTTAATAATTATGAAAATGTGAATGAAATCTTTTATTTATATTTTCTATTTGTGTCTTAAAATTGTAAAGGTTATTTGATGAACCAAACACAATTAAAAATCTTGATCCTTATCATTGAGCGCCTTGGCGGGGCGCCCAGGGGCGGTCTACTGATGAGGGAGCGGTGCACACTTTGTATTGTGAATCCCTGGGAGAGATCGCCCGCACCAATCTCCTGTAGCAGTAGGTTTTCCACATAGGTTGTCGGGTCTGCTCCTTCAATCCCTTCTGGCAAGCCAATGATGCGTATATTATTCCTGCATGCACAGCCTTCTGCCTCTTCCGCCCTGTCCTCCAATAGCTTCACTTTTTGTATGAGGACATCTACATCTTTCGTTGTCTGCACTTTGTCTTGTTTTCCTTCACCTGCTCCTCTAACTTGCTTGTGCGGTCCACAATCATCCAGACGTCCTGGTGTAACAGTGCCACATCAATTGCCACAGCATCTATCTTGCCCTCCAGTGTGGATTGCAGTACCCCTATCGCTTCCAGTATCTGTCTGTTTCCTGGTTCTGATGTGTGCGGGGTAGACTGCTGTTTCTTCGGCTCGTCATCTTTTTCATTCTGGGATGTTGGACCTGATTTGAAGGTTTCAAGTGTTGTTTGCTTATTCTTGGCTTTGCCCCCCCCCTTTAGACGCCATGATCCTCCTGCAATCCGGGAGGTGCCCCCCCTTCCGGTATTCTGTGGGAATTTCTTTCACAGGGGTACCCCAGATCAGCTCTTGCAATGCCTGTAGTGCTTGTGGCTCAGTTATGTCCTGGTGTATAGCCACAGAGAAGTGCTTTGCCATCGCTACCTTACTGTGAAGCGTTACTTTAGTGGTGGTGCAGTATGGGTCGCTGCTCTCGTGTCTAGGGAGTGCTGACTGAAGGGGCTCCAGCTGCACTATTTTTGAGCAGGCATGGATGTATTAAGCAACTCACACAGCACCCCGCTACGCCTGCCTAGGGTGTGCCCCTAGGGCCAGCGGCTCTTAGGCTACAAGGGGGGGCAAGGGCACACCTCCAGACGGCAGTAGTGTGTCACCCAGTGCTCCAGATAAGATTTTGAGGTGGGAGTATTTTACTCCCTATTTTTAAACTTTGAGAGTAAATGTGATTTTAAGAGAGTAAAAATACTTTTCTCCTTTGTAAGAGAGTAAAATGTTTGTGACATCCAGCCGACGTGTGCAAAAACTGTATGGAAATCATTACTATGTGGCAGCATTTTGCATTGTGACAGAATGCACCTTACATTATTTCTCGAAGGTCTGCCCATTTGATCTCCCTTGTATATATTTAAATGTTGAAAACACAAAAACCTAGCCAATTACATTGTAACGCAAGCATGAGGTAGCAGAAATGTCTGTTGATGTTTAATGAAAGCCTGTATTTCCTGGAGCTATTGCTACCTAATGTTATGCCAATGTTATGATAGAACTGTGCAGAGAGGCAAGGACCCCATGCTAGAATCTATACCGAATCTCATGGTCAAATGGTTACTTATATAGCGCATTCGGCAAAGCACTGTATATAGAACATGTATTTCAAAATGATTACCAAACCAAAGTCGGTACTCCTTTATCGACTTTGAAAGGGTGAAAGGCTGAGTTGGCCTTGTCGGGATGCGAACCTGCAACCTACAGATCACGCACAGATTGCAGCAACGAGGGCTCAACCAGCTGAGCTATCTTATTGGCCAACATCCTTCAGAGGTTGGTAAACTGAGTATCGACTGAGGTATAATAAACACAGTGCCTAGATAATGGATGAACCATGTATGTAGCGCTAAATTAAGTTAAATACCTATCTGGATTATCACACGGACAGGTTTTGCCGAATTTCTATTTCAATTACAAACGTAACTTAATTTGTTTGTTTTTTAACAGCTCTTGCACTTCCTGGAGAGTCAGGTTTTGGATGTTTTAATCGTAGTCTTGAAGATTTGAGTGGGTATAGCACCTGTGATTGGTGTAATGACAATCAGCCACCCTTGAGCAAAAACTCTGCTGCCACTGACCATTTACAGTAATGTACCCCATTGACTGCAAGGTTGAATGGATTTAAACTAGACCATGCATACTCATTTTACACACCGTTTTTATAATTGGAGTGTAAATTAAAGTAGAAGTGTAAGAATTATCTGCCCCTGCATGATTATGCACACAGCACAGGAACTCTGAAAAATACAATTGTGCAATACTTGGTTGCTTTCACTGGGGAAAAAAGCCTAATTTGTAACGAAAGATAAATTCTCAATTGCATCTTAGTTTTCCATCTTATTAATTATACAATCCAAAAATGCTAGGAAAATATGGACAGTGCTTCTGTTTTTTAGATGAGCATCTACACACAACACAGCAGATGCTAAATGGAAAGAAACCATTCCTTTTATCACAATGTGAAGTTTCTTTTTTTTTAAAGGCTGCAGAGAAGCTTTTCGCCGTGGCTTGCATTTACATCCATGTAGATGAAAATCAAACAAAGCGTTCTGGTTTCTGTTAAGTAACCTGACCTTTGCACAGCCCTGTGCTCTAAACTTGTGTGTAAATGTACACAGGAAAATAATAAAGCTGTCGTATTTACAAGATTTACATGTGTGAAAAGGCCTGTAACGCATCTTATCTGAAGGCCTGGTCACCTGAGCGAGTAATTCCCCCTAGACTATTCCTGTTTATTTTGGGGTACCAAGGCTCTATTCTTGTTTCTCTTTTCTTCTCTTTACACCAATCCCTTACCTTCTATTTCCTCATTTGATCTCGATCACCACTTCTCCACAATGCGTCTCAAATGTTTTCTTTTTCTGCTTTCACTTAGTCTCTTCACGTCACTCTTTCTGCTTGTTTACTTGCTGCTCATACCTGGATCTCTAATTATCTCCATGTTAATCTCTCTAAAATGCAGGTTCTTTTCTCTCCTTATTTGTCCCCTCGCCTTTGTCTCCATCGAGGCTGGGAGATAGCTCAGGGGCAACACACTCGTCTTGGAAGCAAGACGATGTGGAGCAACACAGGTTTGATCCCAGGGTCCGCACTTAGAAACCCATGGGTATTAAGCGCGTTATAAATAACACATTACAATTACAATCTCTTTCCCTACATCTATTTTCCAATTGACACCTTCCACACATTTCTACTGTTGCTTGGACATTCCATTTTCAATAGTTTTACATCTGGAATGCACTTCCCTTTTTCTCTTTTCATGCCACTTCTGATTATCTGATTACTGTTGTAGTCTTTTCTCGCCTTGACTAGTGCTATATAGAAACTAGTGCTGTAGAAACCAATACAAATATGATGACAAGAACTATAGTTGTCACTCCCATGATTTACAGGTCGGCGCCCTGAAGTTACAAGTAGCCAGATAACATTTTTACAGTCTGTCAACCTGGGGAAAAAGTGGGTGTTTGCACATGCATCTAGTTTAACCATTCTAGTTTCGGAGAAGAGCAAGAGCACCCGATTTCAATCCCCAGATCAACATATAAATACCACAGATGAACAAGTTACTTACCAACTGTAACGTTCTTTCAACTGGATGATCCTCCCACGTATTCCTCATCTTGTGATAATTCGTTATCTCCAGCTTTGCTGCTTCGGAAAAAAAAAATCTCGGCAGAGGGTGCTGTGCTTGAGGCCGTGGCGTCGATTGTCCCTCGATGGACTCCATACTCTGTCGACGTCACCGATGGTATAAATAGCTCGAGCCACGCCCGTTGCTTCAGTTCTGTTTTTTCGATGAAATATATATATAGGAGTAACACCCAGGCTTGCCCCCTGACCGATACATTCTTCGTGAGAGGAAAGTGTAAGAAAACGTAAAACTGTACTGTGGGGTAGGATGGGAGGGTCGATGAGGAATACGTGGGAGGAACATCCAGTCGAAAGTGCGTTACAGTTGGTAAGTAACTTGTTCTTCGAATGGATTGTGTCCTCCCACGTATTCCTCATCTTGTGATAGGCACCCATAGCAGTATCAATTTTGGAGGCGGGAGTACTAATTTCAGTTTTCGTGGACAGACTGCAGAACTGCCTTGGCAAATAAAGCCTCATTAGAGGAGGCAGTATCCAAACAATAATGTTTAACAAAAGTATGCATTGTTTTCCAGGTTGCAGCTGCACAAATGTCTGCTGCCGGGACTCCCCTCTTTAGAGCCGCAGAAGTAGCCATTCCCCTTGTAGAATGGGCACGAAGCCCATCTTGTGGTTCTTTTCCCGCTAATCTGTAGCATTCACCTATGGCTAATATGATCCAGCGGGAAATGGTCTGTTTGTTACAGATAAGCCTAATTTATGACCAGTATAACCCACAAATAGTTGGTCATCTTGTCTCAATTTAGCCATCCATGAGATGTAAAAACTAAGAGCCCTCTTGGGATCTAGTCTGTGTAATCTCTCCTCTTCCTTGCCCAGATGAGGAGGAGGATAAAAAGTTGGTAGTACTATTTTTTGTGACAAATGGAAGTCTGAGACTACTTTTGGCAAGAATGAAGGTTTAACTTTAAGGACTCCTTATAAAAAATAGTATATGGTGGTTTGCATGAGAGAGCCTGAAGTTCGCTAACCCTGCGGGCTGATGATAGGGCCACAAGAAGGAAAGTTTTTAAAGTTAAAAGCCTCAATGGACATGAATGCAGAGGCTCAAAGGGTATGCACGTCAAGAATTTTAGTACTAAATTTAAATACCAAGTTGGTACATGACAAGGTACTGGAGGGTATACATTAGTAAGCCCTTTTAAGAATTGAATTATTAACGGTATTTTGAAATATGAAACCTCTTCCGAGGAGCGCTTGAAAATGGACAGCGCAGCAAGGTATCCTTTGATTGTTCCTATCTGGAGCCCCAGATTAGCTAGATGTAGCAGAAAAGAAAGCACCATTTGGGTGCCACACTGAAAAGGGTCCACATCTTTGTCTTTGCACCAGTTACTAAACCTGTTCCAGAGACATCGGTACAAAGATTTTGTTGCTGGTCTTCTGGCCGAAAGCAAGATTTCCATTACGTCATCTGGAAGATCCCAATCCTTGTATCTCAACCTCTCAGAAGCCATGCGTGAAGGTTGAGTGTCTTGACCTCTGAATGGAGAACCCGACCTTCCTCTTGCGAGAGAAGATCCTCTTTGCGGAAGACGTATTGGAGGGCAGATGGACATGTCTAGAAGGTCCGGGTACCACGTTCTCCTGGCCCAATCCGGGGCAATTAGGATCATGGTTTTCCTGAACTTTCTTAACCTCCTGATTACTTGAGGAATCACAGGGACTGGGGAAAACGCATACAGCAGTGGAAACTTCCACTCCACTACGAATGCGTCTCCCAGAGCTCCTCTTTGAGGAAATTCCCTTGAGAAGTACTGATCGCACTTCCGGTTGATTGCGGTGGCGACAGATCCACTTGAGGGGTTCCCCAAAGGGCGAAGATCTCCAGAAGGACTTCCTGAGCTATCTCCCACTCGTGAGAGACCGTGTTCTGCCTGCTCAGAGCGTCCGCCGCCGTGTTCTTCTCTCCGGCTAGGTGAATTGCCGATAGATTCCTTCTTGTATTGCCCAGAACCATAGCTGCATTGCCTCTCTGCACAGTGGTAGTGACCCTACTCCTCCTCTTTTGTTGAGGTAGTTCATGGCCACCGTGTTGTCCGTCATTATCAGGACATTCTTTCCCTGTACAGAGGGCAGAAAGGCCTTCAGAGCTAGTCTGATTGCCCTCAGCTCCAAAAGTTTGATGTGTAGTTTGGACTCCGATGGAGACCAACGATCGCTGATTGTCAGATCGTTGGTGTGTGCTCCCCACCCCGTGAGTGAGGCGTCCGTCACTATTGTTATCTCTGGCCATGGTTGCCAAAAAGACTCTCCCTTGAGAATGTTGTCGTTGCAAGCCCACCATAGAAGATCCTGAGCAACTGCGCTCGGGACTTGCAGCAGAAGATCCGACATATTCCTTGAGAACTGGGACCACTGAGTTCTGAGTGCCTATTGAAGGGATCTCATTCTCAACCTGGCCTCTGGTACTAGGAAAATGCAGGATGCCATGAGGCCGAGCAACCTGAGAAAATCGAAGGCCGGTAGACGTTGGGCATTCTGGAACTTCGTTACCATCTGCTGGATGTGGAGAGCACTCACTTCGGGAGGTGAGGCTTTTCCCGAGGAAGTGTCCAAGACTGCTCCGATAAACTGGAGCTTCTGGGATGGTATCATGTGGGACTTCTTGAAATTGAGGGAGAAGCCCAATTTGTGGAGGAAGTGGCAGGTGATCGAAAGATGTTCCTGAGCTTGTTCTGGAGAACTTGCTCTGATTAACCAGTCGTCCAGGTAGGGATATATGTGAATAACCCCTCTCTTGAGACTTGCTGCCACAACCGCCAACAGTTTGGTGAAAACCCTCGGCCGGAGGTCAACCCGAATGGCAGAACTCGAAACTGATAATGAGAATTGCCAATCGCGAACCTCATGTACTTTCTGTGCTTTGGATGGATTGGCACATGAAAGTAAGCATCCTGAAGGTCCAATGATACCAACCAATGTTGGAGTTGGAGGGTCTGAAGGATCTGAGAAAGAGTCACCATCTTGAACTTGTCCTTCCTGAGGAACTTGTTCAAGTTTCTCAAGTCCAATATGGGTCTCCGTCCTCTGTCCTTTTTTGGGGATGAGAAAATATGGGGAGTACCAACCCCTGTTCCTCTCCGCTACAGGTACCAGTTCTATGGCACCTTTCTCTAGCAGGGTTAAAATTTCCTGCAACAGGAGCGGATCCGGAATTCTGGCGGAGTAGGCTCCCGGTGGATGATTCTGAGGTCTTTTTAGAAAGGGGAGACAGTAACCTTGGGCTACTGTTACTTACCAGTGCCCAAGCATCTGAGGTAATGCCCCGCCATTCCTTCAGATGTTGAGAGATCCTGCCTCCCACTGGTGTTTTGTGTAACAAGGCCTCAGAGGGATTTGGAGGCGGCTGCAGGAGTGGCTGAGGGTACAGATGCCGCTCCTGAGGCTGATTTTGCACCTCTTCCTCATGTTCCATGAGGGAAGTTTCTTTTGCCCCCTTTGAGAAGCCTGTCCTCTTCCTCTACCAAAAGAGGAGTAGTATCGACCCCTCCAGGAAGATGAGCCGGAATAGGGTTTTAGAGGCTGGCGCAAAGAGGCGCTAAGTGATTTAGCTGCCGCTTTCGAGGTCTGAAGTTTTTCTAGGCTTTCATCAGCCTTTCTGCCAAAGAGCCTCGAGCCATCAAAGGGCATGTTGAGGAGTCTAGCTTGCACGTCTGGTGCAAACCCCGACTTCCTCAACCACGCAAATCTGCGTAGCACAACGCTTGCAGCCATGGATCTGCTGATACTATCAGCAGTATCCAGTCCAGACTGAAGACATTCCCCCATTGCCTCCTTCCCGTCTTTGACTATATTCAGGAAGCCTTCCATTTCCTCGCCTTCCGGAATATGATCAGCCGCTGCCGAAATACAGTCCCACAGTGTATGGGTAAACCTGGCTAGGGGTACATGTGACATTTGCCGACTTAAGTGCCATACTGTCTGACTTGAAAACTTTACGTGCCCAGGCATTACATTTTTTTATCCTCTCTATCTGGAGGGATAGTTGGATACGCAGTTTGTTTTGAAGTAGATGCTGCCTGAATGACTAAACTCTCTGGAGTTGGATGTTTATTCAAATATTCAGGATCCGTTCCAGCTGGTCTGTATTTTCTTGGAAAAGTGCTATCTGCAGCAGCAATAGTTTCTGGTTTCTCCCAGTTTTTCTCCACAGTCCTTTGAAGGGCCCTGTGAAAAGGGAGAACAGGATCTTTCTGAGGTCCCTTGACGATTATATCCGTCATGTCATCTTGTTTTAAAAATGGGTGAATTATTACCCCAACCCATATATTCAACTACCCTGGTCATAAGACCCCTGTACCCAGCATCTGCATGCTCTGCAGGATCAGGTTTGGCGAACTCTAATTCTGGGGATGTGTCAACTCCACTGGCAGAATGTAGAGTATCACTCAGGTCTCTCATTCTAGATTCCTGGTCAATAAGTTCCTCAGGAACTTGTCTTGTACCATAAGTAACTCCCAAAGGAGTAACCTCGTCTTCTTCTGAAGCAGACTCTTCATAAATTGCTGACATAGATTTGAAAAAGTCTGACCTGGGCAAAGGAGTGAATCTCCTTTCTTCCTCTTCCATCTGCTTCGAAGGAATTGGCAAATCCTTCGAAGTTTTCGAAGGGATCTTCGAAGTCTTCGAAGATGACTTCAATAATGGCGTCGAGGATGTTTTCGGCTTTGGAGTCGAAATTATCGACGCCAAAGGCGTCGAAGTCTTTGACGATTTGTGTTTCTTGTATGGCACTGGAGAAGTGCTCGACTCTCCAGGAGTCTTTGACGGTTTTACGTTGACTCAAGTTTTTTTGGATTCCTCGACGCTACCGGTCTTTGCCATGGTAGCCTTGGACTTCCCTTTGTCGTCCAATGGAGCGACTTTAGGGGTATGGCTTTTTCGAGGGTCTTTCGAGGGGGTCGAGGCTGCATTCTTGAAAAACCTCCATCTTTTTGCAGAATTCTTCCCACTTACTGGGAGAATCCGATTTAGTCGGACAACTAATTTCTTCGGTCGACTCTGAAGAAGATGATGATGAGGGAGATCTATGGCTCCTCTTCATTTTTTTGATGATGACGAAGAGTGTCTCCATCTACTCCTATATCGAGATCTCTTTGCGTGCCTATGGCGATCTGATTCCTTAGAATCAGTCGCTTTCTTCTGTCTTTTTGACGTAGCCTTCTTTGAGGCCTCCCTCCCCACCGACAGTTTACCTCTCCTCTCATGAAGAGCTTTCTCGGTCATAGACTGGCAGGACCCGCAGTCGTCAGTTCGGTGACTGGAACCGAGACACCAGAGACTAATCCGGTGGGGATCGGTGATCGACATCTTAGACCCACAATCTGCACGCTTCTTGAACCCAGTCCTGGGTGTCGAAGGCGTTGAAGATGACGACATTTTCTTCACAGAAAATAGAAGTGCGCCGTTCTCGATAGCGAAGCGATCGGAAAAACGTAACTGAAGCAATGGGCGAGGCTCGAGCTATTTCTACCATCGGTGACGTCGACAGAGCACAGAGTCCATCGAGGGACAATCGACGCCACGGCCTCGAGCACAGCGCCCTCCGCCGAGAATTTTTTTTTCCGAAGCAGCGAAGCTGGAGATAACGAATTATCACAAGATGAGGAATACGTGGGAGGACACAATCAATTCGAAATAGATATTTGCAAACCACTTGCTGTTGCTAGCGCCAAGAAGCAATTACGTTGGGAAAAAAATGGCAGCACAACCAGCAGCAAGTCTATTATGAGACATACTATAAAAGAGTAGAAAGGAAATCACTGGTTTCCAGATTGCAATCTGGAGAACTATTCAGTCATTGTTCCAAGCATAATTTCTTTTGCACACACTGTGAACGTTTACATCACTGGTGATATAGCATTTAGCCCTTCAATGCTCAAGGCTATGCTCAAAATGAGGGTTAACCTTATATAGTGGTTTTGCCTCTAGAAATGTGATGCAACACATCCTGGCCCCCTTGTTCAGTTGTTTATTTGTGTACACAAAACCTCAACTGCTGTTTTAAGGCTGCACCACCCCTCAAACTGCACCTTGACAAGGCAATTAAGGTCTTGTATTGTTGCGCCAAGAACATTTGTGAATGCAGATAAGGACTTGTAGGGCTTTATAGAATGTCACAGGGTTGAATATGGCCCATTCAGAGGCCTTGTTTTCATCCCATTGTTTCTAACATGCATTGTATTACTCTCTGCTTATTGCCTAGTCAAAGAAAGCCACTTATTCCCGAACCATAGCCTATGTGGAAAACAAAATTTTCCTGAAAATATGGAGCAAAATTCTCTTCGCAGCATTGTTTCAGCCATTTTCTTTTAACCGTTCTGTGCACCTGTTATCATTTTTGTGTGTTGTGTGTTTGTATTTTCCAACAGTCCAAACCTTTTCTGAATTCCCTGGCCTCCACATTTGGCCAAATGTTTATCACCAATCCATGTGGACTGTAATTTGTGCCTTTATCATTATGTTTAGTTCGTACTCATTGTTTGTCTAGGTTTTATGCACAGACTATGCTCATTCGACATTGATGGTGGGTTGTTTTATCCTGTGCAAGCCCTTTACGGAAGTATCCTATCGCTACAAGATTAGCATTTAGACTGTAGTTCTACGTTAACACATTCATGAATAGCTTTAGTAGCATAGTTCTAGGCTTGAGCAGGAGTGGTGTGCTTTACTGATGCCTTGCAAGCTCCATCAGGGAATAACCAATCTTGGGAGTATAGGCCTTCCATAACCTGTACTTCGAGCTGGTGAGCACATCTACATTTGGGCCTGTGAGATTTGTATCCACAGCCTGTTGCTTAGATCACATGCTGTGCATAGGCCGACATCTAGTGGAAGCTGCGGAGTATTACATTTTGTTTTTCGAAACTTCAAAAGGGGCGTCGAACTAGGTCGTGCCAGTAATACTATCCCTAGTGACGTCCACTGTACCCATGATCCCTCACGCGTGTAGGACACTCAGATTTATTTTTTCCGCCATACTAGTCGGACGCATGTTGCGGAGTTCCCTTGACATTAGCCAATTGTACAAAATTATTATTAAAATGTCCCCGTTCTTTCCACCCTACGCCGAAGATTCACGCCGGTGAAGATCGAGGAAACCAGCCGTCGAAACTCCATGATGGACCTTGGGCCTTGGAAGGCCTCTGGCCTCGGCCATGTACAAGTAGGGAGAGTGGGGGTGGCCACATTTATTTCCTACATATACCCGCCCGCAGCCAAATTGATACATATGGAGGGTACTCCTTTCAAATTCTGCCTTAAGTGTAACAGGAAGTTCCCCTGGGTAGATGAGCACAATACGTGCAATTTGTGTCTCCCACAAGACCATCACAAAGCTACCTGTCGAGCTTGCAAGCTCTTCAAGCCGAAAACACTTAAGGACTGCTTCACTAAACGCTGGGCCCACTACGCCAGTCAACAAGAGGCCATGGACGCTGAAGGGTCTTTTAGCGATGACTGCAATGCTGCCGTTTTGGACGGCAAGGGCAGAGGGGTGCCTTCAGACACCCATGCGCAAGCCCCCGACCCCGGAGGACTGGCCAGCGGCTGAGTTATGGGGACAACACCCGGTGGCATAAGCGCGACACACACCACTTCCACTAAGCACATCAGCCCCAGCCGCGATTCGACACGCGTGTCGAGTTATTGGCAACGGAAGACACAGAGAGCGGTCCGATTGTGTCCTCTGGATGTTCTCGTTCAAGATCGCCTCATGACAAAGACCAACCATCCACGGTTGGAAAAGGTATCGCACTCCCAATACTCCCGGAGGCCCGATTGTCAGAAGAAGAATCAAACCTTTATCCCCAGTCAGTATGCATAGCGTCTACTCCTGAGATTCGACACCCTTCCTCCAAGATCACCTCTGAATCTCGTTCCACCTCCGATTCTCGACGCGAGGTGTCGGATACCACCTCTGAATCTCGACGTAAGGCGCAGGCTCCTCGGAGGCCCCTAAAAGCACTCGGAAACATTCCTCTAGTCATGGGAAGGGGGAGAAACAGGAAAAACCTTCTGAACACCATGTTCATAAGGAAAAACAAAAGGCCCCTAAATCAGTAGGGAGGTCCAAGGTCCCTGACCCTCCCACTAAAGGGAAAATCATCCCACCCACTGCTCACGACATGGGTATGGAAGAAGAAACACAAGATGTTGTAGTTATCCCTAGCTCCAAAGATTGGAACTCAGCTGATATTGATAGGGTTATGAGAAGAATGTCATTCATGGCAGACTTCTATGAAAAAGACACTAATTATTTTCATGGTTGTGCCAACACACCAGCTACCTCGGGCCCCTTCGGGGTCCAAGGATTCTCATCCCCCTAATAAAAGACCCCGCTCTGATGCCCAGGTACAGGATTTGGTCACAGACCCTTTGGTCATTGATTCTTACCATCCCGAGTCATACTGTGATGAAACAGACCCACAAATTATGGAAGACCAGGCAGGGGTTTTTATTATGGGGATGATGATGACAAGGAGGAGGAGGAGGAGGAGGGAGCATACAGTCTTGACTCCCCATTTCTTAAAGAACCCCCAGTGCATACCTCACCGGTAGATCATCAACCACTCCTCAACGAGGTACTGGCCAAGACAGCAGCCCATTTTCAAATTGACACACAGTGTCCAAGAGGACAGGGATTTTGCGGAAGAGATCCTGGGTGACAAAAGAGCCATTGCTCAGGCTATCCCTATATTAAAGTCTGTCCAGCGTAGAACTGACCCCTCGCTGGTAACTCCAAATCTTACTTGTGTGGTTAATCCACGAGTTGAAAAATGATTCTATGTCGCACCTTCTGATCCCCTATACATTAGAGGCCAATTAAAACCCGACTCCCTGGTAGTAACAACGACCAGAAAAAGGGCAGGTACACCTCTCGCTTCTTCGGAAGCACCTCCCGATAAAGAGAGCAAGAGACTATATACTCTGGGCAGGAAAGTTACCACCACTTCCGCTTATCAGGCACGAATTGCAAACAACACAACTCTGTTGGCAAGCTATAATTGCCACCAGTGGGATCAAGTAGCTGCTTTGGTATCCTTCGCACCTGAACCACTGAAAAGCCAGTTGGCCCAGCTTGCAGTAGATGGAAGGTCAGTATCAGGATGCATTCTGAAAACGAACTTTGATGCAGCAGATAATGCTGGAAGACTAATTGCAGAAGGCTCTGTGATAAAGCTTCACGCATAGTTAAGACAGTCGGGGTTCAAACCCGAGACCCAAGCCACTCTTATAGACATGCCGGTAGAGCCTGACGTACTATTCGGCAAGGCAGTGGAGGAAGCCTTAAAGACAGCTAAGGACGAGTACGAGACACTAAAATCTTTCGGACAACTTACAAATAAACCCTCAGGTCAGAGAGGAAACGCTAATTTTTGTCGCTTTCGGGGCCAAAGGTCCCAGGGGGGTTCCAATTAGTATCAAAATCAAGGAACCTCATTGGGCAACAATCTGTGCAAGCATCACAAGCCTTCCTCAGAGGGCAGCGCAGAGGCCACTCTAGGGGTAGAGGCAGCCCCGCCAGAGGCGGTACGCCACCCAGTAAACGGTGATGTTCCGCTTCGGGTCCCCTACCATGCATCCCCAGTAGAAGGGCGCATTTCCACCTTCACTCACGCATGGGAAGGCATCACTTTGGACAGATGGGTGCTGTCCAAAGTGTCCGCAGGATGCTGTATAGAACTACTGGAGCGCCCCCACGACCATCCACCAAGAAAGAAGTTGCACTCGTTGGAGCATTGGAAAATCCTTCTCGAGGAGATCGCCATTCTACTTGCAAAGGACGCCATAGAACTCGTCCCGGGCAACCAGGTAAACAGGGGTATTTATTCAACTTACTTCCTTGTGCCAAAAAAAATTTCTACAGCATGGGGTCTGGCATGGATTCACATGCTCATGAATATTCCCCGTCGTCAGGCCGGGAATCCTCGGTAAAGAAAAAATCAGTATCAGTTTCGTTTCTGATCTGTCTTTCTTAGTAACCAATCGCTGATCTCTGGGTCATACTGCCCCCAGCCAATGACTGCCCTCTCCCTAAGCTCCTCCCCTGGCAGCCATCTTCAGATTTTTACCACACGCTCAAGTGTTTGGAGTCCTCGTGTTTAGTTCTCGAGCTTTTTGCTGCGTTTTCATGCTTTTCATAGAGATTTTCTCATTTTTCGGTCAAATAGAGCCTCAGGCTCCACCGTGTCTACATCCGATCAGGATTTTTCTACACCCCTCAAGGGTGAAGTTTTCATTGAGTTAAACTTCTTGGAGGAGTCCAGAAGTTTCTGTGGCCTACCCCGGACGTGGCCCAGGAGAAAGGAAGCTCGACGCCCGGAAAGCTGTTCAGGGTTTGCCCTGGATGCCAGCGGCAGAATGTGTTCAAAGAGGACGAACTTTCGAAGTTGCGCTACTGCCTTCATGAGGACAAAACGCACGTGGAGAAGGACTGCGCGTTTTTCGGGAACATGTCGGAACGGACCATCAAGGATCGACATCTTCGTCTTTCCAACTGGCTGGAAGGAAAGAGCCTGTCAGGTGAGAAGAAGAAGAATTTGTCTGAGCGGTCTTCTAAGTCCTGTGAGGGCGCCCCGGCGACGGGGGCCCAACAGAAGGCAAAGCACTGCGAGTCCGCCGGCATCGGGAGCGCCGAACGGTCGGGCTTCTTGGCTGCCAGACGGGGCGCATCCTCTCCAGCACCATCAACCACGAGCCAACGCTCTGGCTCAAGGAAGAGGAAAGCCGAGAACCGGGCGAAGCTTCTGGAGAGGCCCCGGTCCGTCTCGAAGGATCCAGCCGAGGGGGACCCAGGTGGTGCCCCTCCCCCCAAGGTGAAGGCCACAGGCCCGCAAAAGGTGGTGAAGGCTTTGATTCACCCGGCTAAGGCTTCTATCGAGGAAGTCGCGGCGGCCCAGGCGCAGTCTGGGGAGGCTACACCAGTGGAGGTGACCTCGGGGCCCAGAGTTTCCCTGCCACCGCGGAGGGAAGCCTCTTTCAGGCCCATCGAGAAGACCCCCGTGAAGACCCCGGCGGAAAAAGAGGGGGGGAGCCGGTGGCCATTGTGGACACGGACAGAGCCTCCGAGGAGGAACTGGTTGAAGTCTTGGAGGGCCTCGATGAGGGCGTCGAAGAGGCCTGTTCCCGCGGGAGGGATTCCGACGAAGAGGACGACGAGAGCGACGGCGACGCTGCCGAGGTTCCTAGTCAACCGTCGTGCCCGTCGCTTCCGGAGCCGCAGGACAACTCGGCATTACAATCCTTATATTCGGAGATAAAGACGAAATTGCCCCTACCACTGAAGGAGGAGCCGGAACCAGGCCCGACAGATAAGCCAGAACCAGGCCCGTCGGGAAGTCCCCCAAACAAGAGAAGACGGACCCATCCAGCCCTGCCTTTTCAGCCCTCGCAGCCTGCTCAGCCTTTGCCCACGTCCCCTGTACCGATGACACTGGAACAGCCACGACGGGTACGGATGATGATGACGTCGGTGACGACGGGACAGAGCTCCCATCGCCTCCAGCCAGGGCCTCCCCGCCCGACGAGATTGGGTCTTTCCACGCTATGATCACCAGGGCATTTTCAGCTCTGCCCCGAAAAGAAGGAAGGTTTCCTTTACCAACGGCGCAAGGCCAAGAGGAAGACAGTCCTCGTCGTGCCTCTGTTGGATGACATCTGGGACGAGGGCCTCACCCTTCTCAAGAACCCGTCTATGACACCTGCCAAGAGGGATCGGTACGAGAAGTACCCCGACGCGGCCCCTTTGTGCCTTAGGGCGCAACCGACCCCTGACTTGGTCGTCTCAGCGGCGGCCAAGAAGAAAGGAGGGGGGTGGGGCATCGGCCTCAACGTCAACTTCCCCGCCGGACGGCGAAGGAAAGAAGCTGGATGCAATGGGACGACGAGTTATCTCGGCGGCAACAACAATTAAGGCGGCCAACGCCCTCGCGATCGTGGCCCGCTACGACAGGGAGTTATGGTACAAGATTGCCCCCCCTGTTGGACTTCCTACCGGACGACAAGAGAGCTGAGGCCCTGGAGATCTTGCAGGAAGGTGAGGTGGCGTCGGACCATGCCATAACGGTGGCAACGTACATTGCCGACACCGGTCTCCGCCAGCTAGGCAACAGCGTTTGCCTCAGACGACGAGGGTGGCTCAAGGCGATGGATTTCCACCAGGACGTACAAGCCAAGGTTTTGGACATGCTGTTCGACGGGAACAACCTGTTTGGGAAAACCGTGGATGCGTCCCTCCAAGCCCTCAAGGCGGACACAGAGACAGCTAAGGCCCTAGGAGTTCTCCAGCAACAAAGGCTGTCCATTCGGTGCTCCGCAGGCAAGCAGGGTGCCTCCAAGGGATTCGGCGGTGGCTCCTCTATGTACCGCCAAGCGGCCCGCTCCTCGTAGCAAGAAGCCTATGGAGGACAAGGCAAGGCATCCTCCAAGCAAGATTGAACCAACCGTGGCGTCGGGTCCCCACCGAAGCATCCCGGTGGGAGGCCGGCTGGCGAAGTTCGTCAGCGTGTGGGAGTCCATCTCCACCGACCGTTGGGTTGCTGGACGCCCTGGCCCAGGGGCACGCCCTCGAATTTCTAAAAAAAAAAGTGCCCCTGCATTCCTTCTGTGGCCAGGAAAGAAAACCACATCCCTCAACTACTGTTGGAGGTAAGGGCGATGCTCAAGAAAGGTGCCATCGAGCTCGTCCCAAAGAGGCTCCGGGGCTCTGGAGTATACTCAAGGTACTTCCTCTTGAAAAAGAAGACAGGAGGGTGGTGACCCATCCTGAACCTGCGACGACTGAACAAGTACTTCAAGTCACAGAAGTTCCAGATGGTCACCCTCCAGCACATGCTGGGACAGCTGGAGGAGGGCGATTTCCTGTCGTCGTTGGATTTGGAGGATGCATACTTTCACATTCCCATTCTAAAAGGACACCAGAAGTTCCTCAGGTTCGTGGTCCAAGGGCGGCACTACCAGTTCAAGGCCCTCCCGTTCGTATTGAAGTCGGCACCCAGGGTTTTCACCAAGTGCCTCGCTCCAGTGGCGACGCGGCTGCGCCTGCAGGGGATCCACATCTACCCCTACCTGGACAATTGGCTCATCCGCGCAAGGAGAAGGGAGCTTGCCGTAGAACACACAGCGAAGACTGTCCAACTGCTCATGGACCTGGTGTTCTCCATCAACTACCCCAAGTCCCACCTGGTCCCCTCTCAAGTCGCACTGTTTCTGGGAGCCAAGCTCGACACAGTGGCGCTTCTGGCCTTGCTGTCGGAGGAAAGGATAAAGGTCATCCTAGGCAAGGTGCAGCGTCTGCTGGCCACGGATGTGGCCAGGGGGAGGTCCATCAAGTCCCTCCTCGGGATGATGTCCTCTTGCATTTATCTCGTGCGCCTGTGCAATCTTCGGATGCGCCCTCTACATGAGTTCCTTGACGCCCGCTGGATTCAAGCGACTGGCAGCTTCGAAGACAGGATCCCTCTCAACGAGACCTTCCGAAGAGCGATCCGGCGGTAGGGCACCCGTGCTCATCTAGCGGCAGGGACAGACTTTCAGACCCCGGCCCACCAGGCGACAGTGACGACGGATGCCTCCCTGGAGTGGTGGGGAGCGCACACCGGAGATCTTCATGTGAGAGGCCTTTGGCTCCTGGGGGAGAAGCCGCTCCACATCAACATCCTGGAGCTCTGTGCAGTGTTCTGGGTCCTCAGGTCCTTTCTCCCGTCCCTCAAATGCAAGGTGGTGAGGATCTTCACCGACAACACCACCACGATGTTCTATATCCGGAAGCAGGGCGGAACCAGATCCCCGACCCTATCCAAGGAAGCCCAAGATCTGTGGCGTTGGGCCATTGCTCAAGGGATGTTTCTGGTGCCGTTTCATCTGGCAGGGATAAAAAACACCATCGCCGACTCACTCAGCAGAGAGCTGCGCTCGTGCCACGAGTGGGAACTACGCCAGGATCAAGTGGACCGACTCTTTGAGCGATGGGGCAAACTCCAGTTCAACCTGTTAGCGACTGCGACGAACTCCAAGTGCCAGAGGTTCGCCAGCAGGTTTCCCAACCAAGGAGAATGGGCGATGCTTTCTCGTTCCCCTGGGACGGCCTGTTCCTATATGCGTTCCCTCTGTTGCCGTTGCTGCTCCGACTCATCAACCAGCTCAAGAGGTCCACCAGCTCAAGAGGTCCCGGTGCAGGATGATCCTCGTCGCACCGGCGTGGCCGAGGCAGATCTGGTTCCCGGACTTTCTGGACTTGTCGGCGTCCCTACCGGTCAAGCTGCAGACAGATGCAGATCTTCTTTCCAGAGAAGGAGGTGCCATCCTTCATCACGACCCGGAGTTGCTGAACTTGCAGGACTGGCTCCTGCAGCACTAGAGTTTGGAGGGTACGATATCCCGGCTGTCTGCAGAGAGGTTCTTGCAAATACCAGGGCGTCATCAAATATCAAGTGCTACGGACATAAGTGGAAGAGGTTCTCTGTTTGGTGCCGTGCACAGAGGATTAACCCTCTGCGGATTACAGCCCCTCAAGTACAGCCCTACTGTCGCTGGCCAAGGCTGGACTAGCTCACGCTTCCATCAAGATGCATCTGGCTGCGATCTCCCGATACACCAGAACTATGGGACGGGCGTCCTTGTGGCCTCATCGCCTGGTGAAGGAATTTATGAAAGGACTGTTCCGATCATTCCCACCAGTGAAGCCTCCTGCCCCGCCGTGGGAACTCAATGTGGTGCTGTCTAGGCTCATGGGGGCGCCATTCGAGCCTCTGCATTCGGCGCTGTTGAAGTTCCTGTCGTGGAAGACAACGTTTCTTGTGGCCATCACCTCCGCACGACGAGTGGGAGAGATTCAGGCCCTATCCTGCAAGCCTCCATACTTGACTTTTCACGACACGAGGGTGGTGCTGAGGACGCACCCCTCTGTTATGCCGAAGGTCCCGTCGGACTTCCACCTCAACGAGCCCTTGGTGTTACCAGTTTTCTTCCCATCGCCTTCGTCGCAGGCCGAGAGGACTTTGCACTCGCTGGATGTGGCTAGAGCGCTGAAGTTCTATGTGGACCGCACCAAGAGTTTTCAGAAGACGTCACAGCTATTTGTGAACTTTGGACCTGTGAACCAAGGGAAGGCTCTCTCGAAGGCTTCCATTTCCAGATGGCTCTCCAGCTGCATCATGCACTGTCACCGGTTGGCAAACCGACCGTTGCCCGGCCGTCCGAGAGCCCATTCGACCAGAGCGATTGCTGCTACCACGGCGTTCTTGTCTGGTGTGCCCCTGCTGGACATCTGCAGGGCTGCTACGTGGAGGTCGACGCACACCTTCACGAGATTCTACTGCGTCGACCGGGATTCCAGGGAGGAGTCCAGAGTCAGCCAAGCAGTGCTGCGCAACCTGTTCGACTGAAGGTGGGCCTGGTGAGGAGGTAAGAGTGCTTAATGTTGAGTTTATGTAATGCTTAATGTTGAGCCTTTGCCACCTCCCGTGGTTGTGCATGTGTGTACTGCTATGTATTCTTATATTCATGAGCATGTGAATCCATGCCAGACCCCATGCTGGAGAAGGAACAAGTTACTTACCTGTAACAGTTGTTCTCCAGCATGGGTCTGGCATGGATTCACATGCAAACCTTCCCTCCTACCCCTCTGTGGCTCTTCACTTGGTCATACTGCCACTTTACGTGCTACCAAATCTGAAGATGGCTGCCAGGGGGAGGGGCTTAGGAGAGGGCTGGCATTGGCTGGGGGCAGTATGACCCAGAGATCAGTGATTGGTTACTACTAAGAAAGACAGATCAGAAACGAAACTGATGCTGATTTTTTCTTTACCGAAGATTCCCAGCCTGACGACGGGGAATATTCATGAGTATGTGAATCCATGCCCTACCCATGCTGGAGAACAACAGTTACAGGTAAGTAACTTGTTCCTTACCCCAGAGATGTATGGATATCTTGAAAGAGTCAAGAAAGCATGACACAAGGCACTGTTACTATGACAACTGGAAACGATTTGTTATTTGGTGCCAGAATAAGCAAATCAACCCAGTTGATTGTACTCCTTCTAATGTGGTCACCTATATGCTCCACCTATTGAATGCAAGGCTAGTGTTTAACTCACTTAAAGTGCACCTGGCAGCTTTATCAGCCTACACCACTTCTTATAACAAGGTGTCATGGTGGAAAGTGCCAGTTGTCAAAGCATTTATGGAAGGGGTAAAGAGACTCCACCCTCCAATTTCTAACCCACCACCAGGTTGGGACCTTAATGAGGTACTTGCTAAGCTCATGGGACCCTTCTTTGAGCCCATGCACAAATCTAGTCTCTAACACTTGACTTATAAAACTGCCTTCTTAGTAGCCATCACATCCATAAGAAGGGTCAGTGAAATTCAAGCTCTGTCAGTGCAGGATCCTTTCTTTACTGTTCATAAGGATAAACTGGTTTTACACACTCACCTTAGGTTCTCACCTAGGTTCATTTCCAAATTCCATGTTAACCAGTCGATTGAGCTACCGGCCTTCTTCCAGGAACCCAAAAGCTCTGCTGAGGTGAAAATCCACACACTAGATGTGAGGGTGGTCCTCTACTATGTATACAAGACCAGGCCGCTAAGAAAGACAGATCAACTGTTCGTCTCCATAGCTCCAGGCAGAGAGCGAGATCGCGTCTCTAAGAATGCCATCTAGGTGGATAGTCAGATGTATCCAACTGTGATATTCTCTTTCAGATAAAACACTGCCTTTTATGCCAAGGGCCCACTCTACAAGAGGTACTGGAGACACTCTGGCCTTCTTTGCAAATGTACCCCTTGACACCATTTGCAAAGCAGCTACATGGAGCTCTATTCACACCTTCACTCAGCACTACGGCATTGACACTCATTCAAAGACAGATACTCAAGTGGGACAAGCGGTTCTAAGACATTTGTTCGCTCATGACCCTTCTCACATCCCACCGCCTTCTTCTAACACTGCTCGCTAATCTAGCAGATTCCACAAGCCTCAGAAGGGATACATTACTCACCGTAATTGTATTTCTGACGCTTGTATCTGCTTAGATTCACATGCGCCCACCCTTCCTCCCCTCTGAGCGAAGGCACGTGGATGCTTGTAGTCTTATCTGCTTGGATACTCTGTACTCGCGCTACACCTCCTGCTACCTCATGTCAGAAAAAATACAATCTGAGGGTCCTACACGCGTGAGGGATCATGGGTACAGTGGACGTCACACTAGGGATAGTATTACTGGCATGCCCTATTTCGACGCCCCTTTTCGAGTTTCGAAAAACAAACCAATACTCTGCAGCTTCCACTAGATGTCGGCCTATGCGCAGCATGTGAATCTAAGCAGATACAAGCATCAGAAATACGATTACGGTGAGTAATGTATCCCATATATTATAGGGCTGTAGTCGCCACCCTATATTTAAGACTTTTCCCAAAATTCTATTGTTAATAATCATTGACTTGCTGAACAGATTTGGATGACATTTTCCAAATAACTTGGCTGCTCAGGCCCCTCCAAACTGAACATTTTGGGAAAAATTGTTAAACTGTAAAAGTTCAGAAAACAAAACAAATCTGTACTCCTGCGTCCCGTCCCTTTTCCTCCATACTGATGGGGAGTCTGTCCCATGGGGAAGGAACCAGCGACCACAAAATCAAACTTTCCCTTTAAATTTGATGCACATCAGGGTGTGACTGGGTGAGCCCATCCACGCTGACTCCGCCCACCACCTTTCCCCGTCACTCCTTTTTACTGCTCAACAGGACTGAATGCCTTCTACCACTGCAGCATGGTTCTTTTTCGTACATGGTTAGTTTCCCCAAGATATTTTTATCTTTTCGTGATTCTCAACGCTGATTCCCGGATTCATTACTGTTATACAGTCAGCATATGCCAGTGATTGAGTTTAGGCCCTATGCTTCCTGCATATGGAGTTTCCCGACCTCAGACAAGCAGTGTCTTTGAGCTGCTTGGGCCCCGACCACACCTGGGACACCTCTGCATCATGTTCAGCTCAAGGATTGTGCGCTCTCGGCGTATGTTCAGTCTTTGGAGAGACCTTTTTGGTGGGTCTCCCTATGCCTCCTGTGAACTAATTCATCCGGGACCAATGTCTGACGTCTTGACGGCCATCTGAGGTGAGTACACTTTTTCCTTATGCACCCCAGCATTGCGACTCCTTCCCTGCGATTGTTGCATGCTGGAGGTGTCCTACGGTCCTCCAATACCAACAGGCGTGGCCACAACGCCGTCAGTTTTCATTGTTTCTAGGGTCAAAGGTTAGGTGGCGCCTAGCATCTTAACTTGTTCAGAGCAGGTTCAGAGTTTCGGGTGACTATGCTGCCAAGGGTACTTCAGTACCTCCTGGATCAAAACCAGAGACTCCCTACGTCCCAGTCAACGGGATCTGTTTCGAGGGTCTCAAGACTTACTTCAAAGGTATCCACATTGGCAGACTAAGGCCCTCATGGCCACGCAGACTGTGGTACTTGCAAGATTGCTGAACAGAAAAGCACTCCTGCAAATTTCCCACAGTGACCCCCTTAGCTGCTCTGAATCCCCATGACTAAAGCTTGGGATCTCCAATCAGTTAATCACCATGGGGAGCTGACAGAGAGATCTTCCAGTAGGGGCCGAGACTCTCCAGTGCCCCTGCCTCCGACGGTACCTCATGGGGCCTTCCTACCTCGCTGTGGCCGTCAGTCGGTAGACTAGCGCTCCGACAACCGGACATGCACAGCTATACCTAGATCATGGAACTTGCAGCAATGGCAGGCGTACTGGATCCCGGCCACAGTGTCGTGGACCCCACTGCCTCCCTCTTCGTCAGCGACCGCCATGTGGACACCTACAGACCTCTCCTCTTCCACCCAACCTAAAATCAATCTGTAAGGTTGATTTTTGAAAGGCTCCAAACATTGATGAGGTCTAAGTCTGTCTGATTATTTCAGAGGTCTTATGTAGGAATTGATGCCTTATGTGCTCTCTACTGTGGCTCCATTGGACACACCAGAACCAGCCATACCTCCTCTGGCCTTGCCTCAAACTTTTTCCAGCCTTCTTCAGGTTGTGCTGCTGGCACCCATACAGCCAGCACCAGTGCAGCCAACATTACCTTCTGAGATTCCTCTGCTCAGGCAACCATCTACTCTTCTAATGCCGGCCCCCCATCATGCATCTGGATACTTCTGCTCCTCAGTATCTGACAAGGATTTGTGAAGCAAGGGGGACAGTGATCTGCTATAGTCTGCAAAGGCTTTCCACGACGGGATGCCTGGTATTGCTAAATTTCTCAGAGTTCCCGCCCAGGAGAAACCCCAGTAGGAGTGCTTTGGTAGTCCTACCTTTTGAGAAATTCTCGTACATATGGAGTGCAGATATAAAAGAAAGTATTCAGTAATGCAAAGTCTGGCAGAAACCACACTCTGCATAGCTCACTAACAGGAGGCTGAAAGCGGGCTACAGGCCCCTCCCAACTGCAAAGCTATGCCTCACCTCAGCCTCAGTCAAGGGTAGTAGCTTTGTACTTTCTTTATGCCAAACCAGGGCCACAATTTCATCAATGTTCATCCTCGGCAAGACAAAAAGTCTTACAAAGTGTGTGCAAACGCCTCATTTTAGGCAAGCCAATGCTGATGTGCTCTTAGCCACTACAAATTGAAACTTGTGGAGAGAGATTAGTAACTTCTGAACAAACAATCCCCCAGAGAGGCAGTATGCCTTTGTCTTGTCTTGCAGAGGCTATGCTCCTCGCTAAGGACCTACTGGAAGCCTTGGTCCAGGTGAGCCATTGCACTGGGTGCCGAAGTGAACAGGGTAGCCTTGATTGTATGCTACCTAATCTACACAGAAAGCACTGGATAGGATATTGGACTCACCCTTTGACAGCCAGAATTTGTTTCACTGTCCCACAGATGAAAATTTCAAGAAAAGGCAGACCTCAACCCAAACAGCCCAATCCTGGACATAGGTCTTTTCAACGGCCATCCTTCTCCAGACAGACCACACAAAGACCTCCTGGGGGATTTCATTCCTAGTTCTACAGGAAGTCATACTGAACAAAGGGGAATTGAATGAGCACCATCTAAATGACCAAAATGTCATATCTCGTCAGTAATATTTGGTGATCGCCAGTAACCACAATGCACAATGTGGATAAATAACTTCAAAGAGAATTGTTGGGACACCTCCTCAGCACTGGCGGATTCCTTGTAAAAAGAGATACAGCGCCTGATTCACAGCAGTGTTTTATAATTGTGAAATCCCATTGGAAAATGCTCTGCGAACATGGCCCTCAATATTCATATAATTTGTATGGAAATTAAATGTAGTGTATTATTCATTATCCAATATATTCTTTTAATATGATATAATCTTCAAACAAAAGGCAGACGAGTGGACTAATGCATTTAGTACTACTGAGGTCCTTCATCAGGGGAAATAATCCCAAAATTATCATAAACACTACTGTTTGTTAAAAATCTCCAAAATTCGAAACACTAAATATCTGTTTCAATAAATCATAACTGTCTTGAAGAAATATTTAAAACATCTGCCAAAGTCAGAGAAAACTAATTGAAGCAAAACAATTATTGGATAACAGCTCAAAGTAATAAAGAATATCTTTATAGCTTCATTATAGATGCAACACTTGTGACGTTAGACTCCTTACAAAAGAACAACAGAATTTGAAAAACAAAAAAATAGTCAAAAATATGTGTGTGCATCAAAAAGACAATCATTGACAAAAAGCTCAATGTTTAAAGGGGGCTTACCATCTAAATGCTTGGTTAGCAACGTGTAGTGTTTGCACAACTTATTTTCAAAATGCTGTGATGATCTTTCAAGCTAAAAAGTAGCATTTAATGTTTATAGTCTGCACACCCTCACGTCATTGCATACTAAGCGCAATGACTAATATTCACAGGAAGGAAAACATTGTAAAAATAAAGTGTATGAAAAATTCCCACTATATGTTAAAATTCTCGCCCGAAGAGCCACAGAACTCAATCGGAAATCCTATTCAACGGCATTTAGCGTTATTCAATGACTTAACCATCAAACTATTACTAGAGTCCAAAAGGCGCTCCACACTAAGATTCAATTAGGAGATATTTATATTTGCAAAAAAGAAAGGGTGTCCTGTTACTGTGGTTTACTGTGGGTTGGTAAAGAGTGCTACAATTGCCCCAAAATGCCATGTTAGGTGAGTAGCCTGCGTTTCCATCTATAATGGAATGGCGTTTCCATCTATATATTCCTGGGTTCCTCCATTTAAGTCTTGCCAACAATTTCCCAACCTTCTAACCTGAATTCAAATAGGCTTGACATATAGAGAAAACAGTCCTTTCTGCTTGCTCTGTGTGTTCAGAATTATTTTTTTTTTAGATTAGCCTTTCTCAGATCAGTGGTCTAATTTCCGTCTGATCTCAGGCTTTAGTCTCTCCTTTCTTTGGCAACCATGGAGAAGAAACTGATGGCGCTAACTGGCAAATTTGCCTTCAGTGTATCTCGGAGAATAATCATGTCATTAACCGAGCCAGTATTATCAAAAGTCTGTCCTTTTTCAATTGATCCCACAAATTTGAAACTGCCAGCAGGGCTGGACTCCGCCTTCTTCTGGAACCCTGTAATCAAACCAAGGTACAGAGTAATACATTGTGACAGGGTCAGAGGCCTCACTCTGTCAAAGGGGATATTGGGGGGGGGGTATGGACTTCTCTCAATCTGGGATAGGCAGCCTATTAGGGCAAAGAAAGAACCTGACCTATCCCGTAGGTGGTTTAATGGAGTGGAGTGGGACCCCAATATATATATATATATATATATATATATATATCTCCCTAGTGTGACGTCAACTGTACCCATGATCCCTCATGCATGTAGGAGCCTCAGATTGTTTTTTTCCGCCATACTTGTCGGAAGCATAATCGCGGAGTTCCCTGGCTTTTAGCCATTTATCACATAATAATCAAAAAATCCCTGTTCTCCAACCCTATGTCTAAGATCGCCGAAGATCGACGTCGGTACTTGAGACCTCGGAAGAACAGCCGTCGGGACTACACGACAGACTTTGGGCCTTGGAAGGCCTCTGGCCTCAGCCCGGGCCTCGGAAGGCATCTGGCCTCGGACCTGCCAAGTAGGGAAAGTGGGGGGGGGGGGGTGGATATACACACACATTTGTTTTCCTACATATATCCGTCCGCTGCCAGATAATGACATATGGAGAGTACTCCATTTATATTCTGCCCGAAGTGCAACTGTAAGTTCCCCTGGGGAGATAAACGTAATACCTGTAACCTGTGTCTTCCAAGGGACCACCCGAGGCAAATTGTAGAGCTTGTAAGCTCTTCAAAGCCAAGACACTTAAGGACCGCTCGACCAAGCGCTGGGCCCACTACGCCAGGCAACTCGAGGCCATGGACGCAGTGGGTTCCTTCAGCGATGGCAACAACGCCTCCGTATCAGACGGTGAGGGCACACGGGTGTCGTCAGGCACCCAAGCGCAAGCCCCCGATTTCGGAGGACTGACCGGCGGGTCAGTTATGGGGACAACACCCGGCGGCAAGAGCGCTACCCACACATCTTCCACTAAACACACACACCCCACCCGAGATTCGACACGCGTGTTGACTGATCGGCAGAAGAAGGCAGAGAGAGAGCAGTCCGTGGAATCCGTGTCCTCTGGGCGTTCCAGGTCACGGGCGCCCCATGACACAGCAACCGTCTACGATTGCTAAGAGTGCCACATTACCTAAAGTCACAGAGGGATGGTTGTCAGAAGACCTATCCGACCTCTACCCCCAGGCAGCACGTTCGAAGGCTACCTCCGGTAGTTCGTTCGACGTCTGCTTCCGAGATTCAGCACCCATCTTCCAAGACTCGCGAATCTCGTGAGCCATCTTCCGAATCTCGACGCCAAGCGTCGAAAGATTCAGGAAAGTCCAAGGGGTCAGGAAAACATTCCTCTACACATGGGAAAGGGGAAAAAACAGAAGAACGCCTCTGAACACCAGGTTCAGAAGGAGAAACACAAACAGCCTTTAGAAAAGTCCAAGGCCCCTGACCCTGTCACTAGACCAAATATTGTCCCGCCCACTCCCCAGGATATGGGCATGGATGAGGAACCACAGCAGGGAAGGGTTTTTCCAAGTTCCAAGGAATGGAACTCAGAGGACATTGACAGAGTAATGAGGAGAATGTCTTTTTTGTAGATTTCTACGAAAAAGACCAAATTACTTCCTTAGTTATCAGAGTACTCCTGCTACCTCTGCCCCTTTGGGATCCAAAGACCCTCAACCTTCTCCTGAAAGACTCTGTACTGAGACTCCAGTTCAGGGGATGATTTCAGACCCTTTCAGTTTTGAACCTTACCAACAGTATGGTGAGGATTCGGAAGTACAAATGCTAGACTAGCAGGCCGGGGTCGATTACTATGGAGATGATGAGGACCAGGAAGAGGAGGAGGAAGACGAGGCGGAGGCCTATAGTCTCGACTCCCCTATTCCCAAGGACCCCCTGTGAATGACTCACCTATTGACAATCACCCTTTGCTTAATGAAATTTAGCCAAGGCGGCAGCCCATTTCCAAATTGACACTCAGGGTGCCCAGGAAGAGAGATTTTGCAGAGCAAATTCTTGGGGGTAAAAAATCCATTGCCCAGGCTATCCCCATTATAAAATCTATTCAAAGTAGAATCGATCCTACCCTGGTAACCCCTAATCTTACTTGGGCAGTTAACCCAAGAGTAGAAAAATTATTCAGGGCCGCTCCTTCCAACCCATTATACATAAGGGGTCAGCTAAAACCCGACTCATTAGTGGTTACAACCACCAGGAAAAGAGCAGGAACACAATTAGCATCTTCAGAAGCTCCCCCGGACAAAGAGAGCAAGAGAATATACGCTGTAGGTAGTAAAGTGGCATCCACGTCGGCATACCAAGCATGCATTGCCAACACCACCACTCTGCTAGCAAGCTACAACTGCCACCAATGGGAACAGTTGGCTGCCCTCATTGCCTCCGCACCAGAACCTCTAAAGTGCTAGTTGTCCCAGATTGCTTCGGAAGGAAGATCACTGTCCGGATGCATTCTCAAGGCTAACTTCGATACAGCAGACAATGCAGGGAGGCTGATAGCAGAAAGCACTGTAATTAAACGACACGCTTGGCTAAGGCAGTCAGGATTTAAACCCGAGACCCAAGCCACCCTCATGGACATGCCGGTATTACCTAATGTCCTGTTTGGGAAAGCAGTGGAGGAAGCGTTGAAGACGGCTAAGGACGAATGACACCTTTAAAGTCCCTTGGCCAATTAACAAATAAGCCCACAAACCAGCGGGGAAATAACAATTTTCTTCGCTCTTGTGGGCAAAACTCCCAGAGAGGGTCCAATTACTACCAGAACCAAGGAACCTCATGGGGCGCAACCAATGGGCTACCCAAGGTTTTGCCAGAGGTCAAAAGAAGGGCCGCGGTAGGGGGAGAGGCAGCCCAGGTAGAGACGCTACGCCTCCCAATAAACAGTGACGTTCCGCTCCGGAGCCCTTCCCATGCATTCCCAGTAGGGGAGGGGGTGCATTTCCATCTTCACCCACGTATGGGAAGGGATCACTTCGGACAGATGGGTGCTGTCCACAGTGTCCGTGGGATACTGTATAGAGCTACTGGAACACCCCACGACCATCCTCCATGACAGAAGATACACTCCTTGGAGCACCAAAGAATCCTCCTCCAGGAGATGGCCATTCTTCTTGCAAAGGACGCAATAGAACTCGTCCCGGGCAACCAGGTAAACAAGGGTATTTATTCAACTTGCTTCCTTGTGCCAAAAAAAATCCAACGATGCGCCCAGTATTAGACTTACGCCCTGCAAACAAGTATGTCAAGCCATAAAAATGTTGCATGACCACACTCAAGGAAGTAATTCCCCTACTAAAAAGAGAAGATTACATGGCAACATTGGATATGAAAGATGCTTATTTTCATATTTCCATGCTCCCAGCAAACAGACGATTCTTGCGCTTCAAGGTGCTGTCCTTCGGTATAGCCTTGGGTCCAAGGGTATTCACCAAGGTACTGGCAGTGGTGGCGGCGCACCTATGCAGGGAGGCAATCCCAGTGTACCCTTACCTGGACGACTGGCTCATCACAGGGGAAACCCCCGTAATTTGCAGATCAAACATTCAAAGAACAATCGACCTCCTCTTCCAATTGGGCTTCTCAATCAACGAGAAAAAATCAAGCCTGGTGCCAAACACCTCCAAACAGTTCCTAGGAGCTGTCCTAGACACCAAAGAGGGGTTAGCCTTTCCATCAGAGGAAAGAATTCGGAATCTGTTACTGCAAATTCCTCAATATCAGTCTGGTCGCCAGATAAGGGTGCGCAAAGCGATGTGTTTACTAGGCATGATGGCATCATGCATTAACCTGGATCCCCACGCGCGCCTGCCCATGCGGCCCATGCAGGAATGGCTGGCGAAACAGTGGTCTCAGGCAAGTGGTCAGTGGGACGATCTAGTGGTCGTTTCGCCAACACTAGTACAGAGTCTTCGCTGGTGGACAAGAGAGAATCTTGCAAAGTGGAAACCCTTTTACTATCCAGAAATACAGGCCGTAGTCACAACAGACGCTTCCCTGTCAGGGTGGGGAGCACACCTCCTTCACCACACAGCTCAGGGTCTCTGGTCTCACACAGTGGCTCAGAATCACATCAACGTGCTAGAACTTCTGCAGTCTTCAGAGCGCTTTGGGCATTCAAACCCCACCTATCCAACCTGTCAGTGCAGATCCTAACAGACAGCACAACGGCTATGTTTTACATAAACAAACAAGGGGGGCACTCGTTAGCCAAATCTGTCCAGGCTTGCCCAGAAAATTTGGATATTGGCACTCAGATGGAACATTTACCTGTAGTCTCAGCATGTTCCAGGGTATCTCAATTCACTAGCGGACGCTTTGAGCAGAGATCCCCCTCCCAGAAGAACACAAATGGCGTCTACACGAAGAAGTCGTAGAAGATCTCTTCTCTCAGTGGGGTTTCCCCACTATAGACCTATTCGCCACAAGCGAAAACAGACAATGCCCAGGACTTGCATCCAGGTTCCCCAAGCCAGGCTCCAAGGGGAACGCTCTATGGATGAACTGGTCAAGGATGTTTGCCTAAGCTTTTCCTCCAACCCCTCTGATGAGGAAGGTGGTCAACAAAATACACAGGGAATCGATGACGCTTATCCTAGTTGCTCCTATGTGGGCGAGACAATTATGGTTCCCAAACCTACGCAGACTGGCGGTGTGCGACCCCCATCAGACTCCCATGCTGGTACAACCTACTCTCCCAGCATGAAGGACAAACAGTGCATCCTCAACCGAACTCGTTGAACTTGGCAGCATGGCTCCTGAAGTCATAGAGTTCGGCCATCTCAATTTACCCCAGAGATGTATGGATATCTTAAAAGAATCAAGAAAACCTAACCCAAGGGACTGTTCTTTTGATAAGTGGAAAAGATTCATTATTTGGTGCCAGAATAAACAAATCAACCCAGTTGATTGCACTCCTTACAACATTGTCACCTACATGCTCCACTTACTGGACGCAGGGTTGGTTTTTAATTCAAAGTACACCTGGCGGCGCTGTCAGCCTACACCACCTCCCATAACAAGGTGTCATGGTGGAATGTGCCAGTTGTCAAAGCCTTTATGGAAGAGGTGAAGAGACTCCACCCTCCAATTTCTAACCCACTACCAGGTGGGACCTTAATGTGGTGCTTGCTAAACTCATGGGGCCCCCCTTTGAACCCGTGCATAAAGCTAGTCTCAAACACCTGACTTATAAAACTGCCTTCTTAGTAGCCATTACATCCATAAGAAGGGTCCGTGAAATTCAAGCTCTGTCAGTGCAGGATCCTTTCTTTACTGTCCATAAGGATAAACTGGTTCTACGAACTCACCCTAGGTTCTCACCTAAGTTTATTTCTAAATTCCATGTTAACCAGTCCATTGAGCTACCAGCTTTTTTCCAAGAACCCAAAAGCTCTGCTGAGGTGAAACTACACACACTAGATGTGAGAAGAGCGGTCTTCTAGTACGTAGATAAGACCAGACCGCTAAGAAAGACAGATCAAATGTTCATCTCCGTAGCAACAGGCAGAGAAGGAGATCGCGTCTCTAAAGGTGCCATCTCTAAATGGATAATCAAATGTATCCAGTTGTTACTCCTTTTCAGAAAAAACACTGCCTTTTACGCCAGGGGCCCACTCTACAAGAGGTACTGGGGCCACTCTGGCTTTCATTGCAAATGTACCCCTTGACAACATTTGCAAAGCAGCTACATGGAGCTCTAGTCACACTTTTACTCAGCGCTACTGCATTGACACTCATTCCAAGACAGATACTCAAGTGGGACAAGCGGTTCTAAGACATTTATTTGCTCATGACCCTTCTCACATCCCACTTCCTTCTTCTAACACTGCTCGCTAATCTATGCACAGCATGTGATCTAAGCAGATAACACAAGCCTCAGAAGGGATCCATTACTCGCCGTATTCGTATTTCTGATGCTTTTATATGCTTAGATTCACATGCGCCCGCCCTTCCTCCCCTCTGAGAGAAGGGCATGGATGCTTGTAGTCTTATCCATTTATTTATCTATCTATCTGCTGGGATACTCTGTACTCGCGCTACTCCTCATGCTACCTCATGTCAGAAAAAATACAATCTGAGGGTCCTACACGCGTGAGGGATCATGGGTAAAGTGAACGTCACACTAGGGATAGTATTACTGGCACGCCCTGTGTCGACGCCCATTTTCGAGTTTCGAAAAAAAACTGTAATACTCTGCAGCTTCCACTAGATGTCGGCCTATGCACAGCATGTTAATCTAAGCAGATACAAGCATTAGAAATACGATTACGGTGAGTAATGTATCATATATATATATTTCTGAGGCTTGTGGAATCTGCTTAGATCACATGCTGTGCATAGGCCGACATCTAGTGGAAGCTGCAGAGTATTACAGTTTGTTTTTCGAAACGCGAAAGTTTTTCGAAACTCAAACTCTGGGGATGTGGGGGGGGGGGGTGAGGATTGGATTGGATATCGCCATAAGCCAAAAAACGAAAAACTGGTTGTTTCACCCCCCGAAAGTCCACAAACACTCCAGATGTCCTGGGGCAGTGCTGTGGTGTTCACGGACACTACAGATGTCCTAGGAAACCTGTACCTATTTCTGCATTATACAGTTGGGGAAAAGCAGTTTTTGGATGGCTTATAACCTTTGCGCCATCCAATGAAACTGCATGCAATTTTGCAATTTTATTCTAGAACTAATCTTGAATGGTTTTCACAAGTTTTGTGGGAATCTGTCAAGAGGGGGCAAAATTAGAGGGGAGGTCCCAACATGTTGTAAATGCATATAAATGTGGTGTCATTTGACGAATCTGCACAACATTTAGCAAAACGATTTTGGATCTAGATATAAATGGTTTTCAAAAGTTTGGTGGGATTTGCTCAAGAGGGGGCAAAATTAGAGGGGGGGTCTCAACATTTTTAGATGGCTTATAACTTTGTTTCTATTTGACGAATGTGGACAAGTTTTGAGAAAGATTATAGACCCAACCATCAATGTTTGTGTAAAGACTGAATGGATTTTGTCAAGTGGGGGCTAAGTTATGACTATTGTATGTACATACATTTTGACACTTTTTAAAAAATAAAACATGGGCGAATTTCGAACAAACCCGTGAGGAGCATTGGTAAGGACATTAAAGCATGGTTTTGCAAATGTGCTCGTGTTTTATTTTTTTACAAGTGTAATAATGTAGGTACAAAAAATTGTCATATACCTTTGGTGGCTGAGGTATAGCCTGTGGCCGTGGGCAATAGCCAGATTGTCTCGTCATGGCATAAGCTCATGATCCGGACAATCTGGCTACTGGGCATGACCGCTAGGGACGAAAAATGGTGTTAAAGTGGATATGTACCTTGGACCGGCTATGTGGTAAAATTATTCGAAGGTAGGATAGGTTTGAAAGGGGAAAAAAAAGTGCTTGTGTTAATATGTTCATAGGGTTTTGCAGGCTGCCATGGCAAGGGAATAGGGGCTGTGTACGGAGCCCTCCTACTCTTTCCGTAGGAAAAATATTCCTTCCTTCTGACAGCGGGACGCCACAGGCGTCCCACTATAAGAAGCAAAATCTGTTTTAGCACCCTTGGTTCCCGCTTTGGGAACCAGGTGTGCTAATGGCCTTTATCCCCCATCTCAGGGGCTGCAATGGACGATAATGGTTCGTAGCCCTTCTTATTTATTTATAACGCACTAATGCCCGCAGACATAGGGCTGTGTGGTTACAGTATTTGTTGAGGTAGATGAGGTAGTACTTGCTGAAAAAGGAACAACCTTTCTGAGAGCATTGCGGTCATTGGATTTGGTGTGGCGGCGCATGGAGGTGGTCCCTTAGGAGTACTGTCCAGGTAGTCTGCAACTGAGTGCACTCAGTGCATTTCACTTTGGTAGCTTTAGCCTTTGGTACTCTCCCAACAGTTGCAAAGAACTAGCACACCCATGATTCGATCTTGGTGCTAGAAGTAGGCACTTCCTCTACCTCATCTTCTTGGTCCTCTTCATTGTCTTTGAAAGTACTGCACTTTTTTTGTTGTGAAGGTCCTCCAGCTGATGGTGGCTCTTGGGGAGGAGGGATGGCAAAACCTGATGCCATTTTTAAGATAAATAGCAGTTTTGATAAAATTCTTCAAAGTATGTACTGTGTACTAGATTGGTAATGGATAATGAGTATGAACAGGTGTAGGAGGTATGCAAGGGAAATTTTGAAGTTGAAAGTTCCTAGATAGTAGAAAATGCAGTTCCGAACTGTCCGCGAAGGACTGATCTTATCGTGAAGTGCGGGCGGGTTCTTGGACACGTCATCATGCCGCGCGCCAGCACATGTTGATGTGGCGCTGTCCGGAAGGTCCGCAATGAAGTCAGATGTTCGTAGATGTCTATGGGTGCAAAACTAGTTGAAATAGTTGCAAAAAAGTGTATAGAAGTGTTAAAAAATTATTCTAGGATGTGGGAAATGGCATGTAAATTGGACACAAATATTGTTATATTTTGTAAGTATGATATTAGTAAGTTGTAGGAAAATTGCATACTCTGTTTAAACACATGAAATTCACTGAAAAAACGTTGTTAAAGGGACGTTATGGTTAAGTTGGACTAATAAAAACCTATGAAATTCAATGAAAATGCACTGATGCTTGTTCTGTTTGCTACAGGTGTCACAACTGTGCCATTAACTTTGCAGCATGCTTCACCCTCTCATGGTGGTAGGAAGCAGGAATAAGGCAGCATGCTAGCACATATGCAACACCAAAATAAAATTAATTCTTGCAAGATATCTCAATAGTGTGTTTCCATGACATCGGTTGGAGGCGGCTTTGCAACACCCATAGTAAGTTGAGTGCAACAGTATAGAATAGGTGCTGGAATGTGTAGCGAGGTATCAAAGAGGAAGGGGATGGTCTGATACCCCAAAACACAGCTTGTTTTTTTTAATCTGTACATATAAAACTTTATTGGAGCGTGTCTTGCTGCTTTCAAGCGGATTTGAGGTATCACAGTTAAGATTAGTCATGCTCTTGCAATGCAGAAATAAATTGTATTTTAATGTTTCACTGCATGTTTTCTTAGGTGGTCCAGGCATTATCTCAACGCCATATGGAGGTGCTGCTGGATTTGCCCAAGCGATAGGCTTTCCTCATTCTGCTGGTAAGTTTTTACTTTGTTGAGAAATAATCAATGAATAACTCATTTTTTTACCAGGATAAAACTGTAAATATGAAACAATACTTTTTAAACGTTGAATTAATCCTTCTCTTTTGCAAACCTAGTTCGTGTCATTCCTAGACCCCAGGAAGCACAGGACTGTGCTCTTTTCAAGCATAATTTGGTTTATGTGAATGATTACATGACTAAATGAAAAATATCCCTATTTTTACTTGTTATAGGGTATAGGATGTCTTCTTAATATATATTGCATTAAAAAGAAATATCGTCTGAAAATAAAAGTAGGCCGTTATTTTGGGAGAGTTCAAATCATTGTGATCAGTGTCTGGTTGGGCCACATACTAGATAATGAAATGGAAAACGTGCTTGACTTTTGTGTAATTTGTTATATCTGGCACTTAATGCTGTTCTAGGTAAAGTCCAATTGATATTGTTGAAAATATTTGTGTTAAGAACCTTCTTGGCTTGTGAGGATCCCAGCATAGAAGTATATATGTAGATACTGTTGTTCACAAACTTCTAAACTAATACTTGTAAAGTAAGAAGGAACGAGTTGGTTATTCGTTGAACTTGGCATGGTATGCAAGGAAACGCTAGGAAGGTTCTCAATACAAATCTGTTCAACAATAGTATAAATTGGTCTTCTATCTTGAACAGCATTAACCCTTTAAGTGCCATGGGTATTTCCCCCAGTGGCAGGGACTTTTTTGGTGATTTCGGTATGTGGCCATTCAAAGCCTTGTAACTTTTTTGTTACATGAGATATCTCGGCCAAATTTGGCGGATGGAACGCCACTCGGGAATCCTAAGTTGCTGTAGGGATGTGAGAGAAACTAAGCAAAAAGGGCGAAAATGTTGTTTTTTTTCAAAAAATGCCAATAAAATGATGTACAAAGAAGCCTGTGGTTTTTCCTTGTAAGAGCTAGGAACAGACGGTTTGCTGTGCTGAATTCCCCAATTTCCTGGCTTTCAAGAACAGGTTGAGTGGAAACAAAAAAACATTATTTTGATGTGGTTATCAACTGTTTTGTGAGAGGTAGGCGATTTTGGACATTTTTGCCAATTGGACATGCATGGACGGAATGGGAGAAAAGGGTAGGAAAGCCGAATTGGAGGACAGAAAGGCATATATTTCTGAAAAGTAGACAAAATTCCAAGTTTAGGAAGGGGTGATTTGCGTAGGTCAGGCAAACACTAGGTAGGGGAAAATGCCATAGATTGGGGGAACCCCAAGTCTGTTTCGACACCTGAATTTCACACTTCTCCAGACAAGCGCAACATACAGATATGGGCCTCGGGTGCCCAAGCCACCAAGGAAAACAGGGAACCCCATGCATTTCCGAAAAGAGGACACCCGTGGGAGTCCGCAGAGGTATGAGTTGCGCACATCGGCCCAGAATTTATTACCCAGACACCCCCGCAAAGTCCGAAATGTGGGGGGGAAAAAACCCATTTTACGCACATTTCACTCGGCTCACCCATCGAAACATGCCGCCAACAACACATGGCCTACCGTCCCGTGTTCCCACAGGTGTCCCGATGAAAACGGTACCTCACATGTGTGGGTGCACCTACCTGGGCGCAAAGGGGAAAGCCTAAAACACAGGTAATCCCAAGTCTGTTTTGACACCTGAATTTGACACTTTCTTCGAACACCATACAGATATGGGCCTCGGGTGTCCAAGCCACCAAGGAAAACGGGGATCCCCATGCATTTCCAAAAAGAGGACACCCGTGGGAATCCGCAGAGTTATGATTTGCGCGAAGCGGCCCAGGATTTATTACCCAGAACCCCAGACAAAGTGAACATTGTGTTTTTTCCCCACCAAATATCACACTTTGTCGGGGATTGTGGCTAATAAAAACTGGAGCAATTTGCGCAAGGCAGACCTCTGTAAATTCCCACGGGTGTATTCTTTTGGGAAATGCATGGGGTTCCCTGTTTTCTTTGCTGGCTTCGATACCCTAGGCCCAAATCTGTAGGTTGCCCACATGAACAAATATTGCTGTGGCGAAAGGATTGGGGTTACCAGCGGGTTACCCTTTTCCTTTTGCACCCCGGTAGGTGCAGCCACACATGTAAGCTACCTTTTTCGTCGGGACATCTGTGGGAACGCGAGAAGGTATGAAATCTGTTGTTGGCAACCTGTTTCGGTGAGTGGACACAGGGAAATGTCTCTGAAATTGGCTGGAAATTAAAATAATTCTCAGACATTTCGCTCTGGCCACCCACCGAAACACATACCGCCAACAACACATGGCCTACCTTCCCGCATGCCCACACGTGTCCCGATGAAAACAGTACCTCATATGTGTTGGTGCACCTACTGGGGGCGCAAAAGGAAAAGGGTAACCCACTGGTAACCCCAAGCCTTTAGCCACTGCCCATTTTGTTCATGTGGGCAACCTACAGATTTGGGCCTAGGGTGTCGAAGCCAGCAAGGGATCGGGGAACCCCATGCATTTCCCAAAAGAGGACACCCGTGGGAATACACAGCCATCTGCTCCCAGGGGGGCCTAACCTGCAGGCCCCATCCTTTTGGGGGGCCTGCACACTAATTCCTGGTAGCCCCCCCATCCTCACTTGGATGGGGGGGCCACCTCATGTACACCTGCCTGGGGCCATAAATCTGCCCCAAGGGAGGGCTACAAGGGGTGCCCCCACCCTTTCCACTTGGTGTGGGAGGGGGGGGGCCACCACCATTTCTTAGGGGCAAAAATATCCCAGGCCCCCACCCCCACCCCCGTTCTATTTATTTATTTTGCCCCCCTTCCCTGGGGCCAGATGATCAGCCATCTGCCCCTAGGGTTGTGCACATATGTGCCCCCATGCTTTGGGGGCCGGGGGGGGAGAGGGCTCCCTCCCCCCCACGTCACACATGTTTCCATGGTGGTCCAGTGGTTGCTGGTCACGGATCGAGCGCTCTGCGCTGATCCGTGACCAGCAATGCGTCATATGTGGTGTCCTTGGAGAACCTCCCCTTTCCAGGGACACCACTTTTTCCTATATCCCTGGTGGCCTAGTGGGATCCCAGGGCCCCAAACCCCCTCCCACCTTCGCCTTCCCTCGCCTTTTCTTTTTTTTTCCATTTTTTCATTTTCACCCCTGGGGCAGTGATGATCTGCCCCCAGGGGTCTCTGGCACTGTGGCCCCATGCTTTGGGGCCACGGGGGGAAAGGGGGGCCGCTTACCTAGTAAGCAGCCCTCCTCCCCCAGCATCACAAACGGGTCTGTATTGATCCGGTGACATTGCTGCCAACGGATCACGTGCCCTGCGCCCGCTTCGCGGGCAGCAATGCCACACAATGGGTATCGTTGTAAAGGGGAGAATCTCCCCTTTCCAACGATACCCGCCTCGATCTCCAGCTTGAAATACAGCCGGAGATCGAGGCAGAGAAAGGTGAACACTCACTTTCTGTTTTCACCGCAGCAGCCCGAAATAGCTGCTGCGGTGAAAATTACTTTCACTTTCACGCCGACGTGCTTCACGCACGCCGACCTGAAACTGAAGGTAATCCAGCCCCCTGGCAGTGAGGGGGGACCTCCCCCTCACATAGCCCGGGGGTTGGATTACAGTTTTGAGCGATCCCTGCTTTGCAGGGATCGCTCATAACAAGGTGCCAAAAAGGACAAGCTATCTCGTCCTTGGCACTGCGTATGCACTTCCAAGGACGAGATACCTCGTCCTTGGCACTTAAAGGGTTAAGAGCCAAATCATAATAAATTACAAAACAATGGTGAAGCTTGCAGAAAGAGTGAAACTTGTTGGCCACTATTTTTTTATATCAACAGATTTAATTGGATTTGACTTTTATTTTTGAAAAACAATTTGTTTTCACATGTTCAAATTAAATATTTTCTATTTCACTTTAATTCATCAATAAATTGATATTATTCTACGGGGTGATCATTTCCACAAGAAGCATGCGGTGCCGGATGATGGAGTTCGTACCTTCAGGTGAGTGGAACTGAAGTCGGTGATGGATTGAAGACAGGATACTATTCCAGGTAAGTTTCGTAGTGTTCTTTCTCTCTCTGCAGGTCCTTGGTTTCAGGTAAACTGGCATCAAAGAACTGGACACGGTGAGCGTTACGCTGCCCACAGCAGAATAACACGAAGCATGTTCTGCTGTTTGGGTGTGGTTTAAATAGTCTCGTAAAGTAGTCCAGGTAAAGTAGTACCGGGCCTGCCACACCCAAAGTAGTCCAGGTAAAATAGTCCCAGGCCTGCCACACCCAAAAGACTAGACCGCATAGCTCAGTTCCTTGTAACTGAGCTGTGTGTGTGCCTCCATGTTGGCTGAACCCCCCCTTGTTTAATAGTCCCAAGTAAATAGTCCCATTCTAATATTGGTCTTCATGATGGTTATGAGCCTGACTCCAAGAGAGTCTTGGATAAGGTTTTAAGGCCTCTGACCTGGCCCTAACTGGAAGGCTGACTTGCCAGTGAGGGCCAGGGTTAAGGGCCATGACACTCCTCATCGCTCCCGCTCAAGCGGTGACGCCAGTTCTGTTGAGGGGGCACGGAGTGAGGTCTCTGACCGGAATTCCTCTGTTACCGGCGTTGCTGAGGTCCTTCCGTTGAAGGATATTCTGGCTGATAGCATGTCTCAGAAACATCCGAGGCCACGCAGAACCGGCTCTGCTGAGGTTCCTTGTGTTAAGGCTAAAATTAAGACCCCTGACTAGCCTGTGCAGACCCCTGCCTCACTTCCACATGTGTCGCAGTTCTCCTCAGGTGCTGACAAAATGGCAGCCATTTCCGCCAAGACCATGGCGCCCATTTTGGATACCTCCCTTACAACTACTCCATCAGCGCTGGGTGGGGGGAGCAGTTTTTCAGTTGAACATAGTTTTCCTTGTGCACATTCTTTTAGTATAGTATATGACGAACGCTCGGATGCCACTATCGCACAACGTCCCGCTTCCTGTGCCATCTTCGCCCTTGATTTTTGTTGACACCAGTGGAGAAGGCCCTCTTGGCAACCCTCTCCATTACGCCCCTGGAATTACTCCACTCATGAGAGGCCTCCTCCATTTGCACCTAAAAGGGCGTCGGGGGGGATGCTTTTTTCAATAAATTTCAAAAGCGAATGCACTCTGACCCCATGAAGGAGTATTTTCAAGGTTGCTTTAGGGAGATATGCCCTCCGGTGCCGTCGGTCCCAGTTGTGGCACCGGTGATTCCGCCAGCGCCTCATTTGCCGGCCGGACCTCCACTGTCTCTTCCCCCCCTTGCCTCCATTGTATCCAGTCGACAAATCTTCATCCGGGCCTGATGCAGGGCAGATTGATCCAGATGTATCTGACGACACACAGAGGGATAAGGACAGCGAGGACCAGCCCTGCTCCGTTACAGCCTTTCATGACCGGATGCTGCACATGTGTCTTTTGGATGTTCCGGTACCTGAGGCACCTGCTTCACAGGAAGGGGTGCTTTTCGGGGGCGTTCACCTTGTCTCCTTTGGAGCGTACTGGCTTGTTCTTGGAGAAGACTCCATTCTTCGTAAGAAGTGGCCTTAGGGTTGTGTCCGCCCCCTTCCTCCACAGTGGTGGCTGCTGCTACATTACAGTCCAGACCCGCTTCATCTTCTACAGCGGCAGCTCAGGTTCTGGCCAAAGAGGACAAGCTTCTTGACTCTTTGGGGAGGAAGATTTTCGCTAATTCAGCCCTGCAGTTACGTCAAGCTAACGCGGAACTGGTACTAGCGGGGCGAATATGAACATGTGGAAAGGTCTGTGTTACGCTCACCTGGTTCCCACGGGGGCGTCGACCGGAACTGGGCCGCTGTTATTTCCACCAGCGTGACATGTAGCGCCGAGATGACTGACTGGACTGGCCCGCTCAGCCTAGTCTGTCTGGATCGCAAGAATATTCTTCTGCAAAGGAGAAGAGGAATTAACCACCCGTGGAATTGAGTGTCAACCCACCTTTACCACTCCCGTTGTCTTCCCACTGATCACTCTTGATGTCCCCTCCTTAGTCTCACCTGATGGTTTGGGAGGATGAGCTCTCCATCCTGCGACGACCGCAGGGGCGCGTTGATGACCAGTTACTTCACTGGCGTAGAGGAATTGGTGAGTTCCACTATTGACTCTAAAGTCCAATTGTTCATAAGAGTTCAAATGTCTGCTCTTCACTCTGTCCGATTCCTTGCAGGTTGCCGATTAATCCACTCGAAGATTTCCAAATGGCACTCGGTAAGTTTCAGTTAAGTCTATTGTGTTATTCCCCTTAGGGGCCGGGGTACGGCGATGAAGCAGAGTTGACTGTGCCGACCCGAGATGAGGTGAGACCCCCGTGGTAAATCAGGTAAGTTTTGTGGGGGGTAACTGGTATTGTCCTTGCTTTCTCCCCTTAGGGGCCGGGGTAAGGCGATGAAGCAGAGTTGACTGCGCCGACCCGAAATGAGGTGAGTACCTCCCGTGGTAAATCAGGTAAGTGCTTGGGGGTAGCTTGTATGGCCTTAGAGAGTCCCCTTGCTCACCTTGCTGTCTTTGTCTCCTTAGGTGTCGGAGGGCGGCCGCGAGATGGAGAGAGCGTGATGGAATGCTGACGTACCACCAAGCAGGTGAGTTCAGCGCGGCGCCGTAGGATTGCGAAGCGATGCTTCAAAGACTTCTGTCTTTCAGTTCCGTGCCGAAATGGATCCGGATTCAGGTAAGGATTAAAGTTAAAACTCCTGTTCTAACCTTTATCCTTTTTGTCTTCTTGTTTCAGGAGTCCCAGGACTGAAGCGGGCGTGGCTCAAGACTGGAGCTGCTGAAAACACGGTGAGCGTTACGCTGCAGCAAGCAGAATAACGCGAAACACGTGTGGCTGTCCGGGCATGGTTTAAATAGCCTTGGAAGAAGATCCAGGTAAATATTCTTCCACATCCCCACCCAAGTAACAAAATAGTCCCTTCAGTAAAATAGTCCCTCCTAAGCCTCATTTGGCTCGAGTCTTCATGCAGCATGGTCTGCCTCAGGTGAGTATGCAGCATGGTCTGCTTCAGGTAAGTTATCAATAATGAGCCTGGCGCCCATGGCGCCAGGACTGTATCCAAACAGCCCCTAACTGGGGCTCTTGGGCATGTTCCAAGTGGCATGATGCCTGCTTCCGGGGCTGCTGGGCCTGGTCTGGTCTTCCGGGGGCAGGCATCATGACAGCCTGTCAGAGTTTGAGGAATTCATTCCAGCTAATAAACTAGAGGATTTGAAAGCGGGATTGTCAGATGCCAGTGTTCTGGCGCAGGATATGCTGGAGGCCGCGGCGCATCATGTCGACACCTCATCAGGCTTGGCTTCACACTACCAAGTTCTCTAAAGAGGTGCAGGATAAAGTTCTGGACCTGCCTTTTGATGGCAAGGAGCTTTTTTCATTCAATGACAGATGTTGAATTAAGACTAAGGACAGCACCTAGACCGCCAGTCTTTGTCTGTCCTGGTGAAACCGCCTTTCAGGGCTCAGAGAACATCTTCGCAGCCTCAGCCTTCTTCTGGTTTTAGGGGATTTCTAGATGGGAAGACCCGTAGTGTCGATACTCCATCAGGAAATTCCTGCCGACGGCAACAACGGCGTCGCTTTTTCTCCCGTTCCTCTGCCTCCTCTTCAGGTTCTGGTGGTGGTGCTGCCACCGATAAACCAACAAAATGAAGTTTCTCTGCGCTCGCATGAGACCCCGGTGGGAGGGCGCATTGCGTCTCTCTTGGAGGCGTGGCAGGCCATCACCGAGGACCGGTGGGTCTTGTCAGTCACTCGAGCGGGTTTCCGCTTGCCTCTTCCTTCTAACCCAACCATCAGTCCTCCCTTCCAGCAGTCGGAGTCGCCCTCCCTTAGAGCCAAGATTCAGAAATTGCTAGATCTCAGAGCAGTG
This sequence comes from Ambystoma mexicanum, assembly GCF_040938575.1. Lineage (NCBI taxonomy): Eukaryota > Metazoa > Chordata > Amphibia > Caudata > Ambystomatidae > Ambystoma > Ambystoma mexicanum. The sequence goes on along the minus strand of NC_090937.1, from coordinate 196,906,525 downwards.
GAACCCTTTCCTCTAGGGGAGCGAGGGGAGGGCTTCTACTCACGGCTGTTTACAGTGCCAAACCCAACCAGGCTGGCCTGCGCACCATCCTAGACATTTCCCAGTTCAATCTCTCTCTACCCCAAGAGAAATTCAAGATGATCACGACCTGTCAGATAAAGTCCTCCTTACAGAAGCACGATGGGGATGAACACCCGGCGACATAGACGCACATAAGTACTCACATAAGCACACGGCCCACGGCTCTTCTCCGTCGAGGATGAAGAAAGCATTAGCGCCAACGGAGACGCAGGTCCTACTGGCGGCCTCCACGGACAGTAACGGTCCAAAGCCCCCCCTCGCAACCGCAGATGCGACCAGCGACTGGGCTACCCCCAGATAACCACCAAACCGGCAGACGACATGCCCCGCCAGCGAGCGCCCTTCGGCGTAGAGGACGCGACACCTGTAACGTCGAGACCAGAGGATCCCTCGATAGACCATTTAGTCGTCAAGAGCCTGGCGCGCATTGTTTCCAATGATAGCCAGAGACGGACGGCGAAAGACGCCGAATACCGCTCGCAAGGCCAGGGAAACGCCGAAAGGGACGGAAGGAAGGCAGGAACCGCCCCCTCCGTCGAAAGGGACTCCCAGCCTACTAAAATGCTTTTCAGAAGGCGATGAGAGCTTATCCTCGACGTTATGGGATAGGTCAAAGCGTTTACAGGCCGAAAGACTTCCCTTTTCCCCCCCCAGACTGCTCTGGGCTACCACAAGACACCTTAGAGAGACTCCAATTTTGCATGGACAAAATGGAGAATTTTATATCTACCCAATACCTGCCCACACCCAAAAGAAAGAGATGTGCCTCAGGAGGATCCTAGGGCTAAATACCCTAGACTGTTTAACCCCCCACAGGGGGATGTACAGGTGTATGACCTCACTGAAGAGGACTCCTACTTTCATGAAGATGGGGAGTTCTTAGGTAACGAACAAGAACAAGACTTAGACCAGGAAGGTTTTGAGGATGACCCAGACAGGGGTGATGGGGGTTTTGAAGAAGACCCAGAAGAAGGTGCTTCACAGCCCTGGCAGTCCCCACCAGCGTCTACAGACCCCGACGCCCTAAACCTGTCCCCTCCCAAAGAGACTCCAATCAGGAATACGTCACCTATAGACGATCAACCTACCTTTAATGCACTACTACTTGAGGCGCTTTTCGAAATCGATGCTGGGGAAATTTCTCCTGACATAGACTTCGTTGAAAAGATTATCAAGGACAAACCCCCTGTCAGTCAAACCATTCCCCCTCCTTGCCTCAGTAAACAAAAGAATCATCCCTTCGCTAGCTACACCCGCATTGGTCAGAGGGGTCAACCCAAGGATAGAAAAATTATTTAGTCCTTCTCCATCGGACCCGTTATACATCAGGGGCCACTCAGTACCGGACTCCCTAGTCGTAACTAATACAAGAAAAAGGGCAGGGGTCCCGCTATCAACCAGCGAGGCACCTCCAGATAAAGAAGGTAAAAAGCTTACTCCTACGTCCCGTCCCCTTTCCTCAATACTTGTGGGACATCTCTCCGTCCTGTGGGACGGGACCGGAGCACTTTGTAAAAAGCATACAAATTTTTTTCAAAAATGTGTCCCTCCTCTATCCTGCACGGGGCCCGGCACGTGGCTGTAACCCCGCCCACCTTGGCTCTGCCCCGCGCATCGCCCATCAGTCCTTTTCTCTGCACAATCGGGGCCGGACGCACTTGCATCCTCCCTGTTTTCCTCTCTGGCTCTTGCTAGCGTTCGTTTACTAGTCTGTATGTCTTTTAAACTAGATTTTCCAGACTATTCATCTTGTCACCCTCGCTTCGCGAGGGCAGATCCCCATCCTCTTGTTCAGAGTGTTTGGGTCCGGAACACCGTTGGGACTCCTGTTTTTACTGTGACTCCCCTTCGTCGGGGCACTTCAACGTCCGTTGGAGCGGTGGGAGGAGGTGTTCCGACAAACTCCTCCTTCTCATTTTCAGGCGTTCATCGACGAGAAGAAGAAACACCCGTTAAGTTCTTTACTTTTCAGAGCACTGTTGGGGAGAATTCTCTCTTTAGGCTGAATTTCCTAACCTAGTGAGTCCCCCAGCAGCTTTGCTGGATTTCTGGAGTTTGTTTTTTTCTCCTGCCAAGAGTGAGACTCTTTTTCTCCCACTCTTGGACATGATTTATGGTGTTCCTTTGACTGTTAATGTGTTTTATGGGCTATGGGGTCCTTTACTCCATAGGGTCTCATGTGTTTTTACTATGTGTGTTACACAGCACCCTCCGTGCAGTAACACAGGGGTGTCATGGTGACACCCCACCATAGACTCCATACCCTGGGACTGACTACTGTCTCCCAGGGCATGTAAAGTCACCATTGGCTTTACCAGTCCCAAATTATTAACAGAAACCGGTACAAACCATCGTATTGTGGACGTACTGGTCAGAGCAATTTGATTGCCCCGGGGTCTGTTAGTCGAGGGGGCACGTCTCCGTCCCCCCTGATCGAGTTTTGGCTGGTGGCAGTGGATACTACTTTCTATATTCGACCGCGAATATATCCCTATGGGATTTTCCCATTGTTCGAGGCTACCAACGTTAATTATTTAATTCTCATAGCCTCGAACATACCGCCGGTTTATTTATTTAATATTAATTTGCCGGTTGGTATTTCTTGCCAGGACTCGATTCTAAAATGGCGTTTGTGTTCTCTTCTGTGACTCCAACCCAAGTCGAGCCCTTTGTTCCACTTTTTGGCGGGCTTCTCCACAGAAGCCTCCAAAAGTGGTGCCACTCTGTCTGGGTACCACAGGGGGTGGGGGAGGGGGTTTAGGCACCCAGGACTGAGTTACCTTGGTAACTCAAGTCGCACTCTTGTGTGATTGGCCCAAGTGGTGAGCCGGCTGGCTCACCACTTAGCATGTTTGATGGACAGCTAGGCTGAGTGAATGGGGGTGTGCTGCATAAAAGCAGGGCTTTGGGGACTGGAACTTCAGAAGTCGCCACAGGACCTGAGAATCCGACAAGGGAGAAGCTGAGCCGACCTACCACGACGACACCACCGGTGGAACCCTGCGGAACCGACTCACCACTTCCTGACAGAGAAGATCTCCCGGCTGGAGAGGCTTCTTCCCCTGACTGGTGGGCACAACCAGTTTACATTCTTCTCTTCGCACCCCAGACCGTCTTGTGGTCGAATTGCCCGTGCCAAGCACCCCGGCAACCGGATAGCCACTTACCACTGGACCGCGAATAAAAGGACCGCTCCTTTTACCTGAGAACTCCGCGGCTGGTTTCTTCCCTGGCAGTGCAACGGACTCCTGTCTTCCTCCCCAACGAGATCCTCTCTTCCCCCGGACGAAGCACCGACTTGCATCCGCTGCCAGGAACAACTGCCCCCGCTGGAGTATTCTCACCACTTTAAGGTACCGTGTCCGCCAGGCCTCCCTTTCTAAAGATTGCTACAAGGTAATAATAACCCCTTGACCTTCTGGACTGGGCTGGCCGCCTTGACCCTCTAACTGGTCCCTTTCTTTTGGTCCAACTCTTTTTGAACCTTTGCAAGACTCTTGTGCACTTCAATCGTGTGACCTTGGACACATTTCGTTGTGATCCTCTTAAAGTGGATCCAGCCTACTGAACTCTAACTTCACAGTTTTACTTGCCTCCCTCTCTTGTTTTGTTCTTATGAAAGTGTTGGGATCTGTTTCATATTATACTCTGCTTTTCTCTCCCTTTTTAAACAAATTATTAGAGTGCCATCTACGTTAAGCGCTCACCGCTGTCTGAAAATAAGTGGGGCTTTACTTAAGACTTGTCTAATATTCTTCTAAGGGAGTGTATGTCTTTTAGTGACCGTGTTTATGAATTGCTTACTATTAGTGCCTGTGTGTTTTCCTAGATGTGGTTTTAAATAAATCATTATATCTCTTTTACACCAAGCTCTGGTCAGTGTTTACTTGTTCTACTATGTTCTTTTGACTTATTGTGAATACTCTGTATACTGCCTAACTCTTCTTGAGGGAAGTCTGTCTGCTCAGCCACAGCTACCAAGTGAATCTGTGTGGTACAGACTGCTACCAAGTGGGTTTACTGCCAAACACCTGTAGTCTTAAATCTTTTGCAGTGGTCCCAGAGGGAACTGCACAGGTTTCTGCCTAACAAGCACCACGACCGGGGGATACCTTCCCAGGTTCCTCTCGGGCCGGGAGGGGCGTTGATCGCTCTGTTACCGGGGTTCGCCCTGAGGTGCCTATCGGGCCTAATAATTCTACCAGAGTTTTCTCTGAGGGTCTCCGTAAAGGGCCTGTGTACACCGGAGTACGCTCTGAGGCCCCTCCTGTGGGGCTGTTTGTAGGCCCAGTTCTACTGAGTCGTGGGGTACCGGAGTTTGCTCTGAGGCCTCTCTTTCGGCTTCCCTCAAAAACGAAACCGGGGTGCGCCCCGAGGCCTTGGCTGGGCTTGTGGTTACCGAACGGATGTTCGAGGCCTGTGCCGATAAGGCTTTTACCGGGCCTGGGTCCGAGGTCCCTCGTACATAGGCTAAGGCTACCAACAGTTCTGAGGGGCCGGGCAAGGCCCTGTCGGTGAAAGCGGTTGCTCATCGTTCCCGCTCTTGTGGTGACACCAGATCTGTTGAGGGGACAAAGAAGAAAGGTTCTTGTTTTACCGGCAGTGCCGAGGCCCTTCCTTCGAAGGCTCAGTTGGCGGTTGGTATGTCGCAGAAACATTCCAGGCCTCATAGTACCGGCTCTGCTGAGGTTCCTTACGTTAAGGCTAAAATTAAGACCTCTGACCCATCGACGGGGACCCCTGCCTCACTTCCTCACGTGCCGCAGTTCCCCTCAGATGAGGACAAAATGGCGGCCGTTCCCGCCACGACCACGGCGGCCATTTTAGGTACTACCCCTACAACTACGCCATCGGCCCCTGGTGTAGGGTTCGGTCCTTTGGGTGAACCTACAGTCCATTGTGCGCATCCTTACCGGCTGGTTTATGATTGGAACGCCCGGATGCCTCTTCCGCACAATGTTTCGTTGCCCGCGGTGGCGGCTCCCTTGATTTATGTGGATACGTTGGAGGACGGGCCAGTGTGGCACCCTTCTCCGTTACGTCCCTGGATTTGTCCACCCCATGAGAGGCCTCCTCGGGTTCCGAAACAATCTCCTGAGGACGCCTTTTTCGGTAAATTTCAAGCGCTTATGTGCACCGACCCCATGAGGGAATATTTCAAAGGGCTTTTCAAGGAGATATGTCCACCTGCGCCTCGGGCTCCACCTGGTCCTCCGGTGGTTGCGCCGGCGCCTCCCTTGCCAGTGGTGCCTCCCCCTGCTCTTCTGCCTTTGCCACCATTGTCCCCAGTAGACAAGGCAGTGGCTGGCACGGCTCAGCAGGATCCTGACCTGTCAGATGACCCTCGAGGCGATCAGGACAACAAGGACCTTCCCCGCTCTATCAGAGCCTTTCATGACCGGGTACTGGACATGATGATTTTCTTAGATGTTCCAGTGCCCGAGGCACCCGCTCCGCAGGAGGGTGTGCTTTCTGGGGCGTTCACCTTGTCTCCCTTGGAGCGTACCAGCCTGTTCCTGCAGAAGGACTTTCTGGCCGAGGTCCGAAGAGTTTGGGAAAAGCCACACTCGGGACTTTTTGTCAAAAAAAAGATTGACGCGAGGTACAGGCTGCATTCTTCAGAAGAGGTGGCCCTGTCGTCTTGTCCGTCCTCCCTCCTCCACAGTGGTGGCTGCGGCTACGTTGCAATCCAGACCTGCAGCATCCTCTCAGGTCTTGGGAAAGGAGGACAAGCTCCTTGCAGCTCAGGCAGGCCAATGCAAAATTGATTTTGGCGGGAGCTAACATGCGGATGTGGAAAGGTCTGTCGGAGTTTGAGGAGCATATTCCGGTCGAGAAGTTGGAATATTTCAGAGGTGGCCTTTCCGATGCCAGGGTCTTGGCCCAGGATCTCCTGGAGGCTGCGGCTCATCACATGACACCTCGGCTCGGGGCCTGATGCTTGGGGTTGATACCTCGCGGCAAGCGTGGCTGCATGCCACTAAGTTTTCGAAGGAAGTGCAAGACAAGGTTTTGGACCTTCCATTCGATGGTAAGAAGCTTTTTCACTCTTCCACTGATGTAGAGCTAACCAAAACCAAGGATAGCACTCAGACGGCTAAATCATTGTCTGTTCTGGTTAAAGCTCCTTTCAAATCCCAGAGACCGTTGTCGCAAAGTCGACCTTCTTCTGGTTTTAGGGGCTTCCTCGACCGCAAATCTCGCACAGTGGATACTCCTGCGGGGAATAACCGCTGTAGACAGCAGCGTACATGGGTTTTCTCCCGCTCTTCAGCCTCCTCATCAGGTTCAGGTGGCACTGCCAACGATAAGCCTGCCAAATGCGAGTTTTCCGCGCTCACACGAGACCCCCGTGGGAGGACGCATTGCGTCTCATTGGGACGCGTGGCAGACCATCACAGAAGACAGATGGGTCTTGTCAGTCGCTCGAGCGGGTTTCCGCTTACCTTTACCCACTACCCCACCCTTCAACCCTCCTTTTCAGCTGTCGGCTCGCCCTCCCTCAAAGCTGAAGTTCAGAAACTTCGGGACCTCAGAGCTGTGGAACCCGTTCCCTTTGAGGGAGCGAGGGGAGGGTTTCTACTCCTGGCTGTTGAGGGTGCCCAAACCCAACCAGGCTGGCCTGCGCACCATCCTAGACCTTTCCCAGTTCAATCTTTTCCTACCCCAAGAGAAATTCAAGATGATCACGCCCAGCCAGATACGCTCCTCCTTGCAGATGGGCGATTGGCTTAGCGCTGTGGATCTTCAGGACGCGTACATGCATATCCTGATTTGGAACCCACAAGGGAGATATCGCCGCTTCTCTTTGGGAGAGGAGCACTTCCAGTTTCGAGTGCTTCCTTTTGGCCTCAGCTTGGCGCCGCGTGTCTTCATGAAGATGATGAGGGTGATTGCGGGCTAACTTCGTCTCCAGGGTATCCATGGGTATCCATGGGTATCCATGGGTATCCATGGGTATCCTGGGTATCCGTATTTGGACGACTGGCTCTTTGTCATGATCTCTGCTTCCAAAAGGTCAGGGTTTTCCCAACTCCCTTGGAAGCAGATCCATAACCCAGGTTCCCAGTGCCAACCAGTCCCAATTGGGACCTTTTGGACCCAGTCCTGGCGCCAGTGGCACCAGGCTCATAAATATGCCCAGTCCCAGCGCTGGAAGCGCCGGGCTCATAATGCTTGGGTGGACTTACCTGCAGCAGACCATGCTGCTTACTTGCCTGCCAGTTGAGCCTCTGATCCTCTTCTGTTTGGAACTACTTTTCCTGTTGGGTGGGGCAGGAGCCACTCCCTAGATTCAGAACACTGGAACTCTTCTGGAAAGCAGGAACTCTTTTCTCACCTAGGCGTGGCTGTGTAAGGAGACACCTAAGCACTACAGGAGGCTATTTAAACCACACCCGATGGATGAATCTTGCTTTGCGTTATTCTGCATCCTCAGCAGCAGAACGCTCATCGTGTCTTCTGCATCTGATCCTGGGCCTAAGGAAAAAGGCTTACCATTCTGAATCCAGTCTTTAGCAACACCTATAAAGACAAGAAAGAACAGGTTAGCATTACGGTCTTCAGTGACAGCTCTTCACTTACCTGGTCCATCGGCTGTCACCAACGCCTCGTGCTGCATTCCGGCATCTGAAAGACAAAGGCTTACCAACTCTTCGCACGCTCCGGAGGCCTTCGGCGCTGCATCCCGCATCGGAAAGACAAAACAAGGTGCGTTTAAAGACATTGGGGAACTTTAATACTCACGTGCCATTACTCCTTTCCACATCTAACCCAGTGGGTATTCCGGCACCCTGCAGCCGCCCCGAACTTGTACCTGCAAAATAAAAAGACAGTTAGAGCGCATCGTGAAGCAGGCAACAAGCGCTTACTTTCGTGCTTCCAGGCGCTTCTATTCATCACACGGGCTCCATCTTCAACTCACTTCAGCCCGCCATCCGCCATCGCCGGAACCCTGCAAAACAAGAGACATCATTACTAAAGACTTTAAAGACATTAGAATTACTCGAAACTTACCGTTCGTGCAGTAAACGACGGACAGCAGTCCTCTGAAGTCAAGAGGCCTGCTCCCCTTATCCAGTGAAGAAACTGGTTACAGCACACTGCCTCGAGGCAGATGGAGAGCACGGCGTTCACTTACCTAAGGTGAGAGCGTTAACCTTTGGGGTTCTACAGGAGAAGAGAAAGGGAAGAAGAGAGAGACATTCAATAACCCAGTTCATTAATCCCACATTTTCTATCTGCAGACATCTTACCCTTCGAGCCAGACATACAGTGCACAGAGGTCCAGCCCAAAGAGCCAGCCGTGTGTTACACATCACCTTTGAAGATATGGTATACGCCCAGTCAAGACCGGCGCCTCTATGGGAATCAGGTGAGCGTTACACTCTTATGCCGGGGTGTGCCCCCGAGGCCTTGGTGGGGCTTGGTGCTACCGAACGGATTTTCGAGGCCCGCGCGAGTAAGGCTGATACCGGACCTGGGTCCGAGGTCCCTCGTACAGAGGCTAAAGCTACCAACATTTCTGACGGTTTGGCAAGGCCTTATCGGTGAACGTTGTTTCTCACCGTTCCTTCACTTGCAGCGACACCAGATCTGTTGAGGGGGCAAAGAAGGGAAATTCTTCTTTTACCGGCAGCGCCGAGGTCCTTCCTGAGAAGGCTAATTTGGCGGTTGGTATGTCGCAGAAACATTCTAGGCCTCATAGTACCGGCTCTGCCGAGGTTCCTTATGTTAAGGCTAAAGTTAAGACCCCTGATCCATCGACGGGGACCTCTGCCTCACTTCCTCATGTGCCACAGTTCCCCTCAGGTTATGACAAAATGGCGCCCGTTCCCGCCACGACCGTGGTGGCCATTTTGAATGCTACTCCTACAGCTGCGCCAATGACCTCCGGTGTAGGGCTGGTTTCTGGGCCTTGTGCGCATCCTTATCGGTCAGTTTATGACTGGAATGCTCAGATACCCCTTCCGCACAATGTTTTGTTGCCTGCGGGTTGGGCACTTTTGGTTGATCTGTCCATCCAGATATAGGAGTGGGCCATGCTTCATGGCGTCTGGCTGCTTGTGGTGCACATCCAGGGCCAGCTGAATGTCACAGCGGATGCCCTCAGCGGACAGTGGTCAGCTACCAGTGAGAGTTGAAGGCGGAGGTCCTCTCGTGGATTTTCTTGCGTTTGGGCACACCGGAGGTGGACCTCTTCGCTACGGCGGTAAACAAGAAGCTTCCTCGGTATGCCTCCAGAGAGGGGGCTGAGGGCCTCCTCTCTGGGGGATGCTCTCGAGATTCCATGGCACAACATGAGAGCTTACGCCTTCCCGCCTCTCCCTCTAGTTCATCGAGCAATTGGGAAACTGAAGAACTCTGAACTGTTCCCTTCTGCTCATGGCCCGTGGTGGCCGGCCAGGTTTTGGTTCTCCGAACTTCAACACCTGTCTGTTTCCGCTGATCAGGTTACCCCAGATCTTCTTCCTCAAGGGGAACAGCAGATGTGGCACCCCTCCCCACAATCGCTCAGCATGGCGACATGGTGCCTGAGTTCAAGTCTTAGAGCATTTTAACTTGTCTACGGATAACATGCGTATTATCCAGGCAGCCAGGGAACCCTCGACCAGATCCCAATACAGGAGTAAATGGCTCAGGTTCTGTCGTTGGTGTTTGGAAAAGCAGTTGGATCCAAGGGTGGCTACGATTGACACGGTGCTGTCCTTCTTGTCCTCCCTTGCAGAGTCAGGTGTTCACGTTCTGTCATGCAGAACTTACCTTTCAACGGTTTCTGCTGATCTTGCTACAGACCAATGCTCTTATTCTCTGAGTAACCCAGTGGTTAAGAGGCATTTTGCAGGCTTGACACGCCTCTACCCTCCGTTAGTAGTCCGCACCCGCCGTGGGACCTAAATGTAGTCCTGACGGCGCTGTGTCATAAACCTTTTGAACCCATGGCCACGGTGGGCCTCAAGTACCTATCCTGGAAAGTGTCCTTTTTGGTCGCCGTTACGTCAGCGAGGAGAGTGAGTGAGCTCCAGGCATTGTCGGTTGAGCATCCTTTCTTGATCTTTCACAAGGACAAGGTAGTCCTAAGGACAAACCAGTCTTTCCTACCGAAGGTAGTGACCGAATTCCATCTTAATCAGTCGATCTCCCTTCCGGTCTTTTTTCCGAACCCTGCCTCGGAGGCTGAAAAGGGTTTACACTGTCTTGACGTCCGAAGAGCTCTTAAGTTCTACCTGGACAAGACTTCCGAGCTTCGGAATTCTTCTCAACTTTTTGTGACCTTCGGTAAGCCTCAGGGCAGGCCGGCATCTAAAGCATCTATTTCCAGATGGATTGCCGCCTGCTTCACAGAGTCTTTCACCGTCCAAAAGCTGAAACCTCCTAAAGGTATCCATGCACACCTGGTGTGGGGCAAGGCAGCCGCGGTTGCTTTTCGGAAATATGTTCCCTGGGAGTCCATCGCTAAAGCAGCTTCTTTGGCCTCCCAATCTGCTTTCTCTAAGCATTACTGCCTCGATATGAGCTCTAGAGCCGACGCTCAGGTTGGTCAGGCTGGGCTAAAGAACCTGTTTCAGTAAGGGGTATTTCCATCCACACCTAGTTTGTGTAAGGAGTGCTTGGGAATCTCCCACAAGTATGGAGGAAAGGGGACGGGGCGTAGGAATATTACCAGGTTACTCACCGTAGTGACCACCTTACTCCTAGTCCATAGTCCCCTTTCTCCATACGCCAGCCCGCCGTCCCCCTAATATGATTCCTCTTTTATTGCTAATGGGTCTTGGACCCTGCGATAGAAAAGGACTGATGGGTGATGCGCGGGGCGGAGCCAAGATGGGCGGGGTTACGGCCGCGTGCCGGGCCCCGCGCAGGAAAGAGAGGAGGGACACATTTTTGAAAAAAATGTGGATGCTTTTTACAAAGTGCTCCGGTCCCGTCCCACAGGACGGAGAGATGTCCCACAAGTATGGAGAAAAGGGGACTATGGACTAGGAGTAAGGTGGTCACCACGGTGAATAACCTGGTAAGTATGCCCTAGGTAAAAGGATTACAGCCCCGGCAGCCTTTTCCACTAGGATTCCTAACAACAACTCCTTACTGGCTAGTTATGCAGATGCCCAATGGAGCAAACTGTGCAAAGGCAGAACAGAAAGGTGATGGCTGGAAGGTTTTGAATTAATCATAACCACGGGCAAAGCTCTGGGCAACCCTCCAGACCATCGTTTTTCAGCCTGCCAAGCCATTACAGAAGGGGAAAAACCATATGCAAATCAGGCTTGGTCCTACCCCAAAAGGGGCAGTCCAGCCCGAACTGCTAGGTCACATCCCTTCTGCACAAGACCACAAGCATCCCCAGACATGTTTCAGCCTTGTTGGGCGTCATCAGTGAGGAGTAGCTTGGGTCTCTAGGCCCGGCAGACTCGGGACCCACGTCTGGGTATACCCGTCCCACTCGGGGTGACTTTAGCAGAACAGAAAGGTGATGGCTGGAAGGTTTTGAATTAATCATAACCACGGGCAAAGCTCTGGGCAACCCTCCAGACCATCGTTTTTCAGCCTGCCAAGCCATTACAGAAGGGGAAAAACCATATGCAAATCAGGCTTGGTCCTACCCCAAAAGGGGCAGTCCAGCCCGAACTGCTAGGTCACATCCCTTCTGCACAAGACCACAAGCATCCCCAGACATGTTTCAGCCTTGTTGGGCGTCATCAGTGAGGAGTAGCTTGGGTCTCTAGGCCCGGCAGACTCGGGACCCACGTCTGGGTATACCCGTCCCACTCGGGGTGACTTTAGCAGAACAGAAAGGTGATGGCTGGAAGGTTTTGAATTAATCATAACCACGGGCAAAGCTCTGGGCAACCCTCCAGACCATCGTTTTTCAGCCTGCCAAGCCATTACAGAAGGGGAAAAACCATATGCAAATCAGGCTTGGTCCTACCCCAAAAGGGGCAGTCCAGCCCGAACTGCTAGGTCACATCCCTTCTGCACGAGACCACAAGCATCCCCAGACATGTTTCAGCCTTGTTGGGCGTCATCAGTGAGGAGTAGCTTGGGTCTCTAGGCCCGGCAGACTCGGGACCCACGTCTGGGTATACCCGTCCCACTAGGGGTGACTTTAGCAGAACAGAAAGGTGATGGCTGGAAGGTTTTGAATTAATCATAACCACAGGCAAAGCTCTGGGCAACCCATCCAGAAGGGATGTGACCTAGCAGTTCGGGCTGGACTTCCCCTTTTGGGGTGGGGCCAAGCCTGATTTGCATATGGTCTTTCCCCTTCTGTAATGGCTTGGCAGGCGAAGAACGATGGTCTGGAGGGTTGCCCCGAGCAATGCCAGTGGTTACGATTCAGTCTAAACCTTCCAGCCATCACCTCTTTGTTTTTGCTTTGTCACCCCGAGTGGGACGGGTATGCCCAGACGTGGGTCCCGTGCCTGCTGGGCCTAGAGACCCAAGCTACTCCTCACTGATGAGCCCCAACAAGGGTGAAACATGTTTGGGGGTGCTTGTGGTCTCGTGCAGAAGGGATGTGACCTAGCAGTTCGGGCTGGACTTCCCCTTTTGGGGTGCGGCCAAGCCTGATTTGCATATGGTCTTTCCCCTTTTGTAATGGCTTGGCAGGCGAAGAACGATGGTCTGGAGGGTTGCCCCGAGCAATGCCAGTGGTTAAGATTCAGTCTAAACCTTCCAGCCATCACCTCTTTGTTTTTGCAAACTGTGCAAAGACATTGAGGAGGTACCTGAACCCCTAAAAACTCGGCTTCTGGCCACGGTTACAGAGGGAACCTCAGTCAACCAGAGCATCATTAAGAATACTCTAGATGCTGCAGAAACAGCTGGCCGTTCCCTAGTCCAAGGAATCCTCCTCAAACGTCATGTCAGGCTACGTAATTCGGGTTTTAAACCCGAAACTCAAGCATCTCTCATTAACAAACCAATAGAGGATGCCAACAATGGGGATTCCCAGAAATAGATCTCTTCGCAACTCTGGAGAACTCCCAATGCCAAGATTACGCCTCCAGGTACACCCAGAACCAATCCATGGGGAACGGTCTATTGATACCATGGTCAGGGAATTTTTTTTTATGCTCCCCCCCCACCCCCCTCCCCTCCCCCGCCCTTGACTCCCCTTCGCAACAAAATAGTGCACAAGATGCACCAGGAACCAGTCACCATGATACTAGTGGCCCCTATGTGGGCCCGGCAACCATGGTTCGCTCACCTGATGGAGATGTCTCTGTCTCCACCAGTGAAACTACCCTGCCCGTACAACATGCTGTCACAGGACAAAGGCAAGACAGTACACCCATGCCCACAGACCATGAACTTAGCAGCATGGCTCCTGAGATCATATAATTTGGTCATTTTCAGCTCCCGCAAAGATGTATGGACATTCTCAAGGGAGCTACAAAGCCTAACACTCGTCACTGTTACTCTAGCAAGTGGAAGAGATTCGTCATATCGTGTAGAAATAAGAGTATCAACCCGGTAGACTGCTCTCCCACACAAATTGTTCTCTACCTGACTCACCTACTAGACTCAGGATTAGTGTTTAATTCTATTAAGGTCTATCTTAACAAAGGTCTACCGTTCCCCTTGTTTTAAAATTCCCTCTCTCTCACGGTTAGGGGATAACCAACATTTTCATCATATAAAGGAGACAGAAATTACATTCCCTAACTCAACACTGATCTTTACATATCGTATGATGCTAAACGACCCTCTTTATACCAATAGTCTTGAAAAAATAGACCTAGTACCTAGTTGTTTTTTTACAATATCAAAAATAGTTTATTTTAATAGGTTGAATCACAACCCAACTTATTCTTTTATAAAACTAACTCTAAAACAGAATTTTCAGTAAAATGGACCCCACAACACAAAGTGGATACATCTACAATACAAATTACTAGTTTCACTCACATACATTCCTATAACATGACAATACAATACATCAACATATGAAATTTATATAATGATTTAAACATTTCCAATCACTGATTATTATTAACTCAGATTAAACAGTCCCGACATGTTTCAGTTCCTCGTAGCGCTTAATGCATGAACCTTCTTCAGGGGAAGAACACTTTTAATTTTATTCTCCACCATGTAATCCAGGGCCCCAACAGTACTCTTCAAACCGTACTCCTATAATTATTCAATACACAAAGAAAACAGGGTATCACTACAGATCAACATCATCACAAATACATAAGTCAGCTCCATAATACTAACTATATTCCAGTAACATTGAAATATGTACCTATGTACTGGTAAGATCAAATGAACCAAATGGTCACTACATACCTCACAAGTAGGATTACTGCAGTGTAGGTGTGCCACAATGCACCCGAATAACCTCCGACCTCTTTAAATAAGTCTGATAATGTTCTCTTAATGGTTCTTTAGTAACCAGGAACCTGATTTCAGCTGAAAAAGGAACATCAAACAAAAAGCTATTATGACTCCTTTTTTTTTCTCTTCGTCGTTGGATTGGAGGATTTGATTGTAGCCTCTTATACGGATTAGGCCTTTCCTTTTTTTCTGTGTGTGCGTTTCCTGGAGCATTATTATGTCATACTTCTCTGTGTAAGAAGTGTTTGTTTTTTTTCCTTTTTACTGGCATATTCAGCCCTCTGATGTTACACGTTAATATTTTTAGCCCCATTCTGTCTTTTGAGTTTGCAGTTTTGCTTGGACATCGTCGTGTGGGTCGCTGCGGTGTGCTTTTGATCAGGTGGTTGACTCATTCCCTCTTTGAACCTTTCACTCAACCCCTCCCTACCACCTCCCCCCCCAACTTTTTCCCTGAGGAGGGCGCTGAGCCCTATGGTTGCTCGGGCGTACCGTCTTTGCTCCATGCCCTCCAACATCTCAGGTTTACAGTTCCGCAGGGACTCCTAAACCCTGCTTTTGTTGTTGATTCCAAGGATGTCCCGTTGCTCTGCCACATCCTCGTGTAGTCACCTGCCCTGTCAGGTGTTTTCTCCCTTAGTGGTCCCTCCCTCCAGCTGATCTTGGTTCTGTTGTTCATTTCTGGGATCGTTTTAGTTTATCTCTGGTTTTTGGGATTGGACTCTTGTTCTTCGTCTCTGTTTGCCATCCCCTCGGTTCTCGCCTTCGTCTATGGGGTTCTCTGTCTCTTAGGGGGTTCCATCTCTTGTTCTTGGCAACCCAGGATTTTGAGGCCTTCCTCTCATGTTGTGATGCAGTGTTGTCTTTCCTCCCATGTGAAAAGGAGGCCAAATAGGAAGGTCCATTTATAGCGTATTTGTTTCTCCGTTAGGAGTTTTGTTACCTGGACCATTTCTCTTCTTTTTTCTGAGCGTGGATTGTGCTAGATCTTGGAACAGCTGTATTTCTTTGCCGTACATTCTTATTTGCTCTATAGTACTGGCCTTCCTGAGGATTTGCTCCTTTTGTGTGTATTGTGACAGTGCCACCAGTACATCTCTTGGGCGGGGACCGGGCTCTCCCGTTCTTCGGGGGCCTACTATGTGTATTCTGTCTATTTGAATTTCTTCCCCTGTGCCGTCTGTAAGTATGTCTTGGAACACTTGTTGGACTGCCGTGCCAAGGTCTCTATCCTCCACCGTTTAAGGCAAATTCTTTATTCTTATGTTTGATCTCCGCAATCTGTTTTCCAAATCTTCACATTGTGATTCTAATTCCCGTGCCAGTCGTGCTAGCCGGTCTTGTTCCTCTGCGTGTTGGAGTGTTTCCTCATCTATCTTCTGGACCGTCCTTTCCAGTTTATCTGTTCTCTCCTCTAAGTTTTCTATGTCCCTCTTCAGTTCCTGGACTGCTTGTTTCATTTCCCCCTTCATGTTTTCAAACTGCGCCTGTGTGGATGAGATGAATTGCTCCTGAAATTCCTTGAACCAGGTTTTCATGTCGTCTTTCGAGGCCATTTCTGTGTCCTCTTTCTGCTCTGGTGTGTTTTCCCCACTGCTTTTCTGTTTGATTATTTGCTTAGACATTGTTTTATCAACGCCCCAGATTTGGATCAGGTCTTGAACTTGTTTGGATCTGCTATTGTTCGCCGGAGGTGCCTGTATCCCGTGCCTGGTCCTGGCTTTTGACATGTGTGTCTTCCTTAGGGGTCTGTGCTTCTTATATCGTAGGTTGTTCTCTTTTCGCCTAGAGATACGAGAGGGTGCTTATGCTACTCCGTAAGATTCTGGTGTCTTTCTGGGTTCTGCCACGGGTTCTGCCACGTGGTGTCTGTTGGAGTTGTGGGTTCCCTCTTCTCAGGCCCCGTATGCTTGTACTCTCGCGGTCTTTGTTGAAATTGTTGTGGCTTGGCTAATTCTCAGGGGATCCTTTTGATGTTTCTCTGGGGTCCCCCTTGTGGGTCTCGATTTGACGTTGTTAATCCCCCCTTCCCTTGATTGCTTGAGTACCTCGGCGGCTCCTACTTTCGTTGTGGCCCCACTTATAAGGGGGTCTGGTCCTTATGTGTCCGTCCTGGGGAGTTTGTGCTTTTCCCTTCTGGCGGGCCGTGGAGTAGGTGCTCCGCCTCTCCTTTGTGGGTTGGGGTTTTCTCGGGGAGGGGACCCGGTGTCTCTGGGTTGTTCTGATTCCCCCTTCCTGTTTTGGGCTATGCCCGCATCCAATGGCCTGGAGGGATGAAGGGGGGAGTTGAGGCCCTCTCCCCTATGTCTGGGCCTGCGTCCGTTTGGGGTATTGTTGTTTTATATGATTGGGTGGGCTTCTTTTTCGTTCCGCGTAATGTCGCTTATATTGGCCTTTTACCCCCGTTGCCCGTATTTGATCTCCTGTATTGGTGCCCAGGGGCTCTCTGTTACTGTCTATGGGGGGGAGGGGGACGGCCGTCTCCCTGCAGCTTCTGGAATCCCCCTTCGTTTTGTACCTGAGGTTCGCGTCTCCCCGGCTCCGCTGGGCGGTGGAGTCTTCTTCTTTACTGGTTCAGTCTGGCGCCTTCCCTTATGCGCGCTGCTCCGGACTGCTGGGGTGCGTGTCTGCTTCCTCTCGGCTGGCACCTTCTCCTCTCCTGACCTCTCTACATCGGGCTCTTCTCTGCTGGGCTGGAGCCTACCTCGGACTCCGGCCTCATCTGCGTCCGGATACCCTCTGCTGGGTTGGTGCCTTCCTCCGGTCCGCACCTTGAATCCTTCTGGCTTCGCGTTGGTGGAGTGCCCGAATCTCACCGCCGAGCTCCGCTTCTCTCTCCCCGTATCTCTTCTTGTGGCTAACGGTTCTCCTCTTCAGGCTGCTTGCGGGGCCTGGGGGACTCTTCGAGCGATCTGGTTCACCTCAGGAGTTCCACTTTGCTGGGCTGCTCTGGGGCCGGGTCGCTGGAGCTTCCTCTGCGGACGGAATCGTAGGGAGGGGCTTGTCCTCCTGTGTTGTGTCCGCTCTTTTCCCGCCTTCTCTTTCCGCTGTGTGATGGATGGTGGTTCCGCTACAGTGGGCTCGGTGAGTGCTATATTGCGGTTCTTTATTGTCGCGGCCCGAGCTGGGGGATGGAGCTCCGCTCACGCACGTCTACCCGGCTCGGCTGCCATCTTGCAATTGTACTTATATTTTTTAACCAGAAACCTTAAGTCAGTGTTTGTTTGAGTCACAGTAATTGTATAAAGTTAAACAGTGAACTGCGCCACAAAACAAGAAATACAACAGAACACTTGTGGTGTATTTTAATTCTGTTCCACAGCCTGACACGTGTTTCGAGCAAAGCTCTTCCTCTGAGGCTGTACATACATAGTCAATTACATGGAAAGTTCCATATGACATTGATTATTATATCCACATAATTCCATCCAAATCAAGGGAATAGAAAAGGGGGGGCGAAAAATGGGAGGGGGGGCGGGCGAAGTGTATGTTCCAAATGTATGGGCATGATGCATGACATTAATTGGGTGAATGCATGGTGGCATCAATATATCATATAGACAATTAATTAAAAAGTGTATATAAGAAGTTACCATATCAGTGGTGAGAACGGATTAGTCCCAGTATCCAGGAGAAGAACAAAAAAAAAAGGAAACTCAATACAACATCAATTAGTAGTGTGAGGTGGGTAGACAACCATGGATAAAAAGTTAACTTATTTGACCAGTCAACATAATAGTAATGATTGTAATATTTACCCAGAAATAATTGTCCAATTGGGTACTCTGTGCAAATAAATAACCACAGCAATTATAAATAGTAATTTGGAGCCGAATCAAATTACACGCTGGTGCCTGAACCAGAAACATAAAAAAATAACACTTACCAATGCCTTGATAAAAATAGGATGTATCTAGCAAATCTAAATCAAAAACAGGCAGCTATATAACTCCATCTATATCAAATTAGCAATTTCCATGATTCCATAATTATAAAGAAAAAATATCTACCTGAGTTCCAGTTGCAATTGCAATTGTTTAATTATATATAACCGCATTAGTTCCAGAAAAGATACCGCCGTAATTAATGTAATCAAGGAGAGCGGGTCCGTAGAACGCAATCCATCCAACCGCCAATTAGTAAAAGACATTGGCGATGGGGGAAAGCACAGAAAGTCGAAATTAGGTAATTATCAATTCCATAGAAAGCGGGGGCCGTGTCAAACTATACGGCGTCCTACTTACCAGCCTGCTGGCAGCACAATGATCCTTGGGAGAACGCGCACATTAACGAGTTAATTAAAGGAAATCTATACCCGCAAGCTCGCCAAGACGCACACGTCTGATAGCGACCGCCATATTGGATAAGAAAAATTAACACGGACCACAGTGGGCTAAAGCCAGGATGGCTAACATCCGCCCGGATTGACAATAATTAGGTGCACAATAACCATTAACAAAACCCTGACTGGGCAAGAGCAAAATTTATATGTATTTAGCCACATAGAATAACACGAAATCAAAAAAGAAATGATAAAGATGGGAAATTTCACTTACATAGTTATGCCGTTTATGGTGCAGTGCAGCTAGCTGTTGCAATAAAGTTATGATGAGCACACATCATAATTGAGAAAGCCATGGTTGTTTATCCACCCGGAGTCACTTTCCCTGTGTAATTTGACTGTCGTCCATAATATTAAGTGGAATAGTGCTGCGGGTGGATAAACAACCATGGCTTTCTCAATTATGATGTGTGCTCATCATAACTTTATTGCAACAACAGCTAGCTGCACTGCACCATAAACGGCATAATTGTGCTCAGGAGCTCAGTTTTTTCATTTTTAAGGCAGAGGGCGTGGCTCACCATTCATGCTTTGATAGTGACGTAAGTATTATTAAGGGCAGTAGAGTCTGTGTGGTATGAGCCTGTGAGTGGGAGGAGAATTTGTCTCATCAGCATAGTTAGTGTATGCTATGCCGAGCGAGTAAAGGAGGTCAGTGAGGGGCTTTTTGAATATGTTGTAAAGAGTTGCTGCGACACAAGATCCCTGTGGCACTCCGCAACTGATGGTGGATGGGGTGGCACAGGAGTTGTCGGAGAATACCTTCATCACTTTACCTTCGAGGAAGGAGGCGATCCAGGCAGCAGCTTCATGGGAGAATGCGGCCGCTGAGATTAGGTGGCGACATAGGATGTTGTGGGCAACTAAATACAAAACTGCAGACAAGTCAAGGAGGAGAAGCAGGGCCAATTTACCATTATCTCTTTGGGTGTCAAGTTGAATCTTCAGGTCCAGGAGGACAGACTCTGTCCCGTGGCCCGGACGGAAACCAAATTGGCGGGTACCAAGGATTTGGTTAGTTTCTAGGTGCCATTCAATTTGAAGATGGGCTACTCCATCTAGGATTTTGAGGAACGGAATGGTGGTGATAGGTCGGTAGTTATTGGCGATGGTGGGGTCGAGTTGTCTTTTTAATATGGGGAGGACCCAGGCTTCTTTGAGGCACGGGGGGTACTATGCCTGTCTTGAACGAGGCATTGATGAAGGCTGTGATGAATGGGGCCAATTCAAGGGAACTGTCTGTAACTAGTGGGGCAGTGCAGACATCACCTTTGCACCTGGATGGCTTTACACTTGGAAGGATGCTGATGGTTTACTGTATTGAGATCATGTTGAAATGAAACAAGGGTGCTGTTGTCCAGAGTGTGGGTGAGGATTGTTGTTGAATGATTGCTCGTTAGTTTTAGGGTGTCAATTTTGTATAGTAGAGTATTCTGAATGGAAATGCACCAATCAGAGTTTTTGTTGCTCAAGGAGGTTTGGGGGATTCAGTGTTTTCAGTTCTTTGGGTATGGTTAACAGTTCCTTGGAATCAGAGCTGGCATTTGAGATCCTGGTGTTGAAAGAGGAGGCTTTGGCCAGTACAATGGCTTTTTAGTATTGGTTTTTGAGACTGGAGAAAGACGGTTTGATTGACTGACATGAGAAGTTTATCGAGTTCGATTCGCAAGCCTTTTCTCAATTCTTAGATTGGAAAGGTCTTCTGTGTATCAGGCGTTGATGTGTGCAGCAGGTTTAGCTGTGTTTGTAGTTAGCGGAGCAATAGTGTTGATGGCATTAGTAAGAGAGGTTGCGTAGTGTTGTGCTAAGAACACTGGGTATGTAGTGTCTAGGTTTTCCAGGTTGAGGACATTAAGGAAGGGGAGGAGGTTTTCCTTTTTGAGTTTGCGTGCACTGCGGACCAAAGAAGGCGGTTTGGGGTTGATGAGGGCTTTCTGCTTTAGGCTAGCTTGGGGGGGAAAGGTAATGATGTGGTGGTCGGACCAGGGACAAGGAGTTAGCTTCAACGGTAACATGACAGTTCAAGTCTACTCGCCAGTCCAAGATTGGCCCCTTGTTGTGTGTGGGATTGTTGACACATTGGTGGAACCCTTGGGAAGCGAGAGTTGTAGCCAGCGATGTGACTGGAAGATCCTGGGGGTCATTGTAACCTAAGTTTAGGTCACCAAGAAGGATCTTCTGGGAGGTGGGCTTGAGGTTGCCACTTAGGATGAAGAGTAAATCTTCTTTGATGGATAGTGTGGGGCCTGGTGGGCAGTATATTGGGAGTATCGAGATAGTGTTAGTGGGAGAGGTGGTCCATTTAATGGTCAGGGTGTCGCAGTTACTTATGGGCGCAGCTGGTGCAAGTCTAATGGTGTGGTGGTCCTTTGCAATGAGGGTTCCACGCCTCCTCTAGAGATGGCTCTGTTGCTCCTGTATATCGTTCAGCTGGTGGGGTGGGCAAGCGCTAACATAGGGCCTGATGCTGCGTTTAGCTAAGTTTCAGTAATGGCTAGGGCGTCTAGGTTGTTTTTCGTGATGAGATTGTGGATGTCTAATGCGTGTGCAGGCAGGGAGCGGGCATTAATGATGGCTAGATTGAGGTCATTGGCCGTAGTGCTGGGTTGCTAGAGTCCTGGTAGGTGGGTATCTCGCATAGCAGTGTGGCAGGGGAGGTGCGGTTCTAGTTTTGGAGAGTTACTGGTGATGGTCGTGGTTGCGCCAGTGAAGTGTGCAGGATCAAGGGCAGAGCCATCCAATTGCGCAGGGGAATGCCGGCCGACCAACTAAGTCGGAGTGGTGTTAGGGACTTTGGTAAGGAAGGTGTCAGATCGGTTGTACATGGGAATAGTGGATGTGTTTGTAGTAGCAGTTGAGCCAGGGGTGATAGTGGGTGCTAGGGCAAGTACGGTAGGGTTAACCGAGTCCCTAGGTGGGGCAATGTGCCAATCACTGGATAGCGCATGAATAGTTGGCGAAGCAGCACTGCAGTATTTAGGTAGTGCATGAGCAGTAGGAATTGTTGAGTTGACAGGAGAAACATCAGGGCGAATATGGACAACATCATGGCGAACATTGCATAGAACGTGAGCAGTGGTCGAATCAACAAACCAGACATACGTGAACAGTAGGATTAGCTAGGTTGACAGGGGATGCACCATCGCATTGCAGTTAGTGGCAGTATGTTTGTTTATTTTATTTGTATGGCGCACCAAACCTGGAGGTAACTGGGCGCAAGGAGTACAAGATTAGTTAAAGCTTAGGTTACATAGTGCAGTGTGCAAAGGAAAAAGATTCGCAGGACAGGCGACGAAGCAAAACATTCAAATACATGATGTAAGAAAAATGGTAAATGCAGAGATGCAGTAGTCATCAGGTCATAGTTATTGACATAGTACTGCGTGCAAAAGTAGAAGAGCGGAAGGTTGGATGTCATTAGTTCTCAGCCAATTTACGAAATTGCATCTGAAACTGAGGTAGGATTGTTCCACTCTAAGTGCAACGGTTATTGTGTTTCATGTTTGTGCAGCCATAACAGGGTAGCTACTGCCACCATATTTAGTTAAGTTAAATCTAGGTGTGTTACGGCAGAATTAATTGACAGTTCTGGTCGGTCTGGTGGAAGTATTTCTGACTATTCTTTCAGTTAGGTATAAAAGAGTAGCTTTATTGAGGCATTTGTGTATCAATGAGGCTATTTTGAGTAGGATTCTTTCCTTGATCGACAACCAGTGATTTTGTCTCCTTAGTACAGATATATGCTGCTCTTTGGAAATATTTAGCACCGTTCTAAGGGCATTATTCTGTAAAGTTTGTATTCGAGGGGATTGGGTCCTCCAACGTATTCCATATCTATGACAGGTAATGTCCACAGCTGTGCTGCTTCGGAAAATCTTCGGCGTCTGCGTCCTGCGTCGGTGCGCCGTCCCCGAGGACGACCTCCGATAGCCGACGTCACCCGATGTGATAAGTAGGACGCACGACGCCCATAGCCTCAGTTCCGTTTTTTCCGCGAACGTGTTCGCTTCGTGAATCTCGGTATGCCTCGACTCTTTGGAGTTTGCTATTTTCTTCTCGGTTCTCACCTGTTTGTGGCGATGTCTACTTCGTCTTCAACCCCGCGTCCGGGCTTCAAGAAATGCGGGGACAGTGGTTCCAAGATGTCGGTCACGGACTCGCACGACGCCTGCCTCTGGTGCCTCGGGGAGGCCCATGATACGGACGACTGTGTCGACTACCAGTCGCTCACGGCAAAGGCCTTGCGGGAACGCAAGAAGAAGCTGTCGGTAGGTTGGGTGTCTAAGCCCCGGAAGTCGAGGTCTGCGGGGCTTTCGATGGATCACTCGAGGGGCGACTCTGCGTCATCGTCGGAAGTCCAGTGGGTCTCCTTCCAGGAGTCGGTCTCGCCACTCCTCCGCCTCTTCGAGGCATTCCCGGAAGCGCCGGCATCGGTCGCCTTCCCCGTCCTCTTCCGAGGATTCCGCCCGTCGGTGGGTCACTTATCCCTCCATGCAAGCGACACCGGAGGAATGGGCTTCCTTCGGGAAGCAGATGCTAGCGATTCTTGAATCGCAGGGCACCAGTTCATCCGCGCCTCCGAGTGGGGTCGGTCGGCACCGGTCGAGAGACACCGCTCGTACGCCTTTGGGCTCGGGTGGTCGGCACGGCTCGCGGGACAGGTCCCGCTCGGACAAGGGTAGCCGTTCTCGCCATGCCCGTTCCAGGTCCCGGTCCTCGAAGCGCTCGAGACCACGCGATCCTGTGCCGTCTTCGAAGAAGATGTCGACGCCTGTGGTGCCGAGGTCGTCGACGATTTCTCTCGAGGCTCTACCTCCGAGGGGGTCGTCGACGCTGTCGGCACCTAGGTCGTCGAGAGACACGCTCGGAGCTCGGGCTTCGAGGCCTGTCTCGACGCCGTCGATGCTGGCGGCGCTGCAGCTGACGTCGACGCCGATTCGTTCGACGCCGTTTCTGTCGGCGCCGGCGTCGACTCGTTCGGCGCCCTCGACGCCTTTCGAGGCGGTAGGTGTCGGAGGGGCCCCGTGGCACGGGGTTAGCCCCTAGAAAGGCTCTGGCTAAGGTCAGGCACTGCTTTGGTCCCCAGATGTCTTCCTCTCCCCGCCTGGAGTACATTTCAGAGGGTGATGAAGGCTCTGATGACGGCTTGGTTCCGGTTACGGTACCAGATGAGCTTATCTCGGGCCATAGCCAGTTTGATGACCTAAGGCAGTCACTGCATGATGCCAGTGGACTGGACACCTCTCCGGAGGTGGAGTTTTGTAGGCCGGAGCCTGGCACTCATGCCGATTCTTCATATCGGCGCCTTATGTCTCGGGTCACCGAGTACTTGGGATGGTCAGCTCCCCCAGGGGAGTTCAGTTCGATCTCGCTGACATTCTTGATCTTGGTCCCCCCACTGACCCGGTTTTGCCGTTTCATATTGCTCTGCAGAGAAGGGCGGCGGCTTGGACTGCTCCAGAGTCTCCCGGCAGTGGGCAAGTCTTTGTCGCGAAAATACCGTCCAGCCACTAGCGACCCCTGCTACTTGTCCAGGCACCCCACTCCGGAGAGTTTGGTGGTGCAGGCGGCTATGGCCCCGGCAAAGCAGACGTCGTATCCTACCATCCCTCCGGATAGGGATGACAAACGTTTTGACGGCTGGGCGAAGAAAGTGTTTTCTTCAGGGGGTATGGCGCTTCAGGTGGCCAACTCCATATGTGCCTTGTCGCGTTTCACACACACTCTGTGGAACTGTGCTGCATTAGCGGCTGAACGTATTCCTGAAGGGGACGAACGGGATGGTTTCCTTGCTATGGTTCAGGATGGCAAGGATGCCATGTGTGAAGCCGTTCAGTCGGGTTTGGACATGGCAGATTGTGTCAGCCGGTCCATGGCAGCGAGCACCGTAATACGCAGGTTTGCGTGGTTGCGGAAGTCTGGGTTCGCTCCTGATGTGCAGTCCCGACTCCTCAACATGCCCTTTGACGGTGAATATCTTTTTGGCAGCAAGGCTGACGAAAGCCTTGAGAGGTTGCAGACCTCCAAAGCTGCAGCAAAGTCGTTGGGCGCTGCAGTTCGCCAACCTCCACCTTTTGTCCTAGGGGACAGCAATGGAGGGGAGGTTCCTTTCGCTATTACTCGTCCTTCAGTAAAGCGAGAGGAGCTAGCAGTCAAAGAGGCCACCGTAAGAGTGCCAGAGGTGGAAAACAGGGTACTCGAGGTGCCAAGGCCGCAGGGGAAGTTGCCTCTTTGCCCTCAGGCAACGCCGCAGCCGCTACCACTCAGTCATGAGGCCAGGTCCCATGGTTCACCGGTTGGGGGAAGGCTGGCGCAGCATCTTGTAGAGTGGCAAGCCATTACTTCAGATGTGTGGGTTCTGGAGATCATAACCCACGGCTACTGTCTTCCTTTCGGTAGAGGCCTCACGACAATCCACCTGGGAACCTTGCTTTGAAGAGTCCGGATCCGCTCCTTGCGCAGGAAATTCAAGCCCTGCTGGAGAAAGGTGCCATAGAACTGGTGCCTGCAGCGGAGAGGGACAAGGGATGGTATTCCCCTTATTTTTTGATTTCGAAGAAAGATGGGGGATTGAGACCCATCATGGATTTGCGCGGTTTGAACAAACTCCTCAGGAAGGACAAGTTCAAGATGGTTACTCTCTCTCAAGTCCTCCAGGCCCTTCAACTTCAGGACTGGTTGGTGTCTCTCGACCTCAAGGATGCTTACTTCCATGTGCCGATCCATCCAAAGCACAAGAAATACCTGAGGTTCGCGGTTGGTGACTCGCACTTTCAGTTTTGGGTCCTGCCGTTCGGATTGACCTCTGCCCTAAGGGTTTTCACCAAGCTCATGGTGGTGGTGGCAGCGCATCTCATGAAAGGGGGGATTCACATCTACCCCTACCTGGACGATTGGTTGATCAGGGGGAGCTCTCCCGAGCAAGACATGGATCATCTGTCCGTTACCTGCCACTACCTTCACAAGCTGGGCTTCTCCCTCAATTTAAAGAAGTCCCATTTGACACCAACGCAGCGGCTCCAGTACATCGGAGCAGTGCTCGACACATCCCTGGGGCAGTGTTTTCCTCCCCAGGTGAGGGCTCTTCACTTTCCGCAGATGGTGCACAAGTTTCAACTTGCCCAGAATCTCCCAGCGTCCAAGTTCTTGAGACTGCTCGGCCTCATGGCATCCTGCATTCTTCTGGTGCCAGAGGCTCGTCTGCGGATGAGATCTTTGCAGTGGGCACTCAAGCTCCCGTGGTCTCAGTCCTCCGGCAGGCTGTCGGACCCTGTGCAGGTGCTGCCCTCGGTCGCCCAGGACCTTCTGTGGTGGGCCTTCGAAGGCAATCTGATGAAGGGGGCCCCATTTTGGCTGCCCTGGCCGGCGGTAACGATCGTGACGGACGCATCCCTCACGGGATGGGGAGCTCATGCCAACGAGTTGACAGTCAGCGGTCGTTGGTCTCCGTCGGAGTCCAAACTCCATATTAATCTGTTGGAGCCGAGGGCTGTCAGGCTAGCCCTGAAGGCTTTTCTGCCGACTGTGCAAGGAAAGAGTGTCCTGATTCTAACGGACAACACGGTGGCCATGCATTACTTCAACAAAAAGGGGGGGTAGGGGCAGGGTCACTTCCTCTGTGCAGGGAGGCGATGCAGCTCGAGTTCTGGGCCATCCAGCAGGAAGTTTCGATCTCGGCTGTTCATCTGGCCGGAGACGTCAACGAGACGGCGGACGCTCTGAGCAGGCAGAGCACGGTCTCTCACGAGTGGGAGCTCGCTCAGGAGATTCTCCTGGAGATCTTCGCCCTTTGGGGGACCCCTCAAGTAGATCTCTTCGCCTCCAGTGTCAACCGGAAGTGCGAAAGGTTTTGCTCGCGGGAATTTCCTCCAAAAGGAGCCTTAGGAGATGCGTTCGTGGTGGAGTGGTTGTTCCCACTGCTGTACGCGTTTCCTCCAGTCCCCGTCATCCCACAAGTACTGCGGAGGTTTCGGAGGTTCGGTTCCTGGATGATCCTCATTGCTCCGGCGTGGGCCCGGAGGACGTGGTACCCGGACCTTCTCGACTTGTCCATCTGCCCTCCACGTCGTCTTCCCTACCGAGACGATTTGCTCTCACGGGAGCGGGGTCAGGTTCTCCATCCAGAGGTCAGATCCCTCAACCTTCACGCTTGGCTTCTGAAAGGTTGAGGTATAAGGATTGGGACCTCCCTGAAGACGTGATGGAGGTGTTGCTCTCGGCCAGGCGGCCGGCAACAAAGTCTCTGTACCGTTGCCGTTGGAGAAAGTTCTGCAACTGGTGCAGAGTTAAGAATGTGGATCCTTTTGAATGTGACATTCCCATGGTTCTGTCTTTTTTGCTTTCTTTGGCCCACAGGGGCTTGCAAGTGGGGACCATTAAAGGTTACCTGGTGGTGCTGTCCATATTCAAGCGCTCGTCTGAAGAATGTTCCTATTTTAAGATTCCTTTAATTTCTCAGTTTTTGAAAGGGCTCACTAATGTGTTCCCTCCGTCACCTTTTCTGGTGCCCGGTTGGGATTTGAACCTTGTTGTTAAATTTCTTATAGGTGCTCCGTTTGAGCCTTTGCATTCTTGCCCTTTGAGACTGCTAACTCTTAAAACTGTGTTTTTGGTTGCAGTTACTTTCGCTCGCAGAGTGAGTGAGTTACAGGCACTTTCAGTTAAGCCACCCTTCACTGTGTTTCATAAGGACAGGGTTGTCCTTAGAGTTCGTCCTTCTTTTCTTCCGAAGGTTGTTTCGGAATTTCATTTGAGCCTGAAGGTTGTTCTTCCAGCGTTCTATCCTCCTCCACATCCTGGTAAGGAAGAGGAGAGGCTCCATAGGCTTGATCCTAGGAGAGCGTTGAGCTTTTATATTTCGCGCATATCCCGGGTCAGAGTGGACGATCAACTTTTCATTGGTTACGCTGGAAAGCGTTTGGGACAAGCTGTGACGAAACAGACTTTGTCTCGTTGGATTATTTTAGCTATCTCCGAGTGTTACCGCTTGGTGGGTAAGGACCCTCCGGCTGGCTTGCGGGCCCATTCTACCAGTGGAGTGGCTGCGTCTACTGCCCAGCAGAGGGGTGTTCCTATTAGTCACATCTGTGATGCAGCCACCTGGGCTTCAGTACATACTTTTGCACGTCACTACTCCCTCTGATGATTCCATCAGAGGGCAGGATCTGGCCTTTGGCAAGGCAGTCCTATATTCCGCAATTTGATTGGGCATGCTAAATTTGTGTTCTAAATTCTTTTCCCACCTCCTTGCTTGGTACTGCTTTGGGAGTCTGTCATAGATATGGAATACTTCGGAGGACCCAATCCCCTCGAAGAACAAGTTACTTTCTTACCTGGTAACGTTCTTTCGATGGGATGGTCCGACGACGTATTCCATATTGCTCCCTCCCTACCTTCCCCGCTGCAGAATTTCTTTTGCGATCGCAGCTTGCGTTCCGCAAGGCCTTGTGTGTCTGACTGGCAGAAATCTGGTGGCACACGTTCTGGGGGAAAAAACTATAACTGAGGCTATGGGTGTCGTGCGTCCTACTTATCACATCGGGTGACGTCGGCCGTCGGAGGAGGTCCTCGGGGACGGCGCATCGACGTCATCGACGCAGGACGCAGACGCCGAAGATTTTCCGAAGCAGCACAGCTGTGGACATTACCTGTCAGATATGGAATACGTCGTCGGACCATCCCATCGAAAAAACGTTACCAGGTAAGAAAGTAACTTGTTCTTTTGTTCAGTATATACTTTTTAGCGCCCATGTAGAGGGCGTTGCCGTAATCCAATTTCGAGAGTTTAAGGGCGTTAGCAAGGGGCAACGCAGCTTGTTTTGGATGGGAATGGCCTGCAAGCTCTAATTAGTTTGCACATATAGGCTGTAGCCGATGCCATGGAATTTACTAGTTTACTCAACGTTAGTGCAGAGTCGAGGTAAAAGCCTAAGGTTTTTACTTCCTTCGCGACCATAATAGTGTTTCCATCAATGTCGAAGGCTGAATAGTTGGTGTTCAGGTTAGTTGGGTGGGCCGAAAATCAGGAGCTCGGTTTTGTCGTCGTTCAGGCAGAGGCCATGAGTCGCCATCCATGCCTGAATGTGGAGGTAGATTTTATTTACAAGAGCCGTGTCCTTAAGGTAATTGCCCGAAAGAGGTATGAGGATCTGGGTGTCATCTGCATAGTTAGTGTAGGTGACACCCAGATTGTCCAATTTGTCAAACAGCGGCTTTGTGAATATGTTCTACATAGTTGGCGACACGCAAGAACCTTGTGGTACACCACAAATTAACGGGATAGGGTCTGCCGCTGCTGAAGGAGATTAGACTCTCATAGTCCTATTGTTTAAGAAGGATTGGACCCATGCTATTGCATCCTTCGAGAAGTGAGCCGCTGAGGCCAGGTGTTTGCACAAAACTTCATGGTCCACCAGGTCGAAGGCGGCTGACAAATCAAGGAGGAGTAGCAAGGCAGTTTTGACTTTGTTCTTAAGCTCCTCGATTTGTGTTTTTAAATTAACAAGTGCCGTTTCAGTGCCATGTTGTGGCTTGAAGCCTTATTGACAGACACCTATAAAATGGTTAGTTTCGAGGTACTTCTGTATTTGAAGATGCGCTACTTTGACGAGTATTTTGAGATGGAAAGGCACCGTTGTAATGGGCCTATAATTCGTCGGGATAGTAGGGTCTAGTGTTTGTTTTTTTAGCAAAGGTAGGACCCATGACTCTTTTAAATTGCCTGGGACAGGGTTGCTTGAGAAGGAGGCATTGATATGTTTGGAGATAAATGGTGCAACGTCTCTGGCTGCATCTTTAATTAACTGGGCAGGGCAATTGTCAACCTGGCACCTTTATGGTTTAAGAGATGAGATGTTTTTTTCAACTTCGAGAATGGAAACTTTGGAGAAATTGAAATAATCTGGGGAATTAGTCGGTTCAAAGGAGGTGTGACTTGTGTATCTTGGTTAGGTAAGGTGGATCGCTTGTCAGCAATCTTATTTTGGAGTAGTATTTTATTTGCTAAGGCATTTTGAATGTTGGTGCACCAGAGTTTGTCCTTAGCAAAGTTATCTGTTGGGGGTGGAGGGTTTGGAGCTTCCATTTCTCATAGGATTGTAAATAATTCCTTAGTATTGGATTTTGCTTTAGAAATCCTTTTATTGTACAGGTCCATTTTTGTGTGAATTTTCTTTTTTTTTTATAGTTGTCAGCGAAATTAAGGAAGGTGGTTTTGTTTTCTTCAGAAGGGGCGTGTCGCCATGTGGCTTCTAATTTTCTTTTTTCAAGTCTCAAGACTTTTATTTTTGGTGTAAACAAAGCTGTCAAATGAGCCCGTTGTTTTCTTTTGCACATTTTGATACGTGCAATGATGTCTAAAGCATTAAACATTGTGGTATTATAGGCTTCGACTAAAGTGATAGGGTCAGCAGTATTCGGGAGTGAGTTCAGAATAGGGATGTAAAGGTATAACGGTATACCGTTAAAGATACCGTGAACCACTCAATTGAACAATAATAACCGTCACATTGTGTATACCGTTAAGTGTGCTTTTCAATCTGATTTGGAAAGCTGCAGTTAGCAAGTGCTGCGCAGTCTTGGTCTTGCACTGTTGGATGTGCCATCTGCCAAGTAGTTTCAGTTGGAGAAGTTTTTAATGCCATTCCATAAACTACACATGCCTGACACAAAATCGATAAGTTAGCAATAGGAAGAATAAATACAGTGCCAAGAAGGAAAAGGGTTTACTTTGGGTTGGCAGCTTTGGGGTTTATATATTTATAATGTATAATGTTTGCTAAACATATGACAATGGGGGATGTCCCTGGTTCTATCATTGAATTAACATATAATAAGTCATACTGCGAAATTCACTCATCTCTGTAGGTATTCCCTGCTGCCATACCAAAGGATGACATGTCCTTGATTACTGAACACCTTTTGGCCCACAAGTAAACTAAAGGCTGTAACGTAAAGAGAGCGTGTGTGAGTATGCGCACAAGCTTATACTACCATCAGCCTCCATTGATCTGGGGCATGCATGTTATAAATATGTCAACATGTTCATCTTCACCAGTAGCCATTGGGGGAGCTAAAAGCCTAAATGACCACTTAAGAAAAGCTATTCAGTTTGCTTTGCCAGTCGCAGCAAGGCTCTCCCCCTCCTCCTCTCCACACATGTGTTTGTGTTTGGTGGAAGCAAGGGGTGCCACTTCAGTGAAAAGTATGTTGAAAAGCCCAATTCGGGCTCTGGGTGCCTGGTTTTGTTTGTGATAAATCTGACAATTTATGAGCTTTTAGAAAATATTTGTTAAGATTGGTTAACTCCACCTGCTATACCGCGATAAACATGATATACCGTCATTTTGCAAGAAGGTTATCGTACCGTCATAAAACTAATACCGTGACACCCCTAGTTCAGAAATGGGAGGATATGAGGTAATATCTTATCCACGGTAATATTTCTTTTATTTCTAGTAGGGAGAGGTGGAAATATGTCCTTGTCTGGAGATACTTGCTTATTTTCTGCTAAAGTGAAGGCAATCGGGAGGTGGTCTGGCCAAGGTTGTTGTGTTATAGAGGTGATGGTAGATTTGCAGTTCATGTCAGCCACCCAGTCAAGGGTCCTGCCTTTGGTATGGGTCAGCTGGGTTACTCTTTGAGTAAGTCCCCGTTCTGAGATAGTATAGGATATTGCCTGAGCATTTTTATCAGTTGGATCATTGTATACAAGGTTGAAGTCACCCAGTAGTAGTACTTGTGAGGAGCCTTTTGTGTTAGAAAGAATGCTGGAAATGTCATTCTCAAAGGTGCCGATCAGACCTGGGGGTCTGTATATTGGGTATCTAGTTAGGATACTGCAGTTGGAAATGGGTACTTTGGCTATGAGGATTTCGCAAGATTTAATTGCTGGTGATGGAACTAATCTAATTGCTAGATTTGACTTTGCAGTGAGTGCAATACCGCCTCCTTTGGCGTCTGGTCTATCTATTCAAAAGTTAGGTTAGAAGTGTGCACAGAGGCAGTCAGCGGAGCATGGCAAGGAGCAGTATACGCGTACAATGCCTGTGGGTGGCTTTGAGTGGGTACAAGTGCATCATACATATTTTGTGTTCTCGAATAGGAGGTTTGAGGTGAGTGGCCGTGCCTGGGTGGCTTAGATTGAGTGAGCCACTCCATGACTGTGGGCATTGTAGTGCTCCCAGGAGATGTTGAGAGGTGGTGGGGGTTGAGGGGCTGGGGCGGGGGGGACGAGGGGGGTGACAGAGAAATGTGGTTTGATTGGATTGCAAGTCTGTCTTCAGAAAAACCGACAACTTTTTCTTTGACTTTGGTCTACCCTCAAAGGATATGACCCTATGAAGGGCACAGACTTTCAAAATGGTTATCCTCCTATATCATGTTCTGCTACAATGCCGGTGAAACCAATAGCCCATTCAACTAGGGGGCATACCCACTACAGTGCCCTTCTGGGCTGGAGTCCCTATGCAGGACATATGCTGTGCAAGCTATATGAAAGTCCCTCCACAATTCTGAAAACATTACTGTTTGGATACAGATGCTTGGGCCGATTCTGTGCTGGGACAAGAGGTTCTACACAAAGAACAAATGGGACCCAATACGGACCACCAAACCTGAACCAAAGGCCCACAATATTATCGCACAGAGAAGTTCAGATCTCAAAATCGTACTTCTAAAGTTACAATGAATCAATATCACTATTCTCACCCTCCAACCTTCACTATCTAGTCCTCTTGCTGTAGCTAACCCTAGCATGTGCTGGTGCGCCGCTTATCTAGGGTGAGGGGATAGAAAAAGAAAGACTGACCCTGAATTCTTATAAGTGCAAAAGTTAATAGGACTCAGTTAAACGCTGCAATGGCAATTACTACAGGATAATAACAATCCAGTGAATACCGGTGTGTGAACACAGCAGGAAGTAAAGCTGAATTGATTTCTGCCTACTCATCTGCTCACTACAAACAGTTAAAAACCAAAATGTATTTCCTGGGTGTCTGAATAATTTACCAGACATCCCTCTTTACAAATGGTTGAGCGGTTTCAGTGGATTTTCATGGCTTCTCTTCCACTTTCATCAGGACCCAATATATATGTTAATGTTAAAGGTATTTTTAACGGGCACCGTCACCAACAGAATTGGTTACCAGGCGCTTAGGCGGATCTGCAAACAAGAAGGCAGGGAGTAAGGGGGATCGTTAATCAGCTGAAGAGGGAGTATGAAAGTGATGTTCTTTTGGCAGCTTCAGTTTGGTTTTTCACCATACGCTGAGCTCGGGTGTAAATATCGGATCAATGTGAGTCCTCGTGTGCTGTTGGTGCGAATTATGTTTTCGTTGTTGCGGTGTGGTGAGGTCCGTGTGGTTTGCCGTGCAAGAAGGTACGGTGAACTGCGAGGAATAACATACAGCGTACTGCTACTACCGACAGGAGCGTTATCACATCAAAAAGCAATGCACACCATGCTGTTGGTTTTCAAAATCGCTGTCCGTAGAGGAAATAAAAATTGATTCATACAAGGAAATGTCATGTTCAAAATAAGGGCATAATCGCACCTCCTGAAGAACCGCCATATACAAAGACTGGGAAACGCGTGTTGATGGGCTTCTATAACGATTTGTAAGGCCAATGAAATAACAAATCTGAAAGCAGCTAATTATTGAATGAATATCATTCAATAATTAATTCAACTTAACTGAATGAAAGGAATTCAGTATTAAGGTCAGTCAAAATCAGTGAATCTTTGAATGAACATAATTCAACAATCAATTTAATTAAACTAAGGTCTTTCAGAATAAATACTGTTTAACAAAAAGGCGCATGCGTCTTGGATATCGAAGTCCTGGTCAGCCTCAGGACATATTGATTCTGGACACTTTGCAGCCGTTCTGCCGTTACCTTTCTTTGCAAGTAAATTTGTTTCTTTACAGGGGAAGCGCCACATGCTGCAATAAGGCAGAAAACAACTTAATTGGTATCCGTGCAAGAGGGTGGTTGTGTGGATTTTTGTGTGAGTTAAGTATGCAGAAATGTGGGCTTTTGGGTTAGTGGGTTAGGTCTCTTACTCCTTATAATTCTTGTTCTGTGTATCCGGTTGTCCTATGTGGTAGGCATATTCTTTCTCTTTTTATTTCCTGTCTAATTGTTAGAAGTGATGGCGTGACAAGTTCCCAGCTGTGTTATTTCCGACCTTTGCGTACCAGGTTGAGGCATGTATTGTCCCCCACTCTGGTATTTTTGCTGTATTTTTACAATCACCCGCTCCCTTCCTATCTATTTCCTGTTTGTGATCCCTTACTTCAGTTGATGGGCGGTATCTTAGGGAGATGGGACGATCGGTTTCCTCTCTGAGAATTGTTTCAGCTGTGTATGTGCCCCCATAGGCACTCTTTCTATTTATGGGGTGAATAGAGCAGATTTGAGAACTTTTCTGAATAGGAGGTGATCTCTTGTGTTACGTATGTTCTTTGGTGGATAGTTTTAGGTTTTTGGGGCGAGGTGAGAGAAAGAGGATCCTCCAAATTTTCTTTTGTTGTATGGTTTTAGTTCCAAATGGATGCCGTTGCTGGATCTGAGTGGCCTTGTTGGGCGGCGTACGTTTATTTTGTCTCTTAGGAACTCTGCGCCTTGGCTGTGGATTGCTCTGTGCATTATGCACATGAATTTGAACTCGATTCGCTGTTTATTGATAGCCTGTGTAGCATTTTCAGTGCTGGTGTGATGTGTTCTCTTCAAGGTAGTTTGAGGAGCAGTCTGACTACCACATTTTGTATGCGTTGGGAGTTTTTTTAGAAGTAGTTCTGGCATGCCCAGATATAGGCTATTGGCGTAGTCTACTCTGGACATGACGAGAGCGATGGTGGTGAGTGTTTTGCTGGCAAATGACAGGAATGGTAAGCATTTCTTGATTAGAGCGTTTACTTGTGGCTCTGTCAGGACTCCCAGGATTTTTTACAATCGACAATGGTGTTGTACCAAGTTCTGTTGGCCAGGGGATGTAGTGGTTGTCTGTTTTTTGTGAATTTCAGTTTTGCCTGGGTCGAGTTTGAGTTCATCCAGTTATAGATTTCACAAAGGCAGCTCTCTAATGTTGTTTTCTTCTTGTGTGTCTTGTATTTTGTAGACTGTTTGTCATCAGCATAGTTGTTACAGATGAGGCCATGGGGGTCATTCCGAGGTTGGAGGTAAGGAATTACCGGCACCGGTAAGGGTGCTGATGCCGGTAATCCCTTACCTCCGTATTCCGAGGGCTCTTTGCGGGTCCTTCCTTGCCTCCTGCTTTTAGCAGGAGTTAAGTACGGGACCCGCAAAGGTACTTCAGAGGTAATTACGGTACCGTAATTTACTGTGCCGTAATTACCTCCTTCCCCATTCCAATTGAGCCCTATGGGACAGAAATGAGAATTGGGAAGGGCAAAAGGTGAATGGGGAATTACCGGTCCCTCCAACCCTGGAATGGACCGGTAATTACTCCATTCACCATGCCGGATTTGGGACGGTTTCAGAGGCAACCATGGAGCTAATTACTCCATGGTTAGCTCTAAACCCGGAATGAGGCCCCAGGTCTTATAATGATCTTGATTATTTGAGACAGTTCGATGTTGAATAATAGCTGGGAGAAGGATGATCCTTGTGGTACTCCGCATGAGGATTCTCTTGGGTTGGATTTGAAACTGATGTTTGCTGATTTGAAGGATTGTGGCACTCTCCCTGTTGAGATTGATTGGTTGAAGACATTTCTGTAGTAGTCCATGGGTGTTCTTTCGAAGGGATTGTGTCCTCTGATGTATTCCTCATCTTAGATATCTCCTTCCAGCTCTGCTGGCCTCGGAAATGTTTTTCTCTAGAGGGCGCTGCGCGTCGACGTCCTCCGAGTCGATGTCCCTCGACAGCCGCCGTGTCGACGTCATCCTGCCTATAAAGGCCACGCGCAGCGTCCGTTGCTCAGTTCCGTTTTTCCGCGCTTACTCAGTGCCTCGGAATACCGTTGCTCAGTTTTGTCAGGTTAAACCTATTTACCTCGAGTTATTCGATCCGTACTCGATGGCTTCTTCGTCGGAACCGACAACTCCTCGATCCGGCTTCAAAAAATGCCGAGATTGTGGGAAAAAGATGTCGCTGATAGACCCTCACAGAGTTTGTCTGTGGTGTTTGGGAGCTGAAACCATTGTTCGGAGTGCGAGGACTGTATGTCCATGACAGCTAAGGCCCTGAAGGAGCGTAGGGGGAAGCTGGAGAAAGGTAAGACTTTTAAAGCTTCTTCTTCGTCGACAAAGTCGAGACATTCGTCTCCTCCACCATTCGCGCTCCAGGTCTCGGAGTGGGTCCCATCACTCCTCGAGATCGATGCACTCGAAGAGGAGACGTCGAAGATCCCCTTCGCCGTCTTCCTCTTCCTCTGTTTCGCCAAAGAGAATCCCTTGCCCCACAAAACATAGTTCCCGGGCTGAATGGGAGGAATTCCGCAAAAATATGATGAGCGTCTTCGAAAAAGCGGCCTCGACCCCCTCGAAGACTGCCGAGAGCGATGCTCTGGTCGAAAGACCCGAAGGTCAAAAACGCTGCGAGTCGCAGTACCCGGCGAAGGAAACCTCTCGAGCGCGTCTCGAACCCTCGAGTAGGACTATGACCTCCAAACCTTCCTCGAAGGTTCCGTCGACGCCGAGGTCGGTGTCTTCGACGCCGTTGTCGAAGGGACCTTCGACACACGGGTCTGTCGACTCGACGCCAGCTTCGACACCGGCGTCGACGCCAAGAAAAGTCACGGTTGCGACACACCCAGTGACTATCCCCAGGTCCTCGATGACGATGGCTTCGAGATTGTCGAGCAGAATCCCAATTCTGTCGAGGTCATCGAGGCCTCCGCCTTTGTTTTCGACGCCACGCTCGAAGCCTTCGGCGTCGACGACATCGACGTTTTCGAGGCCGATTTATGACAAGTTCGGCACCCTCTGCCTTGGAAATGGGGTTTACACCCTTTATGAGTTCAGAACAATTGAGAACTATGTCCTCAATTATGGAAGAGGGTGAGTTGTCTGAACAGGAAGACACATTTGAGTTGCAGGGATCTGTAACCCCAATTAGAGAGGAATTTTCCTCTGAAGAACGCAGGTTAAAGGATCTTCATGATTCCTTACATGAGGCAAGTGGGTTAGACACTTCCCCTGAGGTGGAGTTTGCTAGGCCACACCCGAGGGAGCATGCTGAAACCCCCTATAGAGCCTTAATGGCCAGGATCACAGAGTTTATGGGGTGGTCTGCACCTTCACAATCTTTCCAACAAGATGACCTCACGGATATTCTTGACAAAGACCCACAGGAGGATCCTGTGGTGCCTTTTCATAAAGCTCTTCGGAGGAAGATTATGACGAACTGGGAAACCCCAGATGTCGTCCCGGCAGAAAATAAAAAAATGTCTACAAAATACAGGGTATCCTCTACAGACCCGGAGTTTTTGTCAAAACACCCATCCCCAGAAAATCTGGTGGTACAGGCAGCATCTTCTACCGATGTCAAGACGGCTTATCCTACCGTCCCACAGGACAGGGATGATAAAAAATATGATGCTATGGCAAAGAAAGTTTTTTCGGCATGTAGCATGGCATTAAAATCTGTTAATGCTACTTGCACCCTTGCTAGGTTCAGCCATACACTTTGGGAGTGTGCTTCTACAGAGGCTAACTGCATCCCGGAGGGAGAATAAAGGGAGGCGTTCCTGAATATCATACAGGACGGTAAAGACGCTATGTGCGAATCCCTCCAGACGGGCATTGATTCGGCTGACAGTATCAGCAGAGCAATGGCGGCAAGTACAACAACTAGGAGATTCGCTTGGTTGAGAAAGTCTGGTTTTGCCCCAGATGTGCAAGCCAGGCTCTTGAACTTGCCATTTGATGGCTCTTCTTTGTTCGGGAAAAAGGCGGATGACAGTTTAGAGAAACTGCAAACTTCAAAAGCAGCAGCAAAATCCCTAGGCACTGCAATCCGTTGGACACCTTTTCGTCCCACAGGAACCTCTGTGAGGGGCAAGTCCTTTCGCTTCTTCTCCGCGTTCGGAAGAGGTAGAGGGCGACCGGCTCAAAGGGGACAAAGAAGAACTACCCGAGGTGGACGGGGTAGATATTCAAAAGCCGCAGCAACAGCAGGTGCCTCTTTACCATCGGCATCTGCATCAGCCGCCCCAAAACCACTCTGAGGACTTCCCTCACAGGACACCTGTAGGAGGCAGGTTGACTCAACATCTGGCGGTATGGCAGGCTATCACGTCAGATGCTTGGGCATTGGAAACAGTTGCCCAAGGTTACTGCCTGCCTTTCCTACGCATACCTCGGAGTCATCCACCGGGGATCAGCTCTCAGAAAGCTCCAGATCCGCTCCTCTTGCAGGAAATTTTGGACCTGCTAGAGAAAGGTGCCATAAAACCGGTACCTGTAGCGGAGAGGAACAAGGGCTGGTACTCCCCTTACTTTCTCATTCCACAGAAAGATGGAGGACTGAGACCCATCTTGGACTTGCGAGAATTGAACAAATTCCTCAGGAAAGACAAATTCAAGATGGTCACTCTTTTTCAGATCCTCCAGGCCCTTCAGTTCCAGGACTGGTTGGTATCTCTGGACCTTCAGGATGCTTATTTCCATGTGCCTATCCATCTCAAACACAGGAAATACCTGAGGTTCGCAATTGGCAACTCTCACTATCAATTTGGAGTGCTGCCATTTGGGCTGACCTCCGCCCCGAGGGTCTTCACCAAGTTAATGTCGGTAGTGGCGGCAAGTCTAAGGAGGGAAGGGATTCACATCTA
Source organism: Ambystoma mexicanum (assembly GCF_040938575.1). Classification (NCBI taxonomy): domain Eukaryota; kingdom Metazoa; phylum Chordata; class Amphibia; order Caudata; family Ambystomatidae; genus Ambystoma; species Ambystoma mexicanum. Next base: position 196,867,961 of record NC_090937.1, on the reverse strand, counting down.
CCCCTACCTGGACGATTGGTTGATCAGGGCTATTTCTTCGGAACAAGCTCAGATCCAGCTAAATCATGTGTGCCACTCCCTTCACAAACTGGGCTTCTCCCTCAATTTAAAGAAGTCACAAATGATACCATCGCAGAGACTCCAGTTCATAGGAGCAATCCTGGACACTTCCTGGGAAAAGCCTCGCCACCAGAGGTGAGGGCTCAAGATATTCTACAGATGGTTACTAAGTTCCAAGATGCCCAACGTCTCCCAGCCTCCGACTTTTTGAGGTTGCTAGGCCTCATGGCATTCTGCATTTTCCTAGTGCCAGAGGCTCGCCTGAGAATGAGATCCCTCCAGTGGGCACTGAGGACTCAGTGGTCACAATTCTCAGGGAGAATGACAGATCTTCTTCAGGTTCCCGACAGGGTGGCTCGAGACCTTCAGTGGTGGGCCTGTCAGGAGAACATTCTGAAAGGAGAACAGTTTTGGCAACCCTGGCCGGAGATAACAGTAGTTACGGATGCCTCACTCACGGGGTGGGGAGCCCACGCCAATGACTTGACCATCAGCGGTCGTTGGTCTCCATCGGAGTCCAGACTACATATCAACCTGTTAGAGCTGAGAGCCATCAGACTTGCGCTGAAGGCGTTCCTGCCAGCTGTACAAGGGAAAAACGTCCTGATAATGACGGACAACACAGTGGCCATGCATTAACTCAACAAAAGAGGAGGCGTAGGATCACTACCCCTGTGCAGAGAGGCGATGCAGCTCTGGTTTTGGGCAATCAAAGAAAGAATCTCTATCGGCAGTTCACCTAGCCGGAGAGAAGAACTTGACAGCGGACGCTCTGAGCAGGCAGAGCACAGTCTCCCACGAGTGGGAACTAGCTCAGGAAGTCCTTCAAGAGATCTTCGCCCTTTGGGGAACCCCTCAGGTGGATCTGTTCGCCACCAGCGTCAACAGGAAATGCGATCTGTTCTGCTCAAGGGAATTTCCCCCGAGAGGAGCTCTGGGAGACGCGTTCATAGTGGACTGGGAGTTTCCGCTTCTGTATGCGTTCCCACCGGTCCCTGTCATTCCTCAAATGATCAGGAGGTTGAGAAGGTTCCGGAGAACCATGATCCTAATTGCCCCGGATTGGGCCAGGAGAACGTGGTACCCGGACCTTCTAGACTTGTCCATCTGCCCTCCAATTCGACTTCCACTCAGAGAGAACCTACTCTCACAGAAGAGAGGTCAGGTTCTCCATCCAGACATCAAAACCCTTAACCTTCACGCTTGGCTTCTGAAAGGCTGAGGTACAAGGATTGGGACCTCCCTGATGATGTTATGGAGGTGTTGCTTTCAGCAAGGAGGCCAGCAACAAAGTCTTTATACCGCTGCCGTTGGAACAGATTTTGCAGCTGGTGTAGAGAACAGAATATCGACCCTTTTTCATGTGGTACACCAATGGTTTTGTCCTTCCTTCTATATTTGGCGAATTCGGGCCTTCAAGTTGGCACCATTAAAGGGCTATCTCGCAGCGCTATCCATCTTTAAGCGCACTGCGGAAGAACCATCCTATTTCAAGTTACCCTTGGTAATACAGTTTCTAAAGGGGTTAACCAATGTTTATCCCCCAAGACCATTCCAAGTTCCCCTATGGGATTTAAACTTAGTCCTAACTTTCCTGATGGGCACGCCTTTCGAACCACTCCATTCTTGTTCGTTAAGATTCCTTACCCTTAAAACTGTTTTATTAATAGCACTTACATCTGCTAGAAGGGTGAGCGAATTACAAGCTTTCTTGTAAACCCACTCACACAATCTTTCACAAAGACAAAGTTGTCCTGCAAGTGAAGCCTAATTTCCTCCCAAAGGTGGTTTCTGAATTCCATATCACTCAGAAGATTACCCTACCATCTTTCTATCCTCCTCCTCATCCGGGCAAAGAGGAAGAGAGGTTACACAGGCTAGACCCTAGAAGAGCTTTAAGTTTTTACATCAGTAGACTAGCCAGGATAAGACAGGCAGACCAGCTGTTTGTAGGTTACACAGGTCACAAGCTGGGGTTACCAATAACTAAGCAGACCATTTCCAGATGGATCATTCTAGCCATTCTGGAATGTTATAAACTGGCAGGGAAAGAGCCCCCTCAAAACCTTAGGGCTCATTCGACCAGAGGTATTGCAGCTTCATCGGCCCTCAAAAGAGGTGTGCCGGTTAAAGACATCTGTGCGGCCGCTACATGGTCGTCTGTCCATACCTTTACACGATTTTACAACTTGGATTTCTCCTCCAGTCAAGAGACTAGGTTTGGAAGGGCTGTACTGCATTCTATTCACCAATAGAAGACAGCGTGAAGTCAGTACTTCCTCCTCCAATAATAGAATACTGCTATGGGAGCCTATCTAAGATGAGGAATACGTCGGAGGACACAATCCCTTCGAAGAACAAGTTACTTCTTAACTTGTAACGTTCTTTCGACGGGATGTTCCTCCGACATATTCCTCATCGACCCTCCCATCCATTCCCGCAGTTCTACTTCCCTTGTTGCAGCTTACGCTCCTTCAGGGTGATTAGTCTAGTCCAGAAAGAATTATTGTGGGCTACAAAACGGAACTGAGCAACGGACGCTGCGCGTGGCCTTTATAGGCAGGATGATGTCGACACGGCGGCTGTCGAGGGACATCGACTCGGAGGACGTCGACGCGCAGCACCCTCTAGAGAAAACATTTTCCGAGGCCAGCAGAGCTGGAAGGAGATATCTAAGATGAGGAATACGTCGGAGGAACATCCCGTCGAAAGAACGTTACAAGGTAAGAAGTAACTTGTTCTTTGAGAGGATTGATTTGTATATGTTCGGGGGGGCAGCGATCCATAGGGGAACCTGTTTTGTTGCGTTTGTTTACCAGTTTGATAAAGGTCTCCGCTGATATTTGGGGGAAGCGTCAGTTTGTTCTGGCATGCCTCGTCGGGGTGGGTGGGTTGCATATTGCGGTCACATGGTCTGCTTTGTATAGTCTGTTGGATGGTCATGATTTTGTTTTTGAAATGGTCTGGAAGGTCATTGCATAGTTTCTTCGATGGTATTGGATTGTTGCATCCAAGTGGATTTGTTATTTCATTTATGATTTTAAAGAGTTCGTTTTGGTTGTTTAGTGCTTTGAAGAGTCTGTTGTCATAGTATTTCCTTTTTGCTTTTTGAATTTCCTTTTTGTATGAGCGGTTATGTTGAAATTTAATTTTTTTCCGCAGTCGTTTATGATCCTCCATTGTGGTTTAAGTTTTTGTTTTTTCCTTTTCATGCTTCTGAGTAGTATGGTAAACCATTTTGCTGTTGCTCTTTTGCGTGATAGGGTAAAGGGTTTATATATATACTAAATCTTTGTATCTAGACTCGCTTAGAGACTTCCATTTGGCCAACAATGCATACCACAACCCTCTGTCATGTTGCTGAAAATGAACAGAAAGGTGTTTTCCATAAATTCTATATTCAGGAGCCTCAATAATGCAAACAAACTTTCAGTACAGTATTGCAACATTGGTGTAAACTTTCAATTCTTGGCATACTATGTCTAGTTGGTCAAAACTCATCAATACATGTCTTTCAACGTGTCTATTTAGAATGGAGCTTCATATCGGTTCCCTAGTCATAGTTGCACCTAAACAGACATATACTTTCAATGTGCCATAGGCTCATTATATATTCCTATTGAAAGCAGGTGACTTTTTAAAGGTATTGATGATAGGGGCTCACCACGGTGATGATTCATTAAGTTGAACAGGGGTTGTGTTCACCGTCTTAAGACCCTGCAGGTAATAGGGTGGCTAATCTCAGGGTTGGAGAGACCCAGAGAGCAAGCAAAGCGAAAAGCAATATACAGAAGGGATACTCCCTGGGGCAGAGATGCCAAGTGAAGGGGGTCTGGGACCCACCTTTGGAAGAAATAACAAAAACAGAATTATGATTGGTGCAAAGCCTGCGAAAGGTCAGGGGACAGGAGACATTCCCCATACCTTGTGAACTTTGTAAAAACCAAGCAGACTAAGCAAACTGTGATGTAAAAAGCAGTGTGTACCCCACCCGGTAGGAGAGTGGACAAAGCGGGTATGGACACTGGGGTTTCAGACCCAAATAGGACCTGGAAGCCGGTTCTGCTTGTAAGGGTCTGGGAACCACATTGGGGTAAATAGATCCCAATACATAAGAAGGGATACAAACTTTATATGCACAAGTGGTTTCCACAGACTAAAGCAGAGAGTAAACCACGGCTGTGGTGTGAAGGGGAATTAAATAAAGAGAACTGTAAGAATGAACAAGTGAAGGGGGTCTGGGATTCCATACTGGGGTAGCACACCCTTTACCATAACCAGGAGAAATGTGAACTTTGCTTTTACCAGCAACCCTTGTAGCCCTTGACAGTAGAGTTAACCAAGGCTCTGGTACAAAGGATAGTTGGACATAAAGAACAGCGTGAATGATCTAGTGGAGGGGGTCTGGGACTCATGTTGGGGAGGTGCTCCCTGAGTTATAATCAAGAGGAATACGACTGACACTTAGAGACCTTGGCAGGAGAGTAAACCAAGACTGTGGGTGCAAGTGAAAACCGAGAGACACAACTGAGAATACAAATGTTGTGTACTGTACTTGGCAGGAGAGTGGAGCAAGAAGAGGGGTACTAGGGACTACGGCAGAGGTTGGGAGAAGAGAACCACATTATTTTCCCTTGTCGCAGTGCTTAGTGAAAGGGGCTGCCCAGAGAAGCTAAACCTGGAGAAAGCTTGAAAGACTCTGGGCTAAGGGAATCAAACATCTCAGTCTGGTGTAACTTTTGTCTGCTTTGTTGCACCTTTATGGAACTTTTGTTTTGTGAACTGTGAAGCTTGGCTGTAGGTCGACGGTCGAAACAAGATTCCCTTTTCCCCTTTTGTTAGTTCAGAATGTGAGGGACAGGTTAGCGTTTGGACACAGAACAGCAAACTTTACTTTGTACATTCTGATACCGACAGTTTCATTAGCTAGTTTTGTTGAGGCACAGAAACCCCTCTTAGCAATAGGGCTAGTTATGATTTCCTCCAACTCCACGATTTTTGTTATTAGTAAGTCTTTGCCAATCAACATGCCACCTTTGTGTCAGTATCTTACTCCTAGACCTTCACACTTGTGAAAAGGTATATCACATTCAACAAGTAACAGAGTTAAGAGATGCTAAAGTTGTTTTTGCAACTCCACAATCCCCCAATTCCCCCCTCCCAGCCCCCCTCATCTGGTCTGTGGTATACCCGAATGCACAACGATGATCTTAGAAGAGATCCTGTTCCTGCAATAGCAATTTTAACATATCTTTGTTTAGTATCTTCAATCTCTGAGGGAATGTACAAAGGAAAAGAAAAGTAGCAGAAACAGAGGTTGACTTGGAAGGTCCCAGCTTTCAGTATGATGTGTTTGCTGGACTCCTCATCTAACTATGTGGGGTGAATGAGCCACTAGGAACTGAGTTGGTTTGGCCACTACGTGATGCCTCTCCAAGACTGTGGAAGGAGCTGGATCCTGCAGGCTCGCCACGCCATCAAAGCGCAGCATTACACTCTTAAGTTGCAGATCACTGCTTCATATATACTGAGTGAAATATCACAAAGGATACCCACCATGTGTGACCACTCTCTAAAATCCAGGCACCCAGAACAGATTTAATCACTTGTTACCCATGCTAAACCCATCCAGGCCAGGCTCTGCACCTGAACGACTAAACGTTTGGAAAACAAAGCACAAAGTGTACACAACATGAACAGAGAAAGAGCTTAAACTCACCACATGTAGGGTTGGCAAACAGTTGTCTTCCGGTTGGGCAGGGAAGCTGTGAGATGGCATAGGTTATTGTCCCATTTCTGAGGAACCCTGCAAACTACCCCTCATTCATCAGAAGGATTCCAAGATGGTGGTGACGCTACAAGTCACACTCTGAGGCATTGATCTTGATATTTTATTTCTATCTCGCTCGTCCACAAGTGTTTTTTTTTTTCTACTTATTTTTGGCGGCAGAGGTTCACAAGGCACATACATCAGGGCAACAAATATACATGATAAACATATGATGGAGCAACACATTGATCACAGTACAGTAATCACAGCAATGTCAAACAAGCTTCACATGAGAGGAGAGTTAATAGGAGTTCATGATGCAGGAATGGTCCCCGATGGAGTGGGGGACGAGCCGGACCCAGGCGTGCCCTCACTCTGATTGTTAAGATATGTATTGAATTCAACCCAGATGTTCTTGGGGCGGGAATGGGCGGGGAGCATGAACAGGTACTCCTCCTCACAGTTTCGTGACCAAGTTAGCATGTGGAGCCATTTCTGGTAGACCTGGGGGGGGGGAACTTCTCCAGCTCTGAAGTATGCATTTTTTGGCTACCATACAACCTATGTTCAGAAATTTACCCAAACGTCTGGTGCCATCCGTTTTACAGGCTCCAAACAGAACTGCTAAAGGATCGGGATCAATCACAGTTTCAGTGATAACAGTGAGTGTTTCTAGAATGCTTTCCCAGAATCCAAGCAGTTTATCGCAGGTCCAGAACATGTGTAAGTGGTCAGCTTCTGTCGCTCCGCAACAGGGGCAGGGGTGCACGGTGGCGTGGGTGAACCTCGAAGTCCTGTGTGGAGTATAATAAAGCCTGTTTAGGAGTTTATGTTGCATGGCGCGATGTCGGAAATTGCGGGAGACTTTTTGGGTGTGTAGGCACATTTGCCCCAGACCTTGTCGGATATCTCATGGCCTGCTTCAACAGCCCATTCATCGCGTGCCCTGAGAGCAGGAGCAGGAGTAGGGGTAGCGTCCTGTAGGATCTTATATAGTGAGGATACTACTCCACGGGGGCCACCAGAGTTGGCAATATATGCAATCGCCGGGTTGTCTGTGGGCTCATCTGGGAATGTGGGCCATTTGGTGCGAAACGCGGCCCGCAGTCTATAGTATTGGAGGGTCTCTAAGGCAGACCTGGTGTGCCCTTGTTTCCACGTTTGGGGATCAATGAACCTGCCTTCGGGGTAGAAGTCTGACAGTGCCTGGTATCCCAACGCCCCCCAGTGTCGGGCCAACGCTGTGTCATGTGTGGGCTGCAGGCCGGGGAAGGCCCAAACAGGGAGCCACTCATAGTATGGGGAGGCTTCAGGTGTCTGGTATAGCAAGCGCGTCCAGGCTTGAAGGGTTGTGTTGATTGGATCAATGGGAGAGTCAGGTGTGTAATGGTGGTGTAGGATGAGGGACATTATGTTGATGCCAGCGGCTGCCAGTCGTTCCAGTTTAACGTGGGGACACGCCGGAGTACCAGGGTACCAATGAGTGGCGTGTTGGGCCCAGGCCGCAGACCAGTAAAGCGTCGGATCCGGAGCCTTGAGTCCCCCTTGACTGTATGGGAGCGCCATGTCAGTCCACTTATTGCGTACTGCGCCAGAGTGCCAGAGGAACTGTGCACATAGTGTGTGCAGTCTACCGAAGTATTCCCTCCCAGGCCATACGGGTACGTTACTAAAAGTGTAAAGGAGTTTAGGGAGTAGAATCGTTTTGAAGAGAGAAAGCCGACCAGCAATGGATAATGGAAGGGTACGCCACCGTAAGACTTTAGCCTCGGCTGTTTGTGCTACCGCAGAGTAATTATCGGCAAGCAGGGTGGATTTGGTTAGGGATATTTGTACACCCAGATATCTAACACCATTCGGGGAACAGCAGAGGGGGTATTCGGTGGTGGGTTGTTGGGTGGATTTAGTGAGCGGGAAGAGTGCTGACTTTGAATAATTAATAGTGAAACCTGAGTGGGTGCCGATGCGGGTAATATCTCTCAATATGGGGTCAAGATGGGTTGTGGGATCTCTGATGTACAGTAGAACATCGTCTGCATATAGGGATACAATTTCGGGGTTGTCTTTCAGTCTCATTCCCCTGCGGGAGTGATGTGCACGGACATAGTCTGCCATCGGCTCTATTGCTAGAGCAACTAGAATTGGAGAGAAGGGGCATCCCTGTCGGGTACCCCCTGAAGAGTGTGAAAAGGTCAGACGTCAGTATATTATCTCTTATCCGCGCCACAGGAGAAGTGTATAACAATTTGATGAACCCAATCATGTTTGGGCCGACTCCCATAGTCTCCAGAACTAGCCACATGTATCTCCAGGAGACCATATCAAAGGCCTTCTGAGCATCCAGCGTGACTGCCACAGCTTGTGCATCTTGGTCTATGCGGGAAATAACATTAAACAGTCTTCTGATGTTATGGGAGGTAGACCTTCCAGGTACGAAGCCAGCCTAGTCTTCATGGACTAGATATGTCATGATGGGCAGAAAGCGATTCGCTATAATTTTAGCAAAGATTTTTGTGTCGAGGTTGATAAGGGAGAGGGGTCTATAGGACCCGCATTCATCGTCAGGCTTGCCAGGCTTGAGCAGCACCGTGATGACAGCTTCACACATGGAAAGGGGGAGGATAGAGACACGAAGTGATTCGTCCCTGACCTCAAGCAGCCTGGGGGCTAATATGGCGATGTGCTCTTGATTGAAATTGGCGGTTAGCCCGTCCGGGCCAGGGGCCTTGCCTTTGGGCAAGTCTGAGATAGCTGTTACTATCTCGTCTAGTGTAATTGGGGTATCCAACTGGTCCCGGGTAGTGGAGGAGATCTCTGTGGTGGGGATCTGGTCGAGAAGCTCTCGCATATGTTGTTCGGCAGGCTGGGAGTAGAGGGACCTATAAAACTCGGTGAATATATCTATGATTTGTTGGTCAGCCCATTGTGCGTTGCCATGTTTATCTTTAATAGAGGTGATCTGCGTCCGGCCAGATTCTCTTTTAACTAGTGTCGCTAATGTTTTCCCAGGCCTGTCCTGTCCCCCTCGCCATATTTCCTGGCGGCCTGAGGGCGGCTAAAGTATTTGACTTCGTTGATGGCAAGTGTGTTATATGCCTGGAGTTCGTCACTGATTTGGGCAAGTATGGCGGGGTCGGCCCCAGCAGAACATCGCAGCTCCAATTGCTTCAGTTTGTCTTCTGAGCAACCGAGGGCGGCTCTGATTGCTTTCAGCACCCCAGCCTCCCGGGAGATAGAAATACCCCTAATATACACATTGAAGGCGTCCCACCTAACCGCAGCTGAGGTGTCCTGAAGAGTGTTGTGCTCAAAGAAAGACAAAATGTCCGTAAGTATTTCAGCCTTGAATACAACATCCCCGAGGGCCTCGGATTTGAAACGCCAGGTGCTGAATGTCGGGACAGGTATCCCCAGCCCCACCGATAGTGATTGGGGCATGGTCCGACAATGTGCGAGGTAGGATCTGGGACCCCTCCACGACCTCTTTTGACACAAAAAACAAGTCTATCCTAGATGAGCTATCGTGCACAGACGAATAATAAGTGTATTCCCGCTGTTGGGGCTGTAGCGTCCTCCAGGCATCGCAGATGTCAAGTGTCTTAATGTGGCAAGTAGCCTACGTGCAGCACTGGACAGGGCACGGGGAGCAGTACCAGTCCTGTCCAGGACAGTGTCTAGAATAAGATTCAAATCTCCTCCCCACAGAACCAGAGTTCCCACGTAGCCCAGCGGTATGGTGATAATAGTATCAAAATACTCGGGAGAGTCCACATTGGGGCAGTAGGTATTGACAAGTAGATATTCTTTGTTGACCAGTGTACAGTGTAGTAACACATAGCGTCCTTCAGGGTCTGTGTAGCTTTTGTGTAGTATAAACTTAATTGATTTGTGAATCATCGTGAGAACACCCTTGGATTGGGTGGAATAAGAGGTAAAGAATCTAGCAGGGCCCCAGGCCGGGGCTATGGTTCTTGGTATGTGGCCATTGGAGTGTGTCTTCTGTAGAAGCAGTACCTTACAGCTATGCCTGTTAGCATAGGCCATGATTTTACGAGCCTTGGTGTGATTGCTTAACCCACGGACGTTCCAGGACATTATGACGGTACACATTTCAGTGACAGATATCTTATCCTACCATACATTTTTTTGTGAACATTCCAGATCCAGAAGTAGTGTGTGCCACCAAAGTTGGAGTCGAAAGTGCGATCGTGGCCCTTTAATGCATGCGCCGTGCAACCTCGTATGCCTTTTTTAGATAACACCCCATTCCCACCCACCACACTCGCCACCAACCCAAGTTTAGCAGTGTAAACATCACCCACCCTTAACTGTTCACAGCTGAGCCGTCCCCAACCTGGCCCAGCCTGTGCAAGAGCCCAACTGGGGCTAACCCACAACAAAGGTGTGAAGAACAGTGCAATCGCAATGGGGTGCGCTATTGCTGTGTACTAGCACGCTTGGAGCCCAAAGGGATCCGTTGAAAGACTAGCAGTATTCGCGGTCTTATAATGCATGCCCTTGCATCTCTTAATAGAAATTAAGGGTCTGACTGTGAATCATAGGAACGTTGCAATTTGAACATCAATAGACAATCAACATGGTCACGGTGAGTGGTTCAATATTACGATAGTTTGACAGTGTGTATCAGAGAGAATAGGTGATGTAAATACAGCCCGAGCTGTATAAAGTATAATAGCAGAGTAATTGTGAATAAGGTCAATGAACGATCGAAGGGAACAAGCCTCGGACAAAGTTCAGTCATTGTCCATTATATCATCAGCGGACAAGGGGGAACATGTGCTTCTATGAATTTCACCACTTCCGAGGGCACCGTAAAGAAATAGTTTGTTGTTGAATGTGAACTTAAAGCGCGCAGGGAATAGAATGGCATAAGGAATATTTCTCTCCCTGAGCAGTTTTTTAACTCTGAGGAATTGGCGACGCTCCTGCTGCACTCTGGTTGAGAAGTCGGGGAAAATGCGGATCACTTGCGAGTCCATCCTGAGCTCTCCCTTCTCACGTGCAAGGCGGAGGATCTGGTCACAGTCTTTAAAACTTAGAATTTTTGCAATGATGGGCCTCGGGAAATCCCCAGGCATGGGACGCGGAGCCAGCGCCCTGTGAGCCCTTTCGATGGTGAAGAAGGGGGACATATCAGGATTACCCAATAGATCTTTCAAGAGGTTCTCGACAGCCAGTTCGAGTCGGCCCTTCAGCGCATTTTCTGGGACCCCGATAATACGTATATTATTCCTCCGTGATCTGGATTCGAGGTCATCACATTTGGCCTTTACTGACTTCATGTCCGTGACAAGGGTGGATACCGTACTCTGCAGTGTGGTTATATTGTCCTCATTAGCACTAATCCTGTTCTCAGTTTCCGCGATTCTCGTACCTTATTGATCTAGTTTGGCCCTGAGAGGCGCCACATTTGCATTAATGTCATCCTGCTTTTCTTGAAAGGCTGCAAAATTTCTAGCCATTGATTCCATCATGACCGTCAGGTCCGCGGGAGGCCCTTCTGCGGGGAGCGGTGCATCGACCTGGTCGCATGATGCGTCGGCAGAGTCAGACCTTGCGGTGGCTTTAGCAAATTTGTCCATGGCTCCAGTCTTACTGGTGTTCCTGGATCTGTTGGACATTGTGTTGTATGAAGTCTGAGTACTTAAAGTGCATGGTAAGTCTCGTGTGGGTATTGTAAACCCTGAAGGTGTGCGGTGCAGAAACAAGATGGAGAAGCAGCTCTCTTGTCAGTGGCGTAGCAGCAGCCCCCAGAGCTATCGGGCGAGGATTATCAATGCCCGGAGCCGGGATTCAGAGGAGACAGTGCCAGGGGAGACGACCAGGGAGTTCACCCCAATGGCTCATAGGAGGCAAAATGGGCGCTACGGATCCAGAAGGTTAGTCCTTGTGGGGGGCAGCACCTAGACCAGGGGGATCGCAGAGAAATTCGACATGCACTAGCCTCCCCAACTCCTCTCCTCAAGCTCGGCTCACGTCCGTGTCCAGGACCGGGAGGGCGGAGTCTTCAGTGAGCCCACACGGAGACCGTACGGCGAACACACGTGGCGGCCGGCCCAGCCACCGCGCCCTCTTGAAAGGCTCCCCGGCCGTTAGGCGCGGCAGGAGCAGTGTCTCCAGAGGGTGCAGCAGTATCACATGGGCTGTGGGGTGGGCCAGGCAGAGGCACCGAACGAGCGTAGACCGACGGACGGCCGCCATTAGTCCAAAATGACAGGCGCCGATGTGTCACATAGGATCTGCTTACACGGATCAGCGTACGTCCCACAGGCGACCCCCGCGTACCAGGCACGGCCCCAGGCCGCCGGGCACGGCGAGCCAGAAAGAGAGTCAGGCAGGCGGTTGATGAGAGCCTGTGAGCCGCAGGGCCGCCAGCAGCAGCGCGAGGGCCCAGCCCGGCCCAACATGGGGGCAGCGTCGGTGGCCGAACACAGGGTCAGGAGGTCCGATTTGGGTCCAGATTTCACGGGCAGGTAGCTGCGGGTGTCAGCAAGGTAGGAGCCGAGTCTGAAGACGGAGCAGAGTAGCTGATTGCAGATGGAGGCAGATGTAAAGCGGCAGCACACGGAGCTGGAAAGCTAGGCAGCCATCTTGTTGGCTGATCAACAGCGCTGTCCACAAGTGTTTAAGAGCACAAGGCAAGGGAGGGGAGCGGGAGACAAAACAATGATCTTACTAGGCCCAGTGACATTGAGAACGACCAAGTGCCTGGGAGAGGTAGAGGGGAAAAGTGCATGGAAGGAGGTGAAGTGGAAAGTGCGGACCAAAGAAAAACAGATTAATAATAAGTAAATAAATAATAACGGCAACAAACAGTGGTAGTGCAGCCAGCAAGTGGCAAGTGCTGGTTTAAGGCAGCAGCCAGGGTATCCCTGATAAGTGCAGGAAGAAAAAGGTGGGGGGGGACCTCTATGGGTACCGATACAGACCCCAGTGCAAGGGGTTGCCCGGAGGCAGTGCGGCAGGGTAACCGGTACCTGGGCCCGGAAGACAGAGGGTAGGCCAGGTGCATAGTGCTGAGAGAGAAACAGATCAGCAGGGGAGAGTGGGGGGGGGGGCAGAAGCAAAGAGGAAGTTCTTGAGGTGCTTCCGGAACCGAAGATGGTTCTCCTCAAGTTTCATAGTGGCAGAGAGGCAGTTCCAGATGGAGGCCACAGCCAAAGACTGAGTTCTACCCCCAGTTTGTTTCTTTGAAAAATGACTGACCCTGAGGGAGTTGGAGCTAGAGGAGCGAAGAGCTTGAGAGGGGACGTATTTGCGGAGGGATAGTTGAAGGTATTTTGGACCCAGGCCCCAGAAAGCTTTGTGGACAATGCAGAGGGTTTTGAATTTAATCCTTGAATCCACTGGGAGGCAATGGAGAGATTTCAGAGCTGGCGATATGCGATCCCATGGGTTGATGCCAAGCACAAGACTCACAGTCCTGTTCTGGATTAGTTTCAGAGGCCCGGAGAGTAGAGGCAGGTAGATTTAGAAAGAGGCCTTTACAGTAGTCCAACCTACAGAGTACCAGCGCTTTGGAGACAATTAGCTTCTGGGGGAAGGAGAGGAAAGGCAGAGTACCTTTGAGGAGGTGCAGTTTGAAGTTTGACATTTTAGAGACATCAGAGATGTGGGCAGAGAAGGAGAGTGTGGAGTCAAAGATGACCCCGAGGTTCTTAGCCTCTCAGGTGGGGATAGGAAGATGGCCAAGGGAGGCCGTCCAGAGGGTGAGGAGAATGGAGGGTGGAGGTGTGCTGATGAGGAGGATCTTAGTCTTCCTGGCATTTAGACAGAGATCGTTGGCGGCACTCCAATCTTTGATGGCAGTTAGGCAATCCGAGATGAGAGGAGAGGAGGTGGCCGAGGGCAGCCTGAAAATGAGTTGTGTCATCAGCATAGCACTTGAAATTGGAGCAGAAAATGGCAATGCAGTGGGCAAGCATTGCTAGGTATTGGTTGAAAAGCAAGGGTGAGAGGTTAGACCCCTGAGGAACAGCACAGGTAGAGAGTTAGATAGATGATAGGAAGGACCCAAGTTGGACCTGGGAGGGTAGATCAGAGAGGAAAGAGGTCATCCAGGCCAGAGCCTGATCGGTGATACCCAGGTTATAACAGACAGAGTTGTTCAGGATGGTATGGTTGACCGTGTCGAAGGGAGAAGGAACGAGTAGGATAAGGACAGAGGGAATGTTAGTCAAGGTTGGAGAGCAGATCTTCACAGATGTTCAGGAGAGCAGTTTCCGTGCTTCTGACATCTCTGAAGCCAGACTGGTGGTCTTGGAGACAGCCAACAGAATCGGAATGAAGATTAAGGTGCGAGATGACCAGCTTTTCCAGGAGTTTGCCCAGAAAAGGAGTAATGGAAATTGGGCGGTAGTTAGCTGGACAATAAGGATCAGCTGTGGGTTTCTTGAGAAGAGGATGCACAAGGGAGTGCTTCAAGGGGGAGTGGAGGGATCCTGAGGCAAAGGAGAGGTTTCAGAAATCTGCAAGGGTCGGAGCGAGGGTATCAATGTCCTCCTTGATGGTTTTAGAGGAACAGGGATGAACATGTTTTGACGAGGTTTTCATAGATTGGACTTGTCTAGCGACCTCATCAGGGGAGAAAAGAGGAAAGGACGAGAAAGAGGGTGGCTGAAGGAGGGTCAGAATGCAGAGACTGCGAGGGGAGAGGAGGGGCAGGGGAGTAGAGGGTGGACAGGATGTCCTGGGTTTTTGAGAAAAAGTGAGAGGCAAGGGCATTGCAAAGAGCCTGGGAGGGAACAGGAGGGGTAGAGACTGTAGCAGGGTTGGCCAGCTCACTGCGGATTTTAAATAGTTTGGCCGAGTTGTTAGATGCCGCAGAGACATGGGCTTGAATGTGGACTCTCTTCTTGGTGAGGACAGAGAGTCGGTATTGCCTTTGGAGCAGGCGACAGGCCAGTTTGTCAGAGGATGAACAAGAAGCCCTCCATTTCCTCTCAGCCGCCCTACACTTAAGTTTAAGTGTAGCTAGGTCAGAGTCATACCAGGAATTGCACTTGGCTTTGGGAAGTCAGTTGCTCATGACAGGGTCAATAGCATCAAGAGTATCAGAAGTAGAAGAGTATAGCAGAGAGAGGGCTGTGTCAGGAGGAGTCAGCCAGAGGTGGAGGAGGGGATTAAGGTGGCGGGAAAAGCCTCAACTGACGCACGCTTCATGGGCCGGATGTCCGGGAAGGTAGGTGGCAATGTTGGGTTAGGCTTGGCCTGGGGGTAAAGAGAGGAAGAGAGGGAGAGATGAGAGGAGAGGGGGGATTGATCGCTCCAGGGGAGAGGAGTGGTCAGGGGGATGGAGAGTGGGAGGTCGGAGGAGATCAAGACATCGAGTGTGTGCCCTGCAGAGTGAGTCGGCCCGAGGGGAGGATGGACAGGGAAAGGGAGTTGCAGAGGTCACGGAAGAGTAAAGCGGAGGAACAGGGAGAGTCTAGATGGATATTGCTCATTTTCTATTCCTCCTACCCCATTCCTGTCGGCATTCAGGATTAATGAGCGTTATAACTCCCACTTCACAGCCACACCATCTACTTCTCTAATCAACACTACACTTAAGCCCACATCCATAGCCCAAACCACATCACGCACACCACCCGTTCACCTAAGAAACATTAGATTAGCAGCCCGCACATCCATAGCGCCCACCAAGAATCACAAACACATGGCTATATCACACCTCCCACCAACACATTCAAACACCCTTGCTTCAAAGACTCAGGAACGTATCACCATACACTCCACCAACACTGCCAAACTTAAACCTAGCACAAATAAGACCACCCAAATCCAACTTGCCCTCATCAATGCTAGATCACTGCAAGCCCATGCCACAGAAATCCACGACTTAATCTCCGACTTGGAGCTAGACGCACTAGCCATCACGGAAACCTGGTTACATGAAGCAACTGGACCAGCCATATGCCAGTCCCTACCCCTCGGGTACATCATCCTCTGCCAGGATAGACTTACACGTAAAGGTGGAGGGGTTGCCCTTATAGTCAAAGAAACACTTAAGGCTAGACAAATCAAACCCACAACATCAGAGAACTTTGACACCCTATTGGTAAAGATCTCCTTCTCTCCAAAGGACACCATGACAATGCACCTCATCTATTGTCCTCCAGGCCCGCTTCTGGACTTCCAAGCCAACCTTCTACACCTAATAGGTAACCACCTCAAACCAAATACTAGAGCCTTAGTCCTAGGAGATTTTAATGTCGGATTTAAGGATACAAAAGACAAACACAGTAAAGCCTTCGCTAAAGCTCTCCAAGAACTACAATTCATCCAGAAAATCGACTCTGCCACCCACACTAAAGGTCGCATACTAGACTGGTTAGTCGACCACAATTGCAGGGTAGGCAAAACACCCCACAACCTTGAACCGACCACCATCTCATCATTTTCTACATCCCAACAACTGCAGCATCCTTACAAAATTCTTCCACGCCAGCTGCCCTAGCCATATCAAAAATACAACTCACAAAAGAGAATCCTCCCGCTCCTAGAAGTCTCAGCACTAGCATCACCCCTCTCGAAAACCCCACAGAATTGGTTGATCTCTACAATACTGCTATTAAAGAGGTGATCGACACAATCGCCCCACTAGAGAGAAAAAAAGCAAAAAGACTCTTGGTTACAACCAAGAACTATGTGACCTAAAAATACTCAAAAGACAAGCCCTTAACAAATGGCAATTCTGCCCTTCTGCTCCCACTCGTGACTCCTACATAGCTATCGCGAAACAAAATAAAAATGCCATACCCAAAGCTAAAGCCACTGCCTATAACATATAAATGAGCTGGTCGTACCCCCCAAGTCCAAACATCAAACAGTTAAGGTCAAGAAATGGTGCAACGACATCCAGAAAGCTATGCTGGACAAAATCAAACTACTTCAAAAAAAAAAAAAACATAGCCAATTTCGACAACCTACATAAAACCGCCCACACAACACTGACTGCGCCTAATCCTAAAACCTCTATCCATCATGACAGCAATCCATCACCGCCATTTACCTTTAGAAAGGTAACTATTCCCGAAGTCCTACTCGTCACGAAGCAAATAAAACCCTCACTATGCAAAGGGGACATCTGTCCAGCGAACGCAAGTCACTGGCACCCTTCATCACAACCTTTATTAACGCTTCATTTTCCTCTGGCTCAGTACCCTCCTCTCTTAAGGAAGCATGGGTTCGGCCACTGCTAAAAAAGCCCACCTTAGACCCGGACTCTCCAAACAACTATAGGCCAATCACAACCGTGCCATTCCTGCTGAAAATTCTGGTTAAGGCTGCATATCTACAGATACAAGCTTAACTAGAGCTACACAATATCCTAGGAAAGAGACAATCTAGCTTTCGTCCACGGCATGGCACCGAATCTGCTTTGCTTGACTTAAAAAACCAACTCCTAAGAAACATGGACAAGGGCAAATGTGCAATCCTCCTACTTCTCGACCTGTCGGCTGCGTTCGACTTAGTTGACCACAAAGTCCTAAAGACACACCTCACAGACACAGCTCACTTTTCCACTGAGGCCACTACATGGATTACATCCTGTTTGGAGGACAGAGCTATGAGGGTCTTCTCAGACCAAGCATCAGCTACCCCCTCCCATATTAGTTAAGGAGTACCACAAGGTTGCTGAACCTCCCCTACGCTTTACAACCTATTTACCCTACCACTTGTTAACCTAGAAGAATTCGGCATTACTTTCACCAATTATGCGAATGAAACACAAATTCTTATCCCATTATCTGGTGATTACGAGCAAGACCTAAAAACCTTACAAAACACATATGCTATCATCCAGGCCTGGATGGCAGCCAATGGCCTCTGTCTCAATGGGGATAAGACAGAGATCTTACTAGTGGGCCCTAAAGAAACCCTCAGTAAACTAGACAGCAAATACTGTAACTTCAAAATTGAGAGCACTGTAATTACAGCCTCCTCTTTGGTAAAAACTCTGGGAGTGTACCTATATTCAACCCTGTCCATGGATAGACATCTAAGCTATATCTCCTCAGTTGCAGCACTGACAACTAAAATAATCAATGCTATAAAACCCCACTTATCCGCTGAAAATTGCCTCAACCTCGCGAGGGCCACCATAGGTGCAAAACTGGACTACGGCAACGTCATCCTACTGGGCACTTCCGCCAAAAACATTAACGAATTACAAATCACACAGAACAACGCACTGCAAGCAGCCCTCAGTATTACCAGGAGGGAGCACATCTCCCTAGCAAGACAAAAAGCCCACTGGCTCCCAGTCAAAGAGCGCATCTTGTTCAAGACTCTCACTATTACCCATAGATGTATATCCCAATCTGCTCCCAGCTATCCAACTGAACGAATACAACCAGTCCAGACACTTAGACCTAAAAGGAACTTGTACACACACCAACTCTCAGTACCTACCTTCAACAGAACCAAAGCCGGTGGCTCGAGTTTTGAATTTCTAGCACCAGAATCCTGGAATTTACTGCCACCTAAATTGAGATCTGAAACATCCCTCATGGCCTTCAGAAAGGCACTGAAAACCACTCTATTCAAGTAAATATGCTCCTAACCCACTACCCGGGACACGAATAATGTCTGTAACCCATCTTTTACTATGTCCACAGATTGTACCTATGTCACTGTTTCCATGTAACCCTGGAACACGAGCAATGTTGGTAACCATTTGCCTTTTGTTATACCTATGTCAAGTAAGCTTCATGTAACAGCGCCACTATGACCGAGGGCAGTTGCACGCTTTAAAAATGCAAATAAATAAATTGAGGTCACAGAGGAGGGGAAGTTGAGTGGTAGAGGCCAAGAGGGAGGGAGAGGTCCGCCCAATCTGTCATGATGCCTACCCCCGGAGCGCCAGGCCAGGCCCAGCACCCCGGAAGCAGGCATCATGCCCCCGGGTAAAAGCCCAGCGGCCCTTTATAGGGGCTCTTTGGACTCTGTCCTGGCGCCGTCAGCACCAGGCTCATGTTGGACATCAGTCCTGGTCCCATAGGCGCCAGGCTCATAAAGGGAAGTGTTTGGTGCACTTACCTGAAGCAGACCATGCTGCACACTCACCTGATGCAGACCATGCTGCATGAAGAACCAAGCCAGATGAGGCTTAGGAGAGACTATTTTTCTGAAGGAACTATTTTGTTACTTGGGTGGGGCTGTGGAAGAATACTCACCTGGAACTTCTTCCAAGGCTATTTAAGCCACACCCGGACAGCCACAAGTGCTTCGCGTTGTTCTGCATCCCAGCAGCTGAACGCTCACCGTGTCTGCTCCTGCACCTGGACTCCAGCCACGCCCGCCTCGAACACCTGTAAGGGAATAAGAGAAGAGAAAGGTGAAAACCAAGAACTATTTCAACCTTCTTACCTGCATCCGCAATCTTCACGCCAGCATTCCTGAAGGAAGACTTCCATTTAAAAGCGCTGCGTTGCTCGCTGCAGCGCCGCGCTTCAGTCACCTGTTCCCGAGACGCCGCCCGGCTCCATCGCGGCTCTCAGTGCCGGTCGCCACATCTCTGCACCGCACCTAAGGGAGAGAAGAAGAGCCAAAAGGTGAGCAAGGGAACACAAGAGGAAAGCCGGGTTTTCAGCCATATTACTTACCGGCTATTCTTGGTGAGCCATTCCACATCTCGGGTCGGCGCCACATCTCTGGCAGGTACCGCACCCCGGCCTCTACGGGGAAAGGACAAAAGACATTACTGGGGAATTATAAAGACATTTAGAGGGGTCGCCGTCATCACTGACTCACCTGATTTTACCCCGGCAATTTAACCCCTCAACGCATCGCCTTTGTTCTGCACCTGAAATAAAGGACAGAAAAAGACAACACAAAAGGAGGCTCACACTTGAACTTTTGCATCTTCATTCTTACGGCGTATCGCTCAGTAAAGTCAAGTGGATTTGCCAGCGCCATTCTGAAAACCAGTGAACTAACTGGACTAACGCGCGCCCCTGAACCAGAAGCAGGAGGGAGAGTTCATCCTTCCAAACCATAAGAAGGATATTCCAACGGGCCAGACAAGCAAGATTTGGGGGTCCTGTTCAATCGGTGGTCCGAATTCTGCGCATCACGCTTGAAGAGGCCACAGCAACCCAGACCAGACCAGCGCCTCCGTGGGAGCCAGGTGAGCGTTACAGATTCGGAGAGAAATTAGGTGATTTGACCAGGAGGCTGGTAGATAGTAGCCACAGTAAGATAATGGCTAGGAGAGAGAGAGCCTACAGACCAGGCATTTGAAAGAGGAGTAGGTCTGAGTGGGAATGATAGAAGCTGGAATCCACTCAGGAAAGATCAGGGATACCCCCCTCCAGACCGGAAGGCTCTCGGTGCGGAGAGGATCTTGTATCCATCAGGGGGGAGAGTGTCAAAGCTTGTGACAGAGCTGGCTGTAAACCATGTCTCAGTAAGACCAAGAACATCAAGGCCTGGTTCTTCAAAGATGTGGCAGATGTCAGAGAAGTGTTTGACAGCAGAGCGAGAGTTCAGAGTGGCAAGATGAAGAAGGTTGCCAGCCTTAAAAACCTTCCAGGGAGTGGTACAGATCAGTGTTTCTCCATGAGAAGGAGGAGGAGGGGCAGGATCTGGCAAAGGAACGACAAAACGGATGTCGGTGAGGGTCTGTCTGGATTAAGTGTTGGAGCAGGTGTCGGCAAAAGGAAGACCAGAGTTGCAGGCCAAGATATCCTTTTTGAGCTTCTTCCTGCCAGACTTGACGAGAAGGGAATGATTGTCAATGGAGAGGCAGTTAGAAAAGATAGGAGAAACAGAAAGCGCCATGGGAGTGGAAAGGAGGGAGCAGGGGAGGGGCAGGTAGGTGTGGAACAAGAGTGGTGAGGTCACTGGGCCGACAAGTTACAGAAAAGCAGCAGTTTACAAGCAAAGTACAGGGTAGTTACAAAGGGCAGTAAAGTTCGACTTTCCAGAAAAAACAGCAAAATTCGACTTTCCAGCAAAGGGTTTTAAGAAGCACTACAATCAGAAAGACAACAAGGGAGAAACAATCAGAAAGAACAGTAATAATCAAAGGTGGTAGGAGTGAGTCCAGAGGGAGGGCACTAACCCATCGTTCAGGAGGTTACAAAGTCAAGGCAGTCTAGATTTCTTAGAGGAGCGTCCTGGAAGCGGACATGGAGCAGACCGGGGCCTTAGAAGTGGGCCTTTGCTGAGAGCGCTGGCTAAAGCCTGCTGGTCCCTGGTTGGCCAGAAAGGCACTCTGCCAACCTATCGGAGTGCAGGATGCATTTGGATTTGAGCATCAAGTCTGCAATAGCACTGCAATAAGGCAGTGGCCATCTTACAGTTGCCCCATGGTTCCATTGGCAAACATGAAGGTAGAATAAAGCAAACACTGGAAAGGCTGCAGGAGGCAGCTTGTGGGTAACAAGTAGGAATAACCCAGACAACGCGCTGATAATGTGTAGCACAGAGCGTTAATACGGCTCGTTTTTCAAATGTTTTAAAAAATGCCAAAGTTCGTGGAATCGTCTCTTTTTCGCGCAGGTGGTGCAGGTGGTCGGGGTAAATGCACCTACCAAGGAAGGCAGCGAAAGTGCCCGGAACGACCTCCAATCAAGGAATGCAGCTGGCAAGGGAGGGAGGAACAACCTATTCCGTGATCAGACCAAAAACATCATTTTGACCACAACTGCTTAGTGTCCTTAATCAGCCTTATCACATCACCTAACCTGGCATGGGTCAGACCCACCAAACAGGTTACACATTGGGCCTGATCTTCACCCGCGGCATCATCTTCAAGATCCTGGCAATACTGGCCAAATCCTCCATGGGCCCCCCCAATTGTATTCAAAACTACTTCCTGTATGGCTTCTGAATATAAGATTGACTATCCCAAACTGGTACAGAAACCTGTGGACCAATGAAAGCCATTCGCCTCAAACATCCCCTCTTCCAAACCCTCTCACTGGAGGATGTGGATCCTGAGTTGCCATTTTTCCTTGTGTCAAAACTATTAAAGCCCTTGACTGTGTTGCTCCAGTGAGTCTGAAGAAGCTGGAACCCAAAGAGGCAGCGTATGGTTCAGCCTGGACTTGGCACACTGAAGAGGACCTAGGCCATCCATGAGATGTAGACTTCACATCAGTGCATACTATAAAGCCGTATGTTTGGCTAAGAAAGCACACTACTGTAAAATAACCATGGAGACATGCACTCAAATTCAGCTTTTCACTTACGGCAAGCTCGCAAAATAGGTACCAGTCAGGAACATCCTGTTCATTGCACACTCAAACAAGGTTAGGTCTTCAGTGTTTAAGACAAACATCCCAAACGTCACACCACCATCTGAACAATCAGATAACCTCCTTTTTTAAATTATAGAACATGGGTAAAAGTGTAATGCTGTACTTGATGTGTGTGATAATCCTGCTCTTAGCTACGCTGGCAGCAGGAAGAATGAAAGAGTTCAACCTCCCAGCTGTTTTTTTTAATCAAAGGGCATAGGGCCTAAATAGAGGTGTGCATTCCCTAGATTTCTCAAACTAGCCGTTGGGAGATGTATTCTGGTCTGCTTTACTTGCCTTGATCACTACTAGCAAAACCACATGTGTTTTGTG
This sequence comes from Ambystoma mexicanum, assembly GCF_040938575.1. Taxonomy (NCBI): domain Eukaryota; kingdom Metazoa; phylum Chordata; class Amphibia; order Caudata; family Ambystomatidae; genus Ambystoma; species Ambystoma mexicanum. Next base: position 196,845,527 of record NC_090937.1, on the reverse strand, counting down.
AATAATGCTTGGAATATTGCCTTGAGAATGTTGTTTAAACACTGTGCCAAATTGCCACTGTAGTAGTAAGAATATCAGGTTTCGCCAAGCCGGAGAACACTCGACATGTAGCCGTACAATTCTCCCTGCCAATGTCTCCCTTTGTATTCCAAAAGAAAACTACAAAGGTAGCAATTAGCCGAAAGACAGGATCAGTGCAGCAGCCGATGAGGAGGAGCCTTGAGATCCAGAAGGGCAAAGGATGAAGACAACCCGGATGCTGGACACAGGAGACAAGATTCTGGTGAAACTTCACAAGAATAAGATACAATAAACACAGGGACTAGATCTTACAAGGAGAAAAAAAGTGGCAATACACCAATGGACAATAATGGATTATTTTGGAGACTTACCAACATCTTCCAAATAGTATTTACCGAGGAGCTCTGCACCACCCAGTCTACCCTATACCCGATGGCACGAGGACGCCTTATCGGTTCAGCAGGCAGTCTCTAGTCCGTTTCTATCCCGCCGGAACGAGGACGCCTTTCGGCCTAAAGCACCAAGTGGAAGTCTCTAGTTCGGGCGCAATATACTGGGCAATGCAGGCTCTCTCCAGTTACCGGATAGGAAGGTTCTGAGAACCGCAGAGAAGTTGCAGGATGTTCAGGATCCGCGGGTGATGCAGCGTAGAAGACCAAGAATGCAAACGGGTAAGTGAAGTCCGGGTCGGCAATGTGCGAGCACTGAGGTAACCAATTCGACAGGCAGAGCAGGTTAAGTAACGTTCCGAGTCGGCAATGTGAGAGCAGCGATGTAACCAATCCAGCAGGCAGAGCAGGTCAGGTAGCGTTCCGGTTCCGCAATGTGCAGAAGTCTTCAAAGGAGTTTCAAGGAGACAGGACGGGTCAGGATACAAGCCGTGGTCAATAAGGAGGGGACAAGGTAACGGGAGCAAAGGGAAACTAGGAACAAGAGTGGAAGCAAAAACACTGAGAGCTATGATTGAAACAATCAGAAGCAGCGAGTGCAGTCACCCCAAAGTGTTTTAACGGGTGGCCGTAACCCCGCGTGACTCGTCCCCCGTAAAGCGCGATAGCTTTGTTTGTGGAGCGGTCGCCATGGTAACATGGTTGCCGAAGTTCTGCGGTAATATTGGCATTGTGGGATCTTCATGGTATTACATGTAGAATACTTGAGAGAGAGCAAGCTTTGAATTAGAGCTTTCCTCGGGGTATTCTTGACAAAGAGTCCCTGGCTTGTTTGGTGATTGGCATGTTATGCCTCTTGCCCATGTTATCCAGGCCTTCGTCTGTGGAGGAAAAAGTAGTAGGGTGAAGATACGAGGGAGGGAAAGAGGGTTCAGATGCTACAGACATGGGAGAAGATATTTTATCTAGTTGTTTATTTTGGTTAAACAATTAAAACCTTTCACACAAATCATAATTCATAGTTCATAATCAGTAAATTACATTTGATTCCACAATCTCAGACGCCAAATACGATTCAAATTATTCACTTCATAATACTTTCTAAATTGGCAGTTGTCAACGATATTTAATTTAAACTTTGGATGCGTATCCATAGTTGTTCTGCAGGCAACACCCTCACCTTATCAATATGTCTACCCAGTTTCTCGTACCACATCTTTTCGAGTGCTGGCCAGTTAACGCAGAAGTGCCTATAGTATTGCAACGCATCAGCACAGTAGCAACATACTCTCTGACACAGCACAAGACCAGAACGCATGTCCTGTACCTCCGATGTTAAGAGTAGATTAAGTTTTAGCCTCAGAGACTTACTTAATGTGAAAGTATGTAGAAGGGTGCTTTTTCAAATATGGCGCCACAACATTAAAACCTTTCACATTCCAAACAAAGTGATCCCCAAAGCATTGATCGTTCATTAAAACCGACCTATTCTTAATCCATTCGTACCTCTGAAATTTTCATTTCAAACTGTTTGGGTTAGCAATCAGTTCCTCAGCCGTAACTTCTAACCTTGGCCTCACAATTTATTTGCCATAACCTTAATGGTTTCCACATAGGGTTCTTGAGCTCCTGGCCTCATAGAAGCATGCAGAGGTTGCAAAACACGAGCGTAAGTTTGCAACACCTTCCATTCTACTAATGATCCCAAAGGCAGCAAATCCACTTTGTTCCTTACTGCCACTATAGGGACTGAACTGGGAAGGTGAAGCACTCTTCTCCACAAAACAAGCTTTGACCAATCTATAGTTAGGTTCAGGTTTTCAACACCAAAAATCAGTTTTGGGACTATTTTTTGTCTGTGTAGTTTTACTATCGGAAGTGTGGAAAAACAACCAAATTTATGGTCAAATAACAGCAATTGAGAAGCTGAAGTCAAAAACAAGGCTTTATACCTTTTGCACAGTTCCGCCCGTGTTTCCCTGAATTAACCAAACTACCCAAGTATTTTAATTCCTTCCCCGCTTCCAACTGTTGACCCTGGATCAACCACTTAAGTGACTTCAATTTGGCCTTCCGTTAGTTCAGGATCAGCACCTTTGATTTGGCAACATTTAACTTAAGGTTCAAATCAAGAAAGTATGTGTTTATATTATCTAGGGCACGTTGCAGACCTATTGGTGTCCCGTCAAAGATGATAATATTGTCTGCATAATTAAGTCATTTAATTTTTGTTTGACCTAAAAACGGGGGATTCGTTTGTTATCCTTCCCAACACAAGACCATGCCCGTTATAGAAATGAAACAAAAAAGGAGCCAAAGCATATCCCTGTCGTAGGCCTCAACTAGCATCAATCCAGCACGTACAAGAGCTGTTCGGATCTAACCTGACCCTGATTTTTGTGTCTCTATGCATGGCCGAAAGAATATCTGTTAGTGCAACAGGGCATCCATACCTAACAGTTTTGCCCCTTGAAGCTCCCGATTTACCCTGTTGAAAGCCATACTTACATCCAGGAAAAATGAGTAGTTTTGGCCCTGTAACTGTGAGTGCAATAGACCCCACAGTTATTTTAAGCCGGTCCTCACTCCTTCATTAAACCACCTTGGTATCGATCCAAATTACATGCCCAGGTTAATAGTTCCTGCAATACCAATTTCGAAATAATCTCGCTGGACGAATCCAGCAATGAAATAGGCCTGTAGTTCAGGGGTGAGAATCTATCGCCTCCTATATACAACCACTGTTGCCAACTTCCAAGATGGCAGGATCTGCCTGTGCCACAAATCATTCACAAATAGACCAGAAATAATCCCAGCCCACAACATCAGATCTGATTTTAGGGTCATAACAGATAACACATCTGGGCCAGGAACATTTGAACTTTTGGTGGACCTAATAAGAGTCACTATATTATCCATATCCCAGGCTACAACAAAATGTTTTGCCCAAGTGTCCTCAGGCATGGGTTGTGTGAGAAACCAGAAGGTGTCTCGCCCACTAGTCCCCCGGGATCTGTCATCCAGGTGGCCAAGACACGGCAATCGCTTTTGGATCCAGTTCCTGGGGGTGGGCCAGTGCGGGAGGATTACCTGGCTGAGTGGTCTTGTGGGAGTGAGACACCGGATGGCAAGACACGGTATAAACTTCCCTGT